>NC_089683.1:46148646-46779896 GCF_031753505.1 Anomalospiza imberbis
TAGAACTTGACAGACAGTACAAGTAGGAGCCTCTATTAAAGATCTGAATAGACAGATTAAATTTTGTTCTGTGAAATTAAATGTAACATTTTGTGGGTTGAAATTAAATGTAACATTTTTGTGTGTGTAAAATAGATACTGGGAAAAAGTGCCTGTAGACATATAGTGTTTCATTTGGGGTTTTTTATTTGAAAAGTTTCATTTGGAGAAAGATAAAGCTAGCAAGTCCACTCAAAACTACTTCTGTTGGTTATGTCATCACTGTATAGCAACTGTCTTGAAAGCTGTATTAAAAATGAGTATAACAATGTATTTTTAAACCTTGGAACACTGACAACTGTGCAGCTATCATTCAGCTTTCTAGAAATGTTCAACAGATAATGATCTGGATACAATGACAATGGAACTAGGAAAAGGCTGAGATACAGGCAATTTAAACAGCAAGAACCAGCACTGAGAATCTGAAGTTCAAGCTAGAAGATGCAGTAAGTGAGCATGATATTCTGGCTCAGTAGGAGATCTGTTAAAACAGCACTCCTTTAAGTTGTCAGAAAGTTATTTATTAACACTTTCAAAACAAAAGAGAGAAAAACTCTCTTTTTCCATTTGGAAGGATGCAATAAATAGCTTCTCTGAAAATACAAAGTATAGAAATGCAAGTAAAATTAGTAGGCTTAAACCCAAGCCATAAGTCTTTTTCAAGACTTGAGTCATAACCTGTTAGAAGAACAGGAGTAAACTTCTCTTTTAAAAGCTGCAGATCTTGAGACTTCTGGTCTCTGTTACTCTGTTTAAGCACCGTTGCACAAAGGCAGGAGGTCTCGAACAAATCTGCAGTGGCTGGCAAATAGATAAGCAGTGACTGTAAATGAAGGACGAGGGTAGTAAATGAGAACATGTATCCAAAACAGCTCAACTGTCTCAGTATCTTCCACAAAAAAAGAGGCAGCTTTATAATATATATAATCCTGAAAGCTTATACTTATTCATTGAGAAACCTGTATATTAATCACAAACAAAACCCAAGTATTTTTTGGCAACTAGTCTTTCTTATCTATTTCTTGTGCAGTAAATATTTACTCTTAAAAGTACATTTTGCTTGTGATGCTAGGTTAGCATCATTGAGAACATCCATGCTGTCATTGACTGTGGGTCCTTCCAGCCCTTTATTCCATTAGACAAGTGGCCAGCAGTGGGTACCTAGTGAGGAGCAGAAGAAGGAAGCAAGAAAATAGTGATACATCTGAATTCTTCTTTGCAATACTCAGTCTGTCAACCAAGGGCAATGTTTATAGATTTATTAATTTTCAGACAACTTGTTGGGGGTTTTCTGGTTTTTCTTTTTGACAAACTTTTCCAGCTGCTTCTTGAACCTGTATAATTTTTCTTTGCCCAGTAACCTCTTTCAGGCAGCTCTGCAGCTTAGCAGCTCCGTATGTGAGGAAGTATCTGTGTTTCAAACTTGTGGAACTTAACAGCTTTCTAGTTTGGCTTCATATCCCTATGTCTCTTATGCTGGAAAATGAAATGAGCAACCATTTCTTATTCACCATTTCGGTGTGATTTCTTATTTTATAGATCTTTGCCAGAGCTTCTTCTCAGTCTCCTTTTTTTTTCCCCCACCTGGATAGATCTGATCAATCTTCTTGTTCCTCAGTTGCAGCCTTGTCACCTCAGAAATATTCTGGAGGTTGTCTCATTGTGATTTACCTGTAGAGAAATTTGTGGTGTCTGTTCTCCTGCAATATATAATGCTTATCCAAGTGCATACTCATTTTATTTATTGTAGTTTCTACTCCTTGAATCTTCTAACCATACAAATGTCTGGCAGGTTGATCTGCAGTTCTCCATATCTCCTCTGAAACGTCTTTTGAAAGATTGCATTGTATTTGATACATTCCTTTTCTGTCATATTGAGGTGATATTAGGTGGGACTGTCTGACTTGTGATTTGACTTTAGATCTCTTGGGTGACTGCCTCTGATCCGGGTGTTTGTTACTACTTATTTGACTCTCCAGTTTCCTGGCATTTCACATTGAGGTAGATATGGCGTCATGTTGCCCATAAAGAAAGATTCTGGCACAGGAGTCTACCCAAGCTCCACCATAATCAACATGTGCTTAATACAACCCTCACAGATGCTCTTTGCAGTTTTTAATCATCAGCTGGCCTACGCACTGTTGGGTACACTTTCTATCCCTGCCTGTTTTGATGAAGGACAAGCCTTAGTTTTTATATCTTCTAAGATTTCCCTCACTTTTGGGAGCAGGCTGCCTTAGTGTAGTGTTTATTTTGTCTGCTGGAGTTTGGGTCTTTGTATTTTCCACATCTGGATGCAACTTCAACTCTTTGAAGAACAGCTTCTTATTTCTAATAGTTTCTCTTAACTTACCATTCGGCAGTGCTCACTTCCTTCTGGTTGCTTTAAATTCATCTTTTATTAGCTGGCAGGCATTACCTTTTTTCCTCCTACATGATGTCTTTGAAGTGACCCTGCATTTGAAAAAGGCTTTACCCATTGGCACTCACTTTCTGTTCCTTTTAAAAATCTTTTTTAATATAGTTCTCCTGTTTTGAGATCATTGTCATAAATGTTTTAATATCTTCCTTTGCTTTGTCAACAATGTTAGTTTTTATACCCCTTTATGGTCATTGTTAAAATGTGTATCCTTAGAAAGAATATCTTAAAATCAAGTTTCCTGCAGTGCTAAACTGGCTTTTCTTCATGTGAATCTCTGACATGACTGCTTCATGGTACAAGTACATTGTGTAAAAATCATCACATCTTAGTGTGAGATTTGTGCAGTCTGCTGCAAGGAGATGACTAAAATATGTCATTATTACTGTGCTTCTTTCCCTGGCACCTGTTGTTTAATCTCTGTTACCATTTCATGGTTACTGCATTTTCTGTCTTAATGGTCACTCTAGGAGTTCTGGCAACTGTACTCACCACTACTTAGACCTGAAATTTCAGACCACAGGATCATTTAATGCTCATTAACACTATTAACTTGTTAATCTGATTTATTTTTAAGCTTTCTATGGCATAGAGCATGTTTTTCCCCATTGGCATGACCATCTTATTTCTGTATTCTTTCTACCTGGTAAAGCATATATTCTATGTCCAATTATGTCAGTACTGTCCTACCAATTAGATTAGTTTATTATTTTAAAACAAGATATTTCAATGTATTATTTTTAGCCTCTGTCATTTTGCATGTGTGCTTGGGTTTTCCATTTCCCTGCCTTCAGTTTAAATAGGATTCTGTAATTATTACTGTCCCTGTTATCTGAGTTTTCAGATTTCTGTGCTACCTTTTCCTTGAGGATATGGGTTTTGAAAGATTGTGTGTCATTGCAAATCACTTCCTTTTTTTTAAGTATTTTTAAGTATTATATTTCTTTAGGTATTCTTTAAGTACCCCAGCTATTTTATCAAAAAGTATTATTTCAACCTTCTCTGTGCCATCTGCTTTTTAATTTAAATGAGACCTACCCATCTCAGTAAGGTTCCCTTTATTGCAGGAGTTAGGGGAATTGAAGTTGTCACAGGCACAGGAGATGTTTTCCACATTAGGGTTAAAATTTGCTGTGACTGAGAGAGCTGGGACTGTTTAGCTTGGAAAAAAAGGAGTCCTGACAGGGAGACCTTATTGCCCTTTACAGCTACCTGAAAGGAGTATACTGATGGCATAATCCATAAAAAACATTGAGTAAAATAGTCCAAGTAGACATTTTATGATGTTGTGAAAGGTCCTCTCCTAGTTTAATGGAAAACCATTAATAATTGCTCTGTGGGAGTCTGACTTTCTAAATTGGCAACGAGTTTTGCATCTGCAGTCCTAGGTATTCTACCCTAGTTTGAGTCCATTGATGTAAGGCAGTCTTCTTATTTTAATTTCAACTATCAAGCGGAGGCTGTCTCTCTAGAAAATAAAATTCCCCTTCACAAGGCATTATGATTTAAAATGCTTAACTAGCATTGTTTTTTTCAATGTTGTATTCCTTGGAGCATGTCAAAAAAGACCAGTAAGTCCTAATATACACCACACGTTTATTCTTCTGTATCTGTGCTCTCAGCTGAAAGAGTCTCTTTTCTTGAAAATTCCCTTTTGAGTACTGATAAAAAAGTCAATATATGAGCACATATACATTTTCAGTAGCAGAATTACAGATTATTTTTTACACGCTGCACACAAATTGTTCATGAATATTTTAGCCATTTCATAGGTATTTGAGCATCAGTATTCATCCTAATAGTGGACTGCTTCATTCATGCAACATTTGGTATTTTTAAATCTCTTCTTCACAAGATATTAATGTCCTTTTTGATAAGAAATAGTCTTCTATTGAAGTCTAATGAATCTCAAAGCTCTTTATGAGTACTCGGTAACTTGGTTATAGCAGGATTATGTCATCACTAACACTGATATTTTAAGAGCCTAAAATAACTGCCTTGGAAATAACACTTGTGATTTTTTAAAATTTTAATCTACTCATGTTACATGCAACACCTACAGTCACTTATTGCCTGTTAACATTTGCAGGCACTTTATTCTCTGATTACTTTGATTCTGCAGAGATGCCAGTGCAGAGTGGGTTAGTCCAGCTGTATTTTTCCTCATACCTGAGCTACTTTGGATCTCTATGTGCTGCATTGCACAGTGAGGTGTAAACAGGCTTTAATGAGCTGTCATTCTGGAATGCACATCAAAGTCTAATTATTTAACCAACCATTTTCAGTTGCAATGAAATTATGGATGTAGGTGGAATTGTATCTTTCGTTGCTAAAATGTTGTGGGAAATATCTGTCTCCTAACTAAAACTGAAGGAGACGCAGAAGTCAGGGCACATTATGTGGGATACCAGCTGAGTAAGATAAAAGCAAGCTGTCTTTTGCAGCTGCGTTTAGGAGTCCCAGCCAGAAAGAAAATATTCCCTTTCACATATCCACTAGAAAGTAGAAATTGTTCAGAGCTTTTCTGTGAGAATGGTGCTGGACCAAATTCAACTCAACTATAAGAAGTCTCCACTTCCACGGGAAGCTGTGCTTGGCCCAGGGGCCCTATTCATGGGAATACTGTCCCTCTTTTACAAGTACCAAGCAAATAGAGTCCAAGAGATGCTGTCAATACAGTTGGAGGACAAGTAAACCACTGTATTGATTTTGATAGCAATCCAAAGTAATATCTCTCTACTGTTAACAGAAACCTTATAGCTTGGAAGGGAACTCCTTGAAATAGTGGCTTAGTAAAAGCAGGCAGCTAAATTAGGGGAAGTCTGATTGCAGTGTTGGCTCAGTTTGCTTATCCATAGAAGTAAATCCTTCTAAAAGTCTGGAATAAATTATTTTATTGTTTAACAGAGGAATAGTGGGAATGTATATTTTGTAAGATGACATTGGCGTGTATTTCTCTCCTTGTATTGTATTCATGGATCATCTGGACATATGTTGTTCCACAGGTGGGTTTTACCAGGTTTGAAACTCCAGGGCTGTTCGGCAGGTGGAATGCTTTATTTGGATTGGGAATACCTGCTGTGTTCTTGGAATGGCTCTTCTACTAATTTCAATAGTACTTTTTTTCCCAGCATCTAAGAAGAAATTAACTGGACCACGTTCTAGGAGAGTAGTCTTTCTGAAAAATATTTGGGGACACAATCTCCTTCCTTTGGCTGTTGAAATGGTATTGATAGGTTCTCAGCTTGTATGCTTTTGTATGGGCCTTTATGAGCCATTGCTCTCCAGATTAGACTGGATAATCTCCCCCTGCTCATGATTGTCTCTGTGAATCAACAAAAATACAGGAATTGGATTGTATGCTGTGGGATTTAATTCATTATGTGTATGTGATTGCTTTTACTGATGGTTTAATATCTTTCTTTTTTTTTTTTCCCCATCCTTGATACAGAGGAAATCTCATTCACTCTTCAAGAGACATTTTATCACTTTAATATTTAATAAAAATTGGTGTTGTGTCCACCAGGGTGCAGTCTTTCCCAAAAAAAAAAAAAAAAAAAAAAAAAGCCACAGTGGTCAGTAAGTGTTCAGTGCACCACCTGTTCCTTGGAAACCAAATGAATTTGTCTATCTTATAAGATCACGCTATCCACTTCAGGAGAAATGGAGGAAAAAAGTTGAATATATGTATTAAAATTGTAAATATCCTGAATACATATGAAATGCTTGTTCATTTTATAAATTTTTTCTAAGACTAAATGCAGCAGATTTTGTTGTGGTTGGGGTTGTTTTGTTTTGTTTTTATCGAGGCTCAATAGCTGTAGTCAGGAAATGAAGATGTGAATACTTAATTCTTTTAAAAATTAAAGTCCATGACTGCTGCTTCTGGTACCATCCTCATTAGTTAAAGCAACTCCTTTCAGGCTGAAGCTTTCTCAGTTATGGCAGGAGGAGAATTAAGTAATTTTTGCTGTGGGAGACAGAATACACACAAAGCCCTAGAAAACTTTATTTGGTTTATTTTTCCCCCATCTCTGTCCTCTTCCTTCCAGCTGCTGCCACCCCAGGACTGCCAAAGATGGGTGTTTGACCCAGCAGAAGCAGTGGGCAGAGCAGAAGGCTGCTCCTGAAGCCAGAGGGCTCTGTGTATGCAGCAGCCACTGGCTCGTTTCCACGTGACTCACTGCCTTTGCAAACCAAGGAGCAATGCCCTGCACTAAAGTAGCATCCATTTAACATCGAGTGCACTGACATAAGATTTTGAGCTAGTCTTTTCTTTATGCCATGTTACTACAAGAAGAAGTTGCTATGGCATTTCAAAATCTGTTTGCATTGCAGCAAACTGACCTGAATTCAGCATTGACCTCGCTCGGAGCAGAGGCATCCTGGGGTCCCTTCCCACCAGATTCTGTTACTTGGCTTCTTGTGATTACCCACCCTTTGTATCTTATGTTGTTAACTGTTGCCTATTACATTTATTTATTTCTCTGTGTTGTGCAAATTTAAGAATTCTGATAGCAAAAGGTATTCAAGGGCCTCATGGTACTACTTCATAGTAAACTTTATACTCAGGCCAAGTGAAAAGTTAATGGAATTCCAAAGTTTCAATCCTTCGTCATCCCCAGCTCGTTCAGAGTTAGCAGGAAAGAATTTGCAGAGAGACAGAGTAGTAAAAGTTGTACAAAACTGAAAAGCTTGAAATAACAGTTTTTTTTTTTCCTTTTGTTCCAGGTTATGCATTAGATCCCTCTGTAGATAACCCTGAAGCTGCTACCAAATATATTGGTTCTGTAGAAGAAGCTGAAAAAAATCAAGGTAGTTAATTGAGAATCTTGTATAAATTACTTGCATCTTTAAACTGTTTTCATTTCTTCTTTACTAAGAAATGGAATAGGTATTAGCAAAGGAAGGTATTATGTGAGACTTACCCATGTCCAAGATCACAATAAAGAAGAGATGTGTTGCAATTTTAATGTAGAGGGGGAAGAGAAATATAGGGAGTGTTTTGTTTTCTTGAAGTAGCAAATGATTCAGGTTGTCATGACAAATTTCAGAATAGGATTTGTAATGTGCCATTCCATTAATACAATTTATCAGTACAATTTGAAACAGCTTTTTGTTCCTCTTAAATTCTGTCTTAGTTAACATTATCATGTGTCTGCATTAGGATGTATGTTGAGCTAATGACTATAACTGCTCCTCAGGAGCAAACTGATCACTCTGTGTGCAACCTCTGCCACTCCTGTTGGGAGCTGCAAGTTATCTCTGCTTAGCAAAGTTAAGCTTTTTGGGTTATTTGGAAAAGAAAAACCACTGGAAGGTTGCCAATTGTTAACAGCATGGCATGCCACTGGAAGTATTGACTACCAGAGGCATGGGGTTTGTAATTAATACTTTGATACAAGATATTTAACACTCAAAGGGAATCGTTCACATTGGAAAACTGTACCTGTGTAAATGTCATGGTTATGCTTTCCCTTGCATGTCTTTTTCAAATATCCTATTCACATGGGTACACAAAGGATCTTTATTTCTGTGTCCTCTTCCTCAGACTATATCCAAGCTTATTTCACTCTTTCCTTCCAAAGAAGGAAGTAACTAAGATTAAACCATTTTAAAAAACCCTTTTCATAACAGAATTTCGTACTTCAGTTTAAGAAAACCCTTGATTCATGCGATTCGTTCTGATCACTACTTAACTTTTTACATTGCCTATTTTCCCCTTGTTTGTGTAAAGCTTCTTTTGTGTCTTTTGCACTAGATGAGTATTACTGCGGCTGCAGAAAATCAGTGTTTGAAAATTGAACATAATTGTATATACAAGCTTGAAAAACATAAAAGATGTTAAAATAATTACCTACAGGGTTTTTTTCCCTCCCATATCTATATTGTATAGGGGTTTTGAAACATGGAATTCCAAGGGTGCAATATTTGTGAAAAGCTAGTATTTCTATGAAAGAAGAAGGTAGTGGTTGGAGGGAGATGACTGTCAATAGTGACAGACTTTTTAAAGAGGGCCTGTTGCAATAGGACAAGGGTAATGATTTTAAGCTAAAAGAGGATTGATTCAGACTAAGTCATAAAGAAGAAATTTGTTACAATGTGGTTGGTGAAATACTAGAACAAGTTGCCCAGACAGGCAGTGGGTGGCTCATCCCTCGAATCATTCAAGTTCAGGTTGGACAGGGCTCTGGGCAACCTGATCTATTTGAAGATGTTGCTGCTCATTGCAAGGTGGTTGGAGTAGGTGATCATTAAAGGTCACATTCTATAATTCTATTAATTTTTTCTAAATTAAAATACACAGTTGGGGTTGGGGCTTTGGGACACTTGTCTTACTTTAATTTTGGGGCTGTTTTTTTTTTTCAAACTGAGACGGTTCAGAGGTATCAGAAGCCAAGAAGACTTTACTTTCAAAAACTACACTAATTAAAGCATGAAAATTGATGTGTTCATACAGTCAGCAGACTTACTGTTAAAAATTTATAGTACATGCATGGTTAAATATTCTAACAAGCAAGGATACACAGTTAAGGTGGTTACTCTGTTACTGTGCATAGTTAGCAGTGTTCATAGCTGGAAAAGTGAGCAATGCTTTGGCCAATTTTTCTCAAATACTTTTTCCATGTTGTCCTTTATACTGAAAGGAGCAGTGGTGGTGGTTTTTTCTTTTAAACTGACTATGGTGTAACCTCTGATGTATTCTGTGTTAGCAGTTAGCCAGTGTATTGTTTCCTTCTTCAGGTTTAACAGTGTTTGAAACAGGACAGAGGAAAATTGAAAAAAGGAAGAAATTCAAGGAGAATGATGCATCTAATATTGATGGTTTTCTGGGACCATGGGCAAAGTATGTTGATGAAAAAGAAGTAGCCAAACCATCAGAAGTAAGTCCTCCTTTAACAAAATGGATACAAATTGTCAGTACGTGGCAGTGGTTTCAGCAAAGGTCCAGCTGCACTACTGCTTGTCCAAGCAGATCCATGCTTTAGAGTCATAGAAACATTTTTGGTGATATGTCCAAATAAGATGTTCCAGATATTCTGCATTCAGTAATTTGGAACACTTTTTGGAAATAAAATTAATTCAATCTGTGTGTAGAGTCTGATTAAAAGAAACAGCTTGGAAAAAGAAAAGTGAAAGTAAAACTTTTGGGGGAAAAAGGCAAATGAAAACCCCCAATATCACACACACAAATCCACCCATCCTAAACCATCCAACCAACAGATAGCCTTCTTGTCCAGTCAGTGCTTAGCTTCAGTCCATGAACAAAAAGATATTCTTTTCAGTGTACATAGCCTTCCAAGCCTTTATGGTTTTGATAGGGGTATTCTCTTTATTGATGCTTAGAAATATTTCTAATCTTGTTTAGCAAATAAATGTCTTCTTAATAGTGAGCAAACATAGTACAGTTCTGGATTTTGTTATGTGATTCTGACTTTTTAAGAGATCATGTTTTATTTTTTTTCAGGAAGAGCAGAAGGAGTTGGATGAAATAACAGCTAAGAGGCAGAAGAGAGGAAAACTAGAAGATGATAAACCTGGAGAGGAGAAGACTGTATTACATGGTAATGGCATCTTCCTGGCTGTTCTCATTTTCTAGCTCACTGTGTTTTCTTGCCTGCTGTGTTAATTAGTAAGGATAGCAGACAGCCTCAGCACGTTGATGTTTTTGTATTGGAGATGACAGCACTCACAGGCAAAAGCATAAAGGATGGGGCAAGAGATAAACTTGGAGTAATTCCACTTCATACTGTGAAGAGCAGTGTGGAAAAATCATTTTTCAGAGTACAGGTTTTATTTATTTATTTTTAATGTTACTAGATGCATGTATCCTTTTTCTGTTTCTCAGAGCAAACATATTGAAGTTTTGAGTTTGGCTTAGTTTCAACTTCAGAATTACTGTAGTCTTATGTGTCAGTATTTTCATCAGCAGGTAGTGCTCTGAGTTATGGTTTATGAACAATTTAGAAAATCACTTGGACTTTAGACTTCCTCAGTTTTTAATGTAAATACTCTTGCCATCATACTATGAATAATTGTATATCAATTAATTACCCTACAGAAGCCTGTAGTATGTGGTACCGTCAAAGAAAATGGCTTGGTAATTAAGTAGAATTCAGTAATTTTTTTAAGCTGTTACTTCAGCTGTCTGCATACAAAACTGCCCCGTGTTGCAGTGCTTGGTGCAGATAGTTTGGTAGACAGGGTCTCTCTTTGTGTACCAGTTTCTACAGCCAGGCTCACACACACGAGCTGTGAGCATCCTTTCTGATGTGCGTTGAGGAAGAAGTGGTGGCTGTGAGAAAAGCATTGCTGACATTAGAACATTGTTCTGTTTATGTGTAGTAGATCGTGACGGTATTTACTGAACAGCAGTGAGCATAACAAACATGAAGTTTTAGCCACTGAGCCTCCTAAGGACTAATTATTTTGTATCCAAGTTTTCATGGTCTCTACCTGAAATTCCACAGCGAAAGACCTTGCCATATAAACTGTGATCTTCTCACATGCAAACATTCCAGAAATTCTCCATTTTGAAGATGTGTGTATGCATGGATACTGGGCAAGAGTACAACCAAAACTGCCATAACAACATCCCAGAAACTGAGAAATTAATTTAGTCAGTGCACAGTTTATTGTCGTGGCTACCCAACATACGTCTACTCTGAAATAATCCATTTTCCTGCACAATGCATTCCTGTGTTTCTGACTGTCCAATCGCTTCTTAAATCTAGTTAAAGAGCAGCTGTTGGCTGTTGCTGACCAATATTGGTTCATGCTGGCCAAATGAATCTTTTTTTCCTTGATTTGTAATTCTGTTGCCATGACTGACACATCACAGAGCTGGCCAGAATCTGAGTTGCAAGCAAATGTCAGGGTTAGAGTTGCGCGGTTTAATCTATGTAGCGTTAGTGTAAGCAAAGTCTTTTTGGTCAGGGGAACTCTCTTGCTGTTTGATGATGAGAAAAATGGATAGGAAAAGATTGTCTTAATGTTTGGATTGTAAGGTTCCTAGTAGACTTCACTGAAAATTACATAATTTGAGTTTAACTGATGTCAAATAAGATTCCACATCTGTATGAAGAAGTTGGGTTTTTCTTATACCCCCTCTCTCACCTCTTGCTCTACAGCAGAGCAGCTCTGTTGAAAAAACCATAATTGTGTGAGTGTGTGTATATATATATATATATATATACATATATATATATAGTCAAAGATTATAACCTCTTAAAATATGGATTCTCAGAATTCTTTGTTCACCTTTTCAGTTAAAGAAATGTATGACTACCAGGGGAGATCTTATCTTCATGTCCCTCAAGATGTTGGGGTTAATCTCCGTTCTACAGTACCACCTGAGAAGTGCTATCTTCCAAAGAAACAAATCCATGTGTGGTCTGGGCATACAAAGGTAGGAATGTTTGTGAGCATACAGTATAACAACCCATTTAATTTTCTGTCTGCAGCTAGTAATTTCTATAAAACTGAAGAATCAGTAGAAGGAAAAGAGTATTTTCCTCTTTACCATACTCTGCATGTAATTAATTGAGTTACATGTTCACAAGGTGAGCAAACACAAGGTGTTTGCCTGCTCCGTTGCAGTTGTCTGGCTTCATATAATTTTGTGTTAACATAGTGACTTCCTGACCTACCTTAAAGGGAAAAGTATTATTCAGTGATTTCGGGGGGATTTGAAGTTATTTCCTAAACTATGATGTGAATAACAATAAGGCTGATTCTGGAAATTCCTGAGAATGTTTGGGGCTTGAGGGTTTTTGTAGTAAGAGTACTTAAGGGCTATTTTGTATCAAACTTAGGCAAAGTTACATAGGTTTTGTGATTATGGTACATCAGCATTACAGGTTTCTCAAATATAGCTAATACCTTTGAGAGGTGTGTCTTGGTAAGAGTTTTCTTTGATGCTGCTTAACATCCACAGTTCCTTCTTGTGTCAGATACCAAAACAATATGCACACTTCTGGTATTAAAAAAGTGTTTCACTGCTCAGGGTTGTACAGCATATACTCAATTTGCTGCTTCTTTTGCCACAAGTTTGAAGTATTGCTTGAGGAGGAATATGCTGCACTGCAATGGACATCACCTTAATAATATTTGGAAGATGGAAGAAAGGAGGACACAGGGAATGTTTTTAGCTTTTACCCTTTTTTGCAGTTGAGTCACATCTCTGAGCTCTTCTTAAATGACTGCTGCATCAACGAGCTTATAGCTGCAACTATCAGGGCTTTCCAGAATGACATCTCCTTCCCAAAGCTCTAGTCCCTCCTCTGCCTGTTACCCAGTAAAATAGACTGATGTGTAAAATGGCTTTTTCTGTCAAATAAGATGAATAATGATATCGATGAGAGAGGCAAAAGAAAAATGAGCTGACAAATTTAGAAAAGCTGGGGGATATAAGTAGACAATAATAGGGAGGATAAAGTGCCCAGCTCCAACCAGAGGTGGGAGGGAGGAACTGGATGGCATATGAATAATCAACATGAAATGGAAAGGAGGGCCATTAAAACCATGAGTACTTGGGGGTTCTTTGGACTTCCCAGAAAGGAGTACCTGGAATACAGGCAGCTATGAAGATGCCATGCTCAGGAAATCTGAGCTCAGTGGGTAGAAGGCATTGGTTCTATATGTAAGAAACTGAGCTGGCCAAAACTTTTTTTCTTTATTTTTTTTTGAAAAATTCTGTACCTGCCCCATCTGAAAAGTCTTGTTATGCAGAGATAGTTCCTTTAACCCCCAGTTTGTATTTATTTGCTGTGTTTGCCACAGTAATGGTGTGGATGTTGAAGGAGGTTATATATACAGCCGTTAAAGTGAAACAACTTTTTTCCAGTAGCATTTGTTCAAAATACATAACTGTTTCTAAAATGGAATGTGAGCAGGTTATTTCTTTTCAAGGTACAGTATCTGTATATTTTATGAAGATAAGCTTTAGCTTTTTGCTTGGAAAAGAGGGCAAATGAACTGAAGAAACTTCTAGATTATCCGCTTACTATTAACTTATGTTCTTATTTACAGGGCGTCAGTGCAGTCAGATTGTTTCCTCTGTCTGGGCATATAATGTTGTCTTGCTCTATGGATTGCAAAATTAAGGTGAGTTATTTTTCTGTTTACATTAATACACTTTATACCATCTGGAATACAGACAGTGCATTTTAGGATACATTAACATTTGCTACTTCTACCAAATACCTTTTGTCTGTGTTAGAACAGTGTTAGTTGTTTTTTAATAGCATTTAGAAGGTCACAAGTGTCTCACTTTATTGGCTTTGTTGTTATATTAATTCATTTTCTGTAAAGCCTAGTTTTACAACTAACAATAGGTCTCTGCTGAAATCTTTTACTGAAGCATTTTTGGTGTGAACTAATCTCACTTCAGTCCAGCATGTATCAACAGAAAGCTGACATTTTGGGTTGGTTTGTTTTTTTTTAAGTAGCAAAACCTTAAGTCATTAAAGTTGGAATATGGTATGGTAGTTTTAGTTATTCTAAATGAATTTTGCTAACAGGAAGGTGACAGCATTCTAGTGAATTTCTGGACAGATTGTGATTAATTAGTACATGGTATGTGTTTGTAATTAATTCTTAAAAGATGCTTGACATATATTTGCACTTAATTTCAGCATCATTATTGTTTAACAATTGACATATTTTCCCCTCATCCTTTTTTTTCCTAGCTGTGGGAAGTATATGGTGATCGAAGATGTCTACGAACATTTATTGGTAATAGTCTTTTTTAAAACTCACTTATGTCTAGAACAACTTCCTAGAAGAATATGATTTAGGTTAACTTATTAATTTGTCATAGAGAAGACTTCTTTGCATTCAAGGCAATGGTTGTTCAGAATGATATTGGTAGTAAGAACTGAAAAATATGCACATTTCTTTAAGAACTTTGTCATTATTCCAAGCAATTTAATGTTCATGTGTAACACCTTACAACCCTTAAAACAAAACATTAATGTTCTACAGTCATTAATACTTTATGAAAGACTTCTTGTCAAAGGCAAAATTTTGTCATGAAATTGCCCCATCTTCGTGTTGAAAGCAGCAGCCCTCTGTATTTAACTGGTGAGGGTGTCTCATGGTCTGATCCCTCCTTAAATAGGTCATTCCATCCATGCTGAGTTATTAGTGCAAAAGCATGGGAAATCTTTTTTAGGTTCAGGTGCGGTCTTTGTTCATGTAACAGGTGCTTTTTAAAGCGGATAGCTGAGAGAGAGAAATACAAACTTCTTAGCAACCTTGAATGCAGAACAAAAGTAGCTGATTCTCCTATTGAAATAGGAACATTTCTAGAACGCTGAGTGAATATATGTTGAGTAACAAGAAAGAAGTCTTTTTTCACCTCTTATTTTTGATGACAGTAGTGTGGCAAAGATGATAGCTCAAAAATGGCTCTCTCTCAATAGACTGCTCTTTCTGAACAGTGTGACTGTTTTTCTCAAAATGTTCTTATTATCAACCAGATTTGCCTGCCATTTTGCTATATTTCCATTACTTTGTCAATATTTAAACTAAAAAGAACTGCAAGTCTGATGTGGTGGTCACATAAAAGAACTGAGGCTGAGAGGTAGCAAGATTAACATCAGATTAAAACAGTCTTAATTTTCTGATCTAATATTTCCCATATTTTGTACCTGCTTCCTAATTTTAAATGTTTCTCCATCAAATGAGTCTCATGGTAGCGTTTGTCTCTCCTCTTTTTCATTAGATGTTGCCATTTATTTATTTAAAATTTCTTCTAAAGTTCTGCTCATGTATCAATTTATACAAGTTTATACTTGTTTATCAAGTTGGTTCTGTGCAGTGCTTTTGTTTCTCTCTACAGTGTTTTAGAGGTGTGAGGGTGTTAGGGAGTTTTGTTCTCATAATTCTTTAGGAGTTCCTTTTTCTTTCTCACTTGAATTATTCTTTACTAGTTCTATTAAGAACTGCTGTAAGTGATTTTCTTCTTCTCTTTGCATTGTTAGAGCATTTAACTTGAGTAATATGGGTTGGATTTTTTTTTTTTATTCTAAGTATGAATGGATGAAAGTTTACCATTGCATTTTTCTAATTTGTAGGACACAGTAAAGCTGTTCGAGACATCTGTTTTAACAATGCAGGCACTCAATTCCTTAGTGCTGCATATGACCGCTATCTAAAACTCTGGGACACTGAAACAGGTAGGCTTGTATTTGTAGGTGCTGTTATTTGGCACTGTTTTTAATTGATAGTGACTGCAAAGATATCTCAGCATTCAGGTTGTTTCTAGTTGTCCTCCATAGTGTCTTGTAGTTCACTGTTCAGGCTTTCATTGCAGGATAATTAGTCTTTTTTCACATATGTTTTGTTGTTATCTGCTAAAGTGCAACTGATATTACCTGTATTTCCTATAGCTTTTTATTTGAGAAGTTGATAGTTATTTGTAATTCTAGAACAATTTTCAACAAAAAGATATCTTGTCAAATAATTTAATTGCATATTTACATTTACAGGCATAAAGTTACTCTTTACACCTAAATATGCTTAATTTAGAAGAATTATCTCACTTGGTCTTTTGCTTAACCTTAAGAGCACTCCAGATAAGAAAAGATGGTGACCTGCTGGTATAGAGAGTTGAAGGGTAGGTCTGGTGCTCTCAAGCCTGGGAGATGCTCTGTAACATTCTGCTACAAATAGTTAAGTAAAAAAAATACAGGATAGATTTTGTCGGTATTCTTTTAAACCTGGGTCTCTTCCTAAGACAGAAAGTTCCCGTGTTTTAAAAAGTTGTTTGCTTTCTGGGTTAGCAGAAATCTAATCTTATACAGGTAATAGCCTGTAGAAAGGTGTAAGTCTAATTCTCCAGTGTTGAGTCTGAACTTGAGTCTGAACTCAGTTATTTAGACAGAGCTGTCGGATTAACACGTCTCCTGTAAGTTAGGGATAACGAGTTATCAGGGTATTTGTGGCTGAAGCTAAGAGGGGAGGTCAGGGCTTTATTTTGCAGTTGGATTACTGTTACCCTTTTCTAAGGTTAGTCTTGAATTCTTGCCCAAATTTGTATGTCTTGTTGAGAAGACCTGTGATCCTAAGGAGATACGTTTTGCAAAGACAGTGGTCAGCTTGTGATATCCTGAACCTGTCCTTATGTTCTTGTTATGTGCTGGTGGCATACAGGGTACTGAGCTGTTGTATTGTTCGGGAAGCTGTAGCAAACTTACAGAGCAGTTTGTTTGTGTTCATGTTTATGCTGGTGTGTGTACACAAATGTGAAAGTTGGTCTAATCAAAGACCAGGGCAAATTCTGCCCTCTAATTCTCTCAAGGACTTTAAAAGAAGTGTTGTCTGCTCTTAGTAAAGTACTTTTTTTCAGTATCTACAAACAACCCATAAGTATCTGCAATCAGCCCATAGCGCTTCCAACCTGATACACTATAAATGGGTTTTCTGTTGCAGGGCAATGTATTTCAAGATTCACCAACAGGAAAGTTCCTTATTGTGTCAAGTTCAATCCTGATGAAGATAAACAAAATCTCTTTGTTGCAGGGATGTCAGATAAGAAAATTGTACAGGTATGTCTACTCAGTATTTATTTCTCTAAAATTACTGGTATTTAGTAAAAATCAGGTTCTTATTCTGACTTTTTTAATTGTAGTGGGATATTCGAACTGGTGAGATTGTGCAGGAATATGATAGGCATTTGGGAGCTGTCAACACCATTGTGTTTGTGGATGAAAATAGAAGGTTTGTGAGTACATCTGATGACAAGAGTTTAAGAGTCTGGGAATGGTAAGTTTAAAATTTTGAATTTTAACTCAAAGTATATTGTGAGCAAACTGAGAAGAGAGTTCATTTTTAGAACTACACGTAGCACATAGGCCACTGGAGTGTAATGAATTCTAGGAAAAGCTTTAAAACCCTGTTTTGACTTAATGCTCGAGACACTTCATTGATTTCCTCTTCCCTAAAGAAAACATAAGACAGCCCTATCAGCCTGAAGCACACTGCACTCTGTTAGTGGTCTCTTCTCTCTCCCCTTTCCCCAAGGGTGTATTAGTCTTTAAATTAACTCTTAAAGCAATGTCTGCTCTATTACAATTGGTGTGTGTTGGTTTTGAATGCTTTGAACTTGGATGTCCATAGTATTATATGATACTTGGCCTATGTTTGAAATAACTAGTTTAGTGTAGCTTTATTCTGGTTTTCTGTTAGTCTGGCTTTTGGGCAATAATTGGTACACACAGTATGAATACAACAGATGATGGAAAAGGGAGAGTCTCTCCAAGAAAAAATAATACAAAATATTTGAAATGGCGTCCAGTTTTTAACATTTAACCTGCAGAGAAAACAGATCACTCCTATCTGAAATGTTTTTCACAAAGTTCTAGGTACTAAGATCTTGAACTTAGAAGATTCTAAGATTTCTTTAGGATTTGAGAATTATTTATTTTTGAAATAATCAGTCCCATATCTTGAGGTATTAATTTCCTTTTGCTGTTCATGCATGCAAAGCTGTTGCATAATACAGACACTAGTTTGACAGTTCTGTGACTAATCAGTTTCTTCCTAGCTGCTTGCTTTTTTTTTCCCCCTGTAGCCTAGACAAGAGACTCCAATCTGTGGTATTGGAATGTTACCCAAGCAGCCAGCTAAATCCTCAGCTTGTCTGTGATCGGCTGCAATCATTGCCAGTAGCAGTGGGAATGACCAAAGTCTGGGAACCCAGGCTTAGGCTAGGCATAAAATGCTGACACCATATGCTGCTCCAAGAAAGCCTCTGTTCAGTACTTCATAAGTAGACTCATGGATTTACTGAGCTCCTTAAAGAAAAATCATTGCAATACCATGTCTGCTAAGGAATGTCTCCTCTTTGCTGAGTGGGAGGATGATCTTGCTTGTACAAATCTGTTATTTCCTTGAGATTGGATTGCCCTTATTTTATGAGCTTTGTGTGATGGCTGAAATAAATAGTGAAGTGGGTGGATTTAGCGAGTCTGTGGAGAAAAGCAGGAAAGGCAAAAAGGGTCTGGCATGGGAACATCGCAACCTGATTGTTCCAGTAGCAGAAGTTTTTGTCTTCTGAGGAAAAAAAACATGTAATAGTATTTTGTACACTGAAGAAAGAGCTCCCTTGTTGAAATGATAGGAAACTCAACTCTATGTAGTATTCTGTAATGCAGTTGTTAGGAAATTCTTTGGTTTTATAAAGAGCAAATGCAATGCCATCTTCCTGGGCATGACTTGAAAAACTTTCCCCACAACCTACCATGATAGATGCTAATTGGTCTGTAAGCATATTTCTATAATTTCAAGATCCAGATTTTTAAAATGCCTTAAAACTAAGTTTTATGGAAGATTTTGGAGTTCAGAAACTTCCATGGCAAATTATTTCTCAAATCCTTTTTTTCTAAGTTAATAAGAAGAATTATTTGCTACTTAGCAGTGATTTGGTTGCTGCACCTTTTGGCACTTTTCTTCGGTATGCTCTTCAGCACAATGTTTCTTCAGTATCCTACGGAAACAAAGTGGAAGTAATTATGACCTGAGAATGGTCTTAAAAGCTAGTAATTATAAGTTGATCTAATTACTTGGTTTCAGTTGTCTAGAGGAATTCCGTAGTGTGTTTTGTAAACACTTTGACTTGGCCAGAGATGGGTAATGGGATGGCATGTCTGACTTCACAGTGAGGAACTCCTGAGAACTTAAATCTCCTTTCCCAAGAATTCATCCCCTGCAAAGATTTCACGGGGCTGTACATAGAATTGCAGTTGGTTAGTTGCCGGAAGTTCAGACTTTACGTATAGTACAGACTCTTGTTGATTACGTAGTCTATTTAGGAATATTAATGGAAGTATTGAAAATTTGCCTGCTTTTGCATTTCATGTGATTGAGATATTAAAGTTGGCATGGGTATCATATACTGTGCTCTCTCTTCTAGAAATGCAAAATATTATTTTGTCTTTGCTTTGTATGCATCTGATCCTGCTTGGGTAAGCACTGAAATGATGTGAGCATTTAATTTTGGAGGCTGTTACTACTTTTTACCTCCAAGTCAGCCAGCAAAGCAAGAAGTGTGCAGTGGTAATTTAGTTATTATGCTGACAGGCTTTGGGGGCTTGTCATCTCTGTAAATCTGTGCCCCTCAGTGGGTCTTTTCACCCGTGGCTCCTGGTAGAGTTAATGTAGTCTCCTGAGAGATGTCTTCATGATGTGTAGGTCCCAAAACTGTATTGGGTTGTACTGAGGGTTTGTGTTGGCTTCGTTCTTTTCCTTCTTTTGTTAAAAAGATTTTTCTATCTCTTGCCTGGGAAAGAAGTTGTATCAAAACCCCAGAGTAAAACACTTCTAAATCTTGGCTAGCAGATATAATTTCTGATATTTAAAACTTTTCAGCCTTTGAAATGCTATTAAGTGGGGAAAGGACTTTAAAATATTTAAATTTTAAGTATTTGTCACAAAAAACAAATATGTTACATGAGTTTTGAGGTTGGGCAACCATGATAGCATCTATGTTGGTAATTTTTTTAAGGAAGCAGGCTGACATTACTTATTTAGCAATTTGACTGGAAACAAATGTGAAACACAAATGCATCTCTTTATTCTGCCTAGTAATTTAATGCAGCATATCCTGCTGGTGTCCTAAGTGTGCCTGGTAGGTACAAACATAAAGCAGAGCTGTTGTGAATAAATTCTAGTACGTGAGCCTGCCTTCATTTTTAAAAGGAGAAGGCAAAACAACGGGTGCTGCATTTAAATTTCTGGCTGCAGAACAATTCAGTATTGGAGATGCATCTTCTGTGATGAGACCTTAATGGGGCTTCCAGTGGGATTGGTTTTACCTGGCAAGAAGGACTCCAGAAGGTTGTTGTGTGCAGGAGTGTTGAGGTGGGCGGTGGGAGTGGATCAGGGCCTGGCCTTGCTGCAGCTATAACCTTGTGTCCTGTTGCAAATGGAGCTGGAAACAGTTTGGGTAGGGTGTGGCACAGGGGCTGCACTTCCTGTGCTGTTGTGTTGATCAGCCTCAGAGATGATGTGGAATCTTCACAGATTTGCTGCCCCACGGCCATCTTAGGTCTGCCTGGTTGGAAGCTGGTTATCCCTGGCCTAAAGTGCATGCTTTTATCCATGGAGTGAATTACTAAGTGGGTTGCCCTTCTTATTCTGAGGAATAAATGATTTTAATTCACAGGAGCATTTGTGTCGCTTCCTGACAACAGAGCAGCTTCTCACCCTGCTGGCCCTGTATGTATGTGTTGCTTAACTCAAGATGATGGGAAATAACTTCCTCCACAATAAAGCAGGATGATAATTACCTTGCTAATGCCAACCATATTGCCATCCAACAAGGCTCGGGCAGCTGGGACAAGGCAGCCACCCACACTCTCCACTCCCAGAGTGTCCCAGCGGCCCTTCTGCTCTGTGAATTAGACAATGAAGTCATAAACATCCCTTTTGTATTAATTAATGTTGCTACAGAACATTTTGCATGTGCTTTTTGCAGAATACATTAATCAAATCTATTTTCTGCTGGAGGTTTCTTTTGCTTAATGAGAAAGCCATGTACATGCCTTCCCTTTTTTCCAGTCTTCCAGTGCAGGTTATGAGGAATACTGTGAATATGCACAAACCGTTAGTAATTCAATTTATATAGTCAAAACCAAATGGCACTTGTGTGGAGTAAGGATTAGACTGTCCTTGTTTTTACCCTAGGCCTTTGTATGTGTTAAGAACATGCACTGGCACAGTCTTTATGCAATTGAGCTGGGGAGTTCACTGTTCAGTTCAGCTGTGAATATTTAGAATTGGTTGGCATCCCAGTTGAGGAGGTCAGGAGGAAAAGGGCATGTCAAAGAGATGAGAGAGAGAGAATCCTGTTTTCTTTTCCTTTAAAAAAATGTTTAAAAAAGAAGAATTTAAAAAAGGTAGAAATATTTGAGTTAAAACAAAACTCAAGTCATTAAGTTGTTCCAGTAAGATCCATGCATATGTCAGTATGTTCTTGCTATCTAAATAGGAACTTTGTAAGAGCTGCAGTTATACTGGAGGCAATAAAGGAGCTTTGTGTTACAGTTTTCCTCTTAACAATTAGAATTATGACTCTAATTTAGACTCTGACTCCTTTAACTGGGGTAAATTCACACTCTCAGAGGTTATGCTTTAGATGGCTCTGCATCTGGAGCTCTAGGGTGGACATTCATAATACTTTTGAGTTTTTGCATATTCTTTCTTTGGATGCCACCATACATTCTCCATGGTTCAGTTGTCACGTAAATCAACTGACTTGAAGCAGCTCTTTGGAACATCTCCATGTCTTTATAAAACACATACTTCTTCCTTTTGCAGGGACATTCCTGTAGACTTCAAGTACATAGCTGAGCCAAGTATGCATTCCATGCCAGCCGTGACTTTGTCTCCAAATGGTAGGTTAACACTTTACTGCCTTCTTAGACCTAATTTATGTGGGCACCTCTTACTGATTATTATCTCTGTGATGTTGCTGTGTTGCATCTTCCTTTCACCCCAGACTAAACCCTTCCCAGTCATTCTGTGCACTTATTCCAAGATTGGACTGGATCGTGTTTTGATTTAAAATTCTAAAGAACAAGTATGTCAAAATGAGGATTTATATCAGGGTAACTGTACCAGTTTAAAATTAGGCCTTCATCCAGACAAAGCAAAAGAACTCTCCATAGAGCTACCATGTGCTCTTTGCTGTATTTAAAATATTAAGAGAATGATGCCACTGACAATGGTGGCAAAGTGTTAGGCAAATTCAACAGTCCTTGTGGTGCCATTGTTAAAGGAGAAACTCACATTGTGCACGATCCTGTTCCCTTCTGTTATTAATGTAGTCCAAATAATTCTTGCATAAGAGAAATCCCAAATGATCTCAGTGTTTCTGTATGTTAATGTTTCACTGGTGTTTATGTTCTTCAATTAGAACCATGCTGAAGAAGGATAGTTGTTTAGTGCCTCAAGTAATCAGTGAAAATCCTTCTAACGGGGCAAAATTCCTGTTATCGGTTTTGGCCAAATTTAAATAGCTTTAGTGTCATCATTATTACAGTGTTGCCAGACTTGCTGTTAACAGTCCCATTAGGCTGAGTAGAGGCTGATCAACTTGTTGCACAGCCAATGTTACGTTGTCAGTGCGTAAAACATTTTAAAGGCAGTGACAATATGCAGAGTTCGGGACAGAAGTCTCTGTTCTGGGTATTCTGTAGCACATGATCATCACTGGATTCTCAGGCAGGAGTTAATGCACTGCCAAGATGCAAGTGAGATGAAGTTATGATTAGAAAAACCTTGATTTTTCGTTCACTATAATATCTTTATTAATTGCATTCCATTAAGGCAGAGAATACTACATAGTTGCAAACTCTTCAGTCTACCTTAGAACTATTTTCCCATAAAGAAAAGAGGGGGTGACCCACAAAACAGGTGATCAAGTAGAGTGCAGTTAGACGGATTTTTCCCCTCACCGAGTTATGTGATTACATGCACCAGCAAGATTACACAGTATCTTAAAGACTTAAGAGTAAATCAGTGGGGTTGTGATGCAGCACATAGCTGGAACAGTCAGACCTTTAGTGCAGTACTGAGTGCATTTTGTAGGAATACAGGCATCCCAAAGCCTGTCAAACATAAGGTTTCAACTCTTGGCAGTTGTACCAGGCAGAAGCAATGTCAACTGTTACCTAGATCCCTGCTACATAATGAAAATCTGGATTAAGTTAGTGCAAGAAAAATTGTCAAAATCTCTGAAAACATCCCAGTTAGGTCTGTTTCTTCAGATGCAGCACCCTGACACAACCTTTGTTTATTGCATTTATAGGGAAATGGTTGGCTTGCCAGTCAATGGATAACCAAATCTTGATTTTTGGAGCTCAGAACAGATTCAGATTAAACAAAAAGAAAATTTTCAAAGGTCACATGGTAGCTGGCTACGCTTGCCAAGTGGATTTTTCACCTGATATGAGGTAAGTTTTTGTGGCAATGAACTTCATCTTAAAACTTGGAAGTACAGACACTAAATTTTCTTTTGAATCCCCTGCAACAGTCATGAATGCACAGTCCCGTTAGCTCAGCATCGGGCAGAGCTCCCTTGCCAAGCAGTAGAACAGAAAGTTTACTCTTATCATATGATAAGACCAAGAGAGGCTTCCACATCTGACTCCCATCTTTTTGCACATGGTGTGCAGTGCAGGGTCTGTTCCCACAATGTGTACTCGTCTAGAGTATCTGGGATTTGAATTCACCCAGTTTCCCCAGTTCGTAGGTCTGGTGTGGGTATCCTCATTTACTGTTCAGAGAATCATCTCTTTCTTCCTGCTGGCTTAGTAATGTGCCCATACATTTAGTACTGTATGTACATAAGATACAAGTTACTATAAAAACTGGGGAATAACCTCAGCAAACCTGGATGAAAAAGTGTCTATAATTGTAGAGAAACTTGTGGCACCTTCTCTTGGGTTCCAGTAACACAGCGCAGGGTATGATCACACCGCTTAGCACATTTACCTCGCAGTTGATTAATCACCTTCTGCAGGACTTGTGTGCTCTTAGAGCACAGCCCGAACGCTAATTCCTTGGTAGAAATGTTTGCAGGCTGTGTCAGATGGGAAGCTCCCTGGGGGAGGCTCGTTTCTGTTGCTCAGTTGCTACTTGTAATAGCATACAAGCAGTCCGTACACATGATATAACTTCCATTTTATTCCTGTTAACGCAGCTATGTGATATCTGGAGATGCAGATGGGAAACTAAACATCTGGGACTGGAAGACGACAAAACTCTACAGCAGGTTAAAAGCACATGACAAAGTCTGTATCGGTGCAGTGTGGCATCCACACGAAACATCCAAAGTCATCACGTGCGGCTGGGATGGTCTGATTAAACTATGGGACTAAAGAGGAGGCTACAGAGACCAAAAAATGCAAGCCCTGCATACATCTGAGATTAGGGTGCATTCTGCTGTAAGGATGGGTAGATGTTGTAATACTGCAGTTCTCAGTTCTCTGTATATATGCACTAAACACCAGGAAATTCAGAAGACTCAAGTGAAAGGATATAGTTCTAAATATGGCATCTGGGAATGAGAAGCTAAGCTAAGATCATCTGAAGCATGCAGAATCATGTGCCAGTTTGTCTTGCCTCTGCTTGTGCAAAACACTCTTGTAAAATAAAATAATTTTAAGAAAAACTATTTTTGTGGTTCTGGCTGTCAGAGAGTTTAAAGAGAAAACCAGCAATTCTGTAACTTTTGTCAAACCATGACACTTTCTTCCTAAGAAGAAATCTTTGGTACCTACTTCAATAGAGCTGGAAAAGATAAGCACAAATCCACTTGCTGAGATTTGCTAATTCACATTAGAAATGAAGAATTAATTGGAAGCTAGCAGTTGTCAGATGAACTCTATCAACTGAAGATGCCATTCATAGTCTGAGTTTCTGTCTGTAGAATCATGAGGATACTTTCACTTTTGCAAGTAGTCTTCATTTTCAGGGTTTTCCTCATAATGGTTGCGTGCTGTGTTGTTTTTTTGTCTTCCCATATGCTATTATGTTCCAATAAGCATGACATATTAAAAAAAACTTGAATGTCTCTTTTTCTGTTTGGAATAGTTTGTATTATAAGCCCCATGCAGGTTTTGACAGTTTAATGTATATACATGTCACACTTTTTTCTCTTTAAAGAACTTATTTTTAATAAATCTTTTTATAAAAACTCTGCTTATCTGTATTCAATTTTTCTATCTTGCAGTGCCCATATAAAATATTTCCTACCATTTGGTATTTTAATGTGCAGTTGTATCAATGTTCAGGTAAACTCATTCTCTTGCAGTGTTCACTTAAAACTAAGGCAAGTTGGCAGCAGGAGAAAAAAAAACCTTTTGACTCCCTGTCTGCTCTCTTTTTTTGGGCACATAAAAATAAATGCATATAGCAAAAATTATCCCATTGATCAGTCTTTAATTACAGTTTTGAATTATACTATATTGTTTACTGTAAATCAAATCACTGCTCAACCATTAGAAGGGCTAGCAAAGGAGTGATTGCCTTAATTGACAGTAGGATAGAAGCTGAGACAAAGATTCCCAAATGGTAGAGGCGGAAGGAGATGGTTGGTTGTTTTGTGGGTTTTGGGTTGTTTGACTGGATGCAAGAAATTCTGGTCTTTCAAAGAGTGAGTTACACAAGTTAGGCCCTTGTGAGTGAACAGGAAGCTTAAGCATTTTTAGGCCAACTCTGTAATGCTGAGCTCAAGAGTCATTCCACTATCAGTCCATGCTGTTGTGTAACTGCACTGAGGTTACACATTCCTGGTTACTTTCCCATCCAAGCAGCCCTGTGTGCCTAAAAAACTCCACAATTTCACAAGCACCATCCTGGTGGTAAACTGGGCATTGCCTTGTTCCCATGCAAGTACTGACATAAAAAATGGTAGAGCCTGGAGAGAGAGGAAAGAGATGGTCTAGCGTGTCCTGCAGACTGATCCTCTGTTGGGAGAGAAAAGGCTGTTCCTCCTTCTCTGCTCTTCAGCATGTGGGTGGGAAAGGGCTGCTGCTGTCTTGCAGAGGATGAATTTCTGATGTGCTTTTCAGAGGGAAGGTTTGATTCCTGAACTGGGAGTTGAGCTCTGGTGTGTGTTGCGTGCCAGGTGCTGCTTCAAGAGAAAGTGGGCTGGAGAAATTTGGAACGGATTTCCTCCTTCAAATACATTTCCCAAATGGATATGTAGCAGTGTGCCCTGACTGTTAACAGTTTATATGTACAGAGAAATAAGAGAAATAGAGCTGATAGAAAATCTTCCTACAGGAACATACACTGTCTTTCACATCAGAAACACTTTTTCCACATGCTTAAAACCATTTAAATCATAATATACAAAATGCTTGGCTGTGTTGTTGGTACTGTGTTTTTCCATGTGTCACCTACTATGCTGAACTTTAGATACACACTAGTAAAATAGTATATGCAAAATATGAAAATAAGTGCATAAACTCTTGTAGTCATATACTGGGTGTTGTCTTTGGAGGAAAAAAAAAGTTTCAATCAATTCTGCTGGAGTTGATGAATTGGGATTAAACTGGGATTAAACGTTTTCAGCAAGCCCAGAATCAAAGTTACCTTAGAAACTTTTAGATAAAATCCTTTGTCCCTCACAGTTGGTCACCACATTAACCTCTTGTGGAATTTCTCACATCTGCATTGAAGCCTTCAGGGGGAATTTTCATGAGGATAATTCCCTCTTGTTGCAAACTGCAAAGCCCATTTTGTCAGCTAGTTTGCTGTGCACAAGGATAGATGTGTGTGTGAGTGAGGTGCGAGTCCAGACTTGCTTTTCCAGCAGCCACCTGGGAGGAGATTTCTTTCTGGGCTAATCAAATCAAATCAAATCAAATCATGTCCTTCTCTTCCCAATTTCATGTTTGACCAGAAATTGGTCTGTTACAGGGGTTGGTGAGAGCAAGTCTAGGCTGAGACCTCTATGCTGGACTTTGCCTGTGAGCAGACAGATCCAGGGAAAAGTCAGTATTGGGAGAAAAGGGAAGAGTGCATTTCGAGATCCCCGGTTAATTTTCCTCAGACATTAGTGGAGAGTGCAACTTAGTGATTCAAGCTGAAGGGACGTCTCGGGAAGGCTGGAAGCGAGTGTGTGGCACTGCCAGGAAGGAACACAGCAAAGCTGGACTGCAGGGCTGCCGTCACAGCATTGCTGTTTTGTTCCCCTTGGTCATGTACCTGCAGATTTCAGAAATGACATGCCAATATGTTGCTGCTTTTATTAATGCTGATTGATTTTATAGCAGAAGTTTTGCAGGTCAGTCAACTATCTCCATTGTTCTTGGAGTTCTGTCTGGGAAAACTGATAGTTCCTTTGACCTTTAGCCAGCTTTTTCTTGGACTTTTTTCATATGCAAGAGGGGGAAATAGCCCACATATCCTCGTGCATCTTGCTGGTAAGGAGGCTGGCTGTCTTGAAGCAGATGGTCTTGGCATCTGTCTTACTCAGAGTTTATAATTGTCCCCAGTAAGATGGGGTTGCTCAGTCTTTGCCCTCATTACAAAGAACAAACATCAAAATTACTGTGCATCCAGAAAAGTCCAAGATTGTCTTATAAAACTCCGATTTTTAGCAGCAGGCAGATGTTCAGTACACTGTTTAATGCTGTGGTGTAACACTGTGGTGTAGCGCTGTTTAACGCTGTGCTTTAACAGCTGATTTAAACAGGGAGCCTTGCAGCACTGGCAGCCCAGTAACATGATGTACTTTCCTACTTTCTACCAGCTGGTTATTACAGAATCCTGCTCCCATTTGCTAGGAAGACTCCGTATGACAAGCAGCCTGCACGAGAGGGAACACGTGGAGAGCGGAGGAGGGAGGGGAGTTTTGCTTGGAAGACTATAAACAGTATAACCTATACACCAGAAAAAATCAGTTGCCAGGGAGGTTGTTCCTCTGGAGACTACTTAAGGGACTTGTTACTTTAGGTTGACTTAACTAGCATACACTCAAAATTTTAAGTCTCATAATTTGCTGTTAGGCTTGCTGATAAGCAAAACAGACACCATGGCTGTCTTGCATCACTCAGAGAGAACTACTTGTGGCAGGGTGATGTTTACAGAAGCTGCTGGCTTCTGCTTTCAGAAACAAGCTGCAGTAACTTTCAGCAGGCCATGGACCTGTAAATTCACCAGGCATACTAGAAGTTTGTCCTCAGACCTGTTTGTTCTCTTTTATGACAGAATATTTGAAATGTGTTAAATGCACTGAGCCTTTCTGAACCTCTTTTTGCCCTGCCGTGCTTCACGCCACTGGGGGACTGCTCAAATGAAACATTGCTGCGTTGGTCAATGGAGTAAGAGGTTCTCACTAGACCTTGGGGTTTTTTTTTTGTTAATCTGGAAGATGTCAAGGCTAACTGAGCCTGCTTCTCTGGTTTGGGAAAGGAAAACAGCAACACAAATCCTCTGGAGAGTCATTTCAGTAATAGGAACTTTATGGAGCTTCAAGACCACTGACAGTTACCCAGACATAGTTCTGGGAGCTGCAAATCTTTCCCATTCTCCCAGCATAATTACCCCGTTAGTGTCTTGCTCCTATTACCCAGCTAAACTCTTTAATTGTGTAATAAGGCTTTCTTTTTTTTTTTTTTTTTTTTTTTTGGTGGAGTTTAAACTCTTGCAAAATGATATTAAGAGGAAAAAAAAAAAGAAAAATGCCCTGTCCCAGAAGAGTTATAACAATCTCACCTCCCACCTTAGCTTGCTCCAGGCTGATTTCCCCAAGCACCCCTAAGGCTTTGCTCAGGGCCGTTGCTATTTTGCTTTGGCATCCCCATACAGTCCTGCTCTTTCACCTCCTCCTCATGTACCCTCTCAAACAATAATCCCTTCCAATATTCCTTGGAGATAAAAAGGGAACTCAGACTCTGAAATAATTTGTCAGGCCAGACATGTACAGGAAAAAGAAAGAAGGCTCATTCCCTGAGTTTCCATAACCTTGCTGATTTGTCAGAACAGCTTCCCTGCTGCAAGCTCCTTTCTCTGCCCTGATGTTGATGCTTTGGGAGTACCTTGGGGTAGCAAGACAAGTGGGTTTTGTTTGCTTTTTGTCATTATTTCTCCAATATTAAATAAGTGGAATAACATTATGGAATATTTCTTCAGATCCTGGATTCTCCTGGTTTTTGGAGCAATTTTTCTTTCATAAAGAAGTTGGAAGTCACTTCAGGGCCTCTCCTGCCTGGTAAGTCAGTTTGAGAGGTCAGCGTGGGGTTGTCTGGTGCAGTCCTAGCCCCTGTGTCTTGGCTGCTCCTGGCTGGCATTGGTGGAGAGACACAGGTTCTCTTAAGGCACAGCTGCTGCTGCTGCTGCCTCAGAGGTCTGGCACCAGTCAGGCACCTGTCTCCTCCTCCCTGCAAGGGCAGTGGCACGCTGGGTGGTGGCTCCACTCAATATCTACAGGTGGATGCAAGGCTGGGATTCATATTGTTTGTGATTGATTCAGAAATTGAATTCAAATATAGAGGGGGGGAAATACCAGTTAAGACACTGAAGCATCTTCATTACTTGCAGAAGTTTTGTATTGTGTATACCACTGCACTTTCCTTCAGAAAACTGCTTAAACTCAAAGATCTATGTTGGTAATCCACCAAAAAGAGCAGGGACGTGGCAATGATGGTATTCACATTTGAGTCATCCCTTCTAGGCAGTGCAAAGCGGGCTCCTGCTCTCCCTGTGCAAGGTGCTGCCTATTGGGATAAAGGATGTAACTTGGGCTGTCTCTGCAAAGGTCTCCTTCTGAAGCAGGTAAAACTTTCCATGAGGTCAAAGTGCACTGTGAACAGGGACTTCTATTTAAGGGCAGAGATCCATTCATTACTGCAGGTGGTTCCCTTCAAGAGCCAAGCTTGCTCTGCAGATGCTGCCCCTGAAAGCCAGTGGAGGTGGGGCAGGTTTAAATATGTCTCTGAATGTAGGTCAACTCTGAACTTCCACTGCCACTAAACCAGGTCTCTACTGACTGCAATTAAATGTCACATTGTGTTAACAAGCAGGAAAAAATCAAGAGTGATTTCCTACTGAATAACCCTGAGCATCCTGTCAAGGACAAGGGAGTGGCTAATGAAGCTCATGAAATCAAAGTTTTGTAAAGAACCAGATGGTCTCAGCTGTTGAATTATTCACCAGAGAGAATGAGTGCCATTTCTTCAGGTGTGCTACTGGGTGATATGTCTTCTTGGCATCTGCCAAGAAAGGCCAGACATATGTTCCCTTTACGCTTTCTTTGTTCTTTCACAGAGGTGCTCGAAGAACAACCTTTCACAAGTCACAATGGGATCAAAGCCTGGGGCCAGAAGTACATGCAACAAATGACAGGTTTTGGAGTGCAGCAGGAGGTCAGATCTTTGTTTAGGCAAATTTTGGAACCTCCAAGGAAGTCAATGTGACATTCAGAAAGGGCCCAGTTTTCCTGGAGGAGTGTATTAGTGTTCTAACAAATTCCCCTCTGTGCTGCCATAGGCTTGCCACAGAAAGCCCATGTTGCAGTATCAGCTGGGATAGTTTGAGGGGATTCATATCTGTTGCTTCTTTTCATTTTCACCAGAATATGGACAGCACCTGTAAGTTCTGATTCACAAATGTGTGTGGTTTATAAATCACTGTGAGCCTGTCTGAAAGAGAAATGCCCTCACCCCCACAAAAGGATTTGTGTAAGTAGAATTGCCCCTACCCCTGCGTCATCTCTGCAAGGATCCTCTTTAGACCAACCTGAAACATCTCCTGGTGGAGTTGTCCAACTGATGCAATAATGGCTCCACATCATGAACAAGACCTGTCATTATGTCTTTGTTAGGTGGGGTTGGCACTGGCTGTGGCCACCATGAGTAGCCTGAGGATTGGGCAGGAAGGAGGCGGCTGGGCTGTAAGCAATGGACTGGCTGCTCTGGAGGGCTGATGCACGTGCCTGCAGGGAGTGTGGAGAGATGCCCAGTGCACCTGGGGACAGCAGGCAGGAGAATGGGGGGACAGCAGAGCTGGGCAATACCTGTAATGGTGAAGCTGAGCAGAGCTGGGGCTGAGTCTGACTTCCTTCATGGCCATGAAGTTCCCAGCCTCCAGGCTGTGGCTACAAGGGCAGAATGCCCTGTCCACACTGGTTTTAATGGTGCTCTCTGTACCTAGCCCTTGGAGAAGGGGGAAGCTATGGTGATTTCTGTGCAGGTGTGATCTGGGAAGAGTTGTGGAGAGCAACACTGGCATGTGGTTACTGCATGGAGATGATCTCTGAGTAGGTCAGGGGCAATTGTGCCTGGGTATGGCAGTGGGTAGACACAGACCCCACACAACATCCCTCAGCACCAGCCTGTCCACTGCAGCAGTCAGCCAGCACTGGCTTGTGTCCCTGGGCACGTACCCGGCAGCTCAGTCATTAGGAGACAGGAACTGAATTCATTTGAAGGTCTGTCCTTTAGGTAAAAGAGATCAATAAAAGAGAAGGGGTAAGGGCATAAAAGAAAGACCTCAGAAAGGAAAGCTGTAACTCTGCTCTAAGAGATGTGAAGTAGAAAAGCAGAGAGTGCATTAAATAAGCACTGTTCATTTTCTCCTATAATATCACATAACCACTTCCAGAATGATAAATGGCTTTTATCTACCCTATATTAGAGAAAAGGTTTTCTTTAAAATTACCATAGTTTTTGGAATCTTTTTTACCAAATATATATTTGCTGTATCCTGAAGTGTTTCTGACACTACCTGGCAATCCCAATCAAGAGATTACCTAAGGGTTTATTAAACTCCCTTACTAACCAAAGAACCAGGATGGACCTCTACTCCACTTCTGTAATTTGCATATCACCATATTACTTCAAGGAAATAAATGATGGAAGACGTGCTTCTGTTTTCTGAGAGAGGTCATGTAATTTATTTTTTAACCTCTATCTATTGGTTTCTTAAACAAATGATAATAAGCTACTAGGCTACTTACTCTAAGACTAGTTGGGAGGAAAAAACTGCACAGTGCTAGAGCCCATATTTTTATGCTTCATTAATAAATCAGGACTTGCAGCTGGACTTTTGCCACCCCGTTATTTGAAAAATGGGAGTTGAGCCATTCTGTGGTGCAGTGAGTGTGGCCATTCCAACATGCCAAATACTAGTTTAGGAAACCCTGGCAGTCTCTTGCATTTTGATGAATCTCCTCATGGCTCTGCATTGTTAAACACCTTCAGTACTTAATGTATGAGGGGTGCAGCAAGGCTGGCTGTCACAGAGAAGGCGTTTCTTACTCATTTTTCAGAAGCTGTGAATCTCTTGGATTGGGCTTTACCTGGTTCAGGGATGGCAATAGGTAGCTCAGCCCTGAGGAAAGTGCTTTGCCCAGCATCTTGGACATAGGGAATTCAACACATCTGCATCAGGTCACCTTGGTTTTGATGCAGAGCTGAGGACATGGTGGGCACCCACAGTGCCCTGCCCTGGGTGTCTGCAAAGCCCTGGGCCAGGTGGGATGTGCAGAAGCAGAAACAGGAGCTACTTTTATAGAATCATAGAATATCACAAGTTGGAAAAGACCCTATAAGGATCATAAAGACCAACTTGCTGCTCCTCATGGAACCTAAAACTAAACCAGGTTAGTAAGAGAGTCATGCAGAGATTGCCTGAACTCTGACAGGCTTGGTGCCATTACCACTTCCCTGGGAAGCCTGTTCCAGTGACTGACCTCCTTCTCGGTAAAGAACCTTTTCCTCATAACCCATCTGAACTTGCCCTGACACAGTTTCATTCCATTTTTTCATGTCCTGACACTGGTCACTGGAGAGAGGAAATCAGCATCTCCCCCTCCACCACTTCCCTTGATGAAGCTGTAGACTTGGAGAAGTCAGAAACCAAAGGCAGTTAAAAAGTCCACATACCAAAGACATGAAAGTGACATCTTATATTTTAATGAAAAGTTTACTGTCAAAATTCATCTAAAGATAAGAAAAAATCCAACCTGCTATATATTTTTTAGCTCCCCCCATCCCTTAGCTCTTTGGGGAATGTCAAAGGCTCCCAGGGGCACTGCAGACAATCCACATTCCAGCAGAGCCCCAGCACAGCTGCAGTCCAGGGCACCAGCTTGGGCTGCCACCTCTGCCAGCATCAGTGCAGATCCAGGGTCTAGCCTCCTTATGCCAGGGAGAGGCAAGGTGGTGAGGCACAGCACTGGAAAAGGCACCAGGAAATGTTCAACTAAACCCCAAAACAAACAAAAAAACCAGGCTGCACTTTCATCTCTTATATATATATCTCACTAGATCAAAAAGAAATTGCTGCAGCCATTGCATGAGTAAATTCAATCAAGTTGCTCTTTGAGCAGATGAACTAGAGAAGCCCTGTCTTCTGTGGCTGAAGGCTCCTGTGGGTGAGGAAGGAGAGCGCTGGCAGCAGCTTATCCAGCAGCTGAGTGTCTCTGTCCAACCATCTCCTGTGTCAGAAGTGTTGGAGTCACTTTCTGCAGCCTGACTAGCTTAAAAAACCTAAGTCAGGGCATTCAGAAGCTGCTCAAAGAAATAGGTAGGAATTTAGTTTTGTGGTGATTTCTGTCTCTGCCAAATTCAGCTGAAATTTGCCAGTGGGTTCAAGAACATACATGTTCTTGCCTAAAGTTTGTTTCATAGGAAACAAGGCCAAAGTAAAAAAGGTGCAAATCAAAGATGATCACTTTACAGAGAAATAACACTTGACACTTTCTTAAAAAGACACCTCATCACAAGCACTCTCCTGCCCAATGGCTGGTCCAGCTCAGCCAGCAGAGCTTCCCAGGGCAGCCCCAGAGGGATGCCCTCCTTGCTGGCATGCTCAGGCATGGGGCAGCCTGGAAAAGCCGGGCTGCAGCAAACAGCTGCAGCTCCCCCAGAGCTCCCCCAGACAAACCTTTACAGAAACCCCTGTCCTCTGGGACAATGTACCCACTGGCAAATATATTGCTATACAAATCTGCACCATGTATCTTTTCCTGGTGCCAGTTCTTTTGATAACATATAAAAGCCAGTTCATTTTGTTAGCACTCACTGCGTGCATATTTAGCAACTTTAGCCAGTGACACCAAAATCCTCTTCAATAATGCTACGGGGCCAGATGGCTCGCAATCACACATCATAAATTCCTGTCTGCTATTTCCATCTTGTATTTACCCAGCTCAGTGTGTAACAGCTACTGGCGTTGAAGGCTTCCTTTTTCAGAAACATCTGTGGTTTTGATAAGTCTTTGTAGGTATGGAAAAGCCTGAAGTCCTTCAGCTCCAGTTCTCGGAGCAGACTGTACCAGTACCGCACCACGGCGCTGTCATTGCCACTGACCTCAAACCCAGGCCAGTGGATGTGCACCTCAAAGACCAACTGTCCTATCTGCTCAACAACATCTTCCAGGATTAGATTTTCCAAAATTTTCCACTCGGCGCTCTCCACGTCTGCCTTGAGGACATCAATCTGCAACAAAAGCACCATTACTATGTGAAAATGAGAAACTTTGCAGTTATAGTAACATTTGAGGCCAGTGTTGGCCATTTTTCAATACACAGATATTAATTTGGTATTAAAAGAAATAAATCAAAAAGACTTAGAGGACTAACACAGGGAGTATACAGGGTTTCATGCTTGACTGTTCACAGCCCTTTTCCTCCTGCCTCCAATTCATGGTGGAAAAGCTGCATATTCCAAGTGCCTCCTATAACCAAAGCATGTTGCTGGTTCCTTCACAATCCTTGGGTGGCATCACAGCTATGAAAAAAATAAACAGAACCAAACGACAGACCCAAACCCACTAGCAGTGATTACCTGCACCATAGTTGAGTAGGGTGCTCGTGAGCCATATGCTACATGCATCACACAAATGCAAGAGAAGACCAAAGCAAAAAAGGAATGCTGCAAACAGCTCAAGTGATCAGCTGCCCTTGGCCAAGCTGCTGGTTGAAGCTTTTACAGGCATCACTACAATGCCTAGAGAAACAAAGGATAACCATGCAGAGTCTTCAGGATTTTAAGGGCAGCTCCTCCAAAAGAAAAGGCTTAGCAGAAAAGATGTGAAGGCGTTTGAAAGGAATAACAGATCTAACACAAATGTGCTGTGTTCTAGTTTTAGACCATTATTTAATTTTGTAGTGAGATATTCAGCAATCCAACTTCTCACAGCCCAACACAACTGGGGGTTGACTTTGCTTGGAGATTAGCTGGGGAGGGGAGCTGATGCTTTAACATAAAAAGAGCATTTCATCACCATTTCACACCTGGTAGAAAACAATGACCACAGTGCAGCAGTGGTCACAAGCTGCAGAGCTCAGCTTGTTTTCCAGAGCCCAGCAGGGGAAAGTCCTACACTGTGAGAGTAGGGTTTGCCTGTGCCAGTTCCACCTGAGCTGATGCTTCTACCCATCTGCTCAGACTCAAGATGTGTTTGAAGTGAAAAACTGAAGACTTTATTTAGTCAAGAATTCCTAAAACAAAAAAGGAAAAAAAAAAAAAGAAAAAACCCAAAAATCAAACCAAGGAAAAAAAACCCAAAACAAAACCAACAATACCCCAAAACCAACAAAACCCCCAGATTCTCTCTGGCAGTCTACCTTAACCATTTGTGGCAGTATCAAAAAAGGCACCTGTGCAGGTAGAGGAGAGAGATTTGGGCAGGTAATGTAAAAGCACTTCCGAGGCAACTGTTCTCCTAAGCTGCCCCATCCCAGGGCAGCTAGCGGGTGTCATGCCCCATCTGTGGGGTTCACAGACCCCTCAGCCCTGGTTCAGCACTGCTCTGGTTGTACATCTCCAGTACAAGATGTGCTTTGCATGGGCCATGGCCAAGAAACCACAGGGCCATGGCAAGGGGTGGCCATATCCACCTTCCCTTGTTCCATGGACGGCTGAGGGCAGATGCCAGGGACTGAGGTGCTGGGGTGCAGAGCTCACAGACACGTCAGCCCTCCTCAGGGGCTGTGCCCCAGCACTATGGATGGCCATGGCATGGCAAGAATCTGTAGATTCCAAGGCACTTGCCCATTCTGTTCTTCATCTGTAAAACAAGGGTGTTAATCACCAAATAGGGGTTGAGCTCGTGAAGGGCTGCGAGACTTGGGTGGAAGAAGCTGTAAAACAGCTGGAAACAAAACACCACATTTTCAGAGCAGGACTTGAATGAGGTCCACAGTCACAGAGTGAATCATAATAAGCCAAGCCACCACTTGTCTGCTCATTAAGAAGGCATTGTGCCTCCTTCACTCTGTAGGAGGCAGGGGGCCAGTGGAAAATGACAGAGGGACCATGGAATTAAAGCCCATATTGTGGTATGTGTGCATGGGGAGCAGAAAGGAAGGTTGCACAGACAACCTTAGCTCTGGTATTTCCTAACTTGCCTCTCTAACAAAGAGCCTGTCAGTCTGTCCATCCGCGGGTCAGTGAAACAGTTGAACACAGCGCTCCTTTGGGTTCAAGGGGAGGCTGAATTTAAATGATCCAGCTCATGGCATTTCAGCTGGTGGGTGAGCTCACTTGTTTTCCTTCATACATTTAAACTGGTTATTTATTTTGCAAAAACCAACTCATATCTCTACCCGTAATGCAGTTTTGCAGGCAGTTGGTTCCACACGGGTGCAATTGCCACAGGACCACACTGCCGCACTTAAGAAACCACAGATTGTTATCTCTGGGAGACTTATGTAACTTTGAAAGCAGACAAATTATTCAAACTTTTTTTTTTTTTTCTTGTGGGGAGGGAGTGGAAGGATAGGGGAAGAAATGTTTCTAGGCATTTGGTTTTGTTTTCCCATGATCTTACTTTATGGCATCAGTAGGACATCTTTTTCCCATGGTAATGTTTCCAGTCCTTCAGGTTTGTTTGTTTTTCTCCTGTGACGCTAAGTGCTGCTCTGGCTGCTCAGCAGGCACTCTGCATGCTCTGTGCTATATTTGCAAAATTGATTTGAAAAATGGCTGGTAACCAGTGTTTCAGTAGGAGAAAATGAGTTACCATGATAACAGCTTGAACACATAATGAAATTACCAGAAAAGAAACACGAGGCTAGTGGAGATGTGCTGCATACACAAACCAGAGAGTCTTTGTTGCTGTTAGTGCCCTGCACTGCTCAGAAACCTGAAGGGAGGAAGGTACCTGTCTCAACCCATCAACTTTCATGACTGCCTTCCAGGCAAGGCGTTCCCTCTCTGCCCAGAGTCTCCAGTGCATGCCATGGATAGTGTAAAATGAATGGCAGAACGCCTCTGTTTAGGCATATCTGAGCAAATTACAAGCATCCTGCTAACACCAAATGCAAGTTTTGTGATGATGAGACAGCTCAGGAGATATTTACCATCGGTGATAAGCAGTGCACTAGCGATAAGAAATGCACTACCACCTTCCAGTTGCCTTGATCCAAAGTGCCAGTGAAAGGATAGTGGACAAATCTTTAAATTCAGAGCTCTAATTCACCCGGGAGCACAGCTGGAGATGGCTGCTGTGAATAAATCCTGGAGGGCAAAGATCTACAGTGCCTGAAGGTAAAGTATGGCAGTGAGTTTCAAGCACTCACAAAGGCTGGTTCCTCTTATCTTCTACAAATCCTCTTATCCTCCATAAACTAACTAGGTTATCACAGAAAAGTAAAAAATGTGGATTTCAGAATGTTTTCTCAGTTTGGCTCCCTTGAAAAAGCACTGCAGCATTGTACCACTTACACTTGGAGGAAAAAAAAAAGGTGGGGGGCCATGTTCATGCACAAGCAGGCATATAAAAAGCTGAAAAATTGTGTTTTACTTAGTGAAGGTCAACATATACTGTATGAAGGCTCATTTCGTCTTTTTAGGGTAATGACTAAGTAATGACAAGTGTGCATCATTTCCTAAAGCAGAGATCTGAACTCTGTTCACCTTGACCGCTTTTGAAATACCAGGGTTAAGGGGGATTTCAGGCTCTGTGCTGCCCCGTGGGCATCATTTAAAGCTCCCCATGGAGAAGAGTCAATTGAGAGTGAGTAGCTGGAAGAAGCAATTTAGCTGTATTACTTCCAGCATGAGCTCAGCATGTGGAAGTGGAAGCCAGGAAAGGCAAAACCAGCAAATGCAAATCAGGTACAGAGGATCCCTCCAGTTCTGTGGGAGCAGGCAGTGTAAGCTTGGGACGAGGGAGAGGAGAGCTGGCTACAGCTTTCAGGCACAGGGACAGAGCTCAGAACCACCCCAGCCTCCTGAACTGCAGGGCTGCTCCCATAGTGCAAGAGAAAAATATTCCTCTGCTCTGGTTCCCTGTGATACCAGGCTACCATTTTGACATCAGCTGTACAGCAAGAAAAAGTCTGCTGGCTTGTGCATCAGTTTTTCCCCTCTCTCCCTAAGTATAATTCTCTATTCTCAGAAAACAAAACTCTAGAAAAAATAGTTTAATTTACATTTTTATAGCATGTCTTTGCAGGTAACAGCAGGTGCTTGGGTGTGTTTTATTTAACTCTAACTTCCCTCTTATCCTTTTCCCACATGCAGATTTTCAGCATGATACTTCCCTCATTTTCTTTCCTCTCAAAATGCATCCACAGCCTGTCCTCACCAGCAGGAGATGGCTTGGATGTAAAGTCCCTTTCATTCCCTTTTATTCTGAGTGAAGGCTGTAATTGAGGGCAGCCAGGATGCCACATAACCTAATAGCAAATTACGCTCCCAGCAGCTTGTGGCTGTCTCTTCCCATGCTCCCTGCAAGCGGTGGGAGGGGGAAACATCCTGTCTCTCTCTGAGCCATCTGCTGGGGAGACCAGGACTGCTGGGGGCCTGGCCAGAGCAACACGGGTGCTGAAATCAGGAGAAAAGTCAGTCACCACTGAGCAGTGATGTACAGCTCCAACCGGCAGCACTTCTCTTTCAAATTACTTCCCTTCCTTCCTGCTCACATTTACACCTCTCTTGGTGGTCTGTACAGCCAGTTTCAAATTGTCTCTGGAACAAATGTGTCATTTGAGATTATACACTCTCAGTGTGACAGATCAGGCACATCTTCAAGAATCTGCTTAAGGCATCAAAGTCACAAAGCTGATTTGTGCAGTTGGGTGCTTACAGGGTCTTTGGTCTTTACAGTAAAGGGCAACTGTCCAGTTGAAGTTACTCATACAATATACACATCACCAAAACAGAAAACCTGCAGTGAGTGCAGGCAAGCTTCATACCTCTGCTCTCACCACTGATTCTCCACAGCCTCACAAGTGACAGTCCTGGTCAATTCAGGTCCTCTCAGTTCTGACGATGTACTTTCATGAACCCATTACACAGCAGAAGCAGGATATTAAGTAATACTATGTTTACCTCTTAAATCAGAGAGAATGTTTCAAAATAATATTTTAAAAACTTATTTAACTTTCTCACAGCCAACTATCAGTACAGCAACAGCTTGCCAGATGCAGTAATGGCCCCAGACAAATGCACCCATCCAGAAAGCCCACCCAGCACATGCAGGAGGCATCAATCTCAGCTGTGTGCTCAGGAGCACTCTGAGCACTTTGCCCATGCTCTCCCATGGGTAACTGTTCCGAGGACAGATCAATACTGGCACCCCAAGTCTTTCCTTCCCACAGCCTCAGAGCCCAGGTCTGGGGCAACCTGGCACTTTAACTCCCCATCTCTTCCCCACTTCCCTTGGTGTCTCATGCCAAGATATTTCCCATATACTCTCTCCATCTGGAAGCAATTTCTCTCTGAGGACCCATTACAGAATAAAAGATACATAGACCCCATCCAGTCCAGTTAACTGGACCAGTTCAGCAACTCATCTTACTCCAGTGGGCAGGCAGAGAAGAGACCTTTTAGCTGGCAGAAGGCTTCTTTTTTTCCTTTGTTTTGTCTTTTTGTCCTTTTAATGACACTTTACCAATGGACAACATAATCTTTGGACAAACAACCCCCCGATAATTTACAAGATCATGGCCTGAAATCCTTTCTCCCTGGCTGCATTTGGTCAGGAGGTCACAGGTTTTCACCTGAAGCATTCTGTCACCACAAACATCATTTTTTTGTCATGGGACGAGTTCTTGGCAACTCTCCTATCTTGTGTTGGACACTGGACTAGTCAGAGACAGCAGGTCACTTGTTAATCATCTTCTGGTCATACAATAATACAGGTCCCCAAGCCTGAATTGATTTTCAGGCAGGTTTGATGGGTTTAGCTAGCTCTAACTAGAATGATCTTGAAGCCAGACATCTTGTCTAGCTTGCTACCCAGCAAGACCAAAGTTCCTGTACAGTGACCCAGAGAACAGATTCTACAAACCCTCTCCATGGAGCAGGCACCCACTGCACATGGACGTGGCTGATGGAGAAGACCTTCCCCCCACAAGAAAAAATGAGCATCAAAAATCTTTGTTCCCCATTTCTTTAAACTGAGACTAGTCTCCAGAGCAGGCAACAGGAACCTCACCACTCACTAGCTGAAGACTGCAAGTGATGCTTTCTCAGAGGAAATGATGAAAAGTCACCATGAGGACATAAGCCCGCAAACATTGACCTCCTCATCTGCTCCGAGTGGCAGCAGCTCACAAGTGTGTGCCTCTGCTCAGAAACACTGCTCCAGCTCCCATTTGCACATGTTACCTTTTCTAGTTCGCATGGCTCTCCTGCTGCACACTAAAAGATGAAAACAACCCAGACCCCTCACCTAGTCCTTCAATCCAATGTCTAGATTGCCCAAGTAGGAAAAATCCCATAAGAGGTTTGCAGAAACCCTGACTTTAAATAATTTAACAGTTTGATCAGCTGCAAAAGCTCTGCTTGCCAATGCCCATGCTGCAAACAGATATTTTAAATACTGCATGCACTGCTCCAGCAGCCGAGCTGGAAGCGCAGCCGCTCTGTGTGCAGCCCTGGCTGAGCGCATGGGTTGCTTTACAAAATGTGCATTCAGCCATCTAATCCTGCAGGAGATGTCCTGCTGCCCATTCCCCCAGCAAAGGGGGGAAACCCTTTCCTTTCTGCTCTTTTGATCTTCTCTGTCAAACACTGCTGGATGCCTGTGGGAACGGATATTTACTCAAAAGAATAAGTGGTGTATGCTAGACCCTCAAGCCTCTTCATTAGAGGGGAAGAAACATTTGCAGTCTGTTTGTGCTGCCCCAGCACCAAGCACGGATGGTGGGACACAGCTCCATGCTTGCGTAAAGCCACATTATCCTGGTCTTGCTGAAAGTGAAAGCCAGCAGCAACAGGTCAAGCACATTGCAGCAGGACAAGGGGGCTGCTGGCACAGGAGGTTTGCAATAGAAGGCAAATGGTGAAGCAACAATTGATTCCAAAGCCCTGAGGAACAAGACCTGCAAGTGTGTGCATGCAGTGCAAGGGACAGACAGCATAGGCTACCACAAAACAGTGGCTCAGAGTAAAGAGCATTTTGGCTGTGTTTTGGCCTTCTATGGTTTATTAACACAGTGCCCATGGGGGCCTTAAAAATGTAAGTAATTGAAGAAAGGAATCAGAGTCCCATCTTCAAAAAATGTCCACCACACCTTAAAGAACATCTCTTGCAGGATGAGAATCAGCAGCCCTGGTATATCCAAGTAGCTCCAGTCAAATCTGGTGGAGGACTTGGTTCCCATCTGCACTTGCCAAAGCAATAAAGTCCTTTGAGACTGCACCCCTCCACAGGGATCTATTTGTTTCATTCCATTTCTGGTCCAAGGTGCCAACCTGCCTCCCTTCTATTTGCTTGCAACCATGAGAGCAAAAAAGCTGCATGTACATTTCTGAAAACATGAATAAAAAACATCACAAAATGCTTGCACAACTCAGATTTCATCTGGGACAGGCATACAGGAGGGGCAGGAAGAACTGCTAAGCCTTTGACCTCTGGATTTCAAATTTTTGAGAATGAAACCTTAAACTGCTGTCAGATCAAAAGAGAGACCAGAAAGGATCCAGACACTAAGGTGAAAGTTTTTAAAAAAGACATGGCCAATTCCAACGACAAGAACTTGTAAACCATGACAGGAGGAGGGACAAATGTGGGGAGGAAAAAAAAAGGTACATTTTTTTAGAAAGCTCCTAGAGGCTCTGGATAGGGCATTTATCTGAAGTGCTTGTTAATGTCAACACTACTGGGAAATCATGAGAAAGATGGGTAGTGGAGAAAAACCAGGATGCTCATAGAAAGGGATTGCTCTCAATTCTCATTAAACCCATGCCACACCATGGGCCACCACCCTGATCAGATATTCAGTACCTCGGCCAAATTAAAACCGTAAAATTCACATTACTGTGTTTAAGCCAGGGTTAGTGGCTTAAGGAGGAGCTGTGGAGCGTGCATACAGGTCTCAGCTCAGCAGGTACCTGCATCTGGTGACCTGTGAAGCAGGGCAGGCTCCCCAGGCTCCTGCCGAGCTCCAGGTTTGGCAGGAGGAGGGAACAGCACTGACTGGTTTCCTACAGCAGCAGCACAGCTATGCTGACTCCACAGTGCCTGCAGTGAGTGTCATGCTCCTCCGCAACTCTTAGACACTGAAATAGTCAAATAGGAAGGTGGAATTGAATACAGTTTGCACAGCTCTCTAGCAAAGCTGGGGGAAAGTGGATTTTTACTACCTTTTTTACTACCTACTAGACTTTTTTTCTGAAGGGTCTTAGCAACCACAACAAAGGCAACAAAAAAAAAAAAAAGGAAAATAAAACCCTAAAAAGAATTGTCCTTCCCTTCTAATTTTTAGCAGACAATAATATGCTTTGAAAGTGCAGACAATAATATGCTTTACTTCTTTTTTGAAAGATAACCTGAATAAGTTCTGCTTCAACAGTGCAATACTTCAAAGCTTTCATTACAATTCAGGTGTTGCACTAGGCCTTTTCCTAGGGGAAGAAAAAGCTATGGATTGCACCATATTCAGCCAATGGTATCATTAAAAAGATCTTTCCTCCATGCCTGACAATTGCATACTAAACAGCACCTTCAGGTCACCCTCTAGAAATACCAATATTCTTAACAATGTCTTGAGAAGTGCTCCTGGTGGAGAGAATTTAAATGAGGCAAAAGGAGACGTAAGGGACCAAGAGAAAACCCTGTAAAGGAAAGTGCATGAGGCACTTTGTGCACACAACACCAAAAGCAAGAGGTGGTGAGCAGTAAATCACTATCCAAAGATCTTTGCTTCCAGAAGCATGAGGTTGTCAAGCCCGTTTTTAGTTACAGCCAAACTCTTCAATCTACCTACAATTAAAATACTTCAGGCAGCAGCAGCCCCAGCTGATTAAGCAAATACAGACCTATCACTACCTTGATTTCATTATCCCTGAAATGAAAAAAATACATACATGCAGGAAAAAAACACTGTGTGCCATGAGCTCATGGATTACTCAGGGGCAACTATTACAAGGCTACAGAAAGCAACCTTTCCAACTGCAGGTAGAAACATCTGCACCAGCTTGACTGCCTCTTTTCAGAAAGGGCAGTAAGATTTGCCAGCTCTCTGAGAGACCTCCAAACACAGGGTTCCCACATGGCTCTGGTTAGTGCTCAAACTGCAGCAAGGTCTGCCTGTGAATGAGACAAACTGCACCATAACAGTTTAGCTTGAGTTTGTAAGGACCTCAACAGCTATCTCAAATGTAGAAATTTAAGTTAATGGAGGTGAGGTTTGTGCTCCTCCATCCTGTGTCAGGTCATTTATTTAGACTATAAGCTCTAAGTGCTATGGTATTGCATTGCAAAAGGGTGCAGTACTAAAATGGACTTGGCTGAGCAGAGTTACTCCTTCTGCAAATAGGTCATGACCAGCCATTTAGACTATGAAAAATAATCAGTGTTCTGGGACAAAACTCTTTCTACTGTGCCATTCAGAAACTGATACCATAAGGAGACAGTCTGATGAGTCACAAAAAAGCAAACAAGATGATAAGCAGTAACTGCAGACATTTCCAGGGAAGGACAGTCAGGACATTTCCAGGAAGAAGGCAGTCACAGCCTGAGCCCTAGCAGAGACACCATTGAGACTTCTGAATAGTACTGATTGCTGATGCTCCAGCTGCAGGAGGGGCAGCACAACACAAATAAGATGTTATGGGAAATACAGGATCTCTCATGTTGGAGAAATCTTAGGAAGGCCAGTATGATAACCCTACAAAAGTAAAGGCTGTTCTTCACTGCTATATATAGATGGTAAATAACAGCTGCAGGAAAAGGGCCACTTAAGCTTAGAGACCATTGATTGCAAAAGAAAAATTTGATGTAAAATAATTAGGCTAAAAATCAGATGAAGGGTGGATTTTTTCCTTCTAGATTTGCGATTTTGGAAAAGCCCCAAATAAGCATAAAAAGCAAAGAAAAAATTAAACCTTTTCAAGAATTCAGAATTCCAAACATCTACTTCAGGATTTGTGATGCAAAGATTCAAAAGACCTGGTCTCATTTGTTCTTTCTGACACTAAGCCACATGTAGCAGAGCAGATCTGAACTTGTTGCCCCCTACTCCAGCAAGGTGATGGGAGCTGTTCTGCAGCTGCAGCAGCACCAGAGACAAGGACTCATGTCCCTGAAAGAGCTCTGGGCTTCTGAACTCCTGGCTTCTCATCTTGATCTCAGGATTCCACATCAGGACCAGTCTGCAGGTGCCCATCAGCTGGTGCTGGGAGTTAAGATGAGCTGAGTGTGCAAACACTGGAGGCACCCACACACCGAGCTAGGGCACAGCAGCCCCTCAGTGAATGCAACTCACACTAAGCAACCCCCAGGCTCCCTGGGCAATACCTAAGTCTAGCCTTGCAAAGGATAACCAAAGTTAAATGATTTTGTCTAGGCAGGATCAAGAATTCAAAACCCTGTTCTGGCCCCTACAGCCCTAAGTTATGCATAGTAAATACTAATTACACGGATTTCATTGCTACAGAACTTGAACATGGACATTTCCCAATCTAAAGAGTTTATTTTTTGTTGGATTTTTTTTTTTAATCACCATGCACATCTAAGCTGTTACACATTTTCTCTGGACTTTCATTTTATATATATATTTGTGTACTACAAAAAGAGCTGATTTTAAGCAAAAATGGTTAATCTTTTCTTTAATACTTGCCCTTTCACATCAGCCTTCACAACGCTGAAAGTGCAGCATGAAATAAATTCTATAGTATCTACTTGAGAAGAAGAGCAAGTGATAAATTACTTGCCTAGGAGGAGATGATGTTGTTAATCAAAATTACTTCAGGGTGTAGTGTTTTGAAGTTGTGTTGAGTATTAAATAACAGGTGAAGGAAAGATTTTTCCTTTTGAAATCCTAAATTGAAGCCTATTCAATAAAATGAAGCAAAATTACCCAAGTTGTTACAGAAAAAAAAAATGTTCATGAAGAGAGAGTGTAAATTAAAGCTTTCAAATAGAAAGCAGGATGTAAGGATTGAGTTGCATTTTTTTCATAACAAACAATGACACAGTTTGGACTCTTACACAATTTGTTTGAGATAACTTGAATGCCAGGAGTTGAACACAGCTCCCCTGAAAGTTAAAGCTATGAGCACTTTCTGATAAAATTAGGGTTTTACTCAGCATTCTCAGATTCTCCTTTCCAGATTAATTTCTTTTACAAGAAACAGTTGCATCCACTGGTGAGGCATACCGCCAATGAATGTAAAATCATAGCACTTACTGAGGGCACAACAAGAGACTTCTCCTGCAGAGCTCCAGAGGGAAGAAAACTACTACTGAAATAAGAATTTGCATGTGTAACCACTGTCCATTTGGGACAGAATTAACTCTTGCTTTTTTCTGCTGCTCAGGGCCTTTCTGTCAAAGTTTTTTAATTGTTCTTCCCAGCACAATCTTTGGAATACAGAATACACTTAATAGCTTGGTTTGAATTTCTTGTTAAGGGTTAGCAGTGCATAGAAGCAGGACAAGAGTCAACAGAATGAATGGAAATCAGGGATGTTCAGACTGGATATAAGGAGAAACATTTCCATGAAGAGAACAATCCAGCAGGACAACAGCTGACCCAGAGAAATTGGAAAGTCTCTGCTCTGGAGAAAATTCGTTGTTTTTCAAGACCAGAGTGGATAAAGCCTTGAACAACCTGGTCTGACTTCACAGCTGGCCTTGCTTGGAGCAGAGGGCTGAACCACAAGCCATTCAAGATCCCTTCTGACTTGAATTACCCAACAACTCTCTAGAAAGGAAGCTCTCCATGCACCCATCACTATTCCATGGGAAACACCAGCACTGCAGCATCCTCATCGCTGTAGGTCAAGAATAGGAAAGTGAAAGTTTTCATAAAGTTGCCATAAGAATTGTGGGCCCTCAGTGGCTTTCTCCCTTTCTTCCCCACACTACAGATTGTGCACGTTCAGCAAAAAAGTTGAGGGCAACGGGCGGTTAAGAAGGGAAGATGAGCAAGATCAATTTTTACATCTTTATGTCTTCCTGTGGCTGATAAAATATTGCTCTTCTCAGAAGACACACCAGTAATTTTTCAGTTTAGGTCTCTATATCAGGAAATAAGGCTCCCATGACATCCTTTGGAGATTATTCCAGGGCTTAAGAGATTTCACACTCTAATGGTTCCCAAAAATATTCTGACTACATGTTTCCTTTGTCAGCCACATCCTAATACATTACTAGATAAGTCCTCTGCCTCCAGGCTATTTACAATCCTCAGAGAATTGAGGGCTGTTTTGCCACATAGCCAGTTAGAAAGATCAAGTTCTTCTAATCTTTTCTCACATACACTCTGACTCCAAAAAGTGTTTTTATTTCTTGCCAAAATATCAGGGTGGGTTTCCCTGGTATGGATGAGGTCTCAGTATTGCCTGCAGAATAGCAGATGTGCTCTCATCTGAATCAGGGTGCAAATGAGTCCATCCAAGTTCTTTGATTTTCTTGCACACAAAACCCCCAAAATGCAAGTTTTGTTCTCAAGACTACAACAGCAAGAACTCCAGGAGATCTTGTTTGTGCAGTCTTCCTCAGCCTGATTTTCTAACATCAGTGGAAACAGGGTCACATGTAGGGTCTTGGATCAAGTCCCAAATCTCAAAGAATAAAAGCATGGATAAAATGAGGCATTAACTTCAAATGCAGCTGCCTGGAATTCCTGCCTTGAAGTGGGAACAGAACAACGTCGAGGGTAGGCAGAAGGGTTTTTTAAATTAAAAATGGGACGAAGAGCATGCTTTAATTTTCTAATTGAAAAAAAGTGCTTCGGAAAATATTCTGTAAAACTGTTTTGAATTAACTTATTTATTCAGTCGAGGGAACATTCCACTCACATTCACCAGAAGAACGGTGTCTCTACACAATATACAACTTCCCAGGCTGCCTTCCTTCTAAGTTAAAGAAAACCTAAACAGAAAAAATGTGAGGACAGTCAGCCCATCCAGGTATGTCACAAGTGTAAAACACCAGAAAATCTGATGTTACAGAGTGTGTAACACCTTTATCCCCACTGGGAGAAAGCTCCCGACTTCACTAAGCCATAGCTTTGCACAGGGGAGCTCCTCAAACGCTACCAGAGCAAGAGGTTTATACACTATTCATAATGCACCAAAACACTTAACCAAATCCCATGTCATACGTACACAGCTAAAGGAAAGCCTGGTTGCATGTGTTATGTGTGCATTATGTTCCTTGGCTGCCATCCAGCCCGCTGTTTTCAGAAAGTTACACACTCGGAATTCACCCCTACTCCTTCTCATTCACAGAAGGTGTTACAACCACTCTCTTCTACCATGATAACCTGACACTGACCTCAGCAGGTCTGGTACGTCACAAGACTTGTACACTTTTTCTGGATTAGGTCATTAGTTTTTTGCTGTGTGACTAATTCTTCTAAAATCAAAACAGTGCAAAGCACACATCAAAGAAAAGCCATCTCTGGCTCCCCAGATGTTTCACTAATGCACAGCCTAGTACAGTTACAGTATGACTAGGAAGAAGAAGGAAAAGGCTCATTTTCTCTGCTCTTATCCACAAAATGTTCCAATCAGTAGAGCTAAACCAAAAGAAATCAATTTTTAAAAGTAAAAAGTAAACCAAAAAGGACATCTTGCATTTTTAAATAACAAACCAAACAAATGTTGCACTGCTTGCTTTGTAAATCTTACAGAAGAGGCCCTCCTTAGCCCAGGCTGCCTATTTCTTGAAAAACAAAGACAAGCAGAACTAGCTGCAGGCAATGAAGTATATTAGCATTTGAATTCATGCTTGTATATCGTCTGAAGGAAAAACTCTCTTAAAAGCAATCTAAGAACTTCCTGAAATGTATTATGGCAACATTTATTTGAGATTTGATGATTCCTGATGTCTTTATAGTTCCTTAAAAACAAACTGGGAAATGCTAAAAAAACACCCCACTGATTGCTGCCAATTTCAAAACAGGATGTTTTTGTTTTTGAGGACTGTAATTAGGAACAGTGACCTTGAAAATGTAAACAAACCATCCATTACCTCTTCTCTTCTAATTACTGTTGCAAATATTGTTTTCTCTTTATAAACTTGTCTGTGTGAGTAGTTTAGTTTTCATACTCAGGCAAAGACCAGAACTTCCACAGGACTAAATGTGCTAGCACCCAATGTCACCAGATAGTTCAAGGGAAAAGGAAGTGAGAAGAAGAAAGAATGTATTTGCTATGTGGCTAGGGATTTCAAATCATTGTGGCTGTTATCAGCACACAGAGAAAGCAAGACAGAAAAGGCACCCCTAGAAGAAATGTGTTACAAGTACTGCTGAAGAAAAATCCACTATCAGGAGAAGACCTTGGAAAGTGCTTGGTCTCCTCAGGCAGCAAGAAGGGAGATCTGGAGCTTTCCCAACACCTAACCCTGCAGTCAGAAAACTAACACCCAATCTCTTCCTTACCTTCTGATGTCCAAATTCATTCAATACTGTGCCCAGCTTCTTTGTGTTGCTGCGAAGTTTATGAGCTGCAATGGCTGGGTTGGGATCCCTCCAGTCAATGGAGAGGCGATGGTACCAGAGGTGCCGGCCCTCCTGGATGTGTGCTGACTTGATGCTGGGGTCGAAGCGATGCACCTCACATCCACTGTTGGCCATGCTGAGCTCAAACTGGTTGTCATCGTTGCCTAGCCTGTGTAAAAAAAAAAAAAAAAAGTAACTATTAATGCAGCAAAAAGTTGAGTAGGACGCTCTGAGGATGAATTAACATAATTTGAAGAAAATTCAAACTCAATGCAATATTAGAACTTTCTAGGCAAGAACTAAACCACTTTTAGCCAGGCTGATAACTTTCCCAAAGAGCTTTTCCTTAATTAAGAACTTGGAAAATTTTGTACAAAAGTAAATTAAACATTGGAATCTTTGTGATGTCATTATTCATATGAATATTTTATGTTTATATGTATTTCTCTATTTTCAATTTGCTTTTTTCTTGCAAAGTTTACAATACTTTCCTTAGTCCCTGCTGCACAAACTTCCAATAAACAAGCCATAAGCAGAAGAGAAAATACATTTAAAATGTATGCAATACTACTTCGTACAAATCTGGCATATTTCACACCACATCTGTCCCCTGTTACAAACATGATCCACAGTGACCACCAGTACGGACAAGACACAAGAACGAAATGCCTCTCCTTCTCTGTGGACAGGAAGACACGGATTTAAAATAGCATATTTAAAAATAAGCACTTTTCAACAGTAGCAGAGTTGTTACATAAACTTGAGAGAAAGTTTGCTGCTAATTTGGTGAAGATTCCAAAGAAGAAGAAAAATTAATAGCCCCATTGTACAGCAGTCTTGTCTCAGTCCCTGCCTCTGTGAGAAGATATATTTTAAAAGGCTGTGCCATATTCCCACCTCCTACAGCCCAGTGGTTCACACTGGGTACACTAAAACTAAAAGAATCTGGTATTTACCATTGCAATCACACATCTGAACCACAGGCCTTCCCTACTTTGCAAAACAGGATGTTCTCTTCATTCCTACTCCTGCAAGCTTATTCCAAATGTGATTCAAATCATGCACTAAACGTTAAACTTAAACAAAATGAAGCTGTTTGACGTAAACACATGTAGTCATGAGAAGAGAATTAAGATTTTTTTCAAATTACTTGTACTGCAAATTGTACAACTAAGATTATTCACTCTGTACTAACAGCAGAGCATTTATCTGTTGTGCACAGACCATGACAGGGCAGTACTCTTAGATGTACTAACAGAGCACCTGCTGCACTACACCACAGTTATCCTAAGCAATGGTGTGGGTCTGAAATAATTTTGGCTATTTACACCAAGATGTGAAATGTGGCACATTTTAAATCGTGTCACACACTCTGGTACAACGTTAGGTCAGCACTAAATAATCTACACAGATGACATACAGGTAAGAGAAAATGAATTCAGCTCATGAAACAATGTGTGGAAGAGCATTTGTTTTGGAAGTTACCAACACCGTATGACACTTGCTGTGATACTGGCTAAGCACACTGTAACAATACCTTAGGATGCAGTCTTCTCCTCAACCATCTTCCCTTTCCCTGGGAAAACAGGAGGAGACAGGGTGTGCAAAAATAGCCCAGCATGCTTTTAAAAACAGCCCTAATTCACAGGATTCCAACCCATACAGTTGTGTGGGAGGAAAAGAGAGGAGTTTTCTTTTAATATATTCAACACACATTAGGAAAAAAGTTCAGAAGTGAACCAAGTGAATCAACATGTTTGTTTGCATGTGGCTTTCTACAGAAGGGGCAGTGACGGACAAAGAGCAGTGTAATCCCTTAGGAATGAGATGCTGGCTAAAAATGAACAGCATGGGAATTGTTGGGGACAGTTACAGCATTAGTGATGAGCCCACCAGCAACTGATGACCACATGTGTCCGTGACACACTTCTATCCATACCAGCTGGTACAATGCAGAGGGCCAGATGCTTTTGGTGCAGACAAACCTCAGGCTGCCTCCAAACAGATTGCTGCTCATGTGGACTGCAAAGAGAGCTTCACAGTGGCGGAAAACAGGGAAAAAAAAATACAGATGAGGGTAAAGACGGGCATGATGTATCTTCTGGCACTCTAGTTAACAGCTGAAATTTATGCCTGAAGAGAGATCCAGCCAAATATATAGGAGAGAAAATCAGGTCTTCTCCAAAGGAAATGGTTCAAAAAATGCCTGGCCCACACGTGAACATGGAAAGGGATAATGAAGCATGGAAAAGACAAAAAAAATTAGGTCTCCTAACAAAGATTTAGTTACTTAAAGAAAGAACGTGTTACTTAAAAAAGGATCATGATTTTAGAAGGACGGTGTGGAGGTCATAGAAGACTGGCGAGGCCTTTCCTCGCCATCAGGAGAGAGCAGCTGCTGCCTCCATCAGCAGCAAAATAAAACCTGCCGAAGAAACTGACCTATTTTTCCCGTGAGGGAGAAGGGAGCTCGGTGCCAGAGCTCCCCGCAGTGCCCTGCGGCGGGGCAGAGGGGCATTCCAGCAGCACGCACAGCGCCCGCCTCTCCCGGCTGCGTGCGAGCGCAGGGAAGGCTCGCTGGCCCCGCGCCCCGCCGGCGGCAGGGCAGCGACGCTGACCCGCCACACAGCGCAGCACAGCGGGCAGCAGTGTCCCTCGGCTGTTCCCTGCTCCCAGGCTTCACAGGGGGCCACGGGGCACAGAGCCTTGCACTCAGAATAGACACTGGGCTGCAGCTTGCGCTGGATGAAGCATCGCACCGCCCCTGCACCACCCGGGGGCACAGGGAGCGCTCAGTGGCACAAAAGCCGCTTTGTCCGCTCCAGCACGGCTCTGGTGGACACCTGTAACTGATCCAGCCCGAAAACTGCAGGTACTCCAGCTCCTACAGCGACCACAGGACAGAGCCACAAACACACGCGAGTTAAGGTCCAGCTTTCCCTCTCTCTGTTTCCCCTCCTCCCCTTCTCTTTCAAAGGAAGACAACTGAGCTCAGCAGCTCAGGAAAAAACGATGGACCCCCTGCGTGAATCCTAAAGCTCCTACATACACTTTAGGATGCACCTGAAATGGCATTTATGCTGTATTACAGCAAGACTCTTTAAACCTCTGCTGGCAATTTCTGAAATCCCAGTCATTTATGTTACCCCAGCTTGAGTGCCTGCCTGTGGTGTTTGTAACTGACTTCGTTTAATCTAAGCAGATTTAGCTCTAATAACTAGAGCTCACTAATGCATATTGCAATTATGTATCACACCGGGAAATCCTGTCCCCCAAGCAAAAACATTGCTGCCTCCCAGTAGTGGAAGCAACTAATACTAATCTAAAAAGATCCCCAGATGTTCCAGACTGCTCACTCCCATTCACAAGTAACCTCTTCTATAGCATTCAAGCAGGCAAAGCCTTAGCAGCATGTTTTATTCCAGTTTTAATGATATATGGATTTAATTCAGGATTCCCAGTAACATTCCCACTGAACTTTCACATTTGTCCTCCACCCATCCTCTCCACAGTGAATGCTCTTCATCAGAAGCAGCTGCTCCCCATTTGCTCTTTATGAAGCATATGAGATAACAAAAATGTTTAAAGGGGATTTTTGGCCTTAGAACAAAATTACTTTTCTGTCTGTCATAAACTAAAGGAAGTGAGTCTGAGGGGAAGAATTATATAGTAACGAGCTCCAAAGTTTGCCGAAGTAAACTGGTGGATTTAAGACTGCTTCTCCATAACCTCAAGTATTTCCCTTTAATATTTTAGGTGTTTCATGTCATGCATCCTGGTTGGTTACTTACTGCATGTGCGTATCTGATGATTGATGGGAGAGCCAACACCAATTTTGACCTCTGCTAAACCCTAGTGCTCCATCACTACAGAAAATCTGGCACTCATGCTCCCTGGACCATACACAGAACAGTACCACATATAAAGCACTGGCATGCACACACTAGCTCAGTTTTGTTCAAAACCATTAGCAAAATATCTCAGTGCTGGTCAGCTTTGTGCCTAATCTGCACTTCCTAGCACAGATTAAATCAACTCTGTGTTGTGCCTAGTGGACAATTCAACAAAAATACCATTCTCAATCCACATTTCATCCTTAAGAACAGGGAAAAAGGACATCAGCATAGGAGCTCAGGTCTTATATAAATGATCATGCAGCTTGAAGGGCAAGGTCTAGGTTAATTCCACTGAACTTTGAGTACTTTGCCAAGACATCTAAAATCGGCAGCCACCTTATCCCAGACTTCCACTATAATCAAAGGAAAGCTGTACCTACCTCCAAAATGCTATTTAGCTTAGCTGATTTTCCACCTGAATGTGCTTGCCTCTCCCTACTGACTACTAGAAGGGCCCTCAAGCAATAACTCAGTACTAAGTCAGACAGTAAAGTCTGGAACTGAGCATGCACAGCATCTTTCCTAATTTTTATAGGAACATGAAAAGCTGAGAAGGAAAAAAATCTTGTAAACCTCTTTCTTGCATCAGTGCCAGATAAGTATAATTTGAAATATATTGCAAAGAACATTCAGAAAATAAGAAGCAACAGTAGTCAAGAGAAATCTTCTCTTGAAGATATGTGATTTGAAATATGTGATTTGTTTCTAAGGGGCATGTTCTTGTTCTGCCACAGAGCAGTGCTGTTGAACAAAACCTGAAAGCACCTCCCTCTCAGAGGATCTGGGTCTTTACAGCTCAAATAAACTCAATCAAAGTATAAACCCACCCAAATTAAGCAAAACCACTCCCTTTGACTAGAGGGCACCCTGCCTCCCTGCCACACTCGCTGCAGGTGTTATTTGCCATGAGAAATGCCACCCTGGCACGGTTCCTTGCTATCCACCCTTTGTAAATCCACAGCAGCAAAATCACAGGAATAAACTGCACTGGTTCAAGGGAGATGAAGCCTTTCAATATACCTCTAACCTAAAGCTGCTTCTCAGGACAACAACTACGGTTTTATTAGGCAGGTCTACGTGGTGATCTGTGTGAAATGAGCTCCAGATCCCAGCGAATGTTCTCCTAATGCATCTGTGTGCTGATGGCCTGATGCACTCTGAGGACTGACCTCCCTCATCCTCCTGGACAACAGAATGTTTTACTAGCAGGGAAACAGGCTGCATGTGTGGTCTTGCTACCTGTAAAAGCACTTGTTCTGTGAAGAGTGAAAATTTCACTCTCAAGGGCTATAAACATCATAAACACTGCAAACATTTCAAAGTAAAGCCACAGCTGCCTTTACCACTATCACTTTGGCACATGTCACCCCCGAGGTGTCAAGCAAACATACTCTCATATGGAAATGTACTGTTTTGTCCCAGAGCTGGTTAATGAAGTTTTGCAAGCAATGCTGCTGAAATTCCTGGCAGTTATGCAAGTCACCACTGCTCAAGGCAGATGCTGTAGGCTTCTCAGCTTACCTCTTTGATTTCCATCTTCTTCTACATGAGCTACCACTCACAACTCACCAGCAAGCAATTTTTTTCATACCAATATTAGAAAGGCAAAGGAAAATAAAGACCCTCATGGAGAAAGGTTTTTTCCCTAAAAATAAAGTTTACAGAAACACATCAACATATGATAAACACACCTGAACAAAGTTTATATTTTAGAAGATAACCTTGCTGCAGCCTGTGCTGTATTTATGTGGCTTATTGAAGCTACTTGCCATGAAACAATTTCCTTTCTTTTAAAGTGAGCACTTACCCAAGTGAATAGAGACGGCATTTCTTGCTTCTGATCCGATGGATGAGGCTAAACCTCTCATCAAGACAGATTGACCAGGGCTTTTTTGTGGTTTCAGAGTACCCTTTCAAGCTGTTCATGTTCATGTGTTCACATGAAATCTGTTGAAATCAAAGGTTATTTCATTTTAAGACAGGACTTTTAACTTGTTTTTAATTTGCCTTCTGGGGGAGAAGTGGAAAAATGAAAAATGTTCATTTCTTTAATTTAAGTCTTATTTTCAATCTGATACACGGCTACAAAGATTTGATGATTTTTTTTCCTTGTTTGTCTGTTCCGCTTGGTGAAATTTAAGACTTGCATAACTCCCAGAGAGCAATGCAGTTTGAAAAGCAAATAATTAAGCATTAGTACTGTACACAAATTCATTTTTTTCCACGAGGAAAAGATGTTGCAGCATTCAAATTTAATTTCTTTTTTTTTTTTCTTTGCAAACCTTGGAGTGGATTCTGCATCCTGAATAATGTTAAAATCGAGACTGTAATTACAAAGTTGCAGCATGTCTGCAACGAGTACCTTACCCAGAGTGTCCTGGATCTCAGCTCCAGAAGGGATTTAATCTTTACCCCAACACACGCCCTGGCCAACAACAAAGGGATTTAAGCAAGTGCGTAACTAAACAGAGGAATCATAGCATGTGTGTCCATGCTGAGCTGGCTTGGACATCTAGAGCATAAGCCAGAATAAAAACCATGCAAAAGAAGAGATAGAGACCCTGCAAGGAGGAACACTGTAAGTCAAAGCCCTTGTACAGACCAAGAAAGCAAAGACTGAAAATGCACTGGTTTCATCAGAAACCTGGACATGTCAAAAAATCACTGAGGGGTGAAGTCAGCTTTGCCAGCAGCTGAGCAGCAGCCTGGAACAGCCAAACCCACAGTGACTGAGCCAGCAAAGCCATGGCCCTGTGAGTGACACCCTACAGAGGAGCCCCTGCCTGCAGCACTAGCTCCGCTTGTCCATCCAGCAGCTCAGGCCAGAATTTCACCCCCGGGCCACCACATTCCACTCCACCTTCTTCCTCCACATCCACTCGGGGAAAGGCAGACACAGAGCTGGAGAGTGCTGCACCCTTTGAGGAACACAGGAGCCAGAGCACAGCAGTTGATGGAGAGCTGGTACAATTCGTACGGCTCTCACCATAGCAGTGGCAAGGAGGCAAGGGGAAAAAGAAGGAAGCACCAAAGCTGTAGCTGCTTCTGTCCAGGAAAGGCTGCATTGCTCTTCACCAGCATCAGCATCCACAGTTTGTTCTTGAAGGGCTTCTCAGCCCATGCAGCCCAGCCATCAGTCAGGGGTTGCAAGGCACAGGTTGCTACCATGCAGATAAGAAAGCAAAAACTGAGAAGAGCTGCAGGAACCCAGCTGAGCCTTCATGAGGAAGAGTTGTTCTTTGGGCCCAGTACCAGCCCTGGCTGCAGGAATGGGAGCTGGCACTGTCAGAAAGGCAACAACTAAAATGGTGGAAAGGACAAAACCAGGTTAAATATCAGTCCTGAGCAGACTGCTCTCATCTTGCTCCTTTCCTTCTCCTACAGCAGACTGCAGAGGCTCAGTTCTCAGTCTTAGCCAAACTAAAAAGCACAGCTCTGGTCCCACCTGGAACCACAGAATTGAAACAATTTTACACATGAGGTAAGAGCAAAACCTGTAACCCAACCTTTAATATAGCACTCTCCACTACGTACCTTATAGTAAGTAAATAAAACTCTCATTCTTTAAGAAGTGTATGCTCTAAAAGATCATTACCTGGAGCTTTACATTCAAAGAGCTGCACACTGCATCACCAGCTCCCTGCTCCTGCTTGGCTCATAATCCCCATGGAAAATTCATAAAAGCAAATATAGCGTCTCTTCATGCTGTTCCCAGGATTCACTAATTTTTAAGCAATGATTTGCACTGCACTCCATACCCCTTTCCCTTCAGTCACATAACAATCAAGGAATAAATGGCACTGCAATAATAAGCACTAATTTAAGACACAGAAGAAAAATGTACGCTCTACAGAAAACTAAGATTCTGTAATGCTGCCACTTAATTGACTCATGGCATTATGAGCAATTACAACAGTCAGAGTTTGAAGCAATTTTAACAGCTCTTGCTACGGAACAGCTCTTGCTATAAAAAAAACCAACAAAAAACAACAACAAAAAAACCCAAAAAAACAACAAAGGTATATTAAAAAAAAAAAAACAAAAAAACAAAAATCAAGCCCTGAATCTGCCTTTAGCACCATCATCAGTCTGTTGCATGATTTATTGGTGCACTGAGCTCACATCCTGTTCTGGGCTTCTGCTCACTCTTGTCATATAAACAACAGGACAAGAAAGATGCTTCAAGATCATGAAATACCAGCACTGAAAATGTTTTTTCTGGCCACACCTTGACCCTGCTGACATGGCACCTTCCTGCTCCAGCAGTTTGAGCCATTCTACAATAATGGCATGGGGCTGAACTTTGGCACAGTAATTAGTAGAAACTTGCTCAGCAAACAAGGAAAATGACATCCCATGCTTATCTACATAAGCAGGCTGCCATTTTCAGAAGTGTTCATACCAGTCATGGTGTTATCCCATCAGTTATTCATCTTGTAACATCTGCCAGGCCAGGAATAGGGATTCATCCCATTTTTTTGTTTTCACTTATGCTTATTCCCCCAACTAGGGTCAGTTACTCCTGGAATGAAACTTCTTGCTGAGTGTGTCAAAAGCAATAAACTCTCTGTTAATTGATGTCCTTGTAGGCTTTGACCCAACTAGTGGAGTTTAGCAGCATCTGCCACCGTTTATTAAGTTGCTGAGATGAAGGATGTTTTCAAACTTAATATGTCTGCCACAGTCTAAACTTCTGTACAACAAAACAAGCAGTTTTACACACGTCTCTTGCTGTCCCACACGAATCATCTTGCCTCCTGCCCTCTCAGTGCTGGCAGAGATGTCATTTTACTGAGAATTTAGCCACAGGTACCCACATGCTGGAGAATACATGAACACCCTGCTATCCTCTTTTTTAGAGGTGTTTCAAATTATCTCAGCCTCAAAAGCACTGCATTAACAAAGAATTTCATACGTGAATGACATTTCAGTGATGTTGGCACCTGGGGCTTTTTGCTGTTCTTCAGAGTAAGTAATGATGCTGTCAACTCTGTATTCAAGGGTCAATTGCTGATAGACCTGGGTACCAAAAACAGCTGCTCTGTTGGAATTGTGAGCATCCAGCACCTTTTCCATTTTTTTCTTACAGGAAATGCACACGCAAATGCTGTTGTGCATAAGTGATGCCTCTGTTAAGACATGATGGCCCATGAATTTCCATGTATACTGAAGGCTAGAAGCATCCATAAACACAATCTGGATTTGGAAATGCCATTTTAAAAAGCACATAAACCAACTAATTTCCATGTCTGTTTTTTTTTGTCCTGAAAATATCAAGATTCTATTGGTATCATTGAAACAACTTGTCTGAGTTAGGGTCTGATGCCTTGTTCTCATTTTACTGGGAACCTCAACTGCCTCCTTTTGAAGTAAAATGAGCCTGGTTATCATATTATTATTGAGAGGTGGAGAGGTTGAATACACTCTCTTGATACAGAGTGCTCTGTATTTTTCCATCTGAGAGGGAGAGAGGGGAGAGAGAGAGAAACATCACATCTAGAATTTCAGTCATACCATACTCCTGTCAGGACACAAACCCATTTGGAAATAAATAACATGGAAATAAAGCATTCTTTCAAACCTGTATTTTGACCTTTATATTCATGTTGACCATCAGTGCTAGGTTAAGCAACTTTAGAAATAAATCAGTTTCAAAAAAGTTTGTTGTGAGGTTAATTCCTTAGATACAAGGGAACAATCTGTGCCAGGCAAAGTGTTTTCTAAATGGAGACTGAAACGAAAAACCTACCTGAGAAGTGCTAATGTACTTTAGGAACCTTGAGGCCTCATAGTTGAGGGAAGGGGTTGGACTTGCCCATGGTTGTAGTTCAATGTGCCATCTTACAGTCTGTAAAACAAAGCAAAAAAAAAAAAAAAAAAAAAAAAAAAAAAAAAAAAAAAAAAAAAAAAACAAAAAAAAAACAAACCTTAAAGGCAATACAAGCAAAAATTGTGTGGGCTAATAAACTAAGGAGATTTAATTTCAAACTAAAAGAGTTTCCTGGGGGCTTGTCAATACATGAAAAACATTTCAGAACAAAGCAGGGTTTCAATTACAGTGAAAAAGCATCTAACTATGATTCATAATGATCAGCTTTGAAAGCAGATGTAGGTAATTCAAAAAGAACGTGCTCCTCATCCAGAATACATGTGTTAACCCAGTTATTCTAGGACACCCAAGTAAGCTGGGAGAAATGCATGAAGGAAACCAAGATCTAAATAACCAAATCCTACAGCAAAACATCTGAACACAGTGATATCATTTTAATTTCATATCTACCAGGTATGAATGTCCACTGAAAGAAGAACTTGGATTGCAAACACTAATCAACAAAGGAAATCTCTGCAAGCAACCTGTTTTCTTTTCTAAGATCTAGATTTTATTGAAAAAAACAAGCATCTTGTGGGCTTTGAGAAAAGTTCTCTTTCTTTCCCACATTTGCCTGACAGATTTACCAGAATTTACCAGAATTTATCAGAATTCCCTGAAAAAATATAAGTGTGGCTGCCTGTAGCCCTACCACTCCTCATTTACATAGCCCCAAGGAAGTAGCTTTAGTGGGTGCTTTCTGTGCTCCCTCAGCTCTGAACCTTGGGGATCCTGTCAGCTTTTCTAGAAACACTTCCCACATGGACAGAAAAGGCCTTTCAGACACATGCTTGCAGAGCAACAGGGCTCTGTGCTCCCATCTGCACCACCTTCTCCAAATTCTGCCCGCTGTCATGCTGGGAAGTTTAGACTTGTCATCTCTTGCCCTCAAGTAGATAAAAATACAAGCATGGTGTTAAACTGTACTAAATCAAGATTGATTCCTCATGGCCTTTCATCTTCAGGTGCCATAACTCACTCCTATGGTTGGGCAGGTACTATCAAGCTTCCCTTTAATCATCCTCAATTAACTGAGCTCCCATAATGGAGAGGATGGGGTTTCTCCCTCAAAGGCTCATGCTGGCATTCAATAAAATACAATCAGAAACCCCACTCGGGATTCCCACAGGACTGTATTTCAGACAAAGCCCTGGAAAACATGTAGGAGAGAGCAATTAGCTGCAGAGGATGGAGGCAGACAGGTGAGGTGGGGCACTGAGCCCCCAAACAGGATTGGTCTGTGGCACCAGGAGAAGAGCCAGCAGAGTGACAGCAGGGATCCTCTGATACCAGAGAAGAATGCAGGAAAGAGAAGGTAAAATTAGAAAAGATTATTAAAGAGCACCACCAGACCAGATGGCATTTGCCTTGAGTTGGTATCACGAATTGATATCTCTGCAGCCTAAGTAAACATAGTCTACAGTGAACGTGAGCCAGGGAGTCTGTACGAGGTTTGCTGTTCCTTTAGGGGTTATTTTTCAGATTTGTTGAGGGTTTTGGGTTGTTTGGAGGGTTTTTTTTTTTTTTTTTTTTGAGATTTTGGGGTTTTTGGAGGTTTTTTTTGGTTTTTTGTTTTTTTTTTTTTTTTTTTAACTGTAAAGAGATGCTGAAAAGGATATTGAGATTTTTTTTTTCTCCCCCAGAAGCAGACAAAAGTAGCATTTCTCACCCTGAAACTTCCTGCCTGCAGCAAACTTGGACTCCTATACTCTGCACAGCATGAGCCTGGAAGCAAGCTAGCAAGCCAGCTCTGCAGCTGCATGTCCCCCTGACCTCTGCTTGCAGCAGGCAGCCTGCAAACAGCAGGAGGATAGGTGCACACCAGGGAGGGAAATTCGTGTAATCTTTCAGAATGAGTCACAGTTCACACGGCTGAATAACGTTTGCAATGACAGGAATGCTGCTGTTTCAACAGGCTTGAAAGCTGAAATGAAAATGAAGACTGACAATTGTTTTCAGAGGAAAAAAAAATCAACCAAACAAAAAACCAAACAAACAAAAAACCCAACCCAAACCAAATAAAACCACCAACCACCCAGATACCTAGACATCTGTGCCCAGTTATTCTGAAATCCATTTGTGTGAGAAGTAGCTCATTAAATAGAGGCATTGCAGGGTGACCATTGTGGACTATTCAGCAAGAATTCCTTCTGCACAGAGTTGACAAGGAAGAAAAAAAAATCTCTATAATGAACCACATGAATGAGGTTCTTTTTCAGCAGAGTCCAATGTCCAAGAGCCACTGCAGCTTACACTCAGGTTCTTAAAATCTTAAAGACAATAAACTGCCTTCCCACTGACTCCAAACTATTGATAAACACACGGAAATTAAATATAAACCCCAGTGACTTACTAATGCAGTTTCACTAAAAAAATAAGGGGGGGAAGGGAAGGAAAACCAGAAAGAGATCAAGCTTTTGTATAGTTCTTTAAATTTAGGAGCAATACATAAATGCTACCTTTGTGACAGAGATCAGACCTGAAGCTCCTGTTTGATGGCAATGCTTTCAAATAGCTTCTCAAACTTCACACTTGGTCCCTGGCTCCTTAGGAAGCCTATTTCCATTCACTAATGAACACACAGGAGAGTCCTGTTCCTTACGCCTCCTGACACCCCTACAGGGTGCCTCAATAGCTGCCTTACAATAAGATTCACAGACAATGGATGGGATGAAAATCCAACACATCTCTGGGATCGGGTGCAGCCCCCCAGAGGGTAACTCACAAATGTCGGTGATGAGTTTTTGGTATGTTCAGGAATACAAAATATCCTCCTGAAGGAGCTGTTCCATAGGTGCATTCGTAGCCTTTGTTTATAGTTTTCCCGGTAATTTTCAGCTTGGTTCATAGTGTTTCCATGTAAGCCTTCTCAAATAAACTCTACAGATGCTTTGTGAAAATCAGGTTTATCCCTGATAAAAAACAATCCTTATTTTAGTAGTCTTCCCCCTGTCTTGACTTTGCAATTCTGTTTACTCAGACCAAACCTGACTGTGGCATCATGGTTTGGATTTTCTCAACTGTATCGTGGAAATCTCTAGAATGACTGAGAACAGATCCCTGTGGCTGCTGAACAAACAGGCTGAGGATCAGCTCCTTTCACAGAGGGCAGTACAGCAAGAGGAGCAGAGGCGCTATTACAGCCCAGATTATACAGCCCTGGATATGAAATTCAGACAGACCTCCCCAAAGGCTGCCCAGGCGGAGCCAGAAAATGGGTGCAGACAATCTGCATTTTTGCCTATCACCATGGCTGTGCTCACTCCCTAGGTAAGGGTTCATCCAATCAGACACCATGACTGTGTTTCCCAAACATCAACATATCCATATTCCACAATATAAAGACATGACAGTACCTGGGAAGTTACAATGCCACTTAAAAAATATCTTAAAGTATCCCTCTGTATATAGCTTCACTTATAAACACATCAATTGAAATTAGCATTGTAAGAAAAATCAATCTTCAGCAAGACTTTATTACAAGCACTGATCAGGCACTGACTTCAGCTACTCCTGAAGGGTAATGAATATTCAGAAACTGTTATTCAGACTGGTGTCTAAATCTTCACCATGTGACATAACCACAGAGAAAAGAAAATCTTAAAGCAATGCCATTGCTTTGTTAGGAAAACTAGGATGCATTTGAAGGTCTGATTTTTCTTCTAGGTATTTCACACTTAAGCAAAAGGACTGATGTTTCCTTCAGACCAATCTCACAGTAATCTGCAGAGACTTCTCTCTGGAGACCACTTTTTCCTAGATTTTTTTCCCCCCTCATAGACATCTGTGATAGTCATTTGATAATCCCTTAATAACCTGTAGTATATATGTGATATACTTTTAAAGGACTGACATTTAAAATCTGTCCTAAAAATCTGAAATCATAATATAAAATTTAAATCAAAATGTGCAAAGCGCTCACAAACCAGCAGGTCTAAAATTGTAGGTCTGCCAAATGTTTGACTTTTCCAGCCTAAACTTACACACAAATTGTTAAATTCTTTCCAGACCAATCCTAGTTTGAGTGCACTAATTTAAAAAGCCCAACCCCTTCCTTCCCTTCTGCTTACATTTGAAAGGGAATTAGTAAGTTTTCCATATTTCCATCTTTTTTAGCTCAGTAGCTGTTTCCCCCAACCCCGTTTTAATCTCCTTCTCTTTTAGCAGCCAATTAAAATGTAGAAACATATTAGCCATTTTTGTAAACAAAAATTCAGGAATCCCATTGCCCTGCCAAGCAATCTGTTGCTTACAAAGAAGAAACAAAAGATTTGTCCATATATACAGAGATGCCTTAAATAAATCCTCTGATTAAATCATGCAACAATTTAATTTCTTACATCTGAGGCAGGACCAAATGTGAGTGGAAATCATTTGTGGCAATAATTCCATTAAGAACCATAAATGTTTGCCAGCCATAGAAACAAATGAAATACATATCTCCAATTATTCTGCCTGTACCCTGTGTACAACCACGCTCAGCAGAACAGAACCTGCTCATGGGTGAAATTTTGCAGGGGTGCTATCACTTTGAAAGGCAATGCATGGGATTCAGATTCAGGCTGCAAAACTCCAGACATCTACATGGCAAATTTATTAGACTGCATTCCTGAAGGCTTGCCCTTGTGAGAACAGATTGTCCCCAGATACGATTTACAGAGCTTGGACATAATTTTAATTGTGGTCCCTCTCAAGCACCTGTGGCCTTAAGCATATTAGTTTGTTGTGGTCTTACTGTTTGGGGTTTTCCCCTCAATTCAAAAGCACCCTGACTAGCGAGAGCTGTGTGCTGCAGCCCACGCAAGCCCTGGCTTTGCAGGACACGCCAACGCCCCACGAGGGACACGCGACCTGCGCAAAGCCTGTTAAGGGGAGTGGGAAGGCTGCTGAGGGTGAGGGCAGCCCAGCCTGGCACACTGCTCCTCTTGCTGACAGCACAGAGCAGCTCCAGCAGCAGAGAATCCCTCGTGAACACCCACGTGTAGTTTCAGAGGCAACTAGCTGGGTGACTCCCAGGGAGAGCCAGGGGGATAGAAACACTGTGCATGCAGACAGCCGTCAGCGAAGCTCCCACAGTGGGCTGGGAGTTAAATTATTTGACAGGACAGATGAGGCAGACAAGATCTTTAAGGGAATGATTCATCTCACTACATATAAAATATGTAAGGTGAGTCAAGCACTGGAAAAGTCCAGTCTCTCATGTCTCTCCATGACCTGCAAAGGAAGCCTGAAGGATGAGCTCACACCACAGACCCTCAGCATCACAGAAGAGAAACCCCAGAACAGACATGCACACTCCCCATGCTGCAGAAAAAAAAATGCATTTTAGAGGGCCGAGCCTGTTATTTAGCTGTGAGCCTAAAGCAACATTTAGCTGCATTTTATTCTTCAGCAGGGTTGAGTAATTCCAAATGTTTTATGTTTGGAGCAGCGGTATGTGGCACAAGTAAAACAAACTCAACCTAAAAGCAGAAGTATCAGTAGGAAAGAACAAGTATGCCTTCAGCCTTGGCACAGACCTCCTTGAGAAAGGTCAATTCATACAGACCCCTTTAGCTAAATGCAACCAGCACCACCAGGGCTCACAAGACGCACACTCATAAAAACCTGCTACCTCACATCCTTAATGTAGGAGCAGCAGGGACACACAGAGGCTCAGTAAGCTGTAATTTAAAACACAGGCTTACAAAGTGAATGAGCCTTTATATTTAAAGCTTTGAGTGAATTAATTTCCAACACAACTGGCTTTATAGATATTCCATCTCTGCATGTCTGAACTGTTTCTTTCCTTCCTTTTCTCTTTCATATTACTATTATTTTCTTTTTTTCTTTGCAGTATGTCTTTCTTAAACATATAAGATTTTCTCTTAAGAAATCATAGAGCAAAACTTGCTAATATACTCCTCCTCTGCATGTGTGTGCCTGTATTGAGAGAAAAGCAAGTGGGTTCCCTCTGAGGTATCAGGCATTGAGGGAATCACAGGGAAAAGCAGCTGACACCTAGTCCTGCAGCCACCTAAACTAAGAATTTCCATTCCAACAGTCAAATTTCCACTCATTGCGCAAAGTCCATGATGAACGGGAAAAAAAAAACAAAAAACAAAAGAATTAACATGGGAAATCTTTCTATTTCTCCATGTTTCTACTTTTCTGAGTTTATGTAAGGAAGAGACACCTCTGACACCACTGTACACATGCACACAGCCTTCTCCATACCCAGCCACCACCAGATTGCTCTGTCCTCTGCAGGCACCACATTGGTGCAGTGCAATGAGCAGGCCACAAAGGGAGTCCTTCCCACAGGCGAACTCCAGAGCTAAAAAATCTGCAGTGTGTTACAGAACCACAGAATGGTCTGGGTTAGAAAGCGCATTTAAATATCACCCAGAACAACCCACTTTCATGGGCACACATTCCACCAGGTCAGGTTGCCCAAAATAAACAGTATCGTGCCCAGTACAGACCCTTGATGGACACCACTCGTTACTGGTTTGTCATTTAGACATTGAGCCACTGACTATAACCACCTCCTTATCCACCAGTCCATCCATCAAATCAATATCTTTCCAATTCAGAGGTAGCCATGTTGGCTGTGTCTAAACAGCTCCCTGTCCTCAGCACGTTTTAACGTGTCTTCCAGGAGGATCCACTCCATGATCTTACCCAAAGATTTGATGTTGGAACAACAGGCTGAGAAACAATAGCTTTGTGCCAAGATAAGCAAGCAACGTGTCACACTTACAGTCCAGCTTTCCCATGCAGGAAGGCTGCTCAGGAAAGTAAATCCTGCCTGTGGAAAGCAGTCCCATGATAATAGTGCTTTCTGTATTAATGAGTGTGTGTCTTAAATTTAAATGGGTTTCCAACACGATCTGTATATGGAGAATTCTATGTCTGGACATGTGTGTTTAATTTTGTGGAAAAGGGAATGTCTAGGATGCACTTAAGTCTCCCCTAGCTCCTCGCTCTCTGTGCATCATCATCTTTTCCAAGTGTCTGCAGTGCAGCACATATTTGTCTGCCTGGAAGCGGGATGTGAGTGCTGCAAGGGTCAACCTAGGAAGCTCCAAACATCGCCCACAGGGCTCCACTTAAAAGCAGTTTATCAGCACTTGCTTCATAAGGCTGCAGTTTGCACTAGTAAGTAAAACTCTTAGACTTAGCAGGGAAAAGGAAAAAAAAGCAAAGTTTTGCATTGAAATTAAGAAAACTATTTTCTGACTTCAATTCTCATTAGAAAAGCTTTGAGTCACTGCATGGTAATTGAAACCAAGAGTCTTTACTCTTGTAGAGCAAATCAGTCTGAACTGAATACATAACAACCCCTGAAAAGGCAGCAATCACCAAGCATTTCACCTCTGCTTTCCTTTTGTTAATATTGACGTTTATTTTCTGCTCCTTTTGCTTCTCATTTCCCATCTGAAGGTGTGAAACGGAGCCACACCCATACAAATTACTGCTCTGGGGGGAACTGCTGCGCCCTTACCTGCAGGCGAGCTATCGACCTCCTTGCAAAACACCAACAGCTTCGATGCCCTGGGAGATTCTGTGTTTCACACACAAAGCCCACACTCAAGCTCTCTCCAACTCTATTTTGAGGTTTGTGTCTTTTCCCCTAAATAAGTATCTCAAAAGAAAAGCATGCACAGAAAAAAAAGGATGCCTTCCATTGACTTCAAGTGACAGAATTTACATCACTTTGAGATTCAAGAAATGGATTTGGTGAAATAAAGAGCAACTTCCAAAATTAACATGAGGAAGCCAGATCTGTAGAGGAATTTAGGTGGCAAATGCTCCAATGAATTCAAATAATAACACTGAATTCCCCAGGAAAGGTATTGGGATATTGGGGTATTCAGAATTCACTTGCCAGGTTTACATTAGCCACTGTGGACACCCCTGTAAATTCACCATCACCTTGAGTGCAGGATTGGGACTTAGAGGAAGCAAGGTTTCAGAAGACATGCCAAATATTAATTTGTAGGTACTTATGAATTCAGAACGCATTGCATCTAATTCATAATTTACACAGCATAACTACCACTCCTCACTACCTCTGAGGAATAAATCCACTGCAGCCAAAGGATCTGGGGGGCTGCACTGGGGAACTTCTCCTCAGACATTCAAAGGTTACCAGAGACTAACAGCTCTGCCACTGCAAATCCCAGCAACATATGGGAGAAATGCACATTTATTAAAAGAGAGATTGATTTTACTCTAAGAGACATACAGCTTTGAAAATGGCCAAGTGAGAGTTCTTTGCTATGGTTCTAAAATAAAATAAATAAATCGGGCAGCAGCATTCCTGCACTATCCAGAGGCTGACAGCATGATAATATATCTAATGGAGATAAAACTGGGAGCCAAAACAGATTGAAATTTATGGAAGTAAATTCTCAAAACTGCTTAAGCAGCTCAATCAGCTGAATTCCTTCCAGTGCCCGAATGCCTTTGCCAACACTTAAGGATAATAGCAAGAAACAGATACAGCAACTACCAGTCACTGCTTGTCAAATTCAGTTTCTGCTAAGCAGAGGCAAGACCATGGTTTCAGCCTGTATTCATAACTGCTTTAGTTGAAGTGCTCTGGCTGAGAAATATGGAGATGTCATAATCCATATAATAGGGGAAAAAAACTATTTTCCTCTAGGTTGACTTCACTGCAGTATTTAAACCATAGAATACAAAAAAAAAAAAAAAAAAAAAAACAGAACTCATCAGTAAATACTCAGCTAGCCAGATAAGCTGAGTTTATTTTGTGGAAGTTCCAGCACTCTAACTGTGATTTACACATAGGGATGCCTCTGGCAGCCTATCCTCTGACTTCAGAGACTCTGCCTGAGGCTAAGAACTGGGGAAAAAGAAGGTGCTTTAGAGTAAAACCAATGCTTTCACACAAATAAGAGCATTTCACACTTGTGCAGCCTTCTCTTTCATCCAAGTGGAATGCAAATGTCTAAACAGAAACGGCCCACCACGCCTTCTAGACTAAAGGGAGATAGAAGCATCAGAAAACTCCTTCCTCTTCACCTTCCCCTCCTGGGTAAGTACCAGGACAATCCTCTGTGCCCAAGGAGCAGGAGAGGGCAGTATTTGTCACTATACGTCTACAATCTCTTAAAGCAAGTAAATTCCAACTCTTATCCATGGGTAAACCAAAAGGCTGAGTAACTTCTACAGGTATTTGGATTTCAGAGTGTAAAACCCTAAGTCAAGATAGACAGTATTTACAACAGGTACCGAGAGTACTGTTCCTTCAACCCACCATCAGTTCACTTGGTTGAACTGGGTTTTACCGGGTAGCCAGGGAAAACTCAAAAAGCCAAACTTTGCTTTTTTCTTCTTTAACTCCTTATTTTATAAAAGCATTAGATAATAGAATTCCACTGAATGAAATGTATTCTAGCTTTAAACATATTCCCTTCTTTTTTAAATATGATTATGGATTAGTGTCCTTGGTCTAGAGCTATATAAAAGTCTTCCAAATAAAATAAAACTGTGTTGGGCAAGTAGTTACCTCTGTCCAGAAAGGGAACAACAGCTGGCTTACAAATTGTTAGGATTTTAAGTACAAAATGATACATTTATTTTCCAGTTTATAAAAAAAATCTAGCTCATTTCAAAGCACACAAATTTGAAATATTTTTTGGTCAAGACAAGTATAGAACCAAGCATCATAATCCCATGGAGGATGGGCTTGGGCAAACATGTACCATCCTCTTTAATCAAGGATATTTTCCAATGTTTTATCACTAATTCTGAGCATTATACAGATGAAGTACTGAAAAACTACATGGTTTGACCCTGAACTCATGATGCACCCATAATTCCCACAGATTTCATAATGAATAATAATTTCAAGATCAAACCATTAATCAAGGCATCTAATGAAGAAGAAACACATCAGCTCAGCAGCAACCAATTGACACATAATTGCTTCTTGTTTAATTTTCTCAAAAGAGGGAGGGAAAAGGAACACAGTGTTGGTGCTTTGCCCTATTCAAGATGAAACAAAGTTCACTTCTTTGAAAATTTCAGTACTGCAGAACAGCCATTTGGAAAGCCCAAAAAGAGCCCAAAAGAGACGGGGCACTAGTACTAAAAATTTTGGGTTTTTTTCAGACAGCTCCTACCCTGAGGTGTTTATCTGTTGGATAAATCTCACTCCTCCACTACTGCCGTCCACTCTGCGGGGAGCAGGAAAGATATGGAGCTGATTCCTATCATTTCTAGGCTTCTAAGTGGCAGATATTTTCTAACATTACATGCCATATCAATAGACATTACCATCTGTTCCCCTTAACATTTCAAACAGTGTCTCTTTGTAAAATATGAAAGAGGATGCTAAAAAAAGGGCACTGACTTTGAAGCGCCCAGTTGATTATTTGACTTAGCTAGCTGCTAGGAGAGGAATGAGGAAGAGGGCTAGGGATGGATGAGGCCAAGACAGGGAGGACAAAGCAGCAACAGCAACTCTGTGATGTTAATGTCTGCTGGTTCTAACATCATTTTCAAATGCACAGCTTTCCCAACCAGGTCCAGCCCCTGGCACATCACTGATATTTGCTTCTCTGCCATAATTTTGGCCAGCAGACCAATTTGTCACACACACACAGACACACACGCTCAAAAAGTGACCCTACCTCATCAAAACTAATAGCAAGAATGTATTTTTAGCAATATCCCTAAGACAGACAAGTTGCCTATCAGTGTCTTGTAGGTGTTTCCTTGCTAAGTTCTCAAGGCCCACAGATTTGTCTTCCACAGGCCAAGAAGGACAGAGGTTTCAATTCCTTCAGTTTGCAGAAGCAACAAGGTCAGTCCTGGAAAGAACCAGGATTCTGTCTCTTCCAGAACTCACAGCACTGCACCTGAAGCTGCATCTGAAACCTATCAGAAAGTGGAACCCAAAGTAAACTTAATTGGGTCACTTATTAAATGAACTGTTGGTTAGCTCTTTCTTCCACAAGCACGTAAACCCAGAGGTTCCCTACACAAAATCTGAAGCAGCTGGCTTGATCTGACAGTCCCAAGAGACTCCAAAAGCCAATGGCCCACTGCATAGTCCTCCTGGTCCTACATTGCCAGAGACGAGAGAAGCCCCATTGCATGATGGGGAGAGGTGGCAGCAGGAATGATGTTTCTCACAAGTATCCCAGATTTGGGATTTACAATGTGACAACTCTGTTCTGACTTTTGAAGAACTCTGCAAAGCCATTTTGTTCCAGTCTGCAAAGCAAATGGAGAAGACTTTGGTGAGAAGAAAGATTTCTGTCCTCTAACAGCTGCTGGAACCACTACATTTATCATTACACAAAGACACAAGGAAAGGTTTCTTTATTTTATTTATACATGTATCAGGGTGGACATAAATTACAGCACTAGTTTTTAAATGTTGCAAAAAATCAATAAGAGAGCAAAATAATCACCAAGGGGTTCCCCCAGAACCACACCCAGGACTTGTGCTTTTCAAGGGATCAGCAACAACCCCATCCACCCATTCTCTGACAGTGCAGTTCATGAGCATTTGCAGCCAGAGCCTTTCATGGGGGCACCTGAGCTTGACGGCACATTCAAAAGATGGAAGAGTAGATCAGATGGGGAAACAATATGTCATTGAAAATCCAAGCCCTCCTACTTAGCATAAACATCTGGGAACATTTCCACCATCTCCTGCTGAAATTGACCCAGTTGTTGCCACAAAAGTGAGTTCAAAATCATGTCTTTCATCTGTTACCCTAGGCATTAGTCCATTTGTGCACATGGTTTCTATTACCCTGAGAGACTGGCTAACTCAAAATAGGGCAACGCGTCACCATGTCACTCTTGTAGGCAAAAACGCTAAAAAAAAAAAAAAAAACAGCATTAGGGTGAGTGAATGCATATAGATTGCATGACACATATGCTATATACCACAACTGAAAGAAAAATTGAATCACACCTTTTTTTCCCTCTTTTAGTTGTTCCACTGAACTGCAGGTCACTTTATCTTAGACTTACAAACATGGAAGGGCTCTGGACAACATCGCATCATGCACAGAAGTATCTTGGTGCATATCTTCTATCTACAAAAACACGTTGATTAAATTACTCACATCCACTGCACACAGCTCTGGAGCACTGAGCAGCCATCCAAGACAAACTCAGCTCAAAGTTAATATTAGAACAAGCGATAAGAGTGGGCTGTGTTGCAGATGCCATCAAAGATTAGTGGTGGTTCACACAAACTCTCTCACTTACATGTCAAATCTTTTATCTAATCTGTGCCACAGGTGGCAGCCATCACTTCCAGGCTGCAGGACAGCCTGATCTACCACAACCAAAGCAGACTGCTTGAGCAAAGGCCGGAGGTCCCTCCCTAATGCTACCTAAATCTCCAAATTCTACATCTGTTTTGTAAGAAGTGATGATGCACTCATCATGCTGTCTGCGCAAATCTGCACGGGCAGCTGTGAGAGGGTTTTGTTCTTCACCACAGGATTTCAGTGCTGCACCACTTGTCAGGGGCTGCTGGAGTTTTGCTCACACCAAAGATCCCCCAGCTGCACCTCGGTCTGAACTGTGGTTCAGACAGCCCAGTGAAAGTGGCATGAGAGAGATATCTGGCATGCTGGCACCGACCATGAGCAGACACATCGCTGTTAACTGCCTGGCTGGCTGAGTAAATGTTGCTGGCAACTGACTGAACTAACTGGGATGAAAACCTTACTAGCAATGAAGTTAAACACTTGTCTCATAAGAAGGCAGATAAAGGTTGGAGATGTAAAGTAAAAACCCTAGGGCTATCCAGCAGAATTTCTACCTGTCCAAATCTCTCTTTCTGGATTCTTCTCTCTCCACAGAAGGAAATTTTAGAAAAGAATGTAGAAAGATTGGCTACCTTGAGAGCTGCTTGAGCAAGGAATGCTCTGTGTCCTCACAACTGTCCTCACTTCTTATTTCAAAACATGAAATCTGACAAAAGATCATTTTTGGCACTAACCATGCCACTGCTACTGGGCAGTTCAGGTCACTTGGCCCCCAGAGTAGTCCCATGAAACAGTTTGAGCTGAACACAGCAAACAGAAACGCTTTTTTTTCTGATCTGCTACAGCAGTTATAAAGGATTCACATTTTATACAAGGCCTGTGAACTGTGTCTCTGGGTTCAAGGAAATGATGGCACAACTCTAATGGCCCCACAGAACAAGGCATCGGCAGAATAAATTACCACCTTGATCCTTGGGTCCCTTAGAAGAGAAGGCTTAGACACCTAGATTTATTTTCTTCTGTGCCGTAGCTACCCAGAAAAACATCTCTTGACTTTATATGCCAAAATAAAGCCTTAAGCTGGTATTTGAAAGATTTTGAAAGAAGTCTGTGCCATTGGACATAAAGTCTCATAACACTGTAATGACTTTCTGAAGAATAATATTCCACATCTGCTTCTCAAAAATTCATGAAGGAAGAGCTATTTCAGGTAATAAAAAGTGTTTAAGAATCAATGTTATTCTTAGTAATCATTTACCTCCCAAGCTTGCAAGTGACATCATTGTCAGAAAAAAACATTACCATTTCCTCTTTATGGTATACTATAAACACATTTCATCTGCAGTTAAAATACAATAAAAGCCCAGTATTGCCATTGCCTGACTACTTGGAGAAGGATTCCTGTGTTTGAGTACTTTCTGGTACCTCAGCTGCCCTTGTTTATGGGCAGAGCTGGCTGATGCTTCCCAGATTTGGTTATCAGCTGATGAAAACTGCTTTCAATAAAAGTTTATTCTTTTCTTCCAAAGACAATAACCTCACTCAGTCTGTGCTATTAGCCTGAATATTTGAGTAAAAACAGACCAAGGCTGCTCCCCAGGTACTAACAGATTGAAGCCACAAGTTCCTATCTTGTGCTAATCTTACTAGATAAGCAACTTTGGGTTGGTTTATATTTGCTAAGAGACCTCCAAGTGCTGGAGGGAAAGAAGTTGTCAACTAGTGTCCCTTCCTCTAGGGTCCACTAAGTCATCACACAGAACAATTATGGGGGGGTCTGGTCTCTAGTGAGGTATTAAGCCAGGGCGAAGATTGCTTATTATCCCATTACCTCTTTTTATTCACTGATGTTAGATCACTGTTCAGGCTAAACTCCAGTTTGGCTAATCACATTGTATCTGCCAGATTGCTTTTCTAATTTCAGAGCAGGTAAATGTAGCCAGAGGGACATCAAGAGGTTGCCCTGAAGCACAAAGGAAAACATTCCTAGACCTTCCCTGTGCGGATACCCACAGTTCACATTTTTCTAAAGAGTCTTTCCATTCCTTACCAGCTACAGAGTTAAAAGATTTTCCTAATATCTTGCCTGAAAATGAAGCCAGTTACTTCTTGTCCTACTTCCAGTGGACCTAGGGAACAATCAGTCATTATGTCGTTCAAAAAAATTATTTTTTTTAGTTTGAAGAGTCTTGGCACATTCTCTCAAAACCTACTTTTCCCTATTCAAAACAAGTACCAGTACTTCAGGCTTTCCCTGCAGGCTTGCCTTCCTGCAGCTCTTAACACCTTTTCCTCTGAATGAAACACCTTAACACCTTTTTCTCTTTTCAGTTTGTCCACCTGTTATTAAAGAAGGTGCCCAGAAGTAGCACACCAAGGAATAACCAATATCCAGCTCTTCAGCTCTTCACTCCTCTGCAGCAGCATCCCACATGCCACTGCCATCCATCAAAGCCAGGATGTTATTCACTCCTCAACACAGCACTTAGGGAACAGCACTGCACTCTGTAAAGCTCATCACGCTGGGACACAGGTGGAGAGGCTGGCATAATCTTTGGAGTTCCAAGAGGCTGCTTTAGCCCCTGCAGCTTCTTGGGTTTGGCTCAGCCAGGGCAAATCTTCTCCTGCAGATGCAGCCTGGTGGGAGTCCCTGCACAGCTCCCAAAGCCATGCCGTGTCAAACTCTGGTGTAATTTTAAATTGTTGCTCCAGGCACACAGAATTAATAAACTTACAAAAGTTAAATTCCAATCCAAAACAGACAAGCTATTACACCATGGGATGTGGAAAGACAGATGGATAAATTTAACTTCAGAAAACCAGATGGATCAATTTAACTTCAGAATAACCAAGTTTTCTCCAAGAATTTTGGCTCTTCCTCATGAAGAGTCAGAGTAACTTCCTATAAAAGCCGTACCCAAAACTTCCTGTACTATTAAAGATGTGCAGCTAGCTTGAAAACACTGTGCATGCAATTAGGCAATGAAAACATCCAATACATTTTTTAAACCAAATTTCTAGAAGAACTAGAAAGGAGTCTTGGCATAAGCCCTACACATCACTGACACCAATGTAAATGGCATTGCCATTCTAAAGTTAAAACCTAGATGTAAATTTAAGTAAAATCTTAGCAATAGTGTAACACTATATCAAATGAGGTTTTTATGAGCCTGCTGTATTACTAAGTGCCAAATGTGTTTTTCCACATAATCTCAAAGTTATCACTCCAAAATAATTTGCAGACAATTAAAAATTAAATTGTTATCAGTCATCACTGCAGAGAAGCAGTAACATCTTGGAAATAGTTCCTATTTAAAGGAAACCACAGCTTTCAATCCAACAAGAAACAGCAAAAGATAATTAGTCTGCATTTATAAGGAACCAAAAGACAAATGTATGCAAGTGAAAGTAACACCTAAAAAATATAATCTCAAAAAGAGTTTTTGGTTTTAGGCAATAATTCATCATGTTTCAAATTACATTATAATCCCAGACAAAGTATACATGGGCCCAATAGCAAAATCTTATTCTTTGCTTTTAATCACTGAAGGTAAATACTTTTATATTCCTAGATATGACATGAAAGATCATCCAAAATAACATCAGGTTAAGTTTGGCAGCATACCACACTCCCCACCTCCATGGAAATAAATCTGCCCAGAAGGCAAGAATTCAAGCTTTTCTCAACCAGACTCTTGAAGAGGGCTCCTCCCAAATTCAGTGCACAAGAGTCAACATAACCTTGTTATTGCAATTATTGTGACAGGAATTTGCTGTTACTTCAAATTCCAAATGCAATATTTTTTTTTTCTTTTGCCATGGCACCCTGGAATAATCTTTTAAAACACACCTCACATGTCTGCAGTGCTCTGTGGGCACAACCTGCTAGTACCTATTTGCAGGAGCAGGTACATCTGGCAGAATCTGTGTTTCCAGGTAGCTGGAGTTAGTGTCTGCAGCATATGTTACCAGGTCAGTGCTTAGCACAACCAGATCTTAGAATCACAGTTCAAAAACATGATTTTATTAGCAACAATGCAGTTTTAAGTAGGATTATGAACTTCCACTTAATATAAGTGGGACTATGAACTTCTATTTGCTTTACTTTTGCAGCACAACAAAACTCTTCTGATTCTTCAGATGACCATCATATGCTGTCAATGCCAAGTCTTGCTTGTTATTTGTCAGCAAGAGCTGCAGCTTCTGCTCTTTGATAGGCTCAACTGGAAGCAAAACAGCTGGGAGCAGCACAGTTCCCTTAAGCACCACAACAGGCAGCTCCAGCAGCTCCCAGAGATGTTACATAGCTAAATTACTTTATTCCCTGCCCCTTTCAGTTAACATTTTATATGTATGCATCTTAAGGCACAAACAGACACTTGGAACCTTGGTGGTCAAACCCTCCCATATGCTGCACAGCCATGGTCTCTGCTGACAGAACCTCACCAGTGGTCAGGAAAAGCACAGGCAGTTTCCTGAAGACTTAGGGACCATTTATGGACAAGTCTCCATCTTTTCCATCCTGTGTCTTCTTTTTTTCTCTTTTGGTAGTGTTGGTGTTGGTTGATGACTGCAGTTGTGCTTGGGAAATTAATAAAACAGCCCTGCTCAAGAAACTTTAAAGTGATTCAAAGCAAGCACCAAATAATTTCCTTGTGTGCTTTTGCATTTTTTTTATACAGCCACAAAGTAGGACATTCAACTTCATCTATGGAAACACTCTGTTCATCAGTCTTCTGCATTAATTCAGTGACGTAATTCTAGCAGAGCTATAACCTAGAGGCACTAGGAAAACAGAGCAAAGTCTGGCCTCACTGATTTTTCCTTGCTGCCATCCTGCTGGCTCACACATCCCAACATAGTCCAACCCCATCCTCATAAACAACGAAGAGAAAAAACTCCCATACCTGAAAGCCTCTGCAGGCTTTAAGAATGGACTGATAATAATTTATGGACAGACAGAGACACTGAATACACATAAAAGACACGGCAAAAAGCAATTCCAACCCAGTGTAGCACAGATCTGTGCAAGGAGCCTGTCCCTCTCCTCCAGGCAGCATTTACACTCAGCAGTACAGCACAGTGGCAGCCGTTGCACCCTGCTGCCTTTCTCCAGAGCTGCTGGTAGAAGCTATGGACCATCAATTTAAGCAGCCTTTTTTGGTAAATGCCCCCATATATACATACAATAGTCTGATGTGAAATAGCATGTTTCCTGATTTAAAAAAAAAATTTACAAATCACCCATTAATTTTTTTAGCTATTGTGATTCTTCTCATGAAAAAATGTCAGAGCACAGACGACTTACACTTTATTTTACCATTGCTTTTTCCCCTATATTTTTATTTAACAACTTTATTCCAAAGTTCAGTTCTGCTATCCCTCAAACCTTATCTTTAAGTCGATTTTTTTTAGCCTGAATCAACAAGTTCGAGTCAAATAGCTGAACACAGAAGGCACTTGATTGTCTCAAACCTAACCTGGCAACAACTCCACCCTCTGTTATATATACTAATATTTTTCCCTTGACTTAACTAGAGGGATTCAAATGAGACCTCAGCAGCAACATGCCCAACACCACAAACCAGAGCAGTGATGTCTCTTTCACACATTTCACCTGGAGGTGCACCAAAATACACTTGGGCTTTCCAGAGCCTCGAGCTCTCCAACACCACAAGGTGCTGCCAGTTCTCAGGTAAAATAAGCAGCCTCTCCTCTACTTCCCCACTAGGATTTCCCCAAAACTCATTAACTAAATTAGGATGTGTTTTGCTTCTTGTTTTTTTTTTGACACCATTCTTAGTATATTTTCAAGAAACTCTCTGGATCCAATGGATTACAGGCTTTTTTCCTCCATTAATGCTGAAATCCTTCCATAATTAGAATAACTTAAAAGCTGTGCTTTAGGATAATGCAAAGTAACAGAGCATCAACAACAAAAGTCACAAAAACTGACACTGCAAGACCTAGGTACCTCAAAGTGGTATCAAATACCACAGCACAAAAGAACACCACATAGTTATTATCCTGAACAAATATGTGGCAATGTTGTCCTCATCACTGTCAGTGGTGAAAGAAGAATGGTGAAGGATTATCTAATTTCTTCTAAACTTTTCAGGAAACCAGAGGCAGAAAGTAGCAGTTTATTTTTTACATCACAGTTTCCCACAGAAGATGAGCTGAACCTGGAAGTCAATCTATATATGAGTTCATTGTCCATCTCCTCATGAAATAAAAAAATAATTACTGGGGTGGAACAGGCAAAGAAGAGAAAGCAGATTTGCAGCTGTGACCACATGCATGACCTGTGAGAGATCACAGGACATCTGGACAGATGGTTGTCTGGATGTTAGCAAGTAGTCTTTTCATGAAGGCAGTAAGGACAAGCTTTAGCCATTCCACAGAAAACTGGTTTTATTCTCGTTGGGGCAAAGATCAGATATGATCACAAAGGTGGTCTCATCTCTAGCAAAATCCCACGTGCCCCTCCTCATGATCATTCCAGCTTCTTTAAGAACCTGCACATCTCTGCATGGACCATAACTACTGCACCCTGATAGCAGGACCTCAAAGTACATGACAAACTACTCCTTCACCACCCTCAAAGCTGGCTCCTCTGCCCCTGAAAGACTGCAAAGAAAACTCCACAAAATAATTATCTGAATCTCTAAGCAGTTCCTGAGAGCGTGGAATCTGCAAAAAACAAGGATGACACGAAGATGATTGAAGAAGGCAACATCCCGCTGCTGGCCACACACGCAGCTGACTTGGGGGTGGAGGTAGCACAGGAACTCCTCATTCTTGCTGATCTCCAAATCCTAATGATAGTCCTCACTCCCCCAAAAGTCTTTACAGTCACTGCCACCTAGGAGCCTTGTCACGGGTTCATTTAGCAGCTCGTTCACTAACTCACCAATTCTCACGCAGACCAGGTCTTAGAACCGTTTCTTGATGGCCTTCTGCGAATGCAATGGCACTCGGATGCCAAGAACGCCAAGGGCCGCGGTCTTTGCCCATGTCTGATCCTGCTGGGGATGCGTCAGCCTGCGGAGTGCACCCTGACTCGGGGTCACTGTCACCTTCTCAGACCGAGCTCTGTCCTTGTCCAGCCCCGCTCCAGCACACCCCCGCTTCCCTGCAGCTGAGCAGCACTGCTCAAAAAGTCGCTTGACCACTTCCCAAGAAGTCGACATCTCACCACACTCTGTCGCTTCACCACCGCCCTCCCGGCCGCCTCTTCTCAGCCCCATCTCCGCCCCGGCTGCTCGCTCACCCTCAGCCCCTCGCAGGGAGCCGAGGTCGCCTGTCGCGACACGGCAGCCGCTTCCCCCGAGCTCGCCCTACCTTCCTGCGGCGGCTGCCCGGGGGCTGCGGGGCGCAGCAGGCGGGCGCGGTGCTGCCCCGCCGGCCGCTCCGCACGTAGGTGACCCTCCGACGGCCACCGCCCGCCACCGCCACCGCGCCCGGGCGCTGCTCCGCGCCGCGGGACGGGGCGGGCGCCCGCGCCGCCGCCGGGTCCCGGGACTTCTCCTCCGGACACCAGGATCGCCTCATGCCCAGCTGCAGGCAGAGGAAGAGCGCGGCGGAGAGCAGGCAGAGGCGGAAAGCGGCGCCCCGCCAGAACGGCCGCTCCTTGGGCATGGCGTCGGGGGCTGCCCTGCCCGGCGCTGCCACCCCCCCGCCCCGCCGCAGGGCTCATGCCGCCGGCGGGCCGGGCCCCGCGGCCCCCGCCGCCGAAACTTGGGAGTCCCCGCCCCGAGCGGGGCCGGCCGGGGAGGGGCCGGGATGCCCCTGTCCCGGCCCGGCGGGGGCTGCGGGACGCAGCGGTGCTCGCCCGCAGGCGGCCCGAGGGATGCTCCGCGCCTCGGCAGAGGCAGTGCCCGGTACGAACCCAAGGGGCCGCGCCGCTGTGTAGCCACAGGTGCGTGTCAGCGGGCCTGAGAGAAGACACAACCCCCCACCCTAACTATTGTATCAGCCCGTCTCTATAGAATGGAAGTGTGCTGACTTGCTAAGGTATGTAATTAGTTCAGATTATACACTGTGATGTCACGAGGTAGTGAAATTTTACTGGAGACTTAGGGATTGTTTATGTTGAAGTCAAACAAAAGGACAGCCCGGCCATGGAAGTAAGGACTTTCCTTCTTGTAAGGTTAGAGCTGCCTGTGAAGGATAAAGGATTTTGGACAGCCAAGATAACACCAAAATCCTAGCTCCTCTGACATGTCTTTGAAAACCCCCACTTCTCCCACCAGTATCTCTGGCAGTATAGATAACTAACTCTAGCGAGGTTGACTCCAGGGATATCTAGATCAAGAGACAAGCAGCAAGAATGCTGCAAAAATAGACCTGCTTTGGAAAGTTTTACTATGATTAGTAGCCAGTGGTGTGGCTGTTAGTGACCTGTTATATCATGTAGGTCCTGAACTTTTGAAGGGTGTGAGAAGCCTGTGTGAAACATCAGTTGTAATGCCCTAATTTCACTGCAGCACCTCGTGCTTATGAGTAACTCTTTTAAGTTTATACTTTGCCTCCTAGCCTCTCTCCTGGGTAGTTACACCATCCTGATGGTTTTCATGACACAGCCTTGGTTTCATGTGTGAAGGAATAGATCTGCATGAGCTGAGAGGCAGTGCAGGGGACAGGTCCTGCTCATCTCAGTGGGAGCACAGGAGGCCCTGCATTTCTTTTGCAGTGGGGACACACTATGAAGAACTGTGAAGTGCTCAGGGGGGCTTTTGTCCTAAGGTACAACACTAACCCATGGCTAAGGCATGAGCAGGGAGCAGTGGCTAGTGGGATTTTCTGAAGCAGGAGCACAGGTGGGAAGCAGGGTCAAGGACAGGAGGCAAGCTCTGCAGGAACAGGGACCAGGTGATGGCAACCAATTTGCAGCTCAGTGAGTAATAAATATATTTCCAGATGGGATATGCAGGACTCGGATACATGACTACTCCCCATTTCTTTGACAATAGGGAAGAAGGGCTGTGACTCTTGTCTCCTGTGAGTAGTTCTGTGCTTCCAGTGTCCCTGCCTTGTCTGCTGGCAAGGGAGAGGCTTGCTGCACCAAGCTCCTTCTGGTGTCCTCTCTTCAGCAGCAGGCTGCACTGCTCCTCTCTGACCTCTCCTGTCTCTTCACAGACTGGAGCAGAGCCAGAGCTGGCTGCTGCTGGGAGAGCAGGTCAGAGAGGACTGCTGGCAGAAGTGGAGCGTGCCAGCAGCCAAGCAACCTAACCTGCTGGCAGCAAGATGGAGGATCTGCATGTAGGAAGATAAGGGAGGGAGCAACGATCTGTCTGGAAAAGTGGGATTTCAGTGCGGCTTCAAGCACAGATGTACTGGCAGGTGAAGTGCATGATCCCTGCCATTTAAACACTGCTATTCTCAATTTTTTAGGCAAACTGTCTTTCTGGATTAAGTTAAAGCAATTCCAAAATTGTTGTTTTAAAACACCATAAATGTAGGCCCCTCTTGGAAGGGTGTGTCAGTCCTACCTGCCTTTCCTGTAGAAGGAGCATGGCTCCTTGGTCATCAACTAAGTCAAAACAGGGCCTGGCACAGATGAAAACTAACTCAAAGAAACCCTATCTGGAGTAGTTTCCTAATAGACCTGGACATATTTGTTGATAACATCCTATCTTTTGATCAGCTTACAGACAACATGGGACAGCCTCAGACGTTTGCCACAGGGAAGCAAGTTGGCTCTGGAAGTGGATCCTTCTGACAACCACACACTTTTCCTGTTTCCACCCCACTTAGGTGGCTCACGAATGGTTCAGACAAGTCCTGATGCTCATGTAAGGAAGGAAAACTTTTATGAGGGCAAAGGAAGAGTGTAACTGCACCAGTCATGACTGACATCAACTTAAGAGACATGTACCTGGCTCCATTTGTGAGCATCACCTGGAGTTCAGCAGCAGAAGGTCACTTGGGCTGTTACAGCACTGCCTGTGCATCACTTTGCTCCTCTGTGAAATGGCAACATTCATATGGAGGACAAAAGTAATGTTGCTGTTCAGGGAAGAAAGATTTTAGACATACCCCAGGAACATTAAATGCAGGGGTATTTTTTCACAAAATTATTAGCACAAACAACAACAACATAGTTTAACAACAAAATGTTGTTTTAAGCTATCAGCAACTAGTCAATACATGATGGTACATGAAGGTCCTATTAAAATATAAGTTTGTGTCTGTATGGTTATGAAGGAAAACCTGAAGGCAGGTTGACTCCAGAAGTATAAAGTACAGAAATGCATTTTAAAACTCTCACTTGAAATTTAATCCTTGAGAAATCAAAGCTTTCCTAAAAGCTTGAACAATGCATACTCATACAAAAAAGGTCTACCTGAACAGAATAGAAACCACAAGGTCTTTCTTGGTTTTAGCATCAGAGTTTCATTTGTTGTTCTTCTCTCATTGAGTAGTTTCAGCAAAAAGCTGAAATACTTGAATCCAGGCACTCTTCTTGTCATCACTGAGCTGTAACTGTAAGTGCTGACCTTATACAAAATATTCCCTTCCTTAGAAAGCTGATAAGGCCCAGTTTGGGGGTATGCTAGGAGTGGTCCTGATAAAGAACAGTTCACTAATTTAACTCTGTGTTTTCATTTTCCTTTTGTGTTTTAACAAACAGTTTAATTTCTCGTGGTTCCTCCCCACTGCCCTTGCAATTTCTTATGAATGTAAGTCTGCCTGTTAAAAACACAACAGAGGGTTTCTAAAGATAGAGAATAAAAGAACAGTGGTAGAAAATGATCTCAGGAAATCTCAGGGACAATGAGAAATCCTATCAGGGTTAGCATGAGAATCAGTGGGAATTAAGAAAGCCCCTTAAACAGTCTCACTTCATTTTAACAAGTGTATTATAAATCAAATCCTCCCCCAGGAATTGGCTGCAAAGATACGTGTGTGAGCAAAGCCTGTTGAGAAGTAGAGCAAATTAAAATTTTAGCATAATGTATGAAACTCCAGTCCAGCTGGAGGATGGGCCTTTTTGAGGTGATTGCTGGGAAATACAGCTTCTGCAAAGTTTCATATCTTTCGCAAAACATGCTCTCTCATTGAGTCAGGCAGCAAATAACCTCCCTTCCTTGCTCTCCTAAAGCAAGATGGATGGTGTTAGAGGAACATTCATCAAGCTGGATCCAGCTGAGCACAAACTGCTGCCATGAAATGCAAGGAGGAACTGGAGCAGTGACTCTGAATGTGAGCATGCAATTTCTGCTGAGAACAGTGAGCTTCGTGCCCTGATAACCAAAATCAGACATTGGTCTTGCAGTATCTACTTTTTATGTAGGTACCACAGAGCTACAGTTCCCTCAGCTTCTCCTGGAAAAGTCTTTAAACTGTTAAAATTCCTCTCTCATTTACAAATCTGTTGGTAGTAAGAGCACAATGCTAAACCTCTAGAAGGAAAAAGTTTAACACAAATGAAATCTCATTGCTTCAGTGCTATCTTTGCTGCTTACAAATTACCTCTTGCCTGGGATATTGTTGGTAGTGAAATCTCTCCTTTGCAGCAGTTATTTAATGTTTCTCTCTCTCTTATGGCCATTTTCAGTTCAAACACCTTGCCTACCCCATTCATCTTCTGCCTCCACCCACTGTCAGGGCTTCTGTTTATCTTCTGGTTAGTTAAAATGCCTGCCCAATCCCTGTGCAAAATTAAACCCCAGGCAGGAAAAAACCCACTAGGATTCCCTAGGATTCTCCAAGAGCTGTTAATACAAGTCAAACCTTCCCCCTGTAAAATGAGTAAATGAACAAAAACACTCTTTTTGACTCTGCTCTGGACTTGATATGAGCCATTTGCCAAAATCTACAGGACAGAGCAAAGGAAGAGCTTTTTCCCTTTTTTCCACCTACACTCCTGACTAATGCCTCAAAAATTGGAGTGACGTTGTTCTGTGCACTTGAAAACAGAGATGTCTGTGTAGAAACTGCCACAAGCACTGTGTGTCCTTCCCACAGAAGATGCGTGTGCCTCAGATCCTGAGTCTGGAGCAGTCAAAGCTTTGGTCCAGGCCCAGTTTATTGCCTTGTGCATTTATGTGTGAAAGCTCTGCCATAGCTCTGAGCAACATGGAATTAAAAGTCTGTAGTTCCCCGGGTGTCTTCTCAGTGATGGCTTTTGTGCAAGCCTGGTTTCAGTTCTGTTCCTTGAAACTGCAGCTCAAAATCCTGGATTTTATGCACCAAGCGACAGACCTCTGTGGAGCCTGCACACAGCTCTGCCAGGTAGGTATAGCCCTTACTCCTTCCCATGCCTTAAATCCCACTGAAAACCAAGAAATAATCTCTTTGTCTTATCTTTTAAATGCTAGCAGCAGTGAAGTAAATTGGCTGTATTGGTCTATTACCCACTTACCGCTGCTGAGAAATACGTGTCTGAACAACTGTCAAGACAAAGCTGTGTGAATCATTAAAATGTCTTCTCAGCTCACCACTGGTAAGTTTGAAGATAACAACTAAAAAATATATGTTCATGCAGTCTCCCATTAGTTCTCATAAAGCTTGTGGGCCATTTAGGCAGCTTAACACAAGATTGATCTTGCTGTTCAGCAGCACAGCACGAGGCACAGGCAGAAGCTGTCTTTCCCTCCAGCAACAGAGGGAATCGAACAGCATAGCCTTGCCACATGCTCCAAATTTGATGGATATATGGTTGATAATTATTGGCCTGGAGAGGGGATTATAGCTCAGAGTTTACCTGTGAGTCACACCCTTGTGTGGTCGCACTCATACATACCTGTACCTGCGCACACACATTTGCTGCAGGAAGAATAAGAATGAGATGGCCCTTTGGGAGAAGATGCACTGCAGCTCTCTGCTACTCCTGGGCCTCGACTTTATTTATTTAACCCTAATCCTTGGGGTATCTACAAAATACAACTGTTGCCTCCAGAAGCCATGTTTCAGTCCCAGACAGGAATAACAGTGCTTTTACAGTCTACCTTTTACTAAATTGTCTAATCATTCTGAACAAGCAAAATTCTGCCTGCTTTTTAAAATAAGGGCTGGAAATTTTATTGAAGAGATATTAGTATAAAAATCGAAAATGTATTGCCATTGTAAAAAAAAAAGACATTCCAGTTTAGAGGAATTAAGTAGTGATTGCTCGCATGCAGTGTACATACTGTTGCACGAAGATTTTTGTGATATCAGGTCATAATCTGTATTTCCCCTGTATCTATATTGTAATCCTAGGCAGATGTCCAGCTTTGCTTAGAAATTACCCTGCATTTCTATTAAAATCCTATTTTCTGTATGTTTTAAAGATTACCTTAGTGTTATTCTGGCATCAGCTCTCTGCCTTTTTTTGGATGCAATAAATTTGACTCACTTCTAAGCTCAAGGATGAATATCTTTCATTAAAAAGTGTAATTTGGCATAGGCATTAATCTATAATTGTCAGAATTTGACAAAACACCACAGCTGGAGTAGTAATGATGGCTTTAAGAAATTATATAATCCTTTTTAGTACATGTTTTTAATGGGCTTATATAGAACAGTACAAATGCCAAAGAATTTATGTAGGGGATGACAACAGCACTGGAACAATGGAGCAGATGTCACTGAGAGAAACCTTCCTTTATCTGCAAGCACTCAGGGAAAAGGGGTCTCCAAGAAGGGATGAGGTGCAAGCCAAAGCACTGGGGCTGACGGGGAGAAGAAGAGTAGCAAAATGTTTCAGGTAGATGATTCACAAACAAATTAAGGTCCATAATTAATGTACTATTCACTTTTTCCATGGTCTGTCTTTCAATGTTTTTCAGTACACTGACATGTGTCCGTACAATTTATGCATAATTAAAGGCAATAGGAAACAATAAAAGCTGGGAGTGGCTGGCAGCATCCTTGAGACCTGATGGATGACAAGCAGCTTTGCTAGGATAGGAGGCTTTCCAGTATGCAGGCCAATTTAATAATATGCATCCACCTTTAATAAAGGTCCCATCCACGCGTCTGGAAAGCATCTCATTTTTTCAGGACATTTTAAAATTCAGTGTTTATCTGTAACAAAAAGGTCATTTTTCTGAGCTATTACCATGTGGTCAGCCAGTCCTCTCCTCCATCTGGTTGCATTTTGAAGTCTTAGATACAATCCTAACAAGGAGGAGAGAAATGGTCTGCCTTCAGCAGAAAAGATACCACAGCTCCCCTGCAGCTGAACAGCCTGTCTAGGAGCAGACGGTGAGCATAAAACTCAGTGTTCTTCCCTCAGGCTCTTTTCCAAGCAGTTTGCCCTCAATGTCATGTGGAGCAGCATCAATGATGCAGAGACACCGGTATTGATCCGAACTGGAATAACCTCCTCAGCCAAGAGTTTGTATGTAGGTTAGGTGCTACCACAGGGCTCATCCTTTCAGCATGTGCCTCCCTACAGCATGTCTGCCTCCATCCTCAGCTTTGAATGTGGGAAGCAAAGGCCAGTCGGATGTTTCAAAGATGCGCTGGGAAGGACAGAGTGGGTTTGTGACAATGCAGGCACCTCTACAGGCATTGCTTCCAGTGAGGAACACTTAGCTGGGCTAACGCTTATGCCTGTGCCCTAGCTCCTGGCTTGCTCACAGGCTCCTTGTTAGGAGATCCCTTTGCCAGAATGTATTGAATTTCCTCAGGAACAAGGTCATTTCTCTGTACTCTATCAGGAGATAAAGTACATGTTTCTGAAAGCGTAAAGGTTTTTTTGCAGGGCTCGCTTTGTGCCTCCTACTCTCCAGTCGGCAAGGCTGGAGGCAGAGCCACCAGCTACAGAGGAAAGCCTGCTCTGCTATCTCCCCATGGTCCAGTCAGCACAGAGTGGAGAGGAGTGTCTCACAGGACACTTACTTCTCCTGCATGGCAAAAGTGAAGCCGTGGCTTCTCCTGAACTGTAGCTGGGTCAATGCCAGAAGCCAGGCAAGCAAAGGAACCTCCTAGCTGGAGCCGAGGATACCAAGACCTGCAGGGGGACACCTCAACACTGGGATATGCAGAGCAGCAGCTAGAAGAGACAAATTTTCCCCTTAACTTCTCACTTCTCCCTCAGGCTTAACACAAAGCAAAGAAGATGATCACTGATATATAGTGGTAGGAGCCTTTAGGAATCCAGGGCTTTTTACTCAATCTTTGTGCTGAAGTGCTCAGCCTTACACTGCAAAGACAAACAGCAACAAGATTGCTCTCAGCAACCCAGACAAGAACATTTTAGTGCATAATTATGGATGAGATGCAAAAGGACGAAAAAGAGGGAAAACAGCTGTTCGCATAGAGTTTATTGCCATTAACTTAAGAGTCCCATTAAATGCCAGAAAAAGCTATTTATCCTTCTGTTTGAGCCAATTATCCTGCTCTAAATCTCTGTGTCGATTCGTCCTGTGATTATTCCTGGAGTGCTGACACTGTGCAGATACACTCACCACACAGAAAAAAAGGCGCCCACCCAGGATTATGGAAGGATTTTCAGAATCAGGGTAGCCAGTGTTTCTCAGGGTCTTTACCTCTGTAGAGAAGTGGGTTGTTTCTCGGAGTCTTTCCCTGGAGTTCAGCTGCCTCTTGTCATTTATTTCAAAAATACCCATTGAGCTTTTTTTATTGGAAGCACACATTAAAGTGGGATTACTCTTCTTGTAGTCACAGCAACATGGGATGTGGGAAGACCAAATCCAGTTCTTCAGATGCTCAAAGGAGACCAGCTGTCCCACCAACCAAGAAATCATTTGACTCACCAGGCTGCAAGGTCTGTGCAGAGGAGAGGCTTCATCTCCTTGAAGCCCAACCATATTCTTGTTTGGCAAGGAAGAAAGCAAGTGTGAACAAGGGGAGCATCCCTCTTCCCATCTCCTCTGGCCTGCTCAGGCCTTTCCACAAGAGACTGGTGGTGAAGCATCTCTTGATCATACTGGGAACTCTTGGAAAGCAAAGGTGGGGGGCGGTACTGACCGTACCAGGAACTCCTGCTGCCTTATCAAGGTGGGAGATGACAGCAGGAATATCAGTCACCCCTGACAGCCTTGGAATGTTCCTTATCTAAAAAGTAGCTCAAGTGGAACAGTACCATCCTCACTGGAATTTCATAAATTCCAGTAATAACCCAGATTGCAGCCAGGATGAAAATATATCAATGGCTTAAGCCAACCATCTCACAGCCCTAAAAACAGTGGTCCTAAGACAGACCCTTAGAGCTCTTCTGGACTGCAGTGGGCTGCATCAGTATTTCCCTCTGTGTGGGATGCCTCTCAGAGTGCCCAAACTCTCAAGTTTGTGAAATTCAGAGAAGTGTCACCTGGCAACAGAACCTGGATTGATATCCCACTACTTGAGGCTCAACACCCCGTCTCACCCCCGTTAAGAAATGCCAAAAAGGCATTAGATATGAGTGCTTCACTGATTATTAAGGGAAATGTTTTAGTACATATACCTTTGTACTTATTTATGACATATCTGTGCCTCTGTGCGTATTACCTTTGTACATTTGCATACATGTGTCTGGGGGTGTGTATTGACTCAGACACTCCGTAGGCAAATATAGTATGTGTGTTATTATCTTGAGTCCTTAACCGTTATTACTGTTTGCAGTTGATCCTTGGTTAACCTAACATTTAAGTGCTTCTAGATCCTTTAGACATAAACAATTGACCATGTGTGAGTCTAAGATTGGATCTAGTCATGTGTGGGCATCTCTCTGAGAAGCAGTCCAACAAGCAAGGGAGTTCACTCTGAATCTCATGACCTACCAGAGAGTCTCCAACCTTTCCTTCCTTACCCCTTTTTACATCCCTGGCCTCCATATAAATCACTCTAAATTTATTCTAATTGGTTATCCTTTATATGTATTATCCATGCAGTATTAGAGTAAGCCTTGCCATCAAGCTTTGCCTGACTTTTGCATTTGTATTAAAGTTTGTTTTCACTAATTTATTTGATGGTGATCCTTTAAGCAGCCTGAACCATTAATTTTTGTGACAGAGAAGCTCCCTCCACAGCTCTACTGTGTTCCCTGGGGGAAGGGTTGTTTTTCAGAACCTTGTTTTAGCCAAAATGCTGACTGAAGGCTCACACACAGGTGCTTCTGAAACACCAACAGCTGGCTCAGTTGCTTAATTGCCCAATGACACAGAAAATAAACAAACCTCCCCTCCTCTGTTTGGCTCACAAATTGAAGGAGAGGCTAATGTCAGGCTTAGATATCTGCTGGTTGACAGGGACATTGGAGAAATTGAATCAAAAAGTGGGAGATGTGACAACGGTGGGAGCACAGCACGTGATGCACATGGTACATACCTCTTACTGTGCGAGAAATATATTTGCCTTATGGTGGGTAGTGGACATTAACAGGAGCAGAGGAAAGTGATGTGGGGCAGCGCGCCCCTAGTGCTGGCTGCTGTCAGTGGTGTAACACAGTCTCAAACGATGAAAGCAGAACACAGGAAAATATCCTCTCGAAACTGCTTTTACTTTTGGAAATACCATTTATATGAAGTTGTTCACTTTCAGAAAAGTTTCTTTCCCCCTTCTTTTCCCACCAGCGCCTCCCTTTCTTAGTAAGCCTGGGTTTTGACACATGTCTGCTTCTCCTTCTCCAAAATATGTAATTTTTACTTCTTCATTGAGAAAAACAGACATGAAGGGGAAATTCCCAGAAAGAAACCAGTCCATTTCAGATCTTGAAGCAGCAGTAATTTCTAATACCTGAGCACCCAGAATGGTGTCTGGGCTCACCAGGAGCCTGGTCAGGAGCCAGTGGACACAGGGACCAGGGTGCAGCCCCATAGGGACTGTCCCAAAGGATGTCCAATCCAGGCATAACTTGAGGGGCTGGGGGACCCTAAGAACCCACAACACGAGGAACTGAGGACATTTGGCTATCCAAGTCAATGGTTTCCTCTCCAGCCTGTTGGTGGGGGAAAAACTCTGGGACACGCTGCTATAGCAGCAGCTTTACCTAGATTATTATTATTAATTTTATTATTATTGGGTTTTTTTTTTTTTGTTTTTCTTTGGGTTTTTTGTTAGCAACCACTTCTGCTATGCTGCTATCTTCACATTTTATTGTACTTCTTCTAAGTGTTCTCCATAAATCCATAAAGGATCCACGATCCTTTTTTAAAGCTCTATTGAAGCACCCAAATCCCTCAAGCCCTGTAGGTATGTAGGAGCCCGACAGACGCCCAGATTTCCACTGAATTAAGCATCACTCCATTTGCTCTTTGAGATGGTGTGAGGTTTTTTTCAGCAACTGCTTGATCCAATATCTCCCTCTGGTGGAAACTAGGGAATAGAGCAGGATAGACTAGAGCAGCGGACAATGAAATAGTCACTTGATTGCTGTGAAAACAATAAAAATCTCGGTCCATGTTATCTCTAATTGCTACATTTATTCCTAATTAATCTGCAGTTTATCTCAAATAATCTTTGACTGGAAGAGAATAGTAATGAATGGTGAATGCCAATTTCCCTGTATTTTCCAGAAATTTGTTTTAAACAGAAGCAAAAGCCTATATTCAGAAATATGACTTTGTGGCATTGTTTCTGTGAAGAAAATCAACAAAATTTTCTGTTGCAGAAATCTATTATTTTGTGCTCAAGCTCTAAAATCCATCACACGTGTCATCTGCTCTCTGGAATCGCAAGGATTGATAAAAATGTCTCAAAATATAATCGTTCTCTTTCTATACCACAATTACACCTTTGAAGTTCCATGTGAGTGTGACAGATTGGTTGCCATCTGCCAGGGGTGCCTCTTCAATGTAGATCAGAAAGAGTGGATAAGAAGGAAATACTCAAGCACAGTTTGGATAACTTATGTCCAGACATGTATGGGCTTAAGGAACAGCACAGGGATAAATTGCTTTGCCCAGGTGACAGCTAAGTCTTTCTTTCAGGACACCTTTCATCAGCACGAGCAGGTCAGGGAGGTTTAATGAACCTTCCACTGTTAATCCTCTCCCATGTGTGAGTGTTTCTCTGACACTTGTTCTGTGATTCCAGATGAAATCCACAGAGCTGATGTGGCAGCACAGACAGATTTAAGATCAAAACGGAGTTTTGAAAATTCCTCAGCTGCTCAGCTCAGCTTCAGCTGGAGCTGGAGAGGCAACAGAGGCCACAGCTTTGCTTCAGCTTCTGGCACGAGTCTTGGGTGAGGAGCAGAAACTCAGGGACGGCTGATGAGATATTGCCAGAGACCGACACCTGGGGCTGGGCAGCTGAAGCAAGCCAGGACTCATCTCAACAAACTTCAACTGCCTGAAAGCAGTCAGTGTCAGTGAGCTGGCCTGAAGGCACTGAAATAGTGTGACTCCTTTTTGTAGGCAGGTATATCGTTGGCACAGGGCAGCATCACTGTGTATCTAGGATAAATTTTAGATTATTTAAATTTTCCAAGCAAAACAGAAGGATGTTCAGTTATTCCAAAATATTAGGGCATATTCTTTGAAAATTGAAAGTTTTTGGAACAAAAAGATGAGGTTTCTGAATAGAATTCTCAATCTTTGTGCAGCATGACTTTAACCAGGGAGAAAACCTCTGTGAGAAGGAGTAAGATTTAAAAAAGAATTTCAAGCTAGAAACTGGGGAAATGAGGAGGAAGAGAGGAGCAGAGAATCATGATGACATTTGTTTAAAGTTGCCACTTTGACCTCTTTATAATCACAAGTCAGAAATATCAGACATATTCTAGAAGGAAGGTAATTACTGGGTCATTGTAATAACATGATAAAAATTACATGGGAAAGAACCAAAATAGATCCCCTCCAAATTAGGAAAAGGACACGAACTCTGTCAAATTAAAAGCAGAAACAGAAAGGAAGACTAAAAAAATATTTTGAAGAAGCTTGCTACTAGACAAAAAGCCTCCTCTATCCTAGCAGGAGCAGGGAGCCTGCTGGAGGGTTCTGCAGATGACCAGGATGTGCAGTCAAGCAGATGATCAAGGTGGCAAAGGAGTTTGAGAGGAAACATGTCCTAACACAACAGCTAAACAGATTACTTGTGTCTGTGTTCGGTGCAGAAAAGCTTAATGAAATTCCCATGGCAGAGCCATTTGTTAAAGGGATAATGCAGGGAAGCTGGCTCAGATTGCAGGGTCGTTAGATGAGGCTTTAGAACAAATAAATGCAAGGGATAGTAACAAATTCATGAAAAGCAGATGTTACTCGCTTGTGGGTTAAGGAATGCTAATGGAAATTATTGCACTATAAGAGCCAGTGTATAAGCTTTTACTTAAAACAGCTGAAGAAAAAGGATGGCAATGATACTATTTTCTTTTAAGTGCTGTAAGTGATCTAGAGAAATGCAAGCCATTAATCTGACACCTGTGGCAGGCAAACAGCAAAAGCCGTAGTAACAGAATAGTTGCAAGGAGGCACACAGACCAAGAGGGGAGAACTGGCAGAGCTTTGCAGTGAGACCCTATGAAGCTGTGCTCCACCAGCCTCTGATGGCTTCAGAGGAAACTGTGAAGCTGCAGATGAGAGAAATCTGCTCCCTATGATCTGCTCAGCTTCTGGAAAGCTTTTAACAACATCTGTCACCAAGGACCCATTAAGAAGCTAATCTGGCATGGGGTAAGAGGGAAGATCCTCTCATGAGTCAGCATACAGCACAGAGACAAGGTAAGGATAAATCACCCATTCTTCACAGTGGAGAGAAGCTACCAATTGCATCTTAGAGGGATCGTGGTAGGGCCAGTGTTCATCCACAGACCCATCAGTCACGCAAATGACTGATCTGGTGGTACAGGTTTGTTCAAGGCAGTAAAATGCAAACTGCCGAAAGGAATTGCAAAAACCATCTAATAAGTTTGCACAAAGTAATGGCAGGTGAAAATCAGTATAGCTAACAGCAGAGAAAAACACCTGGCTGAGCTGGGAGGAAGACAGCCTCACTACCCAGCCACAGCCATGGCCTCTGAAACAGCTAGTCCTACTCAGGACAGGTATCTGGTTGCCACTTAAATGCTTATCAATGACTATAAGGCATTTTAATATATTAGGAAGGGAAGAGGGGTCATAGAGTTATGGAATGGCTTGGGTTGGAAGGTGTAGGGAGCGCAGGACTCCAGGACGGTTTGGATGGATGAGAGATCTCTGAAGTCAGGTCTTAGAAGATGTGGTTTATGAAAAGGGGTGAAAGGCCCTGCTTGGAGTTGCCAGCTGCAACTCATGGCAGGCCCAGGGAGAGAGAGGGAGCAAGGGTTCCAGGTGAGGGTCACAGGGGGAAGATCCAAGAGAGCGTCCGGTCCCCCGGGCACACCTTATCAGGGGGCTTCTAATCTAAATCCACCCTCTTTCACTATAAAGCCATTGCTCCTTGTCCTGTTACTACATGCCCTTGCAAAAAGTCTCTCCTCAACTCTCTTGTAAGCCCCATTTAGGTACTGGGAGGTGCTGTAAGGTCTCTCCAGAGCTGTCTCCTCTCTAGGCTGAACAACCCCAGGTCTCTCAGCCTATGTACATAGGAGAGGTTCTCCAGCCCTCTGATCACCTTCATTATCTCCTCTGGACTCCCTCCAGCAGGTGCATGTTCCTCTTATGTTGGGGTCCCCAGAGCTGGATGCAATGCTTGAGGTAGGGTCTCACAAGAGCAGAGCAGAGGGGCAGAATCACCCTCCTCAACCTGCTGGTGACTCTGCTTCAATTGTAGACAAGCATACAGTTGGCTTCCTGGGCTGTGAGTACACATTGTCAGGTCATGTTGAGCTTCTCCTCAACCAACATCCCCAGGTCCTTCTCCTCTGGGCTGCTCTCAGTCCATTCTCCACCCACCCTGTATTTGTGTTTGGGATTGCCCCAACCCAGGTGCAGGACCTTGCACTTGGCCTTGTTGAACATGACAAGGTTTGCACAGTCGCATCTTTCAAACCTGCCAAGGTCCCTCTGGATCACATCCTTTCCCTCCAGTGTGTCCACTGCATCACACAGCCTGGTGTCATTGGCAAACTTGGTGAGGGTGCACTCAGTCCCACTGTCCATGTCACTGACAAAGATTTTTAACAGCACCAGCCCCAATACTGATCCCTGAGAAATATCTTCACTTGGAACACAAGCCCCGGCTTGTTGACAAGATCAGGGTCCAGCATATCACTTCGCCTTGTTGGCTGCTCTATCACTTGGAGAAGGAACCTCCTGGATTGCTTATGCTTTACTGTGCTGTCTTCTCCAACAGGTATGTCCCCATGAGGATCAGGGCTTGTGAAAGTGAGGCAATTATGTATTATGTAAACCAAGATTCTTCAAGGTGGGAGAGTCTGAGAGAGAGTATGGTGGAGCTTTATAAACTCAAATGGGCCATGGAGTCACTGCCTCTCATAACATGAAAGAAAGGGGCATCAGATGAAGACAAAGATGAAGGCAACAAGCTCTGCTCCTGGAGAAAGAAGTTTCTTCCTTTACAGAACCTGTTTTCACAGGACGTTGGGGAGTATAGAAGCACTATAAATGGTTTTAGAAGTCAACAACTGTGTGGAAGATAAATAATCTGAAACACTAAGCTACCCTTCAGATGAGGAAGACCCTAGACCAGAAGTGGCTGTCCTCCCTGCTGGCCATGAGCAGAGCTAGGACATCAGATGGATAAGCTTTGCAGGCAAACCTGTTCTGACACTGTATAAACAAGACAATTTTTAGAAGTAGATTAGAAAAAAACCCGTTACCCTGCAGAGAAGACATGCACAAGCACAGCTTTGCTTTCTTATGGGACTATGATCACCCTATTAGCATTAGTAGCATTTCTTGCTCCAGGATAAGTTACTCTGGTTGCTATTCTAAATCTTAAAATAAAGATTAGGAAAAAGACCCCATTCTTATATTCTTTTTCCATGTATTTTTATGTTCTGTGCTAGCTGAGGACAAAGCTGCAGTCTGACAAGCCAGCCCTAAGCCAACACTGTTGCCAAAAGCAGCAGCTCTGCCCTCTCATACCACTGGAAAGGACAAATGAGGGGGGGGACAATGGGGGAAGTGCAAAATTAGCTTTCAGAGCTGAGAAAAAGAGGATTCTCTTTTTCATTCTTCTTCAGCCCTGCTGAAGGCAGTGCTGGCTTAGGCTGGTCCCAGGTGCTTATTGACCCATCATTTAATTAATTTGGTGATGTTTCTTCTGACAGCTGTCCCTTGCAAATGATAACTGTCCTCATCGCCCCTGAGAACAGCATGAGTTGGTAGCTGAATGTGGTCTTTCTTGGCCCTGTCAAGCCATCCCAAATGAAAGAAAATCCTTTGCTTATGAAAGGAAACACTACAGAAGTGACCTTTGCTCCATTATTAGAACTTTATTTATCAGTTAATTTTAATCACTAGAATTACTGTATGTTTTTGAATGGATTTGTAATTCTATGGACAAAAAAGGATGATAACACCCTCAAGTGAGCCATTAAAGATTTAATGAGTCATTTAATCACTAAGAGTCAGACCTGTGCTTTGATGGCAAGATCCAGTTTTGGGTAGTGATTATCTTCAGACACATCAAAGGGCATGAATTGCTGAGGGGAGTGTAAAGCCCAACATAGCCTCTGCCATGGAGTGAGAGGATCTGGGCTCTGGTGACTCAGCTTTCTTACAGCAGAGGAGCTTGCTCATGTCCAGTTACAGACAAATTTTTCCTTAGAGTGTTTATCTAGTCTTAAATGGCTCTTCTATGAAACTAATGCTGGTATTAGAAACCTTGTTGGTTTGTCTCCAATTTATTCATATCAGCTGTTGCAGGGAAAGCAGACAGTGTTGTTGTGAAGTAGAAAAGGGATGCTGCATTCTCCAGCCCACACTGAAAAATCCTCTTCAGTAGAACAAAGGCCACATCAATGTTGCTGTGTGGGGGAGGAGGGGAGGGGCTGGGGGGCAAATAATTGGTGTCTGAGAGCAAAATCTGAGGGCCTTGAAAGAAAAATCAGATTTGCAAACTAGTGTGAGAAAAGACCACAAAATTGTACTTTGTGGGGCAATATAAGCAGAAACTTCAAGTTCCCTGAGGTGCAATATGAGCAAATGCAGTGATGAGTATCACAGACCTGCTCTTAAAATCACACTTGTCTGGTCACTGTGTGTGACAGTGACCTAATGCTGCTTTCTGTAAGAGTTGACTGGAGGACTGTAATGCAGCAATGCATGGAGTTTTCTTTTCCTTTTAAATCATATAGACAATGAAAAAATTTGTTAGCAAGGTGGCAGAAACAAGGGCAATTCTAGACTAGATTTGGTACAAGAGGAGACAACTTACTTTTACTGAATCTGAGCCTACTGCATCTGACAACCTTTAGATGCAGGTGCAGAAATGCTAAATTGATGTTATTTGTATTATACTGCAGCAATCTGATCCCTGTTACGTGAAGAGTACTTATGTATCTTGTCTTCTTCACATGAGACTAGGACAAATGCCCAGGGCAGATGGAGGAGATGATCAGCTGAGCTAATACTTGGATCAACACATCATGTCTTTCCAAGGTGGTTAAAGATACCACTGAGTATCTGCACTGGAACAAGACGTTGACTTACTTCCCTTCTATACATTAATGGACTTAAAGTCCAAGCTGCTGCTAGGAGATGCAGCACTAGCTGTAAATGGAAAAGGAGCCTCTGGGATTCAAAGCTTGGCCCTCGATGAGGAGCCTTACAGAGCAGAAATGCACTCTTCCACCAGGTGAGCAGCCTCTTTGGCTGTGCCCCTGTGCACTGAAAAGCCACCCGCCCCATGCCCATAGTTGTGAACCACTGGGAGCTTAACTCCTCCTTGGCTCAAAACCTCTCTCTGCACTCTCACACACTGCCTGGATGGCCTCAGGCCCACCTTCACCTGGATATCCTGGGCTCCCTGCAGTGAGGGCTCAAGGGAGCAGCATCTGTCAAAGATGTCTCTAGTGGTGTAAGCATCAGGGGAGAGACTCCAGCTCCCGTTTTCCCTGGTTCCCCCCAGGGTCACCTTGTGTATCCCTGGGTAGATGTAAGTTAAGCCATCTCCATCCCGGATGAATTGTTTCACCCAAGGAGCGTGAACCTTGAGTACTTGTCCCCTGACAGGGAAGAGCTGCTTGTCCCCCACCAGCTGTTGGGCTCCCATGCCTGTGCAGTTGACAACGATGTCATATTCACTGTGCAGCTCCCACAAGTCTGCCACTTTCCTGGTGTACATCTGGGTGCCAGCTGCTTTCAACCTGCAAAAAGACTCCAGAAGTGAGGCAGAAAAGAAACCCCTAAATCCTTATGTAATTATTATGAACATTAAGTAAATGAGATAGATTGCCTCTGCCTTTACATACTGACCAAGACCAAACAATAGATAGGACAAAAAGCAAAGAAAATGCCATGGGGGTTCTGTTTGTGATTTGTCTGATTTGATCAGAAGTATTTAGCCTGGTTGGGCTGAAAAAAGTACAGCAAGTTGAGCAGTTTTAGAAAAGGGTCTGGCATCAGACCCTAGGCAAACAGTCAGGTCTTCATGGTCCAATTAATTCCTGTAACAGTATCAAGCTTTAACAGCCCAAGCAAGCTGGGAAACAACAGATTTATTTACCAACTTGCTCATGCTAGTGGCAGAGCTATTGTCCTACACCCCTTTTAATGTGCCTGTTATATGCTGTCACCTTCGTTCCCAACTCACCTCCTGAGCTACATAGCCATCTAGTGTCATGTGCCAAGCCCTAAGATCTGCACTAAGGCTGGGCATATGTAGCATGGGACCCCCAGGGTGCCCATAACCTTCTGGAGCAGCAGCCAGGAGTCACCCAGGATGGCTCAGAGCAATATACATAAATGTCTGCTCTTCAGTGAAAGATACCTTTTCTTGAGATTCATTTTTGAGCTCAATTTCAGGTCAAATCCTTCCCTGAACTTGCCTGAATTTTGAAGCCCTTTCCTGTGGAAAATCACTGGTATGAACTGGAGTCCTTGCATGCCGTCAGCTGGATCCCTTTGCAGGGGGTTTTTGCTGGGGGTTTTAGCATAAGCAAATCAGGAGACAGGTCTGTGATGGACTAAGTGGAAAATCCCATCCTCTGCAACATTCTAGCAGCTGGCAAAGTCATCAACTCTACTCTGAAAGCAGTGGTTTCCCACAAAGCAGTGAGTTAGCCAAGAATCAAGGGCATAGCTGATGCTCTGGGGCTTGAAGTAGCAGGACACTGAAGCTGTCTGGGAAGAACAGGGGAGATCTCATGCAGCAGCAGTGGCTGGGCAACTCGCAGGAAGAGCTCCTAAGAGCTGTAACTAGGACTCTGTCACCATGCCATAAATAATACACAGTGAAAAAAACTGCTGAAAACTCCTGGATTTAGGCAAGTAAGCAGGAAAAAATTCCTGAAGTCTATTTTTGGCCAAGCAAGGTGGGCACAGCAACAATTTTCCTTGTGGATTGCCAGGAGAATTGTCTATAAATACTGCTAAGGTTGCTAGGGGGTTGAGAATTAGTTAAATGTTTAATATTCTCTCACTTATCATCAGGGAGAAGAGGAAAAAAAGAGCTTGATCATCTCATTAGACTACATCCTTTGAGAAATAAGAAGACTACAGCAGGAATAAGGAAGGAGCAGAAAATCACATGGCAGATACTAAATGGGTTGTACAACTTAGCTGTCCTGCAGCAGAAATTTGCTTCAGTTAGGCAATGAAACATGACAGATCATGTGTACCAAGTAGATGGCACAGACCTCACATGGCACTGGTGCCACAGGAGAACTCCCAGCTCGCTTGGCTGCCACAACTGCTTTTACACATTTTGCAGTGTGATGAAAGGCATCCAAGTAACCAGCTGAGCTGGCAATTTGTACCTTGGTGTCAGTACACATCTCTACTTAACCCCAAATCAGCTTGCAGCATGTCTCTTTCTCTCAAGTGGATACAGCCATTTGCTCACTTTAGAGGTATTTATTTGGATTAAAAACTTACCCCAGTATGTCCCAGGGTGTCAAAGCCCTTTTAGATCTGCATCCTGTCTCTCCTATGGTTCTCCAAAACTGAGGTATTGGGGGGAAACTTAAAAATTTGGAAATCAGCAGATTTTCTAACTTTGATGTCAATGCAGGCATGAACTCTGAAACTACAACTCATAAGAATGAGTACATCACCCATCTTACGCAGGCAAACATTTTCAAAAATTTGTTACAAGATTATGCTGTTTAACATTTTGGGTTTCTTTTCACCTAAATGGATTAAGAAATTACTCCAATTGTTGAACAAATTTGAGATTAATTGGTCCAGCTACTTCATAAGAGCAAAGTCTTCACAATAAGACACATTCCTAGATGTGCTTATTCTCACAGGATCTGGATATATCTTCAAAAACAGAGGGATATTATTTGGGAAGTTTGGCAAATGTGGAGCGGCCAAATGTTTTCTCAGGACATGGCAGGTTCCTGATGTACCTTCAAGGTCTGGCTGGCCAAGCATGGCCCCTCTGGCTATGTTTGCCCTATGCCCAGGGTCGCTCACACTCTAAGTCCCACTATGCAGATACACTGGGAGAAAGTGGACATTGCATAAATAGGACCTTCCACATTTCAGAAAAGTTCTGTATTTATTTTCTGTGCTTCTCCCCAAGCAAGAACTTGTTGCATTTTCCGCAATGAGAAACAGCCTTTTCCCAGTTTTGTTCAAATCTAAGGCTCTCAAGGAGATCCCATCTTGCCTCCAGTCCCCCTGCCAGGGTTTCCCTCTGCATGCCCAGCCTGCAGCAAACCCTACCTTTTCTCCAGCCACAGCAGGTAGGGTGGGCAGTCGCATTTCAGGGTCGTAAAGGCCTGACCAAATCGGTGCTGCGGGAACTTTTGGAGTTCTGCTTTGGACATTGGTCGGAATCCCAGCACAATATCTGACCAGAAAGGTAACTCTTCCTTGGGAGTGCTTTTAAAGACCTGCCAACTAAAAAGACAGAGAAAAATCTAGAAAACTTCACTGCTATTGCTCTGCCATGTTATGTGTCATGGAAATCTTAGCACAAACCCAGGAGCCCAAGAAGGTCTTTCCCCTGCAGAGTGCAGCTCTGCAAGGCTAACAGCAATGGGGAAAAATTGCTGCCTGCTCCTGCAATACCTGCCTGGGCAAACAGGCAGAAGGTCAGCACAGCTGATAGTGAGGATGGCACACCAGGGTAAATAAACTGCAGAGAGCCCTACCAGTGATAGTGTATGTAGAGAATGCCCTCATACAGTATCCCCATCACAACTGCAGACACCTGGCTGGACCTGGTGGGACCACTTGCACACCTGTTCACCATTCCTTGGGTATCCATAAAGCTGCAGAGTGCTCAGTCTCAATACTCCTAAGAGGTGAATTTCTCAGTACATAATAGGCACCACAAAACACCCCCAACACACACGCCCCAGTTGAACCCCTGTATCTAGTTGCTGAAGCTGGAGAATCCTGCAGTTCCATCCCTACGGAGATCTTCCCTGCTGCAAACAACTAGTGGGTGACAGTGTGGAAAACATAGGTTATTAAAAGATAGTTGGTGCTGGTCAGACTTGAGTGGGTTTTCTGTGCACACCTGTTCCTGAATTTTGCCTAAAAATACATTGTATGTGAGCAGCTACAATGCAGTTTCTTGGGAATACAGACATAAAAGCTATTCCTTGAAGGGAATACCCCTGAATTCTAGCAAAGAAAACCTGTCTGCCTGCTCCAGAACACAGGACAAATGTACCAAAGGCTGCCCCAGGGGCTGCTCTTACCCAGAGACCAGGTGAATGCCAGCCTCTGATGCCTTGGCTGAGTTGCTGATGGCAAAAAGGTAAGTGAAGGTCTCTTTGAACCACTGCTTCTGCCTGTGGATCGGTGTGTCTGCATGTGAACAAAACCAAACGTGCAGAGAGGAATAATGCAAAGAAGAGAAGCATACAAATGAGTGTCAAGGATATGGGACAGACAGGGAACACAGGTCAAGGCACTTTTTTCCTGAGTGTCTATGCACCGCTGCACACCTGGACACAGCTGCATGAGGTGCCATGGGCAGCGCTGCCCTGAATTAAACGAACCTGGGTAGGTGTGAGGGATGAGCATCCCAGCTGCCACATCACTTGTTGTGTTGGGGCTGAACTGGTCCGAAAGGACTGTCACAGAGCAGCTGGGACAAGTCTCTGTGATGCACAGTGCTGTGGACAGGCCGATGACTCCTGCACCCACCACTGCAACCTTGGGTGAGGCCATCTCCAGGATGCAGAGCCAGAGGAGAGAGGTTCCTACCTGCATTTGGAAACAACATATCACACGTCACTGTCATCCAGGGTGAGTATCAGGCGATGAAATACCCACATGAAATGTAACATAATCCCAGGACTGTGGTTAGGATTAAAAAAAATCAGCCTTTGATATGACAAAAAAGTTTTGAGAAGTCTTTAAGCAGCTAATACCTCATCTTCAGCACAAGTGAGTGATCTGTACATGCACGACTAGTGCATGGGCTGGTTTGGGGAAGGTTTCCTCAATAAAATCTGAGGGAGTGAGGCACCCATTCTATTGTGTCAGGTACAAAAGGCACAGAGCTCTGGTGAAATTGGCTTTTTTTAAGCTTTTTAAGCCTAAAGGTTACTTGAATATTGTGATCTCCGTCAGTGAGGGCTATCACTGCCTGGGCAGCAGAAGCAAATCCCACTGGAGGTCTACAATCCATTCTTGGTCCTTGTGCCTGCCAGCATGACTCACTACCTTGGACAGATTTGTGGGCATCCAAGGCTGCCATGCTCTCTCAGCAGCACATGGAGTCCCCAGGTGCCAGCCAGTCTTGCTGCTCCAAGGGCATGTATTTTTGCCTCTTTCTGCATTTCTTTATAACTTGCTTTATGTCCTGGAGCAGCGCCAGTCCACTCCTCATCTGCTGATTGCAACTCCAGGAAGTACAGTGTCTCTATTTTCCCCCGTCCTGGGCAAGCTTTGGAGCTGGCACCTGTCCTGGGGAGTGGCACACAGCTCTTGGTAGACAGTCACTTGGTTGCCCATCCCAGTGAGGTGCCAGCCTGTGTTCCTGGCCATAGCCAGCTCAGGCACCACTGGCAAAGGCACCAAGCAGAACTGAACCAGGCAGCTCCGTGCACCCTGCAAACTGCCTGAAGCCAGGACTAAATGGGCCCAAAAGAGAGAGACTGGGCAACCTCAGAGGTGATAAATCCTTTAGCAGCTTTAAACAGGTGAGTAGGGATGCTCCTGCTGGGTCAGGCACCCCTTCCATAGGTCACTGCCAAAATCTGACTAAGGATGTAGGGGGAGGATCCTTTCTGCCTATGACTAACTTTTTCCTGGAATAGCTACAATATTCACTCCCAGAGAGCATGCTGAGTGAGACAGACCTTCAGTTTTGTGCCCTGATGGTTCTGGTTTCTCCTATGGGGCCTGCTTATCAGTGACTGTAGAGATCCAGCCTCGCTAATTGCTTTCTGAGAACTTTTACTGGAAACCAGTGCCTGCACTTAAAATGACAGGCTGATTTAGCATCTTCCTGTGGCTTTTTGGCATCTTTGATGTAAATTTAGGCAAGACAGACAACCTGGAATTATGATAGGTCAGGTTTATTTATGAGATCCTTGTTCATAACTGTTCACACAGCTTCTCACTTACCCCTGAGGTTTTACAACTTAAGATTTGATGTCTGCTATGTAAGAAGGGAAAGAGCAGCAGGAACTGTTGCCTGTCATTGCATTCCTTCTGCATCACAGCCAAGGGTTGTTACAACCCATCTTCTTCCTCTCTGGGCAACGCTTAAGTTTCTTTCTGCTAATTATCACATCTTCTTTCATAAGCTGACTACAGAAGTGCCTGCACGGCAGAGGAAGAGGACACAGTACAGGGGGCAGGGGGGGAAAATGGACCCTGGACCAGAACTGCTGGCCTGCACAGCTGACACCCAGAAACCCAGTCTGGAAAAATGCTGTGGAAAGGGAAAGTAAGGAAGAATATTAGTAACAAGAAATTGGGGGGCTGGGTAATAATTCTGTAATTACTGAGGAAAACTGGTTCTGAGAAATGTATCTAAATACATCTTTATGAACAAACCTTCTCACTCAGAACTGGCAGCTGTGGAAATGGCGTGTGGCTCTCAGAGTGCCCAGTGAGCCTCCCAGCAGTCCACAGACAAGCACAGCCCTGCTTTTTCAGCTGCCCTGGAACATATGCAACGGGTACATTATCCACAAGCCAGAGATGTGCTTTCAGTTGTCCCTCACAACTCTCCTTCACTGAAGCCCTTGGACCATGGTGGAGATTGAATTTCCTGACTGACCTCCCTGTCTCCAGGGAAGAAAGGGGAGCTGTGGCTTGGTGGAGATTCAGGTTTCACAAGTCTACCCAGTTCAGATGGGATTTTTGCAGATGAGCCAATTTGATATCAACTGATCCCTATGCTGCAAAATCCAGCGAGGGCAGGAAGGGGCTTCTGACAGTGCTGGAGCCTGTGAGAGCAGCTCAGAAGAGCATGACAAGCACCTGTTCAATGCACCACTTTTCCTGCACCTACTGCTGCAGTCCAGGAGCACAACAAGCCTTCATGTCAAAAACTAACTGGGTGCAAAGCAGAGGCTACACGCACCTTGTATGAGCAAGCACAGCTCAGGCTTTGCAGAGCTACTGATCCCACTTTGAGTACAAGGCCCACCTATGGCTCTGCCCTTGCAGCACGGCCTGCATCTTGCTGGGTGGAGGGCAGAGAAGGAGAAACTATTTTTAGCTGATGTGGCAGCCTAGCTTAGTCCCAGCAGGGCTGACACTTCTCATCCCCTCAGGCCTGAGCGTTTTGCAAAAATCAGCATTTAAAAAGCAGATCAGTTGCAGTAGCTCTTGGGGAGGGAGGTGAATGGTGTCAGGTATTGTTTAGTTCTCTGTCCCTTCACAGTGTATGAAGAACAGGACAGAAGCCAGAGAGAGTCACCTGGAGCTGTATCCCCCAGCAATGAGGACACCAGTTGCCTGATGTGGGTTTCATGTCCCTGCCACCCTCCTGCTTCTCCCAGGCCAGAACGAATTAGTTTTAAAAATATTAAGATACTTTGTGACATGACTTCACCTCCCAACTCCTGTAGCTGAGGTGACAATGTCAGTCTCATGTGACACAAGGAGGTCTTTATTCTTTCCTGCCTCAAATAGCTGTATGTCACCACTAAGTGCCACTAACCCTCAGCTCTAACATCATTCTGGCAGTGGGTAAAATGGCCAGTATGGATAAATACACTTTTCCCCAGCACACACACACACAGAGGAACATGCACATCCACTGCCAGCTGCAGCTGCAGCCCACAGTCACAGCAGGCTGGACACTTAGCTTGTGTCGCAATCCTGCTGGCCTACCAAAATAAGCATATTTACACACTCAAATAAACAGTGGAAAAAGCCCAGCTGAACTGTTGACCAGAAAAGTTAGAACAGGAAGTAACTAAAGAAAACCAAAACCTGTTATATTTGGAGGGCTTGGTTTGTTGGGTTTTTTTAAACTGACTTTCATCATAAGTAAGTGCCGAAACACTGTTTTGAATTGTGTGAAGCCTGTGGTACTGGGGAGCAAAGGCTCAAGTCTTTCTGAGCTGCTGGAGGGGCTCCTCATCCACCACGGCAGCTGTACCCACTGTCCCTGTCAGTGCATGCCATGGAACACTTCTTCCCCTTTTTTTTTTTTTTTTTTTTTTTGTTGATCACTTTTGTTTCATCACTTCCCCAGTTTACAAGCACCCTTGGTGTTACTTCCCTTCACACGACCCCAGAGAGGGGTTTTTCTGGGCAAAGACTGCTTCATTCTTGGGTGTTTGCTGCGGAGGAGCTCCTGATTTTGGCCTTTTGACCCTGGCCAGGTGCCAGGTGCCAGGTGCCAGGTCCCCTTTCTGCTCTTTGGGCTGCCCTGTGAGATGTACATTTAGGAAGTGCTGCAGGAGAAAGGCAAGGATGATCTTTCTTCACGGAGCAAAGGACTTTAGAGGCCTCTCGGGATCCCCTCAGCCTTTCTGCACACTCAGCACCGCTGCCAGAAAGCAGGATTCACAGGCGATCACAGAAAGCCACTGTCACAGGGGACCCCGGGGCTACCAGGAGGCCTCAGCTCCTCCTTCAGGTGGATTGTTTGCAAGCGTGAGCCACACCTTCGAAGGGATGGTAGGTATACTCTTCCACCAGCTACCTGCAAGGGCAGCCTTCACCGAGAGCACCTACACACCGAGCGATGCTCTTGCTTTCCTCCCAAACGGGAGAGGAAAGCAATCCTCTCTGCGACCCTCGCTCCCCCAGGGCCGGCATGTCGCCGCTCTGGGAGGGGAAGAAGGGAACAGGGAGCAGCTGTGATCCCGGACCTCCCCCCCAGCTAAGCCCTGCGGTTCACCCCTCCCGCCCCGGTGTGTGGGCTGAGCCCTCCCTGCTCCGGCTCCGGCTCCGGGAGATGGCATCTGCCCGCCGGAATCCCCCACGCAGCCACTGCGGGCTCTTCCCCGGCCCTCGGCAGCAAAAGGGCTCCGGCATCCAACATTTACTTTTTCACCTAGAAGTACGGTCTGGAAACAACCCAAGCGGGGAGAGCAGGCGATACCTGGTGAGGAGGAGGCCCCCGGTCCCGCCTGGAAGAGCCGGCGTCCCGGGAAGCGCGGGGCAGCGCAGGGGCCGCCGCACCCCTGTCCCGGGGCGCTCCCGGGGCTCGGCTCCGCGCCCCGCTGGATGAAGGAGCTGTTTGTGCCCAGGCCTAGGCTCAGCCGCCTCCGGCGCTGGCAGCGCTCCCGGAGCGCCCGGCGGCCTCTGCCGGGGCCGGGCCCTCCGCCGCCTGCCAGAACTTTTCCCCCTGATATTCCCTCCGGGGGAGGCCCAGCGGGACCCGCTGTGCTGCAGGGAATACAGTGTCCTTTTTCCTCCCTCACAGGCAGTCATGTTCCGAGTGTTGCCGGAGCTGCCTGAGGATTGCCACAGCGCTTGAGCAATCGCGCGAGCGGCCAGGACGGGAACTCCAGCCACCGCAGGTCGGTGAGGAACGAGCGGGCTCCTGCCAGACCGCGAATCCCTAATGAGCGCTGCCAGGCAGGGCTGTTTTCAGCAGAAAAACATGAGTTTGTCAAAACCAAACCTCTCTGCAGGAGCTCTGGGATGAAATCGCATGCCATATACCCCGGTTTATTGCCTCCGGGGCATTAGCCGTTGGCAGGATATTTTGGCTAATATTTGACAGCCTGAGCATTCGTCCCTGAACACTCATCAGGACAGTGTTTGCCCACCGCTCCCCTCCAGCCCTGTCGAACAGCATTTGCAAGGGGTCTTCCAAGCAGGTGCCTTTTCTCTGTAGCCATTTGAATTCAGACCAGCAGCCATCCAAAGGGTAACTGTATGAACAGCAACAGCGTGTGCCACACACGGTGGATTGTTCTTGCCTCCCAATCTAGCTGTGCTCTTAAAACTAAAGCCATGATACATTACACATCACTGACCTTTAAGATACATATTTTTTAAAGGGTTTTCCCTTCAACAAGGCAGAATTCTCCCAAATTATAGTATAGTTTAATTTTTCTGAATGTTCTGAAAATAGGGGATTAAGACAGGGAAGGCAGCAGACGAAGAGAGGTTTGCTTGTTTAGAAGTTAAAGTTTTGATAAGCTTGCTGTATTGTAAAATGAGCACTATTCTAAGTCATTGCAGGGTATCTGCAATAGATTTGGAGAGGATCCTTTCACATATGGAAATCTACAAATATAAACAGAGGTTGCAGTTCCACCTAAGATGAAAACTGCCTGCTACTTCTCCTCCTGAGATTCTACTGCTTATTGCTTAGAACTTTGCCGAATTGGAATTATTTGGATCAAAATGTTCTGTGACAGATGTTTGTGCAAGTCTGAAGATTTCAGGGAATTCTCAGTGTGTTTTTTCCTGAGAATAAGATGCAGGAAATTCAAGCTGGTTTGGGATACCAAATCTAATAATAATATCATTGAAAATAATCTTCTATGGGCTAAAGTACTTTGCAAAGGTGAACAAACCCACTGTGTTTGGCAAAGGGCAGCTCATGATTTGTGCATTTGGGAAGAGACTGCCAGCCTTCTGGCACAGAACAAACACAGCCCTGATTGTACTTGGAGCTCTTCCTGAACCATGACTGGCAGTGGCATCCCAGCACACCACCAACCCAGCTCAAGGAGTCCTGAAGAAGTGTTTCCTTTTACCTTAGCATTTGTGTGCTATCCTGAACAGAGCCATAACAACGGGCAGAAATGACCTCTCTGAACACAGCAGTGCTGACCTATTTCACATCTTGTGAATGATATGCATCATTTATCTGCCACTTCTTTAACCAGTTCAAGTCAAGCATCAGTGTCCATAGCAAGTTACTATTTCAGCAAAGAGTTTCAGCTGTGCCTCATTTTGCTGTTGTCCCATGTTATTTACTTATTTCTGGGGGGAATTCTCTCTCCACGTGGAAGAAACCAGCAGTGATGACATTCCTATTGAAAAGCTTTGTGAAAATACCTACTGAGAGATAGCCCATTTATCCCTGATTGTTTCGCCATGTTCCTGATTACCTCAGTCAAAACCATTTTTTAATCTCATCACTGGCAGTAAGACTGTGGAGACAATCTTTACAAGAATCACCCCTTGATGCTGTTTTGTTCTTATTCCTATGCAAGTCTGTTCATCTCCACATGGAAGATTATGAGGCAAGGTTAATAACTAAATGCCTATGAGCATTCCATAGTTGGATCCTACTTACCTGCAACAAATACCCAAGCAGTATCATGGCTTGTATGTTAGCCAGGAATGCAGAGACAGAACAGTGGGTTTGTCACTAAATGAGATATTCCCCATTACTTCTGATTATTCATAAATTTAGGTTAGTAATTTTTTTGGAAAGTGTTGTTTTGTCCAGAAACTGGAATCTGTAATCACTGTTTATATACCAGTCATACTAAAAAAGATATTTTGCCTTATGAAGTATATATTTCTTAGGCTTGATTGAACTCAGCTTGATTGAACTCAGTGCTCTTGAAATCAGTCTATCAGGCTTGATTCAAATTTCTCAGCTTTAGCAGCAACTATTTGGACCATTCACTCCAGTTACTTTCAGAGAGGAACGTAAATCACCTGGCAAGGATGCATTAAGCCTTCAAAACGCAAATGATGAAGCAAAGCAATGGGTGTAACTTGATCAGAAAACACAAGATTAATAAAATATGCATGGAAAGTTGGGTCATATGCCCTAATTAGAGATTTAAGGAAACTGAAGAATAAATAGGTTCCTGAATTGCTCTAGGGGGAAAAATAACAATAGAGCTATAAATTGCTGCAATTCTTACTTTCCTTGCGCTGTCAGCCCACTCCAGATCCCGCATGAGGAAGATATAGTTAGTCTTCACATGCACTGAACACCACGTGCTTACAAGTACATTGTTCTGTCATTCCTGTGGTCACCTACTCTCTCTTCTGGTAACACATACCCATTCCTCAGTATCTGCAGCTATTTTTGTCACTACTGAATGTGTCTGAGGGACTACTGCTCCAGTCAGCTTATACAAACAAAGGCAAGAAAGAATCATGTTTGTCCTGCAACTGAAATGCAAAAGATGTCACATTTTTAGTGCACCTTTTGTCATAGTCACCACTAAACACATTACCCAAATCTTGGCTTACACCTGCAAAGACAAACAGGGAAAAGACACACACGTGATATCTGCTATCCTAAACTGTAGGATCTCCTTGGAATGCCAAAACACCAGCCACACTTTTTAAAGGAGTGTGAATCTAATGAAGAGTTGGTGGTAGAAGTTCATTAAATCAGGTAAAGGTGTAAAGATTAAAAAATGTGTGTCTGACTTTATTCTTGCACATAATTGCAGATAATAAATACACATTAAAAAAAACCCCATTAAAATATATTGTATTAAATCCACAAATTCTGGGTTAACAAACTTTCCTACAAGTACGTACTTCCCCCCATGTAACCAAAAGACGCACTCCATGTAGTAGAGAATCTTGTATAAAATTATTAGGCTGTCAGAACATAGATGTGTTTTAGTCTTTCTTCCTGTGAGAGGTAACTAATTGTCAGCATTGACTAGAATTTTCCCTGATAAAATAAACTCAGTTTTTGTCAACAGTCTATTTTCTTTTTAGCCCTTGTGTCTAATTTCTCCCCTAGGAATCTGTTCTAAGATTCAGACAAACATTTTTCAGATGTTTGTAAAGGGCACTGGATGAATTAAGAGCCTCCTTTTTGCAGTCATAAATGCCCTTCTGGACCAAGAGACCATGGCACAAGTGAGCTTACCTTTTCCTAAGCCTTTCCAAAAGGCACTCACAGGCCATGCACACTGCTGAGCCTGATGCCACAGAGACTTCCTAAGTGATTGTACCTAAGGGTTTGGTAAAATAAACCTGTAGAAGACACAAGAGAACGCCAATAAGTCCTTCACTCCATCCCAGAGCTGGGATGTCAGGCTATTTTATCTTTCCACAGAGCCACTACACAAAAGCCCTCAGCCTTCAAGGAGGCTTCACCCCTTGTTCAGACGTTCAGGGTACCACCCAAAGCATATGATAACCGAACATGATTTGCATAGCATTTTTTTTCTACATGGTTGCTTAAATTACAGAATTTTGCACAGAGAAATTGAATGAAGCTGGTAAAGTAGAAAATACATCTTTTCGTATAGCTTAAAAATACAATTTTGAAATACCAAACACATGTATTATTTTTTTTTCCTTAGTTATCATTAAACTAATAATAGTTGCTCTTATTCTTATATTTAACCCAGAAAGGTATGTCCTTAACAAATTGCAAGACTGTCTAATAAAACTAGATATCAAATTTCGGACAAAAACATCTGGTATTATGCAATAGTGACCAGCAATTAAGACAGATAAGGATTCTAATTCATTATCTCATAGAACTGTTGTGTAACTCCAGAGATATTGATGAGCACAGAAAATTTGCACTAAGGATGACAAATACAAACATGAAAGGACTTGTGAACCGAAATGAGAACCTATGAAAATTCTTTCTTTTTATGAACATTGAAATGAAAATATGCCCCATAGGAAGAGAAGTATTTCTTCTCAAATTCAGTGCTGTCTTGCAAGAGGATTTAAAAAAATCTATGAATGTTTAAGAGAAAGAAATCAACTCACCCTGATTTTCCTACATTTATAATGCATGACTAGTGTTAAACATATTTTTGCCCATATGGAAAAAACAAGCAAAAAGAAATGCAGGAGACATAGAGATACATGCTATTTTCTTTTTTTTTTTTTTTAAGTAATAGCCTTCTTCAGGTTAAAGAATAGGATACCCCAAGGCAATCTCTAAGCTATTGATGCATAAAATCACAAAAGATGTACCTGTAAATCAACAAATATTTTATTTCCAAGGAAAAACAGTAACATCATTAGTTCAGGGAAATTCAGGGGTCATTTGAATCAAAGATCAAATACCAACTGACTTCAGTGACAGGAGGAAATGGCTTTTGGGGTTAAGCCATCAAGCTACATTGTGGACTAGAATCATAATTAAATTCTAGTTGTAAGCAGTATCAGTATCACTGTGTATTTAACTTTCTTCTTGTTCTTTTCTTCACCTTATGTGTACTGATTACACATGACCGGGTTCTGAATCCCTCAAGCCAAAGGAACACAGAATATGCATTGGCTGATTTCAGTTCTAAGACCGAAATCAAGTTACTCAGGAGGTAAGGAAATAGAAAAATTAATTGTAAATATTCTTTAGTACCTTGTTAGAAATAGACTATACTGTTCCTAAAAGTTATGACTAATGAGTTTTGAGTCAGATGGAGTTAGATAGAGTTTTAAGATATTAGAAGAGGGAGTATCAGTGTGAAAGAACCACAAAATAAGGAATTTGGAGCTCTGTGTGTGGGGAGGGTGGTTGTAAGGCAAGACAGTACCAGTTTAATTCCTTGTTAGGTGTATTGCATGATGGTGGGTTTTTAGCATGATTAAACCCTTATTTAAGGCAGGGCAGGCAGAATTTGGCAGTAGATCTTGCAGATAAAGAGAGCTGCTCTGCTCTGGGAAGTGGAAGGGAACCTGAAAGCAGTGGAAGAATACTAGGTTTGCTCTTCAGCAAAATAAAATACCACAGCATGTGAGTAATCTGATCTTCAGTTATCAAAGTATGTATTCAAGTCATTCTCAGAATAATGATGGGATTACTCACAGGGGGAAGGTTAAGTGTTTTTGCTGAACACATATATCTGGAAAGAAGCCACAGTATTCTATGCAGGTCTTTCTGGAGGTTTCCCTGCAAACACTGGAACACCCACAGAATTGTAAGAAGCATGAAGACTCCTTTCTACTTTCTGTGTAATTATCTCAGAGAAACTCCCTAAACTGATTTTTGCTTTCTTCAAAGCATCTTAATCCTCATATAGGGTGTTATTTTCTCCTAATAGCAGGACCAAATTCTAGGACAGTGCAGTGAAGAATAAAATCTTTTGTAAGGGGATATAAACCATTGTTCTGGTTTCAGAAGTCATTGAAACAAATAAAAGTGTGCAGATATAATTGAAAAATGTGGTCATTAATTTCTACAGTATATAGAATATCTACAGTAATATAGCTATCTTTTGAGGTGGGTACATGGCAAAGATCAAGGAAGACTTTTTTTGATGAGACCATGCCATGAGAATAGGGGCTTAAGAGGGGAAAACACTGATTTCAAACCAGGGAGGACTGAATTCACACAACCCAGGCAAGAGAGGGCTGTCTGAACCTCAACACGCAGATGTGCCTGTGCTGCTCCCTTCAAACCAAGGGTGGTCAAGCAAAGGAGATGCAGATCCTCAGACAAGGAAGAAATCCCCAGGTCTAGAGACAGACTGAAAAAGAGGAGGTGGGAGAAAGCCATAAAAGAAGCAGCCAGAATGATGCATTCCTATCTATCAGTTTTCTGTGGTCCCGAGTCATAAGGCAGAACCACTGCACCAACAGTAAGTGTTGATGCATACAAGGTGTAGCAGCAGTGGGATGTTTTGACACTTTGACTAAAACTACTACTAGTAACTCTTCTAGTGATCAGTGTCCTCCAGCTACCATCTTTTAAATTCTGTTTTTCTAACTGGTTTTGTGTTATATAAGGAAAAAATGAGTTACAGACAGCTGATCTATGAGAAAAAATGGTGAGTGGAAACCGTTTCTACCAAAAATTAATAAGTAAATCCACTTCTGTGCAGAGAGCCTGAATAAGAGCCATATGCCATTTATTCTTTTCCACTGAGGGCTATGAAGACCTTGCTGGAGGCATTTGGCAAAGTTGCTGGCCTACTCTTAGAAGTTATGAAAAATCTGATGCTAGATCTAAGCTGAAATAAGTGAGAAAGGGTGCACTGAAATTATGGTCTGGAATGAATATGACTTTAAATGGGATCAGACAGTTTAGTTTTACCTAAAGTAAAACAGCAGTAGATCCAGTGAACTTTTATTTTTCCTAAACCCCTAATAAAAATACATTTGCCATTCAACAGAATGAATATACAAACTATTTGCACATTTTGCAAACTTAGTATTATTTTTTCAGTCAGAAGCTGTGCCATAGAATACTTTCCTTTGTTAGCAATGGCACCACTTCTAGTAGAAAACTTGAAAGAAAATAATAAATCAGTTTAAAATTATTGATAAGACCTGATGCAATGTTAAGGCTTCTCTCTTGAATTGTAACTGTGTTCTGAAGTCTCAAGCCTGTAACTGGCAGCTGCGAGAGGACGAGATCAGGCAGGGCACTTTGTTGTAGGTTGACAAATCTAACTGCAGAAAATGTGAAGCAAAGAATTGGCATATTTTTTTACATACATGTATTCAGATAGGTTCCAACATTTAGACTAATCATTCCAACTGGTCACTCCAAGTCAGACAAGTGTTTTAAAGTCTGGGTAATTTTGACAAGGGATCTAGAAATCCTATCAAATTTTCTGCAGTAACTCAATACTTTGAAAAGGTTTCATACAATTGCTCTATTGAAAAGGGAAGGCAAAATACAAAGTAAAAGGCACGGATGTTATATAACAGTCACATTTCTTAAACACAGAGATCTTATAAATTAGATAGTGATTAAAATTGGGAACAGACATTTTGCTGCTGCTTTATTTGTCAGTGCTGACTTTTTCTTGACCAAACATCTCTATCTTTTCTAATTCTGCACCACTATGTGCTGGAGGAGACTTTTGTGAAGAGCTTTTCTTGTTTCTTCCCATTTCTGTAGCTTCCACCAAAGTATTAGTCAATGGTTTTCCCAGTGTTTCTGGAAGCATTATGGTTAATATTCCACTCAGAAGAGCCATGATTCCAACAAGCAACTGGAAGAAATAAACAGCAGCTGTAAAGGTAGATAAGTCTTTCAAGCTAACCATAGTTTTGATCTTGCTTGAGAGTAAATCTAAAATAAAGCACAAGGAACTGTAAGGCAAAGATCTTAAGTCTTAAATGTTGCCTGTATAAAAGATCTACCTTTTTTGTTGCATAAATGAAAAGATTTTGCAGCAGAATTAATGAATGAGCAAGTGAAGTGTTCTGTTCACAAGAGATCAATACAGTGCAAGCAGGAATAATTCTGTTTGATTAAACAACACATATTACCTTCATTCGGTATTTCAGTCTCAGGCGTGTATTTAAGAACTGATTCTAGGATTGTATACATTTATTTTTACAGGCATCTTCACAGAGCTACAATTTCCCTACCGCCTGTAATCTCAGTTCACACTCCAGCTCCTATGTACCTGTACCTGTGTGCTTGTTCCTGCTCTACACAACCAGATTGGAATTTATCAATATGGCTCATTGGCCCAGAGCCACGAAAGTGCACATCTGTGCTCAGGAGAGCTCTTCAGCAGATGATGAGCTAGCTGTCAACAGGAGTATTTTGCTAAAATCAGTTTCAAAGAGCTGTTAGGAGTGTAGGCATCTACTGACATATGCACTGGGATCATATTTTGGGTTTGTCCATGGTGTACACAATTCCACAGCAACAGCATAAGTGGTGCAAGGATCAGGATAATGTGGGGTCGGTAGAGAAACACTCACTTGTTCCAGGAATATCTACTCTTTCTTTTCACGTTCCCTTCACACAGACATTTCTATGTCCTGTTCAATGACACCAATTCCTGCTTTGGTCCTCTGAGTACAGAACAGCATTAAACCCCTGACAGTCCTCCAACACTAGGTTATAAATGACCTAATTGTCTCTTCATAAAAAGCTTTCACACAGAACATCATGCCTGGTCTCAGTGTTTTTCCATTCTGTGACTGTGAACTTTGATGCTGTATTATCCTTATCTTGCCCTGTGCTGATTCTGAAGTCTGTCCTTTGTTTAATGCATTCTTTCCAAGGGTGAGAGAGAACATTTGGAATCACTGTGCCTACGTCTCTCACACAGAGCTTGAGACAAGAACTGCCCAGCTACTGTCTGCAGCTAAGCCAGACTTTAAGTCAGAAAGGTTCTTTAAAATCCGAATTCCCTACTGTAACCTTGAACAGTGCTATTTGCCTGCCCATGTACCATGCTGGTTTTGCTTCTCTTCCCTTGCAAAGAAAAGAGGACAGTTTGTTTCATGTATTGTTTTGAGAAGCAAAATGCACTGTTGCATACCCTCCTTTTTGCATTTGCAATAAATATAGAGGCAGACAAAAAAAGATCAAAATACTGTTAAATACTACAAACTACAGTGAAAATATAAGTCACGGTCTTACCATGAAAGTTAAAAAAAAAAATAATCCTAGCAGTAATAGGACTAGAGGAAATGGCACAAACTGAGCGAGATCCTTTTAGACATGTATGTGGCAGGAGTGATATTTAAAAATATATTCCAAAATATTAAAATCTCATCTCTGAGTGTCAAATTTCTTCTCTACAATTCAGACATGATTTTCTGCCATGGAAAGACAGGATAAATTGACACATGGCAGCTATTCCACAATATCCTCTTTTATGTACACCACCCTTAGTCAGAAGTTTATAACTGAGGATACTGGGGCCTTTAAAGGATATTGAATCTTATAGACATCCATAAATTTGGAGTGTATGAGAACTGGGTCACTAGTGATACTCAAAAGAACAAGCTTAAAGGAGCACTGTGTGCTTTGAATATGTGTCTTTTTTCGTTATTCTTTTTAGACACTTGGCATTCTTCTCACGTTTTCCCGCGTCATGAACCTACCTCTCATTCCCCTGAGAACACTCACTATTCTGTAAGTGTACACACCGCCACCTTTCCTGCCTTTTCATCTCAGCTCTCATAACTCTATTTCATCCCGTGTTAGTTTCCCTTTTTTTTCCCTCTATGTGAAAGCTGCTGCATGCTGAGTAATTCAGTACATTTCCCTTCTCCCTGACCCACAAACCCTTTTCCAATATTTCCTACAACAGACAGAGTATGAAACAATTAAGTCACAGTGTATTAATTCAAGGACTTCTCAAATGTGATCTACCTTTTCAGGGGCAGTAGCCACAGTTATCAATGAAGGGACTCACATTTAGTAAAAGCAACCCTTGCAGTCTTGGCACACTTCTTCATAAGGCATCTGACATAATTAAATCCTTTGCTTGCGCACTACAAATGTGTGCATTTTGTATGTATGTATTTGCTATTTTAAATACATAATTCAGTATCAGAAAATGTTCTCCTGATATGGTCAAATGCTTATGTGTACAAATAAAGTGTATTTGTGTTATTGTACAAGGTATTAAGAATGTTGAAGTTAAATTGACAGGCATATACGCTTAAATGCATTGTGTTTTCAGGGTGTTAATTTGAAATCTGACTTTTTGCTTAGTCAAACTCTTAGAGTGTTCCCAACACTTCAGTACAACCAGCAGCTTCTAACAGATACCAAAGAAACCTTCAGAAAATATTTACCATAATTTTTCTTATGTCCTCTTCCCTTTCTGGAGCAACATTTATAATTCTGCAGTGGCCTAAGACTAGGACTTGATATACATACTCCAGAGTAAAAGATTATTTGAATTAAATATCCCTACAAAATTCCTATTTCAACAAAAAAGGTTATATTTCGACATGAAAAACTGATAGTACTTGACAGAGAGTTTGTATTCAATTATTAACATCAGTGTGGGCTTTTTAAATTTCTAATTTATCTTTTTTCTGAGAGAAAAATCAAGCCTGTTAAAGGGCTATTGCAACATAATTCTTAACAGCTGAGAAACAGAAATAGGTTAGATAACGAGCAGTTGTTTTACTGCACATTTTCTATAAAGTTGGAGCAGTTGTTTTACTGCACATTTTCTATAAAGTTGTCACATGAAAAACGTACTTGGCAAGTTATTCAATTTATAGACTTATTGAAGATTTATAGCCACTCAAGATGCTTGCAGTTCTCACAGGTGGCATAACTGTGCATGAGGCAGAGTGCCAAACAAATAGCAATAGTAACTGTTCAACAGTGTGTGGTGTTTGCAATAGATCAGGGTGATGCGTATCAGTTTACTTACAAATGTAATCCATTTGATTTCACTTCCATGCCAAAACACTTACTTGACCTGAGACTTGGCACGCTATGCTCCAACTCAAGACCAGCCTATTTAATAAATTGACAAGTGCTCTATAACAGGAGCTAATAATGGAAACATGTTCACTGTGAACTACTACTCAACTCTACAAAAATTCTGGATAGCTTTTGTACCCTGAGAGTTGTTCACAGCTGAAATAATTCCTGTGTTTATACTGACATTTGCACCACTCTCCAAAATGTTTGAGCACTCCCCCATCTGTGGTTTAACTGCAGCACTTCTGCACAGATAAATCTTATTTCAGACAGTAAAGGCAAAATGCTGACAAGAGGAAAAGAGAAATGTTCTCACATGACCAGTCTGCTGTGCAAATATTTCTTTGTCTTTCCTGGGATCATATCTTGGTTTATGTGGAGACATTGTTAAGAAAGAAAACATTTTTAGGAACTTGAAAAAATAAATTCATTTGCAGTCTCCTTCATCCTCTTAGTTTTCATCAAAAACAACCAAAAGTAATTAATTTAAATAATGAAATGAGCTCAGAAGAATTCTCTGAAACAATCTAAACTAAAGATTTTTTAGTTACCAAATCAAAAGGACACAATGCCCTCGGCTACAAAACTCCAGTATGGTGGATAAAATTTGACTAGGAATCCAGGTTAAAGACACATCCCATTACACTTTCACTTTCTGACATGTATAAAACACATGTAACAGCAGTGCCCTAGTCACAGTGAATTCTAAGGGGTTTTTGAAATAATTTAAACAATTTAAATTCTTTAAAACTTTAATACAAATTTTGTAATTCCATCTGGTTTTACATATATAGGCATAATTTATCCTTCAGGAGAAAAAATGGATTGAATTGCTGCAGGATTTCTAAGCAGCAAATGCTTTGTAACAGAAATGCAATGAAGAAATGTCATTCATGTGGGAGCAGGGAACATATAAAATATTTTGTGGTAGTGGATCTACTACATAATGCCCAAAGTACACAAAGGAATGGTCCCACTTCTCTTTTCTGGGGCAACTAGTGGTAAAAGACAAAACCTAATGGTAACCTGACCTGGTTCTGTTGCTTGTCAAAGTCACCAGGAAGCTGATCAATATACCATTTCTTTTTCTATCTCATGAAATGCTTCTGGTGAAAAACACAGAACAGGAGCTTTGGGACAGTTGTGGAGACCAAATATAGTAAGCACAAAACATTCTTGATCTTTTGGGAGGCTATTCCAAAGATGCAATGTCCCAAAGAAGCTGTGGAAAATGTTAAGGCACAATGTAAGAACATCCAGCCACCTGCAGTGACTTCAGGAATGGAAGAACTATGCCTTTAAAAAAAAGTCAAACTAAATCAGGAACATGGTCAAAAATTGCTAGGCCTGCAAAAAAATCTAGACTACAACACTTCCTAAATGTTACATGGTAAATACAGAATATTTTTATCAATGTTATGCTAGGATTCAGAGCATAAATATTTTTCTGTCTTCTGTCATAAAAAACTTTCCTGAATATTTCAGTGATTCAAAGTCTCCCTTTTGCTTTAGCAGCATATTTTTAACAATATGAGGCTACTAGAATTTGGGACTTGAAAATATCGAACTAGAATGGTTTACTCAATTTTCTTTTTGAAATAAATGTTCAGCTTTTGGTACCTTTGTCGCATGAAAAAAATACTTAGTAAGTTACTAAAGAGAAAAAAAAGTGACACATACGCCTTTTCAAAAAACATTCACCATTGAAATAAATACCTACAAGTGGCATGAAAATCCAGACACTTCTCAGATATACACAGAAAGGAGCAACCACACTTCCTACACGGCACATCATGCTTCCACTTCCAACAGCAAGTGATCTACACAGAAAAGAATTTGAGTAAGAATTCTGGCAGTTAAAGGAAACAATTAGAAATGCACAGACACTTAAAACATCAGTAAGATTTGTGTCTTTAAGCAATTATACTAAGAAGCTGTTGCTATGCCAATGTAAATTTATATTGTAGTGAAATTCAGCTGCTTCTGTAATTAAGATTAAAAATAATTATCATTCAGCACAGATCATGGGATGAATAACCAGGACTTATAAGAAAGGCATAAAAAATGTTTAAGAAAGTATTGAGTATTCTTCTAATTCCCCAATAGAACCTATCAATGCACATGGAATGCAAAATAAATAAAAAACTATGGTACAGCCAAACTCCAGACAGCTCTGAGGCAGCTGAGGAACTCGTCCCATCCCAAGTCTCTCAGATCACCACCACTGATGCCAAGAGCTGCTGGATTTTGTGTAGAATAACAAAATGATTAATGAAAATTAATTAATGAAATTTAATTAATTAATAAAAAATACATAACTGGCAAAAGTTCTTACCTTACTATTGTTGGGTACAGTTCTGCTGTGTAGAGATATATAAGGCCAAATGCCACACCTATGGAAAATTTTCCAGCCATATTTGCTAAGATAATTAATATATTGAAATCCTATTGAAAGAGAGCACAAATAAATATATCACCAGAAAATTACACCCTTCCAAACATAATTTACATTCCTCAAAAGTTGTGAGTCTTCTTTAAAACATAAGAAATACTCATTGCTTGCTTTTTAAAAATTGCTCAGTAAGTTACTATTTTCCATATCACTTTTTACCAGTCCTGGTTCACTGAAGCCCTGGGAGCGTTTTATGTGTGACTCCAGCAATGAGATTGAAATTTGTACTGAAAACACAAAAAATCTATCTTAGACTGGCAGCTGCAACTTAAAACCAGCCTTTAATTAACTATTCTATGATTTAGAAAGAGCAGCTGCATCTACCGACTTTAGAGCCTTTAAAATCAATTTCTGCTATAGGAACACTTCCAACCATACGTGACTAACCTGAGGTATGAACATAATTAAAACACAGATCAGTGCACTTAAAATAAGGAACGGAATGAGTGTGTTTCTCCTTCCCAGTTTGTCCATCGCAACGCAAGCAATGATATAGCAAGGCAACTCCACAGCACCTGTCAGTATGAAATTATCTCAGTTTAAGCCATGATTACACATATTCATCTCATAACTGTAACTTCCTCTTTATGAGGAATTTATCTGATCTAGGGGGTGGTAAACAAGTAAAATCTAAAGATAACCAGTGTGTTGGGCTAGTTCATTTGGTTACAGAAAGTGTGACAGAAGGCAGAGAACAGCCTAAAATACAGAAGTGGGAGTGGAGAAGGACAAGGGAAACAGGTTTCACAGCACAGAGCAGCTCCAGTTCACTTTGGGGTGGAAAATTACAGAAGAGAGCAAGGCCACAGTTCTGTTTCTATGACACTGACACTTCCTGAAAGCTCTACATTTGCTGCTCTTCTCCTTCAGGTATTTTCACATTAAAGCTCAAGTGTGCCCAGAGTTAATATTGCTGCTGTCACACCTACACACCTCTCAGGATCTGCCAGCTTCCACCTGGACAGGGAATGGTAGCCACAGGTGCCTCTCCCAGCATCAGTTCAAAATCATCTCAAAGTAAAAGGCAAGAAAGGTCTGTCCACATCCAGTTTTCTGAGTAAGCCCCACTAATATACAGCTTTCTCCCTTCTTCATAAAAAAAGAGGGCTTACAGTATCCCACTCGTAATACAGATTATCCTGTCCTAATATTTCTTTCCAGAGAAAAACTTCTGCTGCTCTAAGGACCTGGCATTTGGCTAGACCTGTTTGCACTGTGTAAACGTAATTTGCCCCTAGACAAACAATACCGAGCCAAAGCCAGTTTGGACATGTTTTAAGCGAATTTGCTCAGGAAGAATGCTGCTATGTCCAAGGAAGAACATAAGATACAGCCCTGAACAGCCTGGATTCCTTTATTAAGTACATATAGTATGTCAATAAACCTGTAATATCCGGAAGCAATCTTTTGGGGTTGTGTTGGAAAAAGCAGGTTGTAATTCTTCGGTGTCTGTTAGTCTGCTAAAACACTTTTGGAAGAGGTGAGTACAGTGTACTCCACAATAGCAGTTTAGTTATCTGGGCAACACCAGCACCCACTCTTCAACACATCAGTCTAACAATATGTGACAAAACAAACTGGAATAATGAGAACCCCAGTCCTTCTGTGAGCCTGTGTACATGATCAGTCACATTCACTTCACTCAGAGTACTCAGCTGCACAAAGTAAAGCACATTATTTAATTCTTCACTGGCTCAGAGCTGCAAGTCTGATCTAGAGTCTTCTGAAGTCAGTGGAATATTTCCACTGATGTTAACAAACTTTGGATCAGGCCTTGAATGCACTGAGCTGCCTTTATAAACAACTTACACGCCAGAGAAAGATTACAGCCAGAATGATAAAATTAAAGGAGTATTACAACTTAATTAAAAATACACTTCTGAGAAAACTGACTCTTCCTTCTGCCAATTATGACTATGTTTTCCACACAGACAAACTCAATATATAATGACTGTAAGTGATAAAAGGAATTTTTTTCCTCCCATTTTCCTAGTTTGTGCCTTTAACAGAGCTGTGTGAATTTTGTGTTGCTTGTCTGCCTGCTTCCCCTGGTGTTTGTGTGGATCTATTGTAAGCTTCCAAGGCAAAAAGAAGACAAGCCAGAATATGGTTTTACATTCAGAAAGACAAACAGAGAAGAATTCTGTGCACCAACAAATTCTATTTTTTTTCTCAGATACAGTGAAATTTGGAGTGAATGATACTGTGTTAGTCAACTTTATGAAGAGTTAGCAAGAAACTTTTCAAACACAGTTCACAATTGAATGAACAAAGTAAAAAACTGGCTGTCAAATCTATAGACATTTTTAAATGCTGTGTTCCAGTTCTGTCATTAACAGAATAAGGTACAAGAATATTTACCTATGAGAAAGAGATTTAAATATTCATTGCCTCCTAGACTGACAGAACTGAGGGAGAAGACGTAGTACCCCAAGCTCCCAGTGAACCAGATCAGCCAGACTGTGATGGTCCTTCTTGCAATTTGCCAGTTACAAAACAGGTCTAAGATGTTGTGCTTCTTTGCTGAGGACGTATCATCATCACCCATTCTGCCACTGGCTAGATTGTCTTGTTGGACTGAGAACAGTTCAGAAACTTTGCAGGGAGTGCTGACTTTATTCCATCTTGCCATTGTATCAATCACTTTTTGTGCATCTTCATATCTTTCCTCTGACAGCAGCCAAAAAGGTGTTTCTGGGAGCATCCAGCAGCACAAGACAAAGGGAAGAGTTGCTATGGAGAGAAATATCTGATAGACCCACCAGGTCCGAGCCAAAAATCCCACGAGTGCCACAATCATAATTCCCATAGCAAAAAAAGCATGGACATGCATAGAAGCCCAGGTTCGTGCTTTAATGCCAACAAATTCAGTCACATAAACAAAAGCCACAACCAGATAGCCACTTGAAACCTGGGAGGGTGGGAGAGAGAAAAGAAAAAAAAAAAAACAAACAACAGAGTGAGGTTTGTTTCTACTATCCCTGTGCACCAGCAGTAAAAAGAAACAGCTAACAATGTTCTACATTTGTGTATGCTAAATTGTCACTGCACTGGCCTGTCTTACACTGACAGAAGAAAAGGCAACCATGAAAACGAGTCAGCTGGAGAAAAAAAATCACTCAAACCTTCAGCCTGCCTGGACACTATTTAAAAATAATTAGGATGCTTGTCTGTAGTGGGGGACAGCCAGCAAGAGACACCTGTGAAGAAACTTAATTTGCTGATGTCATTAAGCCCTTCTCCTCCAAAAATCAGGTCCCTTAATGACATCACAAACTGGATACTTGGGAAAGAGAGGTCCCCTGAAGTCACTTCTGAAAATCTTGATCTCAGCTTTTAAGCAGACCGTTAATAACCTGCATGTCAAAAAACTGCACATTTATGAACAATTACCTTCCACACTCTTGTAAATGATCTCATTAAATCAAATTTTTTTACAATATTGGAATATATACATAATATATACACAATTACAGGTTCTCATGTGGTATCAAGTGAATGCAATTACTGGCATGTTCTGCATAATAGTATTTCTTCATTGAATATATATATATATTATTGAATATATATATATATATTTCAATTTCTCAAATATCTCAACATCAAATTCCTGGTGTCTTAAAACATTGCAAAACACAGCTAGAGAATATAGACTAGAAAATATTTCAGTATATTGCTTTGATTAATCAATTTTCCCGTTAAAAAAATATTCCAGTTAATAGTCTCCAATTCTGAGCCCACTGATAGGAAAGCTGCACTGACCACAGTGGCATGGGGCTAGAGTTTAGGACTGCACCTTGCACATCAGTCCCAGTGGCCAGATAAAACCTACAGCATCAGTCTGGTCAGAGCTTTTTGCTTTTCTAAACTACCACAGGACTTGGCATCAAAAGCCAAGGGAGTTGGCACAGGGACTCCTGTAGATCTCACTGTTCAAGGCTGACGTGATGCAGTTTTTCCTGCTAGGAAATTCAGGCAAAGGGAGCTCCAGATACAAGGTCCTGTCTTGACTAATGCACTGTCAGTAGGAACAAAATTAATTATGGGAATATTTTCAAATAAATAACCCATGTTCAATAAGTTAGATGATTTTTTTTGTGTTGGCATTCTAATTTCTTTATGCATTATGTAGTGAAAAGCTCAAGAATGTACTTTGGGCTGTAAAATAGTTATTTAAATTTGGTTATTATGTATAAATATTGAATATGTGTCAGATATTGGATGTATACCACACATAGATAAACTTGTGTGTGTGGGTCTGCATAAACACATATACTGAAATACCCTTAAGTGCAATATAAAACATCTAGGTGTTAAACATATCTGCCTAAGTATTTAGTATTCCAGAAACAGCTTAAAAGACCAAAGAGATGCATGGAAGAGAAGATGTGCATCTCTCCTCCATCACTCAAAATGGTAGAGATAAAAATAATACTTATTATAGATTTGCTAGTTTAAGAAAAAATATAATCCATTTCTAACAATAAGGAGAAATGCAACAGCAGCTGCAATGCAGAATCCAGAGTTTGCTGCTCACACTTGGTATTTAATTACCAGTCCAGCAGAGGTTGGGATGGAGGAAGTACCAAACACTGCTTCATACAGACGCTTTCTATTAATTCAAAGAGGAAAACTGCTGTGGTCCAAGAACATTCAGACTCTCCCTGCTCTGCTGAAATAAGTGCAACAGACGGGGCTTTAGAATAATGAAGTAGGAGAGGAAATAATAACAAAAGGGAGGTTTTCCTGAGAAGGGGTAAGAAATGACATGGAAAAGGGCCAGGGTGAACTTCCTTTCTTACCATAGCGAGGAGAAAGCGCACAGTCACAAAACTGTAGTAGTCAAACGTGAAGGCCACTGCAATGCCAAATACAAACTGACCAGCACTTGTGAACCATATAACACGTTGTCTTCCCAGTCTGCAAATCACAGCAGTAATAAAATCATCAATAACCACAAGCATTCTATTAAAATACACCTGCAGCTCCAGAGAGTCTAGATGGAAGTTAATAACTCACCACAGAAATTTTGGTTTAGTTACCTGTATTGTCAATAATTCCAGCTTCCAAGAAAAAGGATAAATGGAACTTCCATTCCACAATTCTTGGCTGGAAGCAATGTGCAGTAAGGATTACATATGTTCACCTCCAGTTTTAACTTCTACATAACTGATTGGTAATTTTACACTTATTTATGAGGACATAAATCAGTTTTTCAGATATATTAAGTAGCATCATGTTAATAATTTCTGACAAAAGTTAGCTGTGATAACATATGCCATCTTTTGTCAAAGAAACGACCAATTTGGATAATAATAAAAGGTCTCTGTACCTTTGTTCAGTTCTTTAAAATTGAATTCTCTTACAAATGACAATCACACAGTTCTCCATCATTTTCTGATTTCTGACATCACATATACATGTATATAAAACCACAGAAATTCAGGAGGAAAGTAAACTAATGGCAAAAAAATCATGTTAAATACTAGCTGCAGCAGTAGATATACAAGACTTCATTGGGAATTCACTACATTCTAACTACAAATGCTTTGTAACACAAACTGCGTGGAATTATTTTTCTTCCCTGATAATAATTCCTTGGTTCTTATTTCCTCCTCCATTGCAAACAGCTTTTCACAAATGGGGATATTACTTTTAGACAGAGAGTTTGAGGACTTTTGGACTGTTTTTTTATGTGAGTATTTTGTACTCCAGTAAAATGCCTCCTGTTTTTTCCCAACCTTGACCTGAAGTCATGATTTAGTCTTTGATCCCCGCCAGGAAAGATCCCAGTAAGTCTTAGCTATCTGAGCTCTTCTGTTGGGAAATCTGTTAATTGGTAATGGGAGGGATACACAAGCTTATTTCCCATGAGCCAGGATGTGTCAGAAAATAATAACTCGCAGCTGTAAATTCTGCAGCTGTAAATCTGTAACTCAGAATGTGTGTATTATCTTAACTGGTTGTCCATGGGTTGAATTAATGGAAATGAGAACAATACAATCCTAACCTTATAAATCATATCCAAGTTTTAACTAATAAAGTTATGAATTATTTAAATGGACTAAAACCAGATGTTGGCATTATATTCTGGTTTTGTATTAAATACAGTTTTACAAAGCCTGGGATTGGGAGGCAGATTGATTCCATGTGTTCTAAAAGCCAAAAAAGAAAAATTCATCATTGCGTTTGTATTCCCATGTTGTGACTGTCACACTGTAGTGTTGTGCTAATGAAGGAAAATCAGAAAACGGCACGTCTGATCTCCTTGTTCTGCTCACACTCTTAGATGTGGGACGAAATGTCACTCTCCACCCAACAGAACTGTCAGTCAACAAGCTCCTTTATAGAAGGACATAAATAACTCTAAACCTGCCTTCAAAGCAAAGCACAGGTACAGAAGGTGCCCAATACAAAGCTAAGTTCAACATAACTTGGATATTTGATTCTCATATGGACAGGCGGGCATGGCTGGGTGCTCTCTGAGGCAGGAATATGCCTGTTCGTGTTGAGAGAGAAAACCAGCTGAGGCAGGAGGCCACAGATGTACACCCTGAGGCTCGCTGTTGCTTCTCAGTCCAGCTCTGATGCTGGATTTCAGTGCATGGTCTGAGATAACACTCAGGGAGGAAGCATTGGACAGGAATGGGCCTTGGAACTGTGAGCAAGAGACTGCTGGCGTTGAGTCCCTCCAGGACTGATGCTCCTCGTGCTCAAACAGAACTTTGTACATGCTAGTAAATGAGTGAAGCTACAGCACAGCTCACCCACACCCATTTTGCCTTGTATGTTCACAAGCTTTCAAGAGACTGAAGTTTAAGCTAATTTTTCAGGGAAAACCTACAACTGGACAGCAAGGAACAATAGTATATGGGTATTTATTTTAAGAAGAATATACTTGATTAAACCTTCAAAGCCTTTGCATCAGCTCCATTGAGCTGTACTCATGACAGAAGTTAGGAAAGGTGATTTTCAAATACATGATATTTAACCTTCTAGTAGCCCTTCAGCTGTTTGTCATATTACAAAAAAAAAAAAAAAAAAAAAATCTGCATTTCCACGAGGAACCTTTTCTCATGAAAAATGAGGTAAAAATCTACTCCCAGGTTTTACCATTGCTATTACAATGAGCTGTTGCTATTCCTGTCAAAATAAGTAAACAAACAAACAAATAAATAAAAATTTAAAGGCAAATACTAGCTACACAGGGCAATTTCAGGGATCAAGGCCTGGAACAATGGATGAGAAAGTGTGAAAAAGTTTTAAAAGCAAATGACTTGAGAATACATTTTAAAATTAGGACTTGTTGTAGGAAAAAGAAACCAAGTTAAACAGATCTGTGAATAAAGCAATATCCAAACCTCCTGAATATAGTATTCATATGTAGTTATGAATACACAATGAATGGAAACAACAAAAACACGTAGATACACATGGAGTTGCTAAAGTCTGAAGCAACAATTTTCAGAGGACGGCACTTTACCTGTCAGCGATGTCACCAAAAATCACTGCTCCAATCAAGACTCCAAGCATGAACATCGGCTGGATTAATTTTGCAAGCCATTCTCGGTCACAGACCAGATCCCACTGCGTAACAACAGTGCTCTTCCACTTTGTATCATCATAGAGAAATCCATCAGAACAAGGAAATACAGACTTGTTGCCTTTGTATTCGTATGCCAGATCCAAACTGACTTCTCGTTTGGACCTGCTGCATTGATCAAGTTCCCAAATTTCTCCATTTTCCAGCTGGACTACAATGTAGTTTTCTGTGGATGTCCATAGTGTCCAGATGTCCTCTATACTCGATGCAGAGGAGTTGTGGAAAAGAACACTACTCACATTTCCAGGGAACCCACATACAAAGTTAGGAGTAACAGCCATGAACACAGATGCTAAGTAATGGATACCACATGACATAGCTTGAAAGACAGATGCAAAGTAAACACATGCTTGAAATCTGTGAAGGGAAAGAAAACATTTTACTGAGGAAAAGCCCTCTATATATGAAAAAATATTCAGCATAATTGTTTGGGTAGATCAGTAAATGGAGTTATCATTAACATGTCTAGTGTTTTGTTGTGTGGTGCTGCTTCAGTATTAGCTAATCTCTACAAGAGAGATGAGAAAGATGAGAAAAAGATCCACAGTTAGGAATCTATTGTTAAAAAATGAGTGCTGCTCTTAGTTATGTGTTCAGTCATACAGAGAAAACAATTTAAAATGAAACAGTTCTGACCTTAAGCACTTAGTTTTAAGCAGCCTTCCACCCTTCAATTCTCTGTAGCACATCCCCTTAAAATAAGGCCTTAAATTACTTGAATACATAGAAAAACCAAAATATTGCAACCTCAGGTTCTTGGGGATAGAAATATGTGCATCAAGTAAAAAAACCAAACACATTATGACCCTCATTCCACCTAATTGTATCTCTATAGCTGAATTCCATCTATTTTCCATCTCTCTTTATTGCAGCCAGAAGACAAAGAGAGAATACATGTAGACACACGTAGAAGATAGAATCTGAACAATGTGAAATGTTCTGTAGCAAAACAGAGCTCTGAACTGGGTTGGGTTTTGGCTTAAACAGGGTGTGCAGTTATCCATTAAAGATTGTATCATAAAGCAAACCAAGTAAAAGAATGTTTTATGCATAACCTGAATTTTGGCATTTGAACAACTTTTAAAACTTGCTTGAGATGCAAGTAAATCTTAGTAAAAATAATTGCACGTGTTCAGAATTTCAAAAGACTTGCAATGAACTCTAGTGTCACTGTATGCAAATTGTAGACAATTTCTGATAATTTAAGCATGAGGAGTCATTTTCTCAATTAAATGTTTAAATTATGCATATAATTATTACAACATCTGTTCAGAAAAAACAAAAAAGCTTTTGTTCTCCTCCCTTTTTTATTTCCTGAAGGCCAATCAATTGCAATAATTTGAAGAAGTATTCAATGAGCTTCTATACATACATTCTTACTGCAGGACACAGCAGGCCTTGGCAGTGTGGTATCTACTGAAGTTACAGGAAATAATGTCTAAAACCTATTGCCTTGAAATGTCTTTTGGGAAAAGTCAGACCAATTCCAATCCCTGTAACAAATCCAGACTCTAGATACTCCTTCTCCAAAATCTTTCTAATCTAGCCATGAATTCCCATAATATAGATCTCAACAGTACATACCCTAGGACTTTTAAATCTATCATCAAAATTTCTAAATAATTTTGAAACTATCTATAAACAAAGTATTGAAGCAGAATTTACTGGCTACATTGTCTTAGTACCCAATTAACCTTTCCAATAAAACAGTTCTCTTGTGAAACACACCTCCATTCACCATCCTCATTCTCCTGTGCCTTTTAGCTTGATTCTTATTTCATTGGTAAATGCAAACCCCGTGGCCTATCCTGTCCTTCCAATGGCATTTGACATTGCTGTCCTTCTGCTGCAGTGCTTTTTATCCCCCTTTCTCTTGACTAACAGCTCTATTGACTTTTCTACAGAAGTCTGAGGAGTGAGTTGTATTGCTAAACCCACGGTGGCAGCTCAAAATCTGGCTCCACTTCCCTCTGGAGGATTCTGCAAGGCAATCCTCACACAGGTGCTGTGCTGCTCCTTCCCGAACAAAACCGAAAGATATGGTCAGGAGAAACTGACCATAACCAACATAACCACAGCAACCCTTTAAGTCTATCAATTCTCTCGAGAGAGAACAGCTTCTTGGGGGATTAAGTAGCTAGCCATAGATCAAAGCAAGGCCGAAACTGCGCTGAAAGGTGTTTGAGCTATCTTGGACCATAAAAAAAAACAAAGGTTATTTTGAAATGTAACCCTTGAGACCCTATTGATGCCGACAAATATGGTCACAATGTTTTTTTAGTTCCTCTTCTCTAGTTTCATTTCAAACTGTCCCCATCAAAAGACACAAATTCATTTTAAAAATAGCAGAGCATGACCAAATTCAACAACCTGGGCTACTGTTGCAGTATGCAGAATGCTAGAAAGAGATAATAGTGAATTTAACCCCTAGAAGCTGTCACTTGCATCTTCTACTAGCTAGTGAAAAGTGGCATACTTGGAATCAGGGTCCCCAGTACTTGCAATATCTGTCATTATGCATTAGAAAATTGCAGTGTCAAATAATCCAATTGGTATTTCTGAGAGAGAGGGAGAATGAAGTAATTTCAAACTTTCATACACACCTCCTAAGTTTCCTAATCAGTTCTTTCAATACAAGAAATATCAGGATCATCATTTATCTTCATCTCAGTAAGAGTGAGTAGGAAAAATATATTTATGCCTTTTTTTGTCAGAGAGGCTTAAGGGAGATAACAACTTTATCAAGGATACAGTCTGAGAAGATGGCATGAAACAATCCACTACAGAAATTTTTACAAATTCAAAGCCCAACAGTATCACCAAGGCTATGAGCAGGTCTAGTTAATCTCTGCTCTCACTACTCACTTGAGAGTTTTATCTCTTCCTGAACATTTCTTGTGATCATACTTCAATGACCATTTTGATAGACCGCTCCACTGTCAAATCTTTCTGTTGGAAAGTTTCTCATTAAATCTAATCTCTATGTCCCCTTTTCAAATATAAGACTATTATTAGCTTATAAAACACCCTGGTACAACCTTGAATAAATCTTCCTTTTCTTTTATCACTTCATTGTACAGAATTCTCAGTTCTCCTCCTCCTCCTGTTATTGCCTATGACCATACTAACTGCAGTCTGTTACCCTTTCCTTTTCTTTGTGTCCTTTCTATCCACCTCTGTAAAAAGCAATACAGGATTCATTTTAAAGAAATATCTGTCATACAATATTTCACCCATCTTTCAAGAGTTTCACTTACAATTAGATATAGCTTATTCTTGTAAAAACATCCTTCCGTTTCCAATGTTATGAAAATCTTAATCAGTTTCAACAAAGAAATCCACTCTGTAGCATCATTATTTTTCTTACCTAATTTGCAGCATCAATGTTAAGCAAACACAATAAGTCAGAATACCAGATATACATGAACAGAGATAATTTATGCTGAATATGACTTCATTTAAAAATAGGAAAATGGGTTTTTACAGCAAAATGACCATGTTGATCAGAATTTTGCAGGCAGGATTGCACTGCAGATTTTAACCTCTACCTGCTCAATAAAAGAGCCAATGAGCAGGCAGGGGGAGCTGGGATAGGGAGGAATAAGGCCTGATGTGAAGTTAGAAAAGCATTTGGAAACACCAGGGTATGAAGGCACTCTGTACCACACTAACAGGCTGCGTCCCTGCCTGCAAAAACTATTTACTGCTGTCTCCTGTAAAATTCCACACTGGGCTGGCTAAGCCCTTCTCTGTATATACTCTGTATGTGCATATTTTTGTATATACAAAACACAGAAAAACGATCCTGAAAGCCCTGTTTTGCTGTGAAGGAAAAACCCACTGCTGACTAGAGCAGTGTTTTAACAGCATTCCCACTGGTCCTAGATTGAAAAGCCCCACCTTATGAGCTTCTGGCAATCTCCCATGGGTAGGAAGAGCTTTTCTTCCAGAAAGACCAGTGGTATAAATGTCAGGAAATTCCTTAACCTGTATAGTTACCAAAGAGGAATGAATTGGACCATTAGAGACAACATAGGGAAAGAATAAAAAGTGTGTAGGGAGGTCAGTGTGTAGGGATGTAGGAATGTAAGTATGTAGGGATAGGAGGTGACGGGAGAATACTACAGGTTCATGGAATTTTGCTTTCCAGACCAGCTGGAGATTGAAAAGGAACAAAGACACAGGTCCAGCATCAGGGGAGACAGAGGGTTGCTGGACTGGGGTGACAGAGTGCTGAGCGAGGAGGAGCATAGAGCTGCTGCCTCCTCTGTTGCCACCTGGGATGCCTCCCTTTGAACCCCTGGGTACATGAGTTGCATCTCAGACCCTGTGCTGTGGCCATGTGAATGCCCTGCCCCCATCTCAGAGCCCTGGGACAGGTCCTTGGCTCATGGTCATGCCGTGGCCCAGCAGCCTCCGGCATTTGCGGGAGCCCGGAGCAGCTCCCCGGATGCTGTGCGGGGCCAGGAGGTCACGGCACAACATCTACAGGTCATGCACTTCACTGACCTGTACTGGTACAGGGTAAAGTCTAGGCTGTCCTTGCTCCCCACTGTAAATTATTAACTTCTTCACGAACTCTTAATTTAAGAACACCAAACTGATAAGGGAGTCCTTTATTACTGAGCTTAAAGCTCTCTGTTGCAGACAAATATATACTATAATCCCTTTATTAACCACACCAAACTCAATGTTAAAAGTTAAATTTCCCTCAATAAAGAAATACTTTTGTTCATGCATCAAAATGGTAAGAAAATACCATTGCAGGAGCAGAAAACACTATTGAAATTCAACAAAAGAAAGTGAATTCTGTGATTTATTTTCCAGGACTGATCTCAAAAAGTGCAGATTTTACCAGTAGGATTTTAGATACCAGTCATCTTCACATACACATAACAGATTATAAAACATATATTGTTGCAAATAATCTAACCTATTTTACAGATATGTTTTCCTTTTTAAAAAACCCACTTTTTGCCATTTTAAAAAAAGTTCTGTGAACATGATGACTTGTCCTAAAAGGTATGATAATTTCTCTCAGTGTTTTTCCATCTCTTCAGTGACTTGCCATGGGAGATAATTATTTGGCAAGTACATTTTGTCACTCTTGCCAGGAGTGTCAAATATAGAAGTCAAGAAGCCTTTATAGGTTACTGCTCCAGTATAGAGAAGCCTAATGAATGCCAGAAGTCAAATGAGCCTAAAATTGTCTTCACAAAAGCAAGACACAACATGAAAACATTCCAGTCCCTCTCAAAATATTTGTGATATTTCTCCACAGTATTTTTTTTTTCACTCTGTAGCTTATAGTAAAAAAAGTTTTTTGCATTTTCTACTTCTTCTGCACAAATTCAAAGATCAGGAAGAAAAGCAACTGGTAATATCATGTCACTACCTGAATATGAGAAATACTGTTCCATAAAGACAATGAACTGGATCTCAGACCACTGTTGCTCTGGCTGTAATCTCATGGTACAACATCTCTGTGGCACTGTCACTGCAAGATATTTTCTCCCTTCTCTTTTGCCACTGTTTATTCCCCCCTTGAGACCCAGTTCACTCCAGCCTCAGCTGTGGTGGTATTTCTTTTGTGGACAATCTGTGAACTTTGTTTGGCAAACTGATCTGACTTGAATAAAAAAGTCAAAATAGATATTTAATTTTTTTTTAAATGAAACACAAAACCAATAAGCTAGACTAGTTTTTCAGTCTAATTTATATTACATCCATGCAAATTATCCACACCAGTCTATTTGGAAAGTCATCTATCTCGCACACAAAAAGTACTTGAAGTGCACATTGCCACATATATGTTAGAGAATAAATCCCCAGCCTCAGAGTACTTTTAGCATTGTCAGTTATTGCAGTGTACAGCAGGGACAAGACTTGCTATTGGACACTAATTTTATGTTAAATAAAATATGATTCTGATTTCCTTGTTTGTCCATCAAAAAGAGATGAGGAGAAATTACCAGATACTCATCAAAATCTAATACAAACATTTTAAATAATTTTGGTGTAGAATAGACTCACAAAACTGTTCTGTGATTAGCAAAATATTCGTACTACTCCACAGGCTTTATAAGAACTATTTTTTACTGCTTGTCTTGTCAACGACCTCATCTGTAAGTTGCTTAAGTCAGAAAACACAGTACGTTTTTGTTGTGCAGTGTACACTCAACAGGATAGATTCAGTGGAAAGAAATTTCCAGATATTTACTATTACTGAAAGAATTTGTGTTCAGTAACCACTTTAACCTCTGTATTCCATCCTGGGTTGATCGGATTTTTGTTTGGTTTTTTTCATGTGAGAAAAGCCATTCAGCATTCTTTCCACTCTAAACCAAAAAGCTATGATGCATTTCCACATTTATCTTTTGAGAGGAAAGAAACTGAATGTGACTCAAGAGTATTTTTGCTATGGTGCAGAGATGCAGATTTGGAAGCAGCCTTAAATATACAACATGCACAACCTTATTTGACTAATGGTGTCAAGAATAAACTTCCTTCCCTCCTAACTAAACTCCTTCCCTCCTAAGTCAGTTTGAACTATGCTGAGAGTCTCAGCCCACATGGTTATTGCCAGAATTTGTTTTCAGAGGCAGAAGATGCTGTGTTTGATGTCCAGTTTAAACCTATCAACAGCACAGATGAAACACGAATAAAGGAAACTGTGGAGATCAGGAAGACCTCAGGAATTAAATGTTACCATCATTGACAACAATGTGTGCACCAATGTGCAGTCACCAAACATCAGACACCAAATCATTCTTACATTTAAAACTGATTCTCTCAAGAATTCACTTCTATCCCATTAAACTTATGCACATTTGCCTTTGATTAAGACAAGTTCAGCATTTGTTCACCAGAGTCAAGAAGAAAAATACATTGGCTGCTGACTACTCTGCATTTGGTATGACAGATGAAGGAAATCACATCAGCATGAAAATAAAGAAACAGTGCTACAGAATTAAGGGCTATACTTATATATATATATATATATATTGAAACTTAATAGAACAGTTCTACAGTTCTTCATTTTGACTATTTAGGTCAGGCACATAAGGTTCCTGTCATCACCTGTGCCAAAATAATAAATATTGCTGGGTTTCAACAGTTGAGTAGCACAGCTTTCACCTATGGACAGCCACGCACAGCTGAAAGGGAGCTGCTGCTAAAGGTGCCCCAGAGTTTCTTGCTGCCCCCCTGCCAAGGGTGGCTGCCCCAGGGAAGAGCCAGCCAGGAAAATGGTGTGATCATGGCTCAGCCACTCCAGCCCAATGCCCAACCTTCTCATTCAATGGCAGTGAACCTGGGAAAGACACAGAGGCTTTGGATTTGCACTCAACAACCAAGGTACACATAAACATTCCACTCGACTTTCCTGGGAAAGCAACTTCTGATTAAGGGAGAGCACACCACTAGGAGCAACAGCAATTCCAACAATTCTATTCTCGTTACCCACTTGTCCTTTCTGCTATACACGGGTTAAGGACATATGCCAGGTAATTTAATTAAGAAAGAGCATGACCATGCAGTTTGTAAGTGATTTAGCTTTGTTTTGGAATAATTTGGACTAGTGTTACACACAGCAGAGTGGTTACACTTCAACAGTAGTAACACTTCAGGCTCTGTACTTGGAAGTTTCTATTCCAGGAATGGCATTTCTATAAACATCTACCATTTAGAAAATTAGCATGTACTCTGCATGATGTATCACTATCATTACTTGCCACAGGGAAAACTCAATTCCAGTTTTTCTCTGGTAACACTGTTTTCTTTTGGTCAGCCTGTTTTTCATGGACAAATCCAAATTAGGTATTTCATTCCCTTCCACACTGTATAGTTTCCATCAGCTTATGTAAGCAAATCATTTCCCATCATAATCTGTAAAGTGTCTAAAAGAATTTCAGTGTTTTTATTGAGATTCCATCTAACTATAGACATAGGTAGTATTTAATGTATAGACAGTTATATTTCATTCTTCCTTTCCTGTTTAGGAAATAGGATGCTTTCTGCTGGTTGCATTGCTGACACAATGGACTAACTGTGCTCAAACTAGATTATATTTATTTTACCTTTGTTTTTCTTTCTATAATCCTGAAATAAAACTAACTGGTTGTAATACTAATTACATTCTTACTCCTCTGTTATTCTATTTACATATTTATTCTGCAAAACCTTGAATCTCTTGCAGCTGACAGTACAAACACATGAGCTGAATATCTACTTCAGAGTGGTGAAAACTGCCTATTCTGAAGCTATGAGCAATCTATTTTTTAAAAATTAATTTACAGAGTAATTAAGCCTTACAGTTCTCATAGGTCTATTATGCCTTTTAAGCACTCTTTTTTTGTTGTTGTTGTTTCCTATTTATAGTCAAACCCAAGAAGATCTGGAAACAGACCGCTCATTTTTGGTAAAAATTCTACATAAATTCCCTTCACATCCTGCCACACATTGTTAAGCATACTACCCAATGTTTTAAATTTCTGTATTTGAAATTTTATTCCTTCCTGGAAAATGATTGCAAAATTACTTATTCTTACAGATTTTTGGAAGTTCTCTGGAAAAATGTAAAACAAGTGAGGAGTCTGTGTAATTAATTTAAGAACACTGGACATCACTTTCCTAGGGAATGTTTGTAGCTGTTCCTGTACCTATGAGTATCTTCTGAGTTTTCAGTCAGAAATAATATGGAATATTAGCTCCATGGATCAAAGTATGTTTGAATCATTTCTATAAATACTTGAGAGAAATATAATGGAATTTTGGGTTGCTCCATTCTGTAAATCTTCCTTAATATAAGCAGTGATTTTATCCATAGCATTACTTTTGCAGCCTTGAATACGGTTAAGGTAATTTAGTCTATTTCTATGAGCTACATAAAGCAGTTTATACTAGATAATGTGTCATTTTATTCTCTCTGGCTCCATTTGCAACTCTCACAATGTTCTTTGTTAATTCTGGCATTCACTATAGTGACTCTTCATCAAAAGAAAAATCGAAAAGCTGAAGTAGATACCTTTGCTTTATTAGCTTTTTTTGAATATTTCATTTAAAAAAAAATATCACATAACAAGACATTACATTAAAGGAATTAAGTGTCAGATAACTCTGTCTTCTAAAATTTGGGACAAAGTCAACATGTAAATCAAGGCATCACTTCAGAAAAGGCAACTCAGTGTCAGCCACAGATTCTTTTCTGTTGAAGAGAATACTGCCAGTTGCAATCCTACCTATATGGAATCCTACATTTTCAATTCTGTATCTCTACAGCTTGAATAAAGAGATTCAATTTAATGCAGGGTCTTGTATGGTCAAATTATTTTCTTCTGTTAAGCATGCTTTAGCTTCTGGAATTGTTTAAGCACACCTGTACTTAGTGGCTATGTAGTACATGAGAAATAAAATGGCCTCCACATAGACAGCTCTTCTCCCTCTCTGTAACAAAGTCTTCTACAGGCTTTGTTAAAACTCAGTTTGGATAGGAAGAGGAGTAAAATGTATCTCCTTTCTTCCTCTCTCTTCAGGAGTCTATGCTGATGACCCTCCAATGGTTCAGGAGCTCTTGGGAGGGCTCAGGTTAATAGCCCTGACAGCACATCTTCCCCAAGACAAGGAAAGTTATTTCTAAACCCACAGAAAAGATGGGTCCACAGCTACGGACAGCGAGAGGACTTTCAGCTTCTTTTGCAGGTTTGTGCCTCATCTTCCCTCCAAACTGTTCCTCTTCACTGTAAATGCATAACCCATTCTTTACTTCCACAGTACTGTCAGGTTCTTTCCTTGAGTCTTTTCCTTAAGGTATCTCATCCAAGGGAATGATCTGGAATAATCCTATATTCTAACTGCACATTAATATTTACAAGCAATTGAGAGGTCCCACTCTCCACAAAAATAAAGAAGCCAAATTCTGCTCAGACCTACCAGGATTCTTCTACATAAATCTACTTTTGTACTAACTGCCCCCTCTATTCTCAATGAGTGAGACAGAACCAAGGTTGGCTACATGATCTACAAAGGATGTCAGTCCTTTGAGAAGCCTAAAATACAGATGTAAATGAGATGAGGTTCCAGTTTCTCTGAACCTGGAACTAACATGTATTATCTCTCTCAGAAAGGTGGAGCTGTATCAACTTTATGGTATTCCCAGCTCTGCTGACACACACCAGTTCTAAAGACACAGGAAAAAAGATCAAACAACAATTTGTTCTGAAATATGATACCTAAATATAAATTATAAATTATTTAAATGAAATCAGTATAATTTTACCATGCTTGCAGTTCACAGTTCATGTAGATGCAATATAATGTATACAGTATGCAATCCATATACATCTATACTATTTCTCTAGATCCCCTTTCCACTTGGTGGGGAATCACACACAATCCAGGATTTACCTTGTCCTAAACCACATAGTGAAAACAAGATAGAGGGGTCATGCCCTTAACAGTCCAATTCTCCCTCTGGACAAGGTGACTTTACAGGCGTCTGAAGTTTACACTACAAGCCTGTAAAGATGCTGAGGTGAGCTCTCTAGTGCTTTGATTTGGACAGCTGATTCCGCACACAGCTAGAACAGACTTTTACAGATGTATCAGGTAGGAATTTAGATGCTTCCATATCTCTTTCACAACTTAGAGAGGAGAACAAAGTCACAACACAGCTGGAAAAGTTCAGGCCATCATGGATATAACTCATTTAAATGGCACTGAACTCCATCCAAAGTGTGGTGCTGATTGCTCTTTATAGAGCAGCAAATTATTCCCAGTTCTTTGAAGCACCTTTTCAGCACTTCTTTTCTACTTCTTGCTGCCTTATTGGCCTTTTCCATCTATCCTTCAGGGCTTGTCCTGTATTCTTGTCTCAGCACCACTGCTGCAGCTGCACCTTTGATGCAGCTACCTAATGGAAATGCCTCCAGATAATAGGAAGAGGAAACCTAACTTCAGCTCTTGATGAAAACATTTTCCTGAGGAAAGGGTTCATCCAATGGATGGTGCTTCTAGATTCCTCAAACCACATTTTCACCACATGTGATTTTCAAAGAACATCTGCTCTGCATTAGCTAATCTGCTAATGTATATCTTAATATGGTACATTGACGGACAAACTATCATTATTAGGACTTGTAAATCTCCGTCTTCTACAATTTTTCATCACACTTTTTCCAGTCTTGCAATTGTAACCAAGATATAGCTACCTCAGCTGATATCTTCTCTGGCTTGCTATTTTTTTCCATATTTACATAACTTCCTCATAAGTTGAGGGTCTCATGTTCTTGTTCCGCTGCTAGAGTTTTGTGCCTCAAGTTATAATAAATAAAACATCAGCAGTGTATGTATCTCAGTACCATCCTTGTTGTGTATAGCAAAATGGCGGCACAGAAATTGTCACAGAATGTGCTAAAGGCTCCTGGGGCCTTCCAAAAATTCCCTAAATTTAAAGGTGTTTTCAGCTTGCATGATTTTACTTTCTGCAAGAAATTCAAACTTTCCATGAGTAAGGCCTTTAATAAAAATTTCCTTCCAACTTAGCGATATCTTAGTATGGCAAGAAAATTACTGATACAGCTTTTATAGGAATGGTATCCCTGTCCTAGACATTGTAATACAGGGAACACACTGTCCAGTGCCCTACATATTTCATATTCATTCACACCATAATATTTTAGGATGAAAGAGTTCATCATCACCTCCTTGATGTGTGTGATAACTGCCTTATGCTGCCATAACTGTGTCTATGCTACAACTTGGTTTAGAAGCCACCCTAGGGTGTTGGCAACATTTTAGAGGTGAATCTCAGCTGTCTGGTTTACTAATCATAATTGATTTACCAGCTTTAAGTTTCAGTGTTGCCTGCACTGCAGGTTCTAGCCTTAGAGAAGAAATGGATAGCAAAGGTGCAATTTCACCCCACTTTTTATTTAGTCATCTTTTTATTATGGCAATCAACTTTTTCATCTGCTTCTCTTACTATAATCTACTTTTTCAAGCCAGAAACAGGCAAGCACATCCAGGGTGAGGATGCCAGCATGCTCTGTGGCAGAACACTTTTATCTATGCAGATCTTGCTTTAGACTGCCCCCAGTATGACCTGGATCCCAGCAAATGCTGTTAGAACCTCCTGCCGACCATGCTGCTGGTACATTGCCACCATTGTCCTGCAGCACTTGCCAGTATCCAGCTTTGGTTCTGAGTCTTGAGAATATTTCTACTTTTGCCTAGTCAGGCATAGATAATAAGGCCTTTGTTTAGGCTGCTAGAGTTTGCTCTCTGAAAACACATGGGCTGTCTCGGTTCTCCAAAGCTATTACGATGCCTTCCAACCAACAAGGTTAAGTACTATTAGCAAAATATCCCCCCTACACAGACAAAAAAAAAAAAAAAAAAAAAAGAGGAAAAAAGAAATGCTGCCAAGTCCCCCTGTTTCATCCTATGAACATCTGAAATGAGTACAGGCTGACTCAGATGTTATAATATAGCATAGTTGTAAGAATGCATATCAAACATTTCTGTCAAACATCACCCCTGACTAGGAGCCAAATGAGGACCTAGATATGAGATTCTTCTGACCGACAGCTGTCCACTGGTACATTTTGAAAACAGAATGACAGATATGTTGCAATGAATTTCTCCACTGTATAAGGTAGCACATGGGGGAAAAAAAGGATTTTTTTTTTGAAAACAATCTCCAAACCACGGCACTTTGTTCATCTTCAGCAAACTACTCAAAGGTTAAGCAGAAATTCACATTATATAATTTAAAAATATTAATTTTGCGTAGACTATACTAAGTATTAAATGTATTAGTAGTTGAGAAAAATTTGTAATGCTTCCACTTTTTAAATTTAAACTTGACTGTTCAAATGCTGAATATTAATACTATGGCCTGCTTCTCCATACTAACTTGAAAAAGAAAACCCCATTTCTTTCCATATCTAACAAGCACACTTCTTCGCTTGAAAAATATATTTTTGCTGGGTAAGAGCCTTTCAAGGTATCTGTAAAACACATGAGTGTGAAAAATCATTGCTTGAAAGTGTTCTTTTTGTGAAAAGAAGAGGTGAGCACAATCTTTGAGATACTTGGGACTCCTTCTTAATTGACACAAACCAAGAATTTCTGGAAGTAAAATGTACACAGCACAATTTGCAGATGTAATCTGATCACAAAAGCTTTGAGCTGTGAAACAAGAGAGAGGATAAGGGCAACAGCATGAAAAGAGGAGCCTGGAAAAGTTCCAAGATGTGAAAAGAAGACAGACTGTTCGGTGGAGAGCTTTAGAAGCGAACCAAAGCTCTGCAAAGTAGGGAGAAGAAAAACAGTGTTAGCACTGGCCACTCAAATATTGCTACCATGGCACTGAGCAGCAGTCAGCAGAAGTCCAATACAAAGAATTTCTACAAAAGTCAAGCAAGTTTTTTAGCTAAGTAGACTCTCTCATATATTTATAAACACTAGAAAAGTTCCAGGGTAATAAAGAGACATTGAAACTGTTTCTGTGTGTATTAATGTCTACTAAATCCCATGTTTAGCTGGAACAGGTGACTGCTCTATCCAAACAGGCAGCCTGCCCTGCTTCCCTCCTCCTCACAATAGCCATTGCTAATCTTTGGTTTGCTTGCTTCTAAAGTCCAAGCAGTAGCAACTCCACAACTCCAGCAAAAAGTTCATAGAAGACAACAGTGCAAAGATGTCAAAACCTGAATAAATGCATAAATATCTCAGTAAAGATAAATAGCAGTAATTTTTAATTTATTAGATAGTCTAGCTGCTAGTAAAATGTATTCTTTATAAAACCAACATTTGAAAATCTAGGTAACATACTCAACTTTGTAAAAGACAGAATATTTCAAAAGAAGAGGCAATATTTTAAAAGATTCTGGAAATACTTCATTACAAAATCTGGAAATAGTGTCAGTGACACCCAATCTTCCTCTCTCTCCCCGACAATTTTCACCACCTGCTTTTAGCTAAAGTATAAGCCAAGATTTGAAAACTGTTAATCACAAGGAAAACGCTGCGTACCATGTAAGCTGCATCTCAGAGCTACCAGACGTTCCAGCTGGGAAATCAAATCCTTACGCTCATCCACACTTACCAGATCTCTCTTTAGACAGTCATTCCTGGTTAGATCATGTCTCCACTCAGCACACTGCCGTGCTGCAGATGAGAGTGACAGAATACATAGCCTGTTTCTCACCAGCAACCACATACGTACATTTTGTGTCCTGCTGGTAGATTAAAGGCACTGAAGTTATCAGAAGTCTTTTAGTTTACCTGGGAATTCAGCGTGCAGGCAGTGTGAGCCATCTCCCAAGGCTCACCCACCCACTATGCCTACACTGTGCTACCAGCCTTATGCCCACTGGTCGTGTCTCTCCTTTCCCAGCACAGGGCCTGCAAGGGACAGCCAGTGTCTGACTGCACCTGACTTTACCTGATGGGCCCCTGAGAGGGTTTTTGGACTTGGAGTGGGTGGGCAGAGAGGGGCTGAGGCAGGGGGTTGAGAGGGAGAGCCCATAGGTGCAGTCTGGCAGGATCTGCTGCATGGGAGAAGGGTGCAGTTCACTGCAGATACATTGGGAGCTTTAAGGCTTGGCAACCCTTTAGTGATGAGGCCATCTGAGTCAGACAGCACTATTTGTCTGTCACCCAATCTCTGCAATAGTGACCAGTGATCTCATGCTCCACAGACTCAAGAACAATGTTTAAAACAACCTGCTTGAATTTATAGGCCACAGATGCTACCCATGCCCAAATTCAAACAGAGGCATAAAGTCTTCCTCCAATGGCATAGGCCACAGGAGCCATGGCATGTTTATGGTTGCTCATGCATGTCTCAAGACCCTATTAAGAACAATGGCATCACTGAGGCTTGTGAAAGAGAGCCCAAACGGAAAGCAAAATATTGTCAGCATCCATGTGAATGTCAATTCTGTAAAATTCACAACCTTAATCAATGAATATTATTAATATTATCTGCCTATTAATAACTTATATATAGGCATAATATATATAATACAGCTATATTATCAGCTATACATACAGCTATAGCTGTATTTTATATATAAATACAGCTATATTATCTGTATATTAATAACTTATATACAGCTAGGTATTATATATTACATGTATATAAAATGCATGCACACTATCTCTGTATTTATATATGTATGAACAGCTGCTCATTCTCTACTGCATCTTTCAGATTTTAAGAAAATCAAAACAGTATCAAAATACTAACAGTCATGCTTGGATTGCTCAGAAGCTGCCTGTGTCAAATCTATAGAATCTATATATAGTGCATAGGTTATATGGGCCTTATGGGAATTGCTTGAACTGAAGAAATGAATCACTGATTATCTCTCAGTGCCAGGATGCTGCAAACTGAACAGAACTAACCCAATGGTCACCGTTATTAACAACTTTTCATATGAAATAGGATAATTTATCTAGCACTATCAAGGGATTTTAAAAAGTTTTTACGATATTTTTAAATAGCTCCACCCACCATAAGCTGCTATTATAATTACTGTTATACTATACCACAAGTGTGGCCTTTGAAATCTCAAGCAGCCATAAGTCTAACAGGACTATGCAAATTTTGGTAGCCTGCATCTCATCTCAAAGCTCCTAAACTTAAAGCAGCTCTTATTGAACTGCATCTCAAAACAATTTGGTCCCTAGATGTCAGGTAATTGCTGTAGAATTGGTCTCCTTTTAATTGCAAGGAGTAGTTTTTAAAATACCTACTTTTAAAAATACCTACTTTTGTGTTATTTCAGTATTCAGTGTCAAGTGCTTGCTTTCCGCAGAGAGCACAAAATAGAAAAACAACAGCAGCAGCAAAATCAACTGCTTGCTAGGATTTCTCTCCTAGTTCACACAGAAGAAGGTATTTTTGCGGCTGACCCAGAATTGATAACAAATGAGATTTGTTCAGATACGCATGCCTGTAAGTCACAGCCTAGCCAAATATCTAATTTAAGCACAGGTGCCACTTAAGCAAGAAAACGTCTTTCCATCCTAACCATCTGAAGAGGCTATTGATACCCACCACTACTGCTTGCACATGATATCAAGAGCCTCTCCTGCTGCAGTTCAGGCACTTCAACCATTACAAGGAGCTCCCAGGCTTTGTCCAAAATGCTGCTCCTGCCTGCCCCTGAGAGAAGACCAACATTGTGGGTTAGGCTGGCTCACTGGTCACCGAGTTAGAAAGCACAACACTGCAGTTCAACAGCTTGAACTCATAGCCAAATTGTGGCACATGGGTCTATTCCAGCCATCTGCTCTGAGGAGCGTGTGCCTGCAAACCCCGTGATGATCAGCACATCATGGAAGTGCAGGAGAGAGCTCACTGTGAGGATGTGCACCCATAAGCCTTAAAATTCATATCCTCTAAAACTTAATTTCCTTGCCTAACATTTCTTCTCCTTTACCTGCTATAAGCAGTCTCAGATACCAGCCTTGCATCCAGAGCTACAGAAGCACAAACACGCACACATGCCATGTCTGTGTATCCATCCAACAAACCCAGGCCTCTGTACACACACACCCCCCACAGCCACAAGGCACATCAAGGAAACTCGCCACCAGGCACACATCATTTACCATACAGGTAAACCCTTGCTGATAAGGATGCATGCACATGCTCCATATGCCTGTAACACAGACAACAAACCCAGCCTCAATAAAAAACACATCATCTCTTGCACTCAGCAACCCTGCGTCCCTAAGCAGAAACAGCCTGAGTGTCACACAGTGCTCCCCTGCATACTGCTTGTGCCCGCCCTTCTGTCCTTCTGTCACCCCTCAAGTGTGCAGGCTGTTCCAGACCTGGGGCTCTGTGTCTGTGTGTCTGTGTGTCTGTGTGTCTGTGTGTCTGTGTGTGTGTGCAAGAAATGGGTGAGTTTTAAGTGTCTAGGAGTGCATGGCCGTGACGGGGTGGCTGCACGCACGTGGTGCCGGCAGGTCTGTGAGGCCATGTGGGATCGGTGCTGTGTGGTGCCTGTGCGAGCGCGGCACACACGGGGATGTGCTGCGCGGTGTGAGTGAGCACACGCGTGGAGCGCTGCGCTGTGTGGAAAAGTGCATTGCGGGGGAGTGTCGAGTGCTGCAAATACAAGCAGCAGTCCTGTCAGTTTCGCGTGTGCTCATACAGCGCGGTGCCGTGTGTCATTTTCTGCGTGCGTGTGACGGTCCCCGTGCGGCGGCCGCGGCGTGTCTGGGCGAGCGCCCCGCAGCCTGCGCGATGCCGGGAGCGCACGGGCGCACGGTGCTGTCTCCCCGTGGGGCAGCCGTGACACCCGGCCAGCGCGGGCAGCCATCGGTCCCCGCACGGGGATGTCCGGGTGCGACAGCCGCGTGCGCGGGGCACCCGCAGTACCTGCCGAAATGTCCCAGGGAGTCGAAGAGCCGCTCGGAGCTGAGAGCCATGGCGGGGCGGCTGCAAGCCGGGAGCCTCCGCGTCGCTGTCCCGGCGGTGCGGGGAAGAGGCGCTGTCCCGTCCCGTCCCGTCCCGTCCCGTCCCGTCCCGTCCGTCCCCAGCCCGCCCCCAGCGCCCGCCCGGCCCCAGCGCCCCGCCCGCCGCGAGGGGAATGGGCGGGCGGGCGGGCGGGAATAACGGGCGTGCCCAGCAGCTCCCCGCTGGAACCGGGAGCCGGCCCCGGCAGCGGGACCCGGGAGCCGGACCTGGCAACTCCCTTGGTGGCGGCCCTGCGCGCCCCGGGCTGGCTCCGGGCCAGTGCCAGCCCCCGTGTCGCCACTGTGGAGCCTTGGCTCCCGGGCGAGCGGTTCGACCTCCCGCATGACCGAGCGCCTCAGCCCCTTCATGTTTTTCATGTTAAAACGAAACTAAAGGAGGCAGTTATGTGCTTACCATCCTCCTGTTACAATCCAATAATCCAATATATTTAGGCTGGAGTGTATTTCATATGGACGTTTTGAATTAAAGGAGGGTAAAACCATTTCTTTTTTCCGCAGGGCAATATCAGAATAATTTTTAGTAGCCTTACAATCTGCACTGCTATTTGGATACATCACCTTTCTCCCCTGCCCCCAAAGTTTTAGCACACAATGTAAAATAGAATTATCATTTAATAAAAGTAAAATATGTAACATGTCCCATATCTGCTTGACCGTCATTAGTTCTCAAATTTGTAACGAAGCATTTGGACTTACTTTTGTGCCTTGCCCATAGGAGGCCAAGATAATCACTTTGAATTTGTTTGAGGATTAGCAAAGCGAGTTGCAACAGAAGATCATTGTAATTAGTTTAGCAGAGGGTTTTGTTGGAACAGATACACTTTAGCAGTCCAGTCACTCTAGGCTCTGATAATCAGGCAAAATACAGGGAAAAAAATCCCAAAACTGTTGCAGGTGCAGCTCTCATATTTAAGGCTTGTCTTCCCTAGAGAGCTTCATTTCCCTTCTCAGACAGATACAAGTTGCAAGCTTTCCCTGCTCAGAGAAAGGCGGTGGACCAGATGCCCTCCTAAGTCCCCTTCCAACCTAAGTTGTTTTATGATTCTGTGATGAAAGACACATTTTCCAGCAGATTGCATTCTCTCTTTCTGGGCTGCTCTGTTGAAAAACACAGAAGACCAAAACCAAATCAAAACTAATCGCCAAAAAAGCCCCCTAGTAAATTCAACCTTATTACTTGTGTACTTCATTTTTTAGGAAGCACAGGAAAAGCTCAGAGGTAAATCCCTATTAAATGCCTGGAAGTCAACCTTCTGTCTCCAAAACACTGAGACTCTGCTGCTCCACAGGGAAATGTGCCTTTAAGAGGCTCTGGCACCAAGCAACTACCACAACTGTTCCTCTGCACAGAGCAGATGTTGGGGCTTCAGGGTGACAATCTGTTCCAGCATAGACCTGGAAAAAGCAGATGTTTGTCAGGCTCTTTGGCTCTGAGTGACTCCTGACCACACCAGCAAAATGAGCAAATAGTAAGTTACACAACCTGAATAATGAGTTCAGCAGAGGATTGCTCCTTGCAGCTGATGAGTTGTGAGACCACTCACCACATCCACCAGCTCTGAAGGCTTTGCTACTTCTGACAAAGCTCCCCATATATCTCTGTGCATCTGCAAGGGACATTTTTAACACTGAACCTAGACTTTGTTGCAGTTCCTTTCTTAGGCTACGTAAGCCAGAAAGCCTAAGGATAGATCTTTTTTCTTTTGGTATGAATTTTTTAATTGCTTCAGTTTTACCTTAAAAATGCCAGCATTAAATTTAATCATCCTGGGGTTTTGGGGGTTCTTTGGTGTCTTTTTGGGGTGTTTTTTCCTGCAGAATGTTTTTCAGGTTCAAAATGGTATGTGCTTGAATCCGGCACAGGTACTTTAACAAAGCATTTCTTTCTTCAAAGAGCCACACTAGCCAAATAATTATTTGCATAAACAAACACCAATGAATAGTAAACATTCTGGTTAAATATTGCATTGCTGGTCATGTGCCCGGTTTTAATGTCTTGCTTCCTAAGTAAATGAATCAGTTTTCTGTATCTTTACAGTGAGTAGGGAATATCTAATTTTGGTGTAAAATTCGAGCACAAGAGAAAACCTAATCCCTTTCTGTGCCATTTTTAAGCCCAAAAAGATCCATTAATAATAAATTATTCATAAATTTCTCTTTACAATCTCTTGTAGGCATTCTTGTACACATTTCTATGCTTGTCTCTTTGATAATATCATGACTTTACTGCCCATAGCAAAGGAAAGAAATTTGCACACACTCCTATTAAAATTAATAACAAACTCCCACATGCCTGCATTTCTAAGGGTTATTAATGTAATGTCTTTAATGTCTGCTCTCCTAAACTTGTGGTGATCAGAGATTTGCCTTGTTTCTTTCAAGCCTGTGAAGATGCACTACAAGGTTCAAGCTTGCCTTTTCTCCTATCCTGTTATGCCAATCCTACATGAAGTAGTAACTGTGCATTTAGTCCCCATCATTCCTGACTGAGATGTTTTTCACCAGGCACCTGGAAATAGTCATAGCACTGTTCTCATACAATACACGGCTCTCTTCCCAAAGGATGGTGCTCCATGATAACTCTTGTGCAACAGAAACTACAGGGAACATCAAAGAAGGCATGATAGATTTCTGTAATTAAAATGTGTCACGGTAGGCCATCCACATCTAAACTCTACTTACTGAAGAATTTTAGGGATTTTATTAGGGATTTATTCAGAAGAAACCAAAGCAAGGTTGTGATCCCTTTCCTATAATGTCTTCAGGTGGAAGCATCAAAGGTGTTCACAACAGACAAACACTCTTCGGGGTATTCTAGAAGTTTAAAATGTTGGTCTTTTAATCCTGCAAGGGGAATGTGCAATAGTTCATCACAAGAAAATTTGAGTTAACCTCATTTCTGGCATTCACAAGCAGGCTGTTGTTCCAACAGGGACATTTGATACTGCACAGTCCTTGAGGAAGGAGTGAACTTTACAATGTGTAACAGGAGATGAGACAGCTTACAAAATAATCTCCTTCAGTCTGACATTCCCACTAGGAAAAATCCAGGACCTACTGGTAAGGCCTGTTCATGGTCTCCCCTTTTTTAAGTCAATTAAGAGTGTCACCAATGCATGAGAGGTGTCAGAGGAACGTGCCTCTGACGTGGTTCTAATACATCCATGTATGTACACAGAGTTTCACATTGCAGCTGAACCCAAAACACTAAAGTGGTGTGGATGGCAGATAACTGGCGGTGTTGCCAACACAGTTCCATGGACACAGATAATGACTTCTTAAATAGAGCCAATTCCTGACCCATCTGTTCCCCCACTTCCATTGGCAAGGTTTGTAGATCAGAGACGACGAGCAGTGCAGGAACTGCAAGAAACAAGAAACACAGTTGATCTTCCTACTGCCTACTCTCCCCCAGGCTTTCACGTAGACTCCATCATGAGTGCTTTCTTGACATCTGCTTTTATCACACTAGTGAAAAAAACCCTTACTGAAATCAACCACAACACATCTTGAATGTAACCTCTCACTTCCTGTTTTGAAGTTAGAAATTTCTGTTCCCTTGCAGGAAAAATAAAACCTGCAGGATCTATGGCAAACATATTTATCAATGAAAACACAGCTTCTAGAGAGTAAGCCCAAAACAAGCTTTACTTGCATAAACGTGTGTCAGCCGTTGAATTGCTGGTGTTGAAGAACACTTGCAGAAAACTTGTCTTTATGAAAGGTTAGGCAGTCGTGCAGAAGTTACTTTTATCTGCTAGAAAGTAAACGAAGGCATTATAAGCCATTTACTTTGGCAGTTTGGAAGTCTTGCAATTACACTGCAGTAGCTTGTTCATCATTTTACATTTAACAGACTTACAAACATGGTCAGCAGTGTAGCAAGCAGGCTGATAAAGCAGATCAGCACATGTACCCTGCTAAGCAAAAACTTTTGAGATTCTTCTGAACTACAAGGAAGGAAATCTGCAATTCCCTGATTTCTCAGGAGTCCAAGCACTCAGTCTGCAAGAACCAGAGCTGTAGCAAGGTTGATGGGAGAGTGGTTTGTTGGCAGCTGCTGCAAATATGCTCAATATACCTTGTTTTCCTTCCTCCTGCTGCTCAAAGCAGGCCAGGCAGGCATGAGGCAGTGGCAGCAGCCCAAAGTCATCCACTATGGCTTTGGCTATATTTTTTCTTCCACTGTGTCCTGGACAGAGCTCTGGAATAATCATGAGAGGCTCCTCTGGAGAACTCGTTCAGGCTTTGTATTCATTGCAATAAAGGCCCAGATAGGATTTTGAAAGCCTAGAGAGTGTCTCCTAGCTGTACTGTGGGCAACCACAAGGATACAAGCAACCATGACACTTCAGTGTGGACCACTTCAGCTTCACATTTTCAAGAGTTCTTCCTCCACAGTGTGCTTTTGTATTTAGTTATTGCAGCCATACAGATGTTGAATGTATATGAACAGAGTGTTTCATCATGGAAACTTTCTTTGCTGGTCCAATATGAATAAATACACTCCTTGAATAATCTTAAAATCATACAGAAATTCAGAAAAGCAGGTTGAATGTTCAGGAGAACAATGAAATCTTTACAGGTCATTACTCCATCTCAAGTCTCTGGGGTAACAGAAGCCCGTTAGTCTATAAGGAAAATGGCAATGAGAATTTATCTGAATATTGTTTCAGTTTTGGACTACATGTACAGGATATACACATAGAGTTTGCCTTTTAGGGAAAGTAGAAGCTAAACTCCATGATAACTTCACAACAGAGCTCTTCAGGAGGTCTAAAAGACAGACCCATCTGATAAGGTCATTAAAATACATTTTAGCAGAAGTTTAAAGAGAAATTCTGAGGAGAGTGCTGTAATTAAACAAAACACACCACACTCAAAATCCCATCTTTGATTTTTATTCAATTATTATGAAAGAGGGCAGATCTAGATATAAGGAAGAAATTCTTCCCTGTGAGGGTGGTGAGGCACTGGAACAGGTTGCCCAGAGAAGCTGTGGATGTCCCGTCCCTGGCAGTGTTCAAGGACAGATCGGATGGGGCTCTGCTGGTCTAGTGGAAGTACTGTCCGCAGCAGGGAGACTGGAACTGGATGATCTTTAAGCTTCCTTCCAACCCAAACCATTGTATGATTCCATCATTATTCCCTTAGTAGGCTTCCTCCCTTCCTGCGTTACCAGTGATCCCACAATGGCCAGGACACAGCACCAGAAAGCACACCAGCAGACACAGGCTCAGTGGCAAATATTCTCTCAGTTCTGTCTGCTCTAAGGTTTTCACCACAACTTCCTGGACACTAATGTGACCAGTAAAGTGACTGTGTGGCCTTGTGAACTCCCTAGAGACCTCCTAAAACAGCAGCGGTGACTGCAACAGCAGTGCTAGCAAATTATTCTTTGCCAATCTGTATTTAGTTGGGGAACCAAGAAGGCCTCTTTGGAGTATGCATCATTTAAAATATCCTGCATTTCATACTGGTTATGTTTGGATCTTTAGTACCTTTCTTACCAAAAGATATAGATAAGAAAATGCTTCAGAGAGGGTGAAGGGAGCTCACAGTTCAATTCTGTAATCTTGCTAGAAGGAAAACAAAGAAGTGACTAGAATTTATGCTGCATTAGAACCTGAATAAGGAAAAATACAATAACCAAATGGCTCTATACACCAGCAGAAACAAAAATAATAAAAACTAGAAGCTGAAGGTTTAAGCCAGATTCATTAAAATGAGAAACAAGGTCCATGGCCATAGCAGAAATTGTAAATAATTACTGAAACCATCAACCAAAGGAACTGATGGATTCTCTACGCCTTGAAATTTTCTAAATATCATCGAATTAGATGTTTTTCTCTTCTATAGATAGACATCTATTTTCTATATAGAGATATTCTCATATACAGATAGTATTTATCAAATGAATTATATAATAAACCAAGTTGAAAGTCTGTATCTTTCATTATGCAAATGATCAGACATGCAAGATGTGCCTTCTAACTTACAAATATATTCAGTGAGAAAACTGATGAGGAGAAATTTTTGTTGCAGCTGATTAGTAAAACCACGCTGGCAATTACTGAATTCCTTTCACTGCTGCCATGCCAGTGTTTGGAGCTGTTTTTGAAAACTGGACTTCCTTTGGGACCTCAAAGAAAAGCATTGTGGCTCCTTACCAGTGCTTAACAGTGCAGAAAAAACCAGCAGCACATCATGTTAGCTTAAGCTCTTTAGCATGATTAACAAAGGACACAGATCTGACAGGGTTAGATGAAGTGATTTAGGATGATACCAGTACCAGGTGTCTGCTCCATGCCCTCTGCTTGATGCCTCAGCAAATATATGGTCTGTGAAACTGCCTGGATGAGTTTCAGATTTCATATTATTTGGCCCTCTCTGTGTTGGCAGACACATGGGCTGGACCTGAGTGCCAGTAGTATCTTAAACCCCTGCATTTGGACTCCCAGATCCTGTCTGTTGGTGGTCTCAGCAAGGAGGAAGTGGCAGCACAGATTTCAGAGCAGGAAGGACGCCAAGAACAAGTACCTCAGGGATCTGGAATGCATACTGTGTGTACTGTACACTGCAAAATAACACCCTGGCTAATAAAGCAGACCATGCGTCAACAGGAGCTACTCGTTTTCTAATGCAATATGACTTTAACATATGGTAAAGAGCAATGAAGAGTAACTGAAATTTTTGAGAAAAAAATACTTCCTTAGTGCAAGAAAAGTACCAAAAACAAGAGACACATTTTGTGTGTGTTTCACAAAAATCACATGGAGGCTATATGTGGATATGCATCCAGATGTTTTCAGATACTCTCACCAAAAATTCTAGTTTGGAATCAAAGATTTTAGACAACTTTGTCAACAGATTTAAAAACTATTGCCACACACAATTATAGAAGCACAATTACTCTGCATACCATTTAGGGACACAGAATGCCACGGGTGAATTTGCATTCTCTGGGCTGCTTGCATTTAGGCTTTGAAGAGTCAAAGAAAAAGGAGGCTGACTTTCCAAAGACACATGCAAGCATCCCTCACTCAGAAAACTCAATCTCAAGATGATGCTGGCCATATAAACACTTTAAAGATTTGAATATTGCTGCCAAGCTGAGGCAGGTGAAATCCACAAATGGCTAAAAAGCAAATCCATACTCTAATTTTACAACCGTGCCAAAGCACACCCCAATAGAAAACCTTGTGCCAAGTCCTGTGGCCAGGTCTGTTGTTTCTTCAGAGGTATGGAGAAGCCACTGTCATGAAGCAGTACTCCAGATGGGTTTTTCCATGCTAAAGTAGAACAAGGGAAACAGAAGTAGGAGAAGATAACGCCAAAGCCAGGCAGCACAGATGGATAACACTGCAACAAGGACCTTCCAGGAGAATCCCTACCAACAGGTGGTCTTGTCTGTCCTTGAAGGCACACCACCACTCCTAGACAACAGAGGCAAGAAAAATTACACAGTTTGTAAATTCATTTGAGCAAAGTTCACTGGCAATTTTGGCTATTATGCACTTAACTGTAACTGATTTCCTGTAGAAGGTAAATCATATCTGAGTAAAAAATCCCACAAGAGATGTCATTTCATACTCTGTAGCACATACACCCTGCACCAAAAAACCTTTGCATTTCCTGTGCCTCCCTTTGCTTAAAGCAGCTATCCACAACCACTGCTAGCTTAACCTGATACCAGCTGAAGCTGTCCCTCCTTTTCACTTCTAAAACTGGCATGTGTGGTTGTTCCAGATTTGCAGGGTCCTGTGCTCTTTAGACAAATATGTAAGTACAAATGAACTTTGGTGACATGCTAGAGAAGCCAATGTCCTATCCAAGGCATTTCAGCTGCTTTGCTTTCACTTTGATACACTCAGCTCTTCAGTCTTGCAGTGAAAATGACCTGGACTACACCGTGGTTTTTTTTTTTTTCCAGTTACTTTACTCCCAGATGACCCACTTTATTCCTTTACTGGATTTCTGACGCCTGCTATATGCTGTAAGACCACAGTGAGGCAGGTATGCTCAGCAAGTTCTTGCCAAGCCTTTGGGATTAACAGTTTGTTTAGTATTCCTCCTACACCCTGTCATGCTGGCCTGTGTGAGATTTCAAGCAGAAAGCAGTGATTATTCAGGATGCTGCTCCTGTTACTTTTGAATTTGTTTGGCTGCCTCAAGAGGGACTGAACTAAGACTGCACAGGCTCGAGGACTTCCAGTCCTCTCAAGACAATTATTTTAAGGTACTAAATATTGTTTCTGTTCAAAACAAATCACACAGGATACACAGCTGAGTTTTCCTAAGGGCATTATTAAAATGCACTTGATTTTAATACCAACTCAAACCACTCAGTGTTTTGACAGCTCAAAACTCAGCAACTCAGAAAACTAAAGGAGTGATTTTGTGTGCTAACTATACATCACCTGCTTCTCTGAGATTCCCCAATATACAAACAAAATCATCCCACGACAGTTACTCCTGACATAAACTTGGCTCGATGGAAAAATTTGGTCCACCATCCTACAACACTACTTCAATTCAGATGGAAAAAACAGGCAAAGAGTTGTGAAATGAAAGAAGTAAAATAGTGAGGCTCTGCATTTTCTTCCATTTGTTTGAAAAACATCAAGCTGTGATTGATTTGAAGCATACATGAAGAAGATAGAGGGGACCAAAAAAAAGGAAAATTTGTGGCTTTGGATGTGTTACCAAAGTGCTTGTTCCAACAAGCTGGGTCTCTTCCTTGGTAAAGAAAAATGAGCTGAATTTTTTTTTTTTTCATTAGAATTGCCAATTCAGTAATGTTGAAATATCTTGTGGAAAGGCTAAGACTTTGGCAAAGTTTCAGAGGAGCCCACATTTGTCCTAAGCATTTGCTCAGCACCATTCCCTGGCTGCCTGACAAGGACTCATCTACTAGCAACACAAGTTGGTCTATTTTCAACTTCTCAGGAGCCCACAGGCCCACAATTTCCCGGATGAAACTTGCTGAGTTTCATCATTTCAGACATTTCCAGCTGAGATATTTCTTGCTGCTTTTTCCACTGCCGAGGTTGCAAGTCCCTTCCATAGAGAATCTGATGTATTGGAGTTTTGCAGCTAGGTGGAACAAGACCAGAATACCTTGTGACAGTGTCTGAGAAGGCTCCCAGCACAAGCTCCTAACTCAGCTGTTGCTCCATAGGCAACAGGCACTGGAGTGAGCAACAGGCACTGCTTGTGCACAGATGTGAGCTGTGATTGCTATGGCACATTGCAAATGCCAAGAACAGTAGATTGAAGAGAGGGAAACTGCAGTGATGGATGGACAGAGGCTCACCCTGAACAGTGTTTCCTTGAAACCTGGAGGTGATTCTTGCAGCTTTACTGTGGCCTTTTGCAAATGGGGAGGGGAGATGATGATGCTTGAAGAGAATGTACAATGTCCTCAGCAAGAAAAAGCGTAAAACAACTAAAGATGGGGCAGCTCTTAATCTCTCTTCTCTCTGACTGCCTTTTAACTGGCAATCAGAAGCAAAGTCAAGATTTAGTGGAACATGATGGTGTCTATCCAAGAAGTCCACATGATCCATCTGCTGGGTGCTGGTGGTAATAGGACTTCCTTTAAGGAATATTCAACACCACAGGTCCAAGTAGCTTGGGAAAAAGAGACACATCTCCTATGCACCTTTACTGACAAGAGACTCAAAGGTATGCACAGACTGTTTCTATCCCACTGTCTCAGCAGAGACTGTGTCCATGCTAAACCCTGGATGCTGGCAGCTGCAGCAACACAAAACTCAGCCCCAGCTTCAAAATCCATCCAGAAAGTAGGGAATTAATCACCATGCAGGGAATAAAGCTGTGTACATTGTACTGTAACTTCCAGGATGGTTGCCACCTCGACACGCTTCTCATGTGATCCAAAGGCAAGGTTTTATTAGCAGAACTAGTTGCATGAGTATCTTGAGGAAACAGAGCAAGAGCTGCTGTTGCTGAAGGAGAACCCCCATGAAATCCTTGGGTGTTCTCCTCTCAGTTTCCCAGTTGCCTTCTAATACCCCTTCACTCTGTTTTCTCCCATCATCACCCTTTCTCCTCTGGTTCATCTCCCTCAAATTCTAAAGGAGCTGGTGAACACTGGCCAAAGACCAGCTAGGACTTGTGAGCAGCTCTCAGGGGAAGCTATCCCAGGAGGGTGCGGGTGATCCCCTGCATGCTGCTGGTGGTCAGCTCCATGGTCTCCGCTCTCTGAGCTCAACAAAAGTGTGCCCACACCACAGGTGCAGCTCAGGGCCACTGCCTGCACACCACTGCCTCTCACTGACTGCAGTGGATGGGACTCCATAGCTATGAGCAAAGATCCTGTTCCTAGCAGTGTTCCCTCTACGCTCACCCATGCCTTCACCTGCCAAGGGCTGTGCATGGGCTGTAGGACCCTATGCCTCTGCTGAGGAGCACGAAACAAGACATGGCTGGGCTCTCCTCCACTATTTAGGCAAGGACAGCAGCAAAGTTGTGAGCTGTGGAACACCTTCTCTGACACCAGGAGGTGACCTCCTCCCTGTCCCCTCAGTCATCACAGCTTGCAACATCCCTGGATGACCTCAACAACCTATCAACACATTTGAATCAGAGCAGCAAATAGCATCTTCCTACCTTCACACACCCCTGCTCTGGGTTCCCAGGTTACTTTGCCGCAAAGGGCATAGCAAAACCATGATCTTTTCTGCACTTGACACCTGGCTTTCACAGCCTGGAAGGTGTCCAGCTGGATGCAGCCCTTCACAGCCCAGGGACTTGAGCCCACATCCTGTGGGGGACTGGCTCTCTCCTGGGGCATGGTGGTTCATGGGCTCAGACCTCAGTTCTCATTTCCAGACAGTGAAGCCACAACTTCTTCAGCCCATCATGTGTCATGCAAACCCAGGGAAAACAGTGCCAGGAGCACCAAATTTTCCCGCACACAGGACCAATACAGGCACTGCCACAGCAAGGGGAAATGAGAAATTACCTGCCAGGCTTCAGCTGCTGTAACACAACCAAGGAGGCTGTAAGCCACCTTCCCTGTCCTTGGAGCAGGGCTCTCTGCATCATCTCACACCGGTACCTGGCAAAAGCACCATTACCTTCTAAAATTTTCTGCCGTTATCCTTCCAGCCGCCAGTAGATGGTGATACTTTATCTCCATCCGACATGCGTGCGTGCACTGCAGTCAGGGAGGCAGCAAGACAGCCTGTTTGAGAAGAGATTAAAAAACAAAAATAAATGCGAAAGTCAGGCTACAGACAACCTCCTGCTTGTGCAGATGCTGATTTTTACAGTCCATCTAATATCCCAAACCTCACTCGGGAGCCCTGGCTAGATTTACAGAGATGAGAAAAACTGCAACTTCAGCTTCCTAGTTGCTTCCTAGTGTGATCCTTTGTATGTACGTGAGTGGGTACATGACAGGAGCACTGAAGGCAGAGCTCTTTATCGAATCTGCATGGTCTGGGCACCAGTGAGATGAAGAAAATGTATTTATCTCTGAGAATGCAAATAACATCCTCCTCATCTCTGACAAAGCAAAATTCCGGAGGTGTTTGGCAATCACTTTCTCTCAAAAGGCTCCCTTTATTTAACAGAGTTCTCTTCCCACTGTAGATGAAAAATAATGTAAATCACTGATCTGCAAAGTCCTCTGTGGAAAATCTGCTCTCATGCTTCCACCTCTTACAAGTTTCCTTCAGAGCCACATTTGTGCAAGAACTGACCAGATCATAAAGAAAAAATAGAACAGATCTGGCTAAATGCTGCTTGAAATTGAAATGGCAATATTTTTGTCATTCCTGATTTATTCATATATCATTTACTTTGGGGCAAGACTGATGTGGTTGTGAGAGATGTGGTCCTAAGCAAAGGCAAAGGGTGGCAGGATAAGAAAGCCCTGCCTAACACTAAGTTGCATGGCCAGCCTGATGCCTCACAGACATGCCAGGAATAACTGACAAAATATGGACCACAGCAAATCTTTCCCTTTTATTGCTCCAATTACAGGCCTGATCTTCCTTTCTCAGAAGCTATGTGGGTTACAGAGGTGATCATTTTGACTGTCCTAAAACCATTGCTAAAACACTCCATTTAGCTGGGAGCCATTTTTTGGCTGTTTCCATCTCCATTGCCAGAAGAAATTACTTTGCAGTCTCATCAGCTCATCCTTGTTCAGCCTGGTTCCACTCCATAGGTGTTCCAGGTTGTGGCTTCAGTGCCACCAGCCTGCACAGAATTTCATAGCATGGGAATTGTCTGGCTCATGGCCTATGAAGGGCAACAGCAGACACCAAACCTCTGGACACCTCGAAGTAGAGAGGACAGGGTGCAACTCAAACTAAAGAGGCTGGGCTTGGTTCGGTAGTTTGCATGAAGGATTAAGATTCTACAGAATCACAGAATGGATGAGGTTAGAAGGCACCACAGAGTGCCCAACCCCCCTGCTCAAGCGGGGTCATCCTAGAGCACAAGGCACAGGATTGTGTCCAGGCAGCTCTTGAACATCTCCCATTAGGGAGACTCCACAATCTCTCTGGGCAGCCTATTCCAGTGCCCAGTCACCCACGCAGTAAAGAAGTTCTGACTCATGTTCAGGTGGAACTTCCAGTGCATCAGTTTCTGTCCATTGCCTCTTGTCCTGTTGCTTGGCACCACCAAGAAAAGCCTGGCTTCATCTTCTGGCAGCCCCCTTGGCAGATACTGATAGATATTGATAAGGTCTTCTCTCACTTATTTCTTCTCAAAGCTGAACAGGCCCAACTCCCTCAGCCTTTCCTTGTAAGAGAGATGCTCTAGACCCCATATCATTCTTGTTACCTTCCACTGGACCCACTCCAGGAGCTCCATATCTCTCTTGTCCTGAGGAGCCCAGAAACGGACACAGCACTCCAGATGTGACCTCTATAGGGCTGAGTAGAGGGGCAGGATCTCCTCCTCAACCTGCTGGCAATGCTTTTCCTAATGTACCCCAGATTGCCATTGGCCTTCTTGGGCAAAAGAACACTGCTGGCTCATGAACAACTTGTTGTCCACAGGGATCCCAGGTCCTTTTCCTCAGAGCTGCTTTCCAGCAGGTCAGCCCCAGCCTGTACTGGTGCCCGGGATTATTCCTCCCCAGGTCCAGGAGCCTGCATTTTTCTTTGTTGAACTTTACACAGTTCTTTGCCCATCTCTCCAACCTGCTGAGTTCCTGCTGAAGAGCTGCACAGCACCCTGAAGTATCAGCCTCTCCAGATCTGTGTCATCAGTGAACTTGCTGAGGAGGCACCTCCCCTTCATCCAAGTAACAGATGGATAACTATTGACCCGTGGGAGCACCACCAGTGACAGGCTTCCAATCAGACCCTGTGCCACTGATCACGACCCTCTGGGATCTGCTGTTCAGCCAGTTCTCAATCACCTCAGTGTCCATTCATCCAGGCCACACTTCCTGAGTTTGCCTATGAGGATGTTGTGAAAGACAGTATCAACATCCTTGCTGAAGCCGAGGTATACCATATTCACTGCTCTCCCCTCATCCCTCCAGGTAGTTGTCACATCACAAAAGGCATTCAGGTTGTTCAAGCAGGATTTACCTTCAGTGAACCAGAGCTAACTATTCCTGATCACCTTCATGTCATCTATATGGATAGAGGTGGCTTCCAGAATGAGACTCTCCATCACCTTTCCAGGGATTGAGGTGAGCATGACAGGACTGTAGTCCCCTGGGTACTCGTTCTTGCCCTTTTTGAAGAACAGGATGACATTTGCTTTCTCTCAGTCCTCAGGCTCCACTCTTGATTGTTACAATCTTTTAGAGATGATCACAAATGGCCTCACTATGGTATCCACCAGCTTTCTCAGCACTCACGGATGCATCCCATCAGGGCCCATGGATTTGTGGCTGCCAAGTTTTCCTAGGTGTTCTCTAACCCAATCCTCCTTGACCAATGGAAAGTCTTCATTCCAAAAGTCCTTAGCCTTGGTCTCCTGGGTCAGAGATTCCTGAGGGATGGTTTTGTCAATGAAGACTGATGCAAAGAAGGCATTCAGCAACTTCAGCTTTCCTCGAGTCTGTGGCTGTAATCATACTTGCTACTCTGCTTCCTCCTCACCCAATTCCAAAGTCCAAAGTATGACCCAACAACATTCTTGGCAACACCTGATATGAGCCCATAACATTATTATGAAATCAGGGATCTAAAATCAGTTCTCCCTTTTACACTAGCAGTCCATGTAGCCCAGCAAAATGGGCAGGCATCTGGGAAGAAAATGGTCTGAGTAAAATCCCCTCCTCAGTTGGGTTCCAACTTCCCTACTGCACAGTTAGCAGCATGTTTTTCCCCTCAAAGTACGATTTTCCAACAACTAATTTGGACTCAAATATCTCTCCCTCTCCCTTTAAAGTCTGAGAAGACAGAAACACAAATTAGAGAGGAACTGTTCAGATTTAGCAAGAGGCTGTAAGCATTTCACCCAATGAAGAGAATAAACATCAGCCAATAATTTTAGAATCCCATAAAAGAGGCAAAAGCCACCCAGGCAGACCTCAGAGAAAGACTTCCAAAATACATGTACAGAAATAGGAGATAAAACAACGAAGGGCAGTCAGCTCCCAGAGGCTCCTGGTCAGAGCAGTAAGGATGGGTTTGTGCTGGCCAGGCCCAGGAAGGAGGGAAAAGAGCAGCTGGGGCTCTGAGTGTACCCTGGGAAAGAGCAATGCCAGTCACCAGCCCCAGCCTGTGCATTTCTCACCTTCTGTGAAATGAAGCCCTTGTCTGAGCCTCTTCTGCATGTGTGGGGAATGGCTGACTGCAGCAGCTGGCAAATGGCTCTGGAGAGAGTAGTAAAAGGCAACATTAAAATTTAAAATTAAAAAAAAAAAAAAGAAAAAGTGTGAGAGCAACAGATACATTTGACAGGAAAATCACATCAGAAGCAGGTTATGGGGAAATGCCTGTGGTGAAATTGCAGCTTCAGGCTAAAGAGGCACCTGCTGTGCCCACGGTTAATTAATTGCCATGGCATCAGACGCCGCCAGAAACACCTCACTGAGGCTCTGCGGCACACAGCGGTGTTGTGAGATGTGCCTTGCCTGTGAAAAACAAGCCCTCGGAGCACCCCTCCAAGCAGCTTGCTGGGGAACAAAACCCCTTTAAGCCATCTGGTGGAATAAACTCTCCCAGTTAGCTTGGATCCTGCAGTTCTGGGACACGTGGAGGTTCAACAGCATGTGCTAAGGAATCTTCAAGCCTTCACAATCTTAAGCTGGTGGCCCTGAGTCAGCCACAGGAGAAGCTGCTCATAAGAGATGGTTTCCATGTAAAGGTTCCACATGGTTTTCATATTTTCTGCACCCCTCCTTTACAAGATTTTGTGATGGATGGTAGAGCTGGGCCAGCCAGGAGCTGTGGCAGCATCTCCTCCCAACTCTGTACAAGGTTATGGAGTTGAAATATGAGTCCCCAGACCAGGCACTCAGGCACAGACCAGCAGCATGCACTTCCCCAGAGACACAGTCAGGTTGCACCTGCCAGCCAACAACTCCTGCCTTCCCTTCCTGCTGCCTCCCACCCTGCCATCAGTGGTGGCTCCACCCTTTCTCCCATTCCCCAGCTGAGGTTCCATCCCCCCTGTCCCACTGAGAGAACTGCAGGGACTCCATTGCCCCCTGCCTCCGTCATCGCTTATGACACGCTGCATCCAACAGGCACCATGTCCTCTCTGTCCCTGCCCAGATGGGACCAGCAGTTTGCAAGGGGTGGAAAGCCTGGGTCAGCACTGCTCGAGGATGCTCTGTCCCAGTGCACCTCATCAGGCCTATGAATCCTTTGTCTTTTTTTCTCTCAGCATTAAAGTTTTTCTTTACTTCCATGTCATTCAGCTCTCTTACCGGCCACCCCTCTTATCCCTCAATTTTAGCCACGAGTCTCCTGTCCCCATTTGTAAAATATTCTTAGGAAACTATCTGCCACAAAGACAGCTTCCATTCTGAGCCCCTGCTACATTCCAGATGCAGACAGCCCTAACTCCGTGGCATTTCAGCATCAGATTTATTATTAATTATTGGTGTCATTATTGCACAGCACCTACGAGCCCTGGCCGCCTAGCAAAACCCTGCACTGAATATTAAAATGCTAATTTCCCTCCGAGATGAGAACTTGCTGGTGTCTCTCTGCTCATTTGTTTGCAAATGTCGTTTTCCTGTCGAGGCTGTATTCCCAGCAGGCATGGCAAGGAGATGCTTGCATAAACAGCCCCTGTTTAAGAAACCTTGTATCTCACACATTCCTGCGTTATAGCCCTAATCGGGATTACTGTGACACCGTAAGAAAAACGTTTCATTTTGTCTGATGCCTTTTAAAGATTTTATGGTGCCTTCAGAGTGCCTCTGTGCAGCAATGGTATTAGGATATATAGTGGGAGATGCAATTTCCTTCTGCAAAGCATGGTTTAGCTGGCTGTAAGGGGTTATATTAAAGCACAGCTCATTTTTGTGCCCCTGTGTCAGTCTCCAAATGGCGCGCCGGTGTGTGACTGCTGCAGCTGTCCCGGGCTTTGCCCTGGTGTCGGGGTCTCGCTGGAAGAGCGGGTGGCAGCGCGGCTCTTGGCAATGCTGGCTGTCCTGGGCCAGGTGCCAGCACCCGCCCGAGCCGACGGGAGCCCTCGCACCACTGCCAAAGGGCTCAGGGGCTGTGTGACACCCTCTCCACTGGCACAGCACAGAAGCCCCTCTGTTTTGGATGCCAGCGATTAGTAGGGTATGGTTAAAGCACTAAGGATGGCTTGGTGGTGAGGGGCCTCAGGAAAGGCAGAGTAAAAGGCCGCGGCTCTGCAAGTGAAGCCAGAAATGCTGTTACTCCTTCCCCCCTGCGCTGAGTTTCCTCAGAGAGCTGCATGTGAGGTGTCAATCTCCTGAGCATCGCCTTCCATTCTCACTGATGAATTATTGCCTGAAAACACCTGAATTCCCTTCTCAGCTGTATGTTTTCCAGCAGTTGGTGCAGCACGGGAATTCATGCCACATTTTAGGGTAACTAAGCCAAACATTCAGTCATATGGCAGAGGGAGCAAAAGAATTTGGCAACACCAAATGCAAATACAGCAGTTCAGCTCAAACCGATGAAACCGGGATCTCCCCCTGCAGGTATTTTTTGTGAGAGTCTGCCATTATTATCCCTCTGCCACTGAGCAAGACTGGCAGCATTATCTCAAATTGTGCAATACCCTGAATATTTAGATCTCTTTCAACAGCTCTGTATTGTGGAGGATACAGACATACAGCCAGAAAGCAGCTTAGAGAGAAAAATGGACAGTTTTTATAGCTTCGCAGTGCAAGTCACACACATGCACAGCACCTGCCATTTCATTAAACTTCTTTTTATAATCATGGTACCCATCCCATTTACAAATACCTGCCTTATATTTAGGGCCATGTGTCTGCCTTCAGGTTCTGATACAAAGTGATTGCAGTGGGGCTTGCTGCTCACAGATGGGATTTCTCCATAACCAGTAATAATCGCTTCCCCAGGTTAGGGATGTAATCATCTTTGCAAGTGTTTAAAAGTTTATTACAAAAAAAGGCATAACTAGCACACATGAGTGAGGCAAGACAGTGAAACAGAGTGGGAAAATTCACGGGTAAAAAAATCAAAGCTATTAGGTAGCAAAAATCATTGCAGGGATTGGCTCCTGTAACTCTCAAAGCTAAAAGAAGTCACTGTCACAGGAGCCAGAGGTGATGCCTGAGGATGCCTGTCTCCTGGCACCAGAACTATTCCCAGCTTCATTTCTGAAGTGCCCACACATAGCTTTAATTCAGGAATGTTCAAAATGTACAAAAGGGTCTGAGTAGACACACTGCCTGGTTTTGCACAGATGGATGTGCTGGAATGCCACAATTTCCCAGGAAAAAACCTGCCCAAAATCTCTGTCTCACACAACTGCCACTGCTCACAACCAGGGTCTGACACTACTCCAGCCTGCCCAGCCACAAAACTCAGCCTAATCTAGTCCTAATGGACACAAAAAGAAAATTAGTAGGGAAATTAAAAAAAGAACCATGCCCATGATGGGCAATGCAGAGCAATTTAATCCAGCCCAGCTATTCACAGAGGGGAAAGAAGGGCAGAGAGAAGGCAGACTGAGCCATCAGCATAAAGAGCACCCCCGTGGGCAGGTTCTTGCTCTTCTGCAGAAGCCCATCACGTGCCTGGGGCTGCCTGGTGTCCTCACTGCCGGTGGGATTCACTCTCTGCAGCCAAGGCGCAGTGAGCCTGGTAGCAGAGGAGCGAAGCTGGTGGAGAGCACAGAGCAGAGGATCGGCTGCAGCAGCCCCTGGCATGTGGGCCAATCTACTGCTCCTGCTGGTGGTGCTAATGGTGCATGACCCAGCAGGCTGGGCCCTCGCCGTGCCTCTGCTCTGCACATTAATGCAGCCTCCAGCATTATCTGACTGCTCAGACATGAAGAAGACAAAATATGTGTCGAGTAATCTGGAAAACAGGTTCCCTGTGCAAACAGCAAGACTCAGGCAAAACACTGCTTATCTCCATGGCAGAGATAGGGGAAGGGAGGCACTTGCTGTAAATCACAGCGTTGCTCTTTCTGCACCGGGAGCACGTACAGATCCTCTTTGCCCGGTTGCCTGGGCCCCAGACCACAAAAGCATTCTGGTGTGTAAATAGATTCAGGCACTGCTACTCAGAGGCAAAGAACTCCCAGCTGGCCACTCTGAACTCACCAGCATCTGCCCCATCATGTCACTGAAGTGCCCAGCTACCTGCTCCCTCCTTGCCCACACAGACCTCGGTGCTCTGCCTGCCTCAGCTGGGCACTTCAGCAGCTCCTCCTCAGCCTGCAGAGACCACCCTTGGCCTCAGTGTTGGTGCCAGCGTGGGCAGGTCCTGCTTCCTTTTGTGGTCTTGCCCTGCTGACCCCACAGACAATGCTCTACTGTGGCATCACCCTCATCTCATCCTACTGCAGCCCCAGAGGAAGGGCACTGGTGATGCCTGCTTTGGCAAGAAAGTGCCACCGCCCTGAATCCAGCACAGCTCAGGGCTACAAAACTGCAGAGAACAGGCTGAGTCTGGGATGGTGGTCACTGCAGGCCCTGGTGGTGGTGGGCAGAAGCTGGACACAGAGACAGGATGCTGGCATCGGGATGTATGTGAATGCCAGGCAATAGCAGATCAGGAATTTCAGGGCTTTTCTTTGAAGGTCATACATCTCTGCAACCTGACCAGAGCGATGGGGTTATGGAACTGTATTGGACAGTAATGAAGTCTTCAGTATCACTAGATGGAAGCAACAGAATGATGACCCCTCGGCCCTCGATCCTGTCAGAAATACTGCCTCTGGCCAGAGCAATACTACCTAACCACAGCAGCTTTCCTTTTGCAGTGCTCTCCTGGGCTCTGTCCATCCCATGGGATTTGCCAGCAGATGGTAGACAACCCCTGGCAGAGGTCCTCACCAGTCAGCCACAGAAGTCTTGGCCAGCTGCGCTTGACTACTGAACTCCTCAGTCCCACCTGAACAGCAGAAAAATCTCCTCCCAGCTCTCTGGCCCCTTCCCCAGTCCTATACTTATGGAAGAAGAGGCCCATTATCAAACACTCCATGCCAACACCGAGGAGCAAACAGATACTGCACCACAGACTTCAGATTCAGGGCTGTACCTGCTCACCCTGGTCATTGCCCAGGACAAGGGCCAACACAAACCACTTTCACAAACCCCATCATAACTCCATGGAGGGGTCTCTGCTGGCAGAGACTCTTGCCAAGCAGAAAATGGCAACAGCTAGAGACAGACATTTCTTTTGCAAGCCTCAAGAAGCTGTTTGCAAAATCAAACCCAGGATGCAACAGTTTTGCTCTGAAACCTCCAGTGAAACCAGTGACAAGCCTGCTCTGAAAGGCTCTAGGAAAGGAGTTGGCTCAGAACTGTGTTCAATTTTTTTGTGGTTTGTGTTGGAGAGTATTTAGCCAAAGTACTGTAGAGAAATGTGAATTTCAAATTTGACTGTAGGTGTCTTAAGAGGAGAAAACCCACAAGAAGCCCCCTAACAAATACACAGCACCCTCTTCCTAAAGAGCCACCGCTCCACTGGCAGGCCTGCAAGCCCCAGCTCTCCCAGGCTTATCAGGAGTTGTGGCTGGTGCTGGGGAGAAAGATTCTGTGGCCATTCCAGCTCAGTGGAGCAGCCCATCTCTGTGGGCTGCTGGGCTGGACAGCAGGGCCTCATGGCTCTTCTCTTTCCTCCAGCTTGCACCACAAACTCTGACCAGCTGCCACATCCTGAGGAGCTTCTCACTGCAGGTCTCCATTTGCAGGTGCACATGCCACAGCTCAGTGGTCACATCTCTCAGTGGACACAGCAGATCGCTGGATTTTTGCCCTCCTATTGGCATCACCAGGAGCCAGTTGTAGTGTGAGGGGACTGCTGAGCACAGCATCCACTGGCCTGGCTGCCTGGCTGCCTGTTCACACACACACAGTTTACAGGCTGGTGTGCTCCCAGCACGGTCAAAAGGCTGCTCTCCTCTCCAAGCACGTCAGGAGCTATGGCACAGCCCTCACAGGGCCAGCTCTGCCCACACAGGGTGTGTGCTACCCCATACCTCTCATCTTCCATACATGTTTTCCTGGGGGCTGCACTAGCTACTCCAAGCCAGGACAGCCATCACCCCTGCAGAGATGCCTGCCAGGCACTGTGATGAGCAAAGCTGGGGTTTGGGGTTTGAGACAGAGACAGCTTTACTGCCCAGATGCCTGGTCTTGCTGCAGCCCCTGCACTGGGCAGCCCTACACCTTGTCTGCATGTGATGGTCCTATGCCTTCAGGCTACCAGTGGCTCAGAGAGATTTCAGGTCCTTTCAGGGTTCTTATTTTGGGACCAATGTTCTTCAAACTCTTCATCAAGAACACAGAAAATGGGGTCGAATTCACCCTCAGCAAGTTTGCAGATGGCATAAAGATGAGTGCTGCAGTTGTCACAACAGAGGGAAGGGATGCCATCCAGAGGAACCTGGATAAACTGGAGAAGTGGGAGCATGAGAACCTCATGAGGTTCAACAAGGCCAAGGGCAAGGCACCGTAGGGTCAGGACAATCCCAGAGGTGAGTACAGACTGCAAGAAGAACAGAGAGGATGAAAAGCTGGACATAAGCCAACAGAGCACTTGCAGCCCAGAAAGCCAAACATATCCTAGGCTGCATCAAGAGGTGTGGCCAGCAGGTCAAGGATTCTGCCCCTTTACCCTCTGAGTCCCCACCTGGAGTGCTGCATCCAGCTCTGGGGCTCCCAGTACAAGATGTGACCCTGTTAGAGTGAGTCCAGAGGAGGCCATGAAGATGATCAGAGGGATGGAGCACCTCTCCTGCCCTGACAGGCTGAGTGAGCTGGGAATGCTCAGCCTGGAGAAAAGAAGGCTACAGGGAGACCTCCTGGTGGCCTTCCAGTACCTTAAGAGGGCTTACAAAAAGAAGGCAGAGAGACTTTATATGGGCAGATAGTGACAGGACAAGGGCCAACAGTTTTAAACTGAAAGAGGGCAGATCTAGATTAGATATAAGGAAGAAACTCTTCAGTGTGAAGGTGGTGAGGCACTGAAACATGTTGCCCAGAGAGTTGTGGTTGCCCCATCCCTGAAAGTGTTCAAGGTCAGGTTGGACAGGTACCTAAGTAATCTGATCTAGTGGAAGGTGTCCCTGCCCATGGCAGGGAGTGAACTGGATGATCTTTAAGGTCTCTTCCAAAACAAACCATTCTGTGATTCTATAGGTCTGTGGTGACATTAGCACTACTGAGGTCCAACAGCAATGACTGCTACAGGCTCATGCTGCTCAGCTACAAAGCGAAGAGAAAAAGCACACTGGTGTTCCAAGAATCCAGAGGAGGAGTCAAAAAAGGGGTCCTGACCCCTCACTGGAGAGCCCTGTGTAGAAAACAAGCAGTGAGAAACTCCTGTGGAATGGCATTTGCTCACAGTTCATAATACCACAGTTCACATATCATAAAATCTTAGATCCATTTAGGTTGAAAGAGACCTTTAAGATCAGCAAGTCCAACTGTAAGGCAAACACAGCCAAGTCCACCAAGCTGAGGCAAAGTCAGCTGAGCCCGTTCCCACCAGGCTGGCTGGGTCTGGCACGCACCACATATACCCACATGCACATGGCTGTTAAAGCATGTTCTGGTGACAGAGAAATGTGGGGTGATTCAAGAGAAAATAATGAAGCCACTCCCACCTGCCCGAGTGAATGTGACTCACGTGGGCTCAAACCCCAGCCAGATACAAATCAAGGGTTCATAAATTAAATATAAAAGAGCACCCCCTGAGGCCTAGCAGCCTGTCCCACCTCTCTCCTCCTACTAGGATGTCAGTCTCTCTAATGGATTCTGTCACGGTTTGTTCAGATCCTCCCTAAATGACCCTGTCCTTGTTCCCTGCCAGCATCTCAAAGGGAAGCAAAAATGCACATTTTCAAGGGTTTTCTGGAAGAGGGTCTAGCTCTCACCCTCTTCTCCCCAAGTGGGAAAGTAATTTGAATCAGTGTAGTCTTTAACTGGGAATCTTCCTCCAAAGCAGCTGCTAGCTGGGACTTTGGGGCAGGGCAGGTCAGGCTACAGAGAGAGGAGAGGAGGATGATGATGCTGGGGGATGCTCAGGGTCCCACTCTGCAGGGGGCAGAGCACGAGAGGCAGCCAGTCCCCTCCTTGATGTCTGAGGAAGCGATCATCTTGCAGCCCTGCAAAAAGATGCTGGAGACCCCCTTCTTGCTTCAGACCCTCTCTTACCTTCCTTAAGAGGCTGCGGCTGCCTGCCCATCAGATGATTTAAGGATGCAGCAGCTTCCCGCTTGCAGAGGGCTTGCACGAACCACACCTTGCCTAGTCCAGATGGGTCATCTGGAGCCCCACACAAGCATAGTATTTGGAGACTTCCTTTTGCCTGCCACGGCCAAGGAATCCAAGTTTCCATCAGCCCTTACTGTTTAACTTGCAGGTCAATGAGATGCAGCAAGATTTGTGTTCCCCAAGTAGAGGATCCATCTTCATGGCAGATGGTGCCTGCCATGCTGCTGAACTGCCTAACTCTGTCCCAGGTAGGACTGTTCTTTTCTTCACTGCTTCCTCAGCAGTCTCCAATGAAGCACACAATGCTTTAATCCACAATGGTATATCATATGTAAGAAAATTTGAATACTATAATCCCAAGAGGGTTCAGACTGTGCTCTGAAATACAGGCTGTCATGTTAGATATCCTGACAGACAAATATCCAAGCTGTCAGACAGTTCCCCAGGACAGCAGACAGTACTGACAGCAGATATCCTCCCTGGCAGTAAAGTGAAACAAACCACCCAAGGGCCCTCTGAATACACCTGTTTTTTAAAATGCATCTGCCATTAACCACAAAATGGTCTCCTCAGGTACAGATTGCCAGGTGTCTGGAGAAGAGAGGCTTTGTGTAGACTGGGCAAATCTGAGCCATAATATGAAAAGGGACGTTTTTGCCAAATCTTACAGAATCCCTAGCAGATGAAAACAGAGCAGGGAAAAAAGATTAGAAGGGATCAAACCTTCCTCAAGTCCACCCAAATCCAGTGAACTGCTAGTCACTGTGAGACCCTCCTGTGGGACAGCATAGCAAAACAAGATCTGTATCTGGGGCACTGCAGAAAAGCAGAACATGCTTTTCAAAACTACCCAAAGTCCTACCTTCAGCCACATGTGGGACTCATAACACTGTCAAAAAAATCTCAGGGCCAAAAACATATTGGAAGATGGGTACTGCAGCCTCACTCCATGGAGGCATGCAACCACAGAGCTGGGCAACCCAGTGTGCGTCACCCTTCCAGCCAGGAGTGAGCTGGTCTTCACGTGGCACCTTCCCCTCTGCCTATTCCCCCCGGAGGCCCTGGGGAGCGGCGTGCGTGGGGGGAAGCAATGCACAACATGCCCATCGCTGCACTGGCTGGCACCTTGCTGCTGGCACCAGCCTCCTTCACGCTTCCAGATGCTCATGCCCCAGTTTGCAAGGCTGGGATTTGCCATGAGGCTTCAGGAGGCCCAGAGAATTTCTGTGAGGCACCTCGGTCTTTGTAAAGTGTCCATAAGAGAGGAGCCCAGTGCCAGAACCCCTCTGTCCCACACAGGAGTGGCACACCAGCAGCGCTATTTGCTTCCAGGCTGCCCCAGGTGCTGTCAGCACCTTCCCAGGACGCCCACTGCTGCAACGTGTGTGGACAGCTTGCAGAAGGTGAGGGCCCAGGCTCCTGGGGGCTGGGCGATCTTCCTTCCCATGTCTGCACGTGGGCCCCGCTCTGGAGTTGCTCCATGGTGGCATATTGCATTCACTGCCCCTTGCATCCACCAGTGCTGCTGCCACCCTAGAGTCCAGCACACCATCCCAACAGCTCACATCCATCAACAGCAGCAAACCTCCACAGCAGGTGTGTGCAGGGGCTGAGAGACCTGCCCGTGCCACACACCACCTTCCCTTGTAGGGATGGTTCTAGCTGGCAGGAGGTGAGTCTGGGTCAGGTAACTGCACTCCCAGCCAGCAGCTGCCAGGCTGGGAGCTGGTCTGGCACCCAAGGAAGCGATCATGTTACATGGTGGGGATGTCTGGCCCCGAACATCCCAGGCTGCCATACATGGTGTAAACCTGAATCCTGCTCTGCGAATGCTCAGCACTGTTATATTTAGGATGCATAGCTATGCTGGCTACATAGGGTATCCTCTTTTCTCAGGGCATTTTTGGGAAACCAGTTATTCCTTAGCTCCACATTTGGATATGTGCGTGAGAGCAGCAAGGCATAGGAAACTTCCTAAGGTTTTTTTGGTTTAAGAAGTGATAGCAACTATCAATGTCAACACAGTTTCATTAATCACACTGGTCAAAACAAAATTAGGACATATCCCAACAATTTAAACCTGCATATTCTTGGAATTCACCTGTAGGGTAAGATCCTGAAATACCAAAGCAAAAGTGTGGTTTTCATATTCACATGTAGTATATCCAGAAACCATCCCTGATCTCACAGAAGCAGGAGTAATTCCCACTCTCTTCCTGTGTCCCCTCTGTAAGCGTGCCATGTCACATGTACTGAATTTCAGCCCACACAAGGACAAGACTGAATGCTGCTCTCGTTCTCTTCTGAGTTAATTTTCAAGGTATTGCATAGGCTATCCAGAGTCAGGGCCAGTGCATTGCTGGTTTCCCCAGAGCCACACACAAAACATCCTAAAAGAGCTAGGCAGAATACAGATGGATTACCACATCTCTGATGCATGAGAAGCAGCAGCGATAATGCAGTCTTGGAATAGTACAATCTCTGTGTATTAATAAAAGCATGACGCACTGCGACTGATTTATGAGCTTGGCACGTTAGGTGGGAAGAGAATATGCCTGGTTCTGATAGAGCTGGCAGGTTGTTCCTTACATCCTCCAGCACACACGATCCACTGACAAGTATTTCATAAGATTTAAGCTAGCAAGTCACAGTTGAGCATGTCTCCACAGAAAACATATGTAAATGTTATCGTGTGAGATTGAGCTGGAAGTGTACGGCCACTGTTCAAATATGACACGTCACAATCTCAGATGACCCAAATGCACTTCAAATACCTCTAATATTGCTCTAGATGCTAAAAGAAGCTGCTTCCTTCCTACTTTCCAGAACCAACTGTTTCAAAGTCACAGGGGACTTCCAGCTTTCATCTAGCAGCAGCATGATGTAGAAGCAGCTCTTGATAATCCCCATTGGGACATACAACCAGGGTGTGTTAGTAGATGTCCCCATTGTTTCTTAAATGAGTAGGGATTTATTTCTATGCTTGTGGGATACTGCAAGCTACAAGAAAACTTTCAGATGTTTAAAGAAAAGCTCCATTATTACCAGGGGAAGTATTGTAAAACCACAAACTATGCAGAGTTTCATGCACTTATGGGTAGGCAAGACCAAAGTCAATAAGCTTCTTGACATGACCAAGTCAGTCTGCTTGCTATGTGCAGGGAATTTCATAAAGGTGACTAACTCACATCAACTTTGCTGGCTATACTTTCTACGGTTCTAATGCTGCACTTACAAATATTTCTTTTTCAAAAGCAAGTGCTGCAGTTACTATGTCATGGTATGATCTGCCTCCTTGAATCTCCTCTGCTGCAGTGGAAAGATTGACACCAGCAAGGGAGAAGCCTGATCTCCTTTGGGTCCTCTTCCTTAACAAGTTAATGTTCTGACTTTTACTGCCAAAACCAAACTACTGGAAACTGTCCTTCTTTCTTCTGTACCACTGCAAAAATGAGTCTTACAATTACAAAAGGTTGAAAACTGAAAATTGTAATTACATTTCCACAAATTACTTATTCTACATCATACTAGATAATGACAAGATGTTTTAGAACAATAGATGTTTTAGAACTGCACAGCCTAGCAGCAATTATATGATCTGATCATTTACAATCATTTCATAACACTGTCAAACTGGGGGGCCACAGGAGCCTTTTGCATAAGACTTTAAGCCTTTAATTTTGCAGTTCTCTGGCTCACTTTTCAGCCAAAAAAGTGTGTTTTCTGTACAAGCTGATTGCTTTCCACAGACCTGTGTGACCTGAGCTAACAGGTTAAAGTTCAGTGTCCACTTGTGTAAATTGTCTGCAAGACTGAATTGACAACCATGCCCCTGACCAGGTCATGCATGCAGAGCTGAGGTTATCTTTTCAGAGCAGGGCTATGCCACATTGCCCAGACAAGGGTAGAAAACATTTTTAACAAATGTAAAAAATACATACCTTAAAGTATTTAGAATTTCATTATGAACTGGAGAACTGCAGATACCTACATTTGATAGCATTAAAACTTTTTTACAAAATCAAAAGACTGTATGCTTCCACTCCTTTTCCCTCCACATCAACCCAGGGAATTCTTATTTGTGAATACAGGGAAGAATCTTACCAGTGTAGGTTTACATGCAGGCCCATAGAAAGGATGTCTGAGCCATATACCACTTGGTGTATTTGGTTCATAATTAAAACTTTGTCTGCTGCTGATAGGTATGAAGAATTCCCTTCTTCAGTGCTTCACATACCAGGTTTTTTGGTACTTGAGACATGTCTTCTTGTGGGATGGAGATGGCATAAAATGTATTATTATTGGCTATCACATTATATCCAAGATTCAGTAGCAAATAATTCAGATTTTCCTTTACTAATTTATTTACCATGTTTACTGACAGTGCAAAGCGAAATTATTTCAAATAAAAATTATTTTAGAATCAAAATTATTTCAGAAATCAAAATTATTTCTGTAATAATTTAATATACCAGCTTTATTCAAACAGCTTCTTACTGAACAACATCATAAAACATTTTAGCTAAGTGAAAGTAGTGCTGAATACTTCATTCAGCCACATATTCTGTGCATGCAGTTCACATATAGAAGTTAAATACTTTCAGGCCTCTTTATAACGCTTAAAAGAACACACAAAATAATCATAGAAATGGCTTGTTACAGACCCTACAATACACACAGCAGTATGTCAATATACCAAGCTGGAAAAACTCATCCTATTCCAAGGCAAGTACATTATATAAAAAAATATTATGTAGGTTGGTATTACTTTCAGACTTGCAGTAATAATGATAGTAATAATAACAATAATATTTTTTTTTAAACACCTACTCTGGATTAACTTGGCAATCTGTTACATAACAGTTGTGGTACTCCCCCAGCAATTTCAGCAGCTCAGCTATGACTGTACACACATCTTTCATAACCTTGTTGGTGATTTTAATCTACCTCAATAACTGCTGTTCTAATAAATATTTCTTGCAAATGAAAAAAATCATTGTAGTAATTATGCAATAATAATTTTCTAAATTACTATAAAACCACCAAAATAAGCCAAAGCTTCTGGGTTTTTTTTCTGTGATCATAAACAAGGATATGAAGCTCCCTGGAAAGCAAAAAAGCAGAACCTACCTGTTAAAACAACATTACAAGAACACCAGCATTAACCTTTGCTAGCTATTGGAACAATGCTTGCTCAGGTTCTGTGATTAGCCAGATTAAATTGGTGTTTGGCACTAATATGATGCTTCTTGTGTTGAAATAGCACATGGAAAGTGGCAGCACTACTACTGTGTATTGTCCAGCAGTAAAACACCATGATATTACAGTGATTATTATGCATATTCCAGAGAGCTGCAAGCCCCAGTCATGAAACTACTGTATCAGAACAAAATGACTGTTCTTTTCACAGGGAGCTTGCAAGGGGCATGCAGGGAGGTGATGGATGCAGACAGACTGGAAGGCAAAATGAACACTGGAACAGTTTTCATTTACACAATAGATATGACTCCTTGTACACCAGTAGCGTAAAATACTAAACTTCGGTATACATCAGCGCCAAGGGGTTTTAATGAGGGATGCAGAAGACACCAAGGAGGGAATTTTTCAGAATTGCATGCAACATCTCTTCAGAAACAATGGGCAATTGGAAACAGAGCCTAAAAATGCTTATTTAGAAGTCTAAAAATGAAGGGTGCAAAGGCTGACCTGGTGGGACAATGAGACCAAGAGATAACTTACATAACGTCTTGATTTGAATACGAGGGATGGTGTAACAGCAGGCTTTGGTAGTCATGAGTAAGTGAAGAGAGAAGCTTTACAACTAATGCAACAGAGATGGCAGAGCCAGGGCAATAACACAAAGCAAGAAACAACAAGTCAAAGCAAAAGACTAATAAACAACCCACTCTGCAACTTTCTCAGTGGCTGTGAAATCAAAGTTGTTTAGCTGTCGAGGACAAAAAAGGAACACCATTAATTTAGATCAGTATGATCAGGCTGGATTAGACTGTAAACTGAACAAGCAGGTAGGAAAAACAGAGAGAGAGATGTGCTGTAAAAGAATGGAGATTGAGACAGAGCTAGCATAGGAGGTTTTAGAAACATGCAAGTCAAAGTTGTTTTCTAAGCACAATCGTATCAACAAAAGGACAACAGAAGCAGAAACCCTGAGAGTTACAGAGTTGGGAATATTCAGTTGCATTGAGGCTGAAGGAACAGCTCTGCCTTGAGGTGTCAGAGACACAGACTAAGCTTTTTGTCAAAAGGCCACTCCTATTCCCACCCTTGTGTAACAGGCACATCAAAAAACAAAGCCTCTTTCTTAAGGCAATGGGCAGTGCAAGTAAATCCCAAACGTTCTTACCCACGCAACTATTATGGAAAAGACAAGTGGGATTTTTGGAAGAAGTCAGTCATCCATCCATTCATCCAAAGATGGAACAGAAATGCACAGACTAGCAAAGCACAGAAAATCCCATTGTGAAAACCCACCAATAATGCTCTAGCTCGTACTTTCCATGTTGCCACCTGAAATACTTGAAATGCTCCAATATCCAGCAGGAGGAGAAAGCAGGAAAGCATTTATTTCCAGAACAGAGTAAAACAGCTTTCTTTTTCAGAAGATGCATCGACAGGATTGTCATGCAAGTTATAATGAATCTCAGCAAGTGCCATCAGCTTGACACACCCGTACACTTACAAGTGGAGAGCAAAACTTAAGAGAACATTCCATCGATCCTGCTTTCCATATAGCTTCATTCTGTTTTGATAGACACATAGCTGTGAATATTCTCGTGGGCATTTTAAAAACTCTAATTTCAACTCTGAGGTTTTGCAAGCTTTGTTTTCTGTGGTGTATGATATCATAAACATCCTGAATATAATTACAACTGCAATTTTGTGGGCTGTATTTTCCCTACTGGTAGCCCAAAGTTGATGTTTACAAAAAACTACACGCTTATTTGATTTGAACTTTTTATTATTATTACAAATGTATATTATTTTATTAAAAAAATTCACACTGAAGCAAAGTCAATTCCATTTCATTACAACCAAGAATATAAAATAAATGCAATGAACTCATAGCTTAGTTTTAACAGTCATTTCAAGAGTGACATCAGGACAACTTAAAAGCAGGAAAACGCTCAACTCTAGTATGAGAAACAAGTATTTTGCTTCGTGGTTTTGGTAGCCCATTGACACGGGCACTACTGAATGCAGCCACCACAGATCTAGAGCGGGAAAGTTTTGTGGCAGCACCAGGCGCATACACAGTAATTTCTAATGGAAACTACAAAAATGAAAGATGTGTGCATGAAATTATTAGGAAAAAAATAACTGAGTAGAGACAGGCACACTTCCACAAATAGTAAACATGGGAATATACAACTAGAACAATTTGAAAAGTTCCTACCTTACATATATAAAAAGTTCTTTAAATTGCTGTTAAAAAGGACATGTTCTGTCCAGATTTTGTGTAATACTTTTTAGTGTCTACACAAGACAAAATTTTAAAAAAATTAAATAGCATTAATTTACTACTAAATATTTAGGAGATAACAGTGCATTAAGGACTTTTTTTCATATTGTAATACACATCGCTCCTGTCTGGCGACATTTTTAGAAGATTACGTATGGCCTTATGTACAATACATTTATTTAATCCTAAAACAATTCTTTACTTAATGGTGTTAAAGTACCATTCCTGAAGATTATGAAGGGAAACTAAGCTTATTATGTTTATATAAAATATCATACATATTTGAACACTTCTAGCTTCCCGCCACCCCTCCCGCTACGAATGCGCTTCCCTCCCCCTCCCCAGATACAGTGTCACAGATACAGTGCAGGAGTCGCAGCTTTCCCTACAATTTTCCTTCATTGTGCAGTTTGTGCTACATAAACTTCACCAATACGGACCAGGCTGCTCATGCCATTAATTCCCCATGTGTTTGTTTCCTCTGAGCCATGACGTGAAAAGCTGTGCTCAGCAGCCTGTTCTCTCACCAGGATGGAGAAGACAGCTCTGCGCCTCTCAGTGCAGGTGTGAAACACTTTGCTGATGGTCTATAGGTTATGGGCAGAGACAAAGCTGAGTAATAAAGAAACTGCACAGGCAAAAACACCCCATAAAAATGACATGGTCCTGGTCTCCCACAACAAACTGCACAATTCACTTCTGAAAGCAGAGTTTTTTACCTCATGGGAAAAAACCCCTAGGCAGCAAGGCTTCTTCCACTATGACTGCCACCAACCCTGGCAGCATGCATTGAGCTCCCAAGAAAAGGCAAATTACTTCACCCCCAGGAAGAAACTACAAGAGTGTGCAGAGCCTACACTTTGCAGCCAGTGCTGTTGCTTTTATTCCCTCTCCTCCCAGTTGTGAATTTGGAGGAATGGAGGAAGTCAGCTCGGCTTCACCTGTGCACATAAAAGCTAGAGAGAGGAGTGGCATGTGGTCATCTATCAACCCAACCAAGACAAGAAAGCCAAGTGCAGCTGAGAGAGGTTGTGGCAGTCACTCTAGAAGCTGGAAGTTCACTCAATTAAAGCACCTTACATTGCTGTGAAGTTTCACACTCTACATACAGATTAATCCACACCATGATTTTGCTTTATTGGCACAAGAGCCCACCTTAATTAACCAGTGGTCCCCTGCCACCTCCTGATCTTGTATGAATTTTGATGATCAGCTGCAATCACAGCAGGGAAAAGAAATGTTAGATAACTGTAGTAGAAAAGACAAGATAATTTTAAGAGAACAGAAGGATGTAAAGAACACAAGGGGACAAAAATCATTCTGCCGTAAGTTAATTTCCAGAAATGTGACATTCAAATCACAGAAGTATAAAAGAAGTGCTACTTAATGGCATTGGCCAAATATCCATTTGATCAAAAGTACCTCATCCAAACATCAGTAAGGGGGGAGACAGAAGGAATTGTCACCCCACAGTCACTTAAATAAAGGAACAATTAAAACCTGTCCTTTCAGAGAACTACAGTATATATAAAATGTAGCATTTCAAGGGTTATACATTGAAAGTATCCTTTGTGAGATTATTTTTCCCCAGAAATAATTCTTCCCTTCAATTGCTTCATTTAGTTTTTCACCACCTTCTTATCCATTTGATGACAAAAGCCGGTTTTAGCTGCTTTTCTGGAGCAGCTGGGTGTTGTCAAAATCACATGATGGTAGGTATGGCAAAGCAAGGCAACTGCTCACACAAAGCAGGAAAACAGCACAAGTTTGAGGAGGAAGGGGACACTAAAGATGAATGGGAGATCAAATCCAGTAGAACCATATATGTGATGAAAAGCATTCTCCTCAGAGCAAACAGACCTACTCATCTTGCTACATCTGATCACAACTTCAGCGTGAATGTGCACGGGTACACCATTTTTTTTTGTGTGGGCACAGGACAGAAGAGAACACTCTGCAGTATAAAAACCTGTTACCACTGACCATTTACACCTGAACTCCTGTCACCTCTGGACACCAGCTGTAGAAGCTCTCTGATGTTACACTGCCAGTAGCTTTCTAAATGCATTCCTCTAGATTTTCTGCCACAGGAGTCAGCCTTATTTCAGAAGGCTGAAGCAAAAACGAAGCTGTCCCAAATTACATGTTGTGTCTCTCTGAATAACTGTGGTTCCAGAAGTTGGACAATAATCCTCTGATTATGCTTCTGAACTCTTGCTTAATTACTAGGGATTTTCTGCCAGCTACCCATCCACTTACACTCCCTTAGGCACAATCAAAACATGTTTGCTCTAGGGAAAAAGAAACATTTCAGTGCAATCAAGCGCATCTGGTGTAACTAATCTGGTTAATCACAGCGATGTGAGGGACACAGAATATGCATTATAAACAAGAAAAAGGAACAATTTTCAACATGCTTTTCAAACTGCACAATAATTTCTCTTAATTATAAATTCTAACATAAAATTATTAAATGCATTTGTTTTTGCAAGTCTTAGTATTTCTGTCACCTTTAAATTTTGAGAACTGACTCAGGAATGTGAAAGAAAGCTAAATTTATAGAACTCTTACGCACATTAATAAGCTACTTCGCAGAAATACAGAAAAAGCCCGTCATCCACATTCCTACTGAGACTTGAGGGCAGTAAATAGATTTTCCTGACTATTTTGGTGTCCAGCCTGGGAAGACATTCCATTATTCTGTTCCAACAGATCCTGAAAGCATCTCCTTTTTATGTGACTGTCCTGGTTTCATTTAAAGTAATGCTTAATTTAAAACTAGTCAGAGCATGATCACTGTGATTTCAAGAATTCAATGTGAATGAGTTAAGAAATATCAGCAATCTTTTCTGTTTGGCGTTCAGTCCAGTAGCATGAAGCATATCTGCTGCTGCAGAGACTTGGGTGGGGTTTTTTTTCTTTTTTCATTTTTCTTTTTTTCATTTTATTAATTTTTAATTTTTTTTATTTTTAATACTTTGCCTGAAAACTAGACTAATAAAAACAGAATAGTAAAATACTCTGGAACAGTAAAATTTTGCTGTTCTTGACATCCATGAGCAAAACATTAATATCCTGTGAAAATAACATAGTGCTTTAAAAAGGTGCAATATACCTGTATAGCTAAACTGGTTTGCCTAGTACAAAACTAACTATATACAAGCTTGAAAGCCTAGGAGTTCAAGATTTTAAAACTTTAAAATCCCATCAAAGAGATTGAAAAGACAGATTTATGGCAATCACTACAGCATAAGGAAGGTGCACCAGGAATCCTTCAAAATTCCAAAGGTTAAAGAAGTTAAGTGCTGGGTTCAGATCAGAAGGGTTCATTAGAGTAACCACAATGGAGCACATGCAAGAGCAGGAAGGAAGGAAAACTTCACAAGAATCTCCTTTATGGCAATAAAGGGATGAGGATGGGGCAGGGATGGGGGAAGTCTTCAGTGAGTGAAGTTTTCCTTTTATCATCATGAATTTTAATTCTGCATCATAGTTTGTATTTTTGGTCTTCTCATCATTATGAACTTCATATTGCTGGAGTCTTCTGGCTTCTAGTCCATTCCTTTCTGAGTGCAGCCTGTCAGGCCCCTCAGTACCTGTGAGACTGATGAGATTGGTGATACTGAGAGCTCTGCTGAGATGATGTGGAATAGCCCATTGTACTCTGGGACTGAGAAGATCCCTGAATGTTGCTTTGGTAACTCAGGCGCGAGCTGGAGTGCTGCAGGAAAAAAGAGAGGGATCAAAGGAATGCTCATAACAGGTTCAGCCTGCCAGGGCCATGCAGTTCAGGAAAGTTTTAACCTCTCTGGTGCTCATTAAACATGATTGTTGGGGAAGCTGACTAAATAGTGCTACTATTTAGGGTCCCATAAAACAAATCATCATTCTGATCTGCAATCAGCTTTAACACAGCACGCAAAATACACAAGAACCCTTGGAGACACCTGAAAGTACAGCATGTACACACCCATTTTCTGAAGAAAAAATACACAAGTGACAAAGAGAGCATACTGCCTTCCAAAATTCATCTGTTTCCTAAACTTACATCTATGGTTATTGTAAAAGCTATTAATGCTAAGACTACAACACCCTTCACAATATAGGCAATACTCAATGTTATAAACATTTTATTCTTTTCTGAGAAGAAGACAACCATGACTACTACTCAATTTATCTGAATGAAAAATTGTCCATTAAGATTAAATAATATAATATTAAGTGAATCTTTTAACTTGATCCCTTAACTACTGCAAACAAGGATAACTGCTTAAAAATGGGTATGAATATGTACATAACCTAACATTCACTTTCCTGAGTACTTTTTTTCCCTTCCACAGTATGGGACTGTCAGCTCAGTGGGCTCCAACCTTAGCAAGACAAATTTGTGGATCTTGCAACCTCCAGCCCACTGAATTTGCCCTTTCATTATCATAACCATTTTCCATTCAGAAATAATCATGAGCTGCCCAGTAATGGAAGTTGCAAAATCACTTGGCATGAGAAGTACTGCTCAACGGACAGGAGACTGTCCAGCAAGGTAAACCCCCCCACAATCCCGGGATAAGGCTGGCTGTGTAACACAGTGTCTGAAACCTGAAATTTTTCTCAAAATTCCAGGAAGTTTTTCAATTTCTAATGGAAAAGAAAAAGAATTGTGATAAATTCTATGACTTTATAGGTGCTCTTTCTGGATGAAAAGCATCAGCTCACCATGGTAAGCAAAATACCCAAGGTCACATAAGGAAGGTTCAGTAAAATTCAACAAAGAGTTTTGCACTGTCATTTATGGAAGCAACATATATTGAGGCTAGTGAATGACAACAAAAACTTTGACAGAGACTTCAGACACAAGCTAAATGAAACTCAAAGCAAAGAGAATCTTCTATCTACTTCTGAATAAGACAAAATGGAGTAAATTACTACCTTAAGATTAAAAGAATGCATTAACTTGCCCATGCTTATTTTTGTTTCACATATGAGAATTTGTTTTTAATAAAGTCAGACTTGGACAAATTGCAGACATTCCTTTCTGGAACAGAAGATAGTCAGCTAGAAGTTAAAGGCAGATAGCCAAACACAAGTGTAAAAATGGATAATCAGACCATACAATTTAGTGAATGACGTAAAAGAAACATACAGATCATGATTTTGATGCCTGTGCTGTTAAAGTTTAGAAGGAAAGCATCACAGAGGGCAAAAAAAAATCTTAAAAAAAGTATATTTAGTCAACTAGCAACTTGTAAGGGGCAACTCTGCCAACAATTCAGAGAATTGGATAAGAATTCTATAATGGATATCATCAAATGCAGCACACCAGTCCTCAAAGTATAGACCAAACCAGACCAGCCATAAATACTGGTGCAGTCAGACAGATGTACTGATCTGTTCAGGCCTCAAGCCTGTCTGGAACTTTTCAAAAAAGAAACCTAGTTGTCTTTCCCCTTAAACAGCCCTCAATGCCTTCATGACAATTGTAACTAAAGGAGTTAAACAAAAATGGGAGAAATATGTCTGGCACTGAGTAATCAATTGTCTGCGGAGAAGGTCTGGAGGGCTAAGACAACTGTAGAGCTGGTGACTTAAACCCTACTTATTTTAACTTTAAAGCAGCCTGAAAAGACCATTCTCCAAGGTGGGATCCTCTTGGAGGCTAGGAGCAGACAGAATCCCTACCATAATTTTAAATTTACCCTTAATAACTAATTTTTTTTCCAACTAATTACTGCTCCAGCAAGTACAAACTCCAAAGTACTGAATATCCTGGTAAGTTCAATGCTTTCTATATTTAATGTAAGTCATTTTTTTGGTGGAAAATATAATTCTAGTAAGCAAAGACAAATATGCAAATTCAAAAAATATTCAGTGATAGTGCTTTTCCTTATGAATGCTACTGTAGTAGAAAACATGAAATCTGTTTTACTTTGGTCACATTAGAAACAACACATGTCTTTGTGCCCTACTCTGGCATGAATCAAACAATGAACCATATGGGCATTCCTGTGCTTACATGCATTTTTTTTCTTTAACATTAGAAGTAGTCTTAGAAAGATACCAGAATAAACTACAGAACCACTTCATACATGTGACAATAGGAGGAATGAAATAGGAGAGCCTGGTTCTAACTTTGCTTCTCCTTCTCAGGATTGTCTCACATCTGTGCCTCACATGGGATTTAATATTGCCAAGACTCGAGTATCCTAAACTTGATACAATGCAGCATTTACATCCCCTGGCTTCAGCAAGATTATTCTAAAATATAAAGTTAAGCAAATATTTAAGTGCTTTCCTGGAGTGGACTAGTCCTCAACAATTTACAGGGTGCAATAGATACAACTCAAACTGGTATTCTATTGAAAATTACTAATCACAGAACAAAACCTCAGCATGCCTCAGGTTACATCAAAACATTCATTAAAACGTGGTCTGTTCTTGCAGTTGGGAAGGGGGAAAAATGACATTTTGGCACTTGGCCCTGTAGTGTCAGAAGCAGCAAAACTTCCAGAGGTACCTGATAATCTGAAGGCATGACAGGCCCGCCTGAGTTAGCGCCTGAAGGCCCTATGCGTGGTTTCTTGTTCGGAGGCACCTGGTTGAGGCTGGAGTCCTGGCTGTGCTGGAGCCCAGCACCCGCGCCCCCTCCTGCCCCGCCGGCGCCCGCCGCCGTCCCGTTGGTCTGGCTGCTGTTCTGCTGCTGCGGCTGCGGCTGCTGCGGCGCTGCCTGCGCCTGCTGCTGAGGTGCTGTTTGCTGCTGATGCTGATTCTGCTGCTGCTGATTCTGAGGGAAGAAGCAACACAACACAGTCACTTGCTCTGAGCTAGGTTTGTGAGCTTCATGGAGCTGCCAACCGCAGTGTCACTGAGGGGGAGGCAGGCCCTCGTGTGATGGGAAAACACAGCAAGGCTGAATGCTGGGAGAAGCTCACCCCCAGTACAGACCTGCACACCTGTGGGGTGTCCCACTTGTGGTCATTTTGCTTTTTTAATGAAACAAGCTGGAGTTAAACTGGAAAGACAGTCGAGTGCCTCCTACAGCTACCCAGGTGTCCTGGGTTGCAAGATGTGGGTGGGGTTGTGTATTCTGTTATCATCTGTGAGAGAAGGAGAAGTTATCTTCTGTTAATTGGACAGTTTTTCTTTATCTCTTCCACAACCAATCCTCCCTCAGGGAGATATCTTCTGTTAATGGGCCACTGGGTCTCACTGGTAAAATTATATCATCCCATTGTCAGATGCTGTGCCCAGGGGGAGGAGCCAAGCATTCCTACCTGGATATAATCTGAGATATGGAACACCACAACCAGCCTTTTCCACTAGATTCCAAGAGGAGCAGTTTTCTTCTCCACTGGATTCCCAGAGGAAGACCAGGCCCATCTATACCACCACTGAATGTTCAGAGGAAAACTACACCCTTCTACAGGATTATTGTTTCAGCAGAACCACATCTGTCCATCCAGGAACACTGCAGCCACCATTTAATCAGACTGCTACCAACATCCTCACCCACAGGGAGTCAGGTCGTATTCTAACTCTGTCAGGGGGTTTGTTTTGGGGTTTTTTTTTTGTTTGTACTATTGCATTTGTATTTTTAATTTTCCTAGTAAAGAACTGTTATTTCTATTCCCATATCTTTGCCTGGGAGCCTCCTAATTTAAAAAATTATAATAATTTGGAGGGAGGGGATTTACATTTTCCATTTCAAGGAAGGCTCTTGTCTCCCTTAGTGGACACCTGTCTTTTTCAAACCAAGACACTAGATGCTCAGAGAGGATAAAAGGAACCCTTTATAAAGCAGTAATCACCTCATGAAGCAAATCAAAGCAAAAGTGCTCAGTGCTCAGTGGCAGACATGGGGAACCCACAATAAGTTGTTCTAAGTGCTTCAATGGCCTTGTTCATGCAGAATCAAAACCATGTTTCAAACTTTCACTTTTCACCTGATGAAGGCTGACAGCATTACTAGGCTGACAGCATTACTGCCAGAAAGGTAAGCACATTGAGACCAAAGGAATTATTTAATGTCTTCTGGGTTGCGAGGAAATTCTGTGGTAAAACCAGCAACAGGTTTCATTACTATTTTGACTTCCTGCGCTTTTAAGCACCTTGCAAAGAGTGCTGTACTGGGAATAGGGCCCAGCATGGTGCACAATGTACAGGGTCAGAAAACATCAGAAAAGTGAAAATAAACCAGAAATGTTGAAGACAAGAGAGGAGGAAACAGCTGAAAGAAGAATCTGGCAAGGGAAGGAGAAGACTAGCAAAGGAAGAGAAGACAGATAATTAAGATGACACTGGCTCCTAGCAGGAAAATAAACAGAGAAAAGTGCCACAGAAGGAAAAAAAGGGTTAAGAAGAAGAACACAAGAACTAAAGACATTGAGAGCTCTTCTGGCTTCAGAGGGCTACAGACTAAAAGGAGTATTTGAGGAAATGGAGGGAAGGTCACAAAATGAACTGAGTGCAACTCTGTCCCTCATGGTTACAGTTCTGGGAAAGATGTCACTTGCTCATCATGAAAAAATCCTTCAACTGACATGGACTGAATTAAAAAGACTTACTATCCTTCCCCTAACATACTGTAGGGAACATTCCAGGATAAGTTTTTTTTGGTTTTCTTTTTTTTTTAAATATCTACTTATATAATGACCAAAGCTTTAGTATGACAGCCTTTAAATTAACACCTTATTTTATTAGTTTCTCATAAATTATGACAACCAGTTGCCACTAGCAGAAAATTCTTGATGCCCCTTTCACCTTGAGGCTTTTAGTTACCCCAGAAAAATGACATTAAAGATCTGCATTTATGCCATTCATCACAATAGTCTCCCAAGATACATTCCAACAAAATTTGCAGTGATGTATTCATTTAAGACTACAAAGAAGACTTGCATCTTCAAGGACTTAAGAGATGGCCTGCAATTCCATTTCACATTTAGCAAAAGCCATAATGTATCCTCCTGCATACAGTCCTCAAATCTCACCTCAGTCAGATTCTATTTCCTGGGAGATTAAACTTCAATAATTTAAAAAGTTAATCAAACTAGCTTGTAAACAACAACAACAAAAAAAAAGAAGCAATTTATTTTTCATAATGGTTTGAGCTTCACTTACACAAACAAAACGCCAGTAACTAAGGTACTATTTGCGTTAGAATTCTGAAATTTGTGTTTTCATAGGAGTGTTTGGATGCAAGTAAAGTAGTTACTATTGTGTGAGCTGAAAAACTTTATGTGTAAACAAATATTGAAGGGACCCTTACAATTAAAGGCAAGAGCTTGTTGTAGGTCCCAGGTTTTGTGCTTCAGATTTTAGCACAAAATTTAGTTGACTAGCCAGAGTTGGCACTTGTGTGGAACTACTATTGCTACTGTCTGGCTGGAGACTGAGACCTGCTCTGTCAGTCTCCAGCTGGGGCCTGGCTGCACCACCTAACTGCACAAAAATGGCTTTCACCAGCAAAAACCCTGTCCTCAGGTCAGCCTGGTTCATGGCAGTGTCCAAATGACTAAACTCATGAAAGATCTACACTTAACAACCCATTGCCATATGTCACCTCTCAGGCACAAATTACCAAAATGAAATTTCAGTCTTACCTAGAAACAAACCTAGGAGAAATTTGCCTAACAGAATTTAAATTATAAAAAAATGTATTTTCACTTTGTTTTACAAACCCTCATTTTAGTCTTGCTAACTAACAATTAACCATTTTGAAGAACGGATGCTTATGCTAAATGTTATTTAATTCAGATATAAGTTCCAAATAAACAGAGACAACTTTTCCAGGTTGTGATTATATAAATGATTATACAGATATTTAGGGTTTTAAAAACAAGCCAGTAATAAACTAGTCATTAAAAAAATAAAACTTTTCATTTACAATAACATCATAAAGCAACAAAACATGGAACAGATTCAACTTTCAGAATAGCCTTTATGTCCACATTTTCTACACTGCAGGAACACATTCAATGAGTAATGTAGGACTTGTATTACCTAAATGGTCTAAGAAAAAGTTTAATTTGGAGTGTGCATAAATACCTGACTGTCCTCAACAATCTCGAAGACCATTTATATATTGGCTGTTTTAAATATAAATATGCCATTGTCATCACTCCTGCAACATTGCCTGGGAAAAGACAGATATTTCCTTTCAAGTATACTGGCTTAAATATAAAATGCCAGAGAAATTTTGATTCATAAGGTTTCTTGTTTTTTGAGCCTGTGATAGTTGAAGCAAAACTAGTAACTAAATTACAATCAAATTAGTGTAATGAATTTAATTTTATTTTTGCTCAGGGGTCTGTTTCCTCCTTTGGAAAAAACTATCTGGACACAAAAATCATGGATACTACCACTTTTTCTCAGTAAAGAAGAATCTGCAATATCAGTTCTGAAAACAAAATTTGCTCTCTAAAATATAGGTTTAAACTGAGCTAGTTTGTCATGCCATGCAGAAAATTGAAAACAGAATATTCATGTAGTCAAATGGTTTCTCTGAAAGACAACAGCCATTCTCACATAGTCCTCAGATAACAACAGTTCAAGACTGTTCTTCACATTTTGTTAGCTATACATCACTGCTGGTGCCTCACTGTACCCTGTTCTGTGAAAATATCATGCTGTTTCCTACATTGTAGCACCATTGTCTGGCCTTCCCAGCACTATGGGACAATTGCTGTGGTCACACAGCACAGCTGAGCTACATGCACCAAGCAGATCAGATTATGTTGCAAACACACCAAAATTTATTATGCACACAAGTTCTCGCTCGTGTCTATGGGGCTATGGAAGAGAATATCCAGAACAGATTGTTGCTACACAGTTCAGAATCCTTATTACTCCTTTGTCTGAGGGCCCTTACAACACGATCAGGAAACTGCATGCAGATGGATGAAATGTTCTGATGTAGTGCCAGAAGCAGGCTGCCACTATTTATTTGAGACCTTGACAGCCATCTACATTCAAATGGCTGGATGGATGCCAGTCATACAATGAAAATGCCATTCTTTTCATGTGCTCACAATGTATTTTCATCATGCGATGCTGGTGGAGGTAGCAAGGTCTTGGGATGACAGCAGCTGAGAGCAGGCTACAGCTGACAGAACAGCCCATCCAGCTCGTTCCCCACAGGTCAGGGCAAACTGTGATGGTGATACCACCTGAGACACCCCAAGGCATCTGATACTTTTCAACTGTCTGAGAAGCAGTTTTAAGAGAGCTTTGCCTTGGAAACACATTTTTGGTTAACTCTTCATGTTTCCTTAGTTTTCATTTGGAACCATGATGCTTTCTTATTGCATACTTGAAAGTAAAAAAGCCCCAACCAAACAAGGAGTTTACTATACCTTATCCCCTTTCTCTTCAGGTTCATCTTCATTGAGGAATTCTCTTTTTGGATATGGAATCTGACAGCCAGCAAATACACTGAAACACAGTAAACAATAAACACTCCACAAATATGTACACATGGCATACATTTACTTAAAGCTATGTTAAAAATGAGTGCGTATAACACAACTTCATTTCTTTTATTTGACAAATCCTGTTTCCACAAGTGAGTTGCAGTGTAAGCACCCAAGATAGGTGCTGATTGTAGTGTCGGATCTCTTTGCTGTTGGCACAAGGTTGTCATTTAGAAATCATGGCATGGTTGAACATGCCCAGATGCCAGAACGACCACTTGTTGATCCAGATAGTAAAATGAACAAACACAGTGTCAGAGGTTCCACAATACCCAGTTGGAACATGCATGGCTCACTGAATAAGGGGACTGATCCAAAGAGTATTACTGTCTTATGAGCCGGCCTTGGCTTACAACAGGCTTCAATATATTTGCCAATCACAATTGCAGAGTTACTTTCACTAAGCTTCTAAGGTCTTGTTTAGGAAAAAAAAAGTCACTTTCAAATTCATCTGACCAAAGGAATCTGGAACATTCTTTAATGGTTATGGCAGAGACCTTATCATAATGTTATCCTGTAATCCGCGGGGAGCTAAATTTCTCCACAGGATAGCATCAGATAAACACTAAGCAGAAAATTACTGATAGATCTTGACCAGAGTCAATTTCTTACATTTCTGTGCCAACATTCAGAATACAATCAACATGACGTGGTTTTTAGAAGGGTGTAAACAGTTTTTAATCTTGCTGCTATGTAGTGTTTGAGTTTTTCAAACAGAAAAAGAAATTTTAAAAACCCAACTAGTCTCAACTAGACTACTTTTTCATTCCAGTGACTGTTCCCTACTTTTGGTGTTGACTGCTAGTTGAGGAAACAGTGAAAGCAAAGGTAGAAGACTACCCGCATCAAGTTCATACAGATCATAATGCTATGCACCACCATGCTTCTGAAAATTGGGAAGAGAAACTGACAAAGTCTGCCAGCTGGAATTGAATATGTCATTTGAACTTTTCATGACAACAAAATATATAGATATCAATTCTGTACTCTCAAGCCTTCTGAACAAGGGATTTGTGGGATTTGAGGCAGCTATTTATTTCTTCTCATACTGCTACCCTGTGAAAAGAGGGCATGGGAATGGACTGTAGGTCAGAGAACTGTCCCACTCCTAGGGAGAGGCACAGTCAACCAGCAATGGAGAACAGGGCTCTGTGAGACCGTGTGAGGCAGAGATTGATTCTCTAAATGCTGCAGTAATGTTGTAACTCTGGCTTTGGTAGTATGTTCAGAATTACAAAACTACTGCAGTACTGGGTTATTTTTCATGACCACTCAGCTCTGGCACCAGTAGATACAGACACTTCTGTACTGCACTTGTAGTTTCTGCTGAGCATGGCTGAGTTGCTACTTCTTGTGGACACACGCAGGTACCTGTGAATTTTACAGCCACCATGTCATTTCAGGGACTAGTATGTAGCAGAAAGAAGTCACCCCAGATGTGTACAGAAGAGGGAATACATACTCTGACGTAGGCAGAGGATCCTCTTGAAAATAGGGGTCCTGCAAAGCCTGCTCTGAGGTAATTCTCTTCGTAGGGTCCATAGTAAGAAGCTTCTGAAGCTGCAAAGCATAACAATAAAAATAGCAAAAAGCTTATCAAACTATCATTTTTCAAACTATGACTTGTATGTCTTGGATTGTGGATTGCCAAATTATTTCTGGCTTGTCCAGACAAGCCTAAGTTAGCATTGCTTGTTCAGTGAAGTTCCCAAGAACTACAATGCACATCCATCAAAGTACTGTGGTTGTGAAGTACTTCTCATGTAATAAACAGTTAAGTGTATCAGGCAATATTAATTGCTCAGGCTGAACCACTGCACTAAAGCAATGCTAAATTCAGCTATTACAGGCTCATAAAACATTATTTCTAAATAACAGCTTTTTGTTGTGGTACATATATAGCTTTTATACTGTTCTACATAGCTGACACAAAAGGGAAAAAAGTGTCAGAATGGACCGAACAGGACCAGGAGTCTCCATATCGCTTCAGGGATGGAAACAATAAATCTTCATTTCTTGCACTGGCAACATTCCAGAATCAGAGCACTCTGCTACTCATGCAGCTCCCAAACCCACTCTAACTAGTACCGAAATGAGAAGGAACAGACCCTTCCTAGTAACTTTTCTTCCTTGCTAGGAGGAAAACAAGCACAAATTTATTAGCTAGAATGCTTTTGACTGCAGTAGGCTATAAAAGAGGATTACAATATATTAGTAGTATAAAACAGGAATTATAGGCATACCATTTAAAACAGTTACTTATTTATCACATTCTGATAAACTTACAGTAGGAAATTTGGGTGCTCACATTGTACAGTATCCTGCTCCCACACAATATTCTTTTAATTCAAGCCAGTAGTGAAAATAAATTTCCTTCCGTAAAGGACATCTCAGCTCAAACTCTCTTTCAGGTCTCTAACAAAAACTTCCTGGATATTCAACAAAATAATGTGATTTTGGCATGGGTATTTGGGGCTTTTTATTCTAATAAATTAAAAACCTGGCATACAATTCTATATTCTACATATATGCTACAGCAAACAGCCTCAGTAAAAGCACTCACCCTCCTCAAGAAAGGAAATACAAGGAATCATCTTTCTCAATAGTTGTAGTTAACCCTACTTGATAGATAAGGTCTCAAGACTCTCTGTATGTTTATCATTTCCTTCCCAGCTCTTCTTATTCACATACTTTATGGGCTACAGACCTCAAAAGACTCACAGCGAAACAGAGCCATTTGGGCTGTCTCTCCACCCATCAGTTCATTTGCAATTAGCTCCTAAATGGATTTCTGCTGTTTGGCTAGAGATGCACTTCAAGCTATTCCTGCACTGTATACACCTGGAGGGTTTGAACGGGTACTTACTGTATTTTTGTGTGGTAACTCTTAACCCTACCTTTTCTGTGCACCTTCACAAACTGAACTTCTAATGATATGTTGGCTTTCTACATAGTGACCTCACACAATACAATATAGACAATAGTTTGGAACTCAGTATTTTTACTTCAAATCACCTTTCCCTACATGAAAATTTTTTGTCAGCTACAGCAGCTTCTGGCACCATTACAGGTTATGAAAATTTCCCAGTTCCTCCACAGAGACTTGCAGGGACAAAAATGCATATTCTGTACAAGGCCACTCCTGATCTTTGATACCAGATGTCATCATTGACAGAAGAGCACAAGGAATCAGCCTCTGCCTCCTGGACTCCTTCCCTTATCATTCCTGCTTCACTCCCAAGGATACAATCAGCTAGTCCATTCCAAGTAATACCACACACAGCATCACTGCCAGCAAGATAACCTGCCTATTGATGATGCTACTGTGAACCAACTTCTTTGAGAAATTCTGATTATCTGTAGCTTCTGGGAAAATAAATTAAAAAAAAAAAAGTCTGGAGACAATTTGTTTTTAGGGTAGCAGCTGCTAAGACAACATAGGAAACCAATGAGACTAGATTTCATCAAAATCTCACACTTCCCAGCAGGTCTCAAGCTCTCAGGCTCCACTGGCCTGACATGACAGCTATGAATACTATGCTTGTAACTTTTCCAGGACAGCAAGAACAGATGCTTCTTCCTGAATAGAAAACTTTCTGCCCTTCATGTAGACACTATCATTCAATGTCAAACAGCAGAATGGCATAATATCATTCTTTTTGCCAAGAGTCACTTGCTATCCTGCACTGATCTACTTGAAGCCATCTGTTCCCCATGCACCACACTTCCTGTACTCATTAGCACAGCCTCAGTCAATGACTGCTAGAAAGCAAATGTCTTCAGAGGTCACCCTGCAAGATGGAGGTCATCTCATAAAAATAACTACCTTGGATATGAACAAGGAGTTTTAGAGAGTCTGCTTCACAATACATGTACCTCCAATGTACAGCAATGAGATATCAGGAAGGTAGTCCATACTCCTGGGCATTCTTATTCAGAGCTTTGGGAGACTGACCTACTTGAGATCAGCCTCTGCCTCTGATCATTAAACCACACTTATTCTTTCCTTGAACTGTGAGAAAAATCTAATAAGCTACCAGACTTAGAGAACTAAGTCTTTGTCACAATGTTCAGAAAGAAGGGCAAGGTATGCTTAGTTTTGTTGTTCTTCAGAGATCTTCTTAATATTTCCCATGGGAAAAGCAGCCAACCCACCCAAGATGATTCTCAACTCAGTGTTCAGCCTTAGAGAATTAGTAATATAAGCCGACAGCAAGCAGGTTTTCTTGTGAATTCCACTTGTGGTAGGAAAATATGGGAATTCATGTGCTAACTAATGATGTCTCTTACAATTGTCGAATTTTCAGGTGATTCCAATGTGTGATTGGAATTCAGGTGATTCCAATGTGTGCCCAGTAAGTTGAGTTTAAGAAATTTTAATTAATTTTTCTTCAAGTCTCACTCTTCTTATGGAAATTCTTTCCTTCCACCCACTTGGAATCAACCTATTCCATTTCCACAGCTATCTGTCTGATCATCCAGCAGCAACTAACGAGTCAAAGAGCAAATCTTCGCCAGGACATAGAGAGATGACTGCTATGCTGAATTTGTAACTGAAAACAGACCACTGAAAGTCAAGCTGTACTAAGAGCCTCATTACAGAGCTCCCTGTACACAGCATTAGCAAAGTCACTTTGAACTTCATTCCTAAATTTAGACAGCACTAAGTCATCACAGAGACATCCAGAAATTATGCTGTATTAGACAGGGCAACCCTGTGTTGGCCTTCAGTGGATGACTGAACTAGGCAACCAGCAAATATATGTTTAGGGATTTTGTTTGGAATCATCCCCAGAGCAGTGGTGGACTACTCTCAGAGGGAAGAAAAAGGAAAACCAAATTACTACAGGAAATAAATTTTTCCTTTCCTCTTCCCCTTCTTCACAAAACTCTTTAGCTTTTGGGGGCTCTTTAGGTCTCTGAAGCCACACAGAATCAAGACACAAATAATATTCACTATCTTATTTGCAGCGCAAACCTAAAGGTAAGGCTGTGTATACAAGTGTCTTGCAGATCTTAATTAGAGAAGACTCTCAGATGTTCAATTCCAGCACTTTAAGCAATTTGTGTATGAAGAAAACACATTTCAAAAATGGCTAGTTAGTGATAAATAGGTTTTTTTTAGCACTGATGTTCATTAGAATGAGATAGGAAAACAGACAGAGATATTACCCTTAGAAATGCAATTTCATTCCTGTCATCACAGCAATTTTCAAGTTGCACCTACCAAAAGAAAAACTTTGCTGTCAGGCTTGACTTTGTGTTTCTCCATGTATTTTATGAGGCTACTATTGGCATATCTGAAAAATACAGTTAAAGAAAGACATGTCTGAAATAATAGTGCATTAAAAACATGGAACTCTATCAAGACCACAGAAACATCTCCCAACCCTCAGGAAGTAAACTGTAAAAAGAACTGCTATCAGAAGACATGTCAGATATTTATCTAGCAGTTGCCCACAAAGTGTGCTTTTCACCAATAGGAATGCTATCAACTGTGTAAAAATTATCTCCATGAAACATGCAACTTTTATAGTATATGGATAAGCTGTTGATAAGGACAATGACAAAGAGACACAACTTGAAGTTTATACTCTATTTTTTCTAAAGCAACTCTGCCACAGAAAGCATTCAGCAGTTCATCACAGCTTAACATTTAAACTATTGTTTCTGGTTAGAACTTGACAGAGCAGTTAGATAACCATTCTGTGTCCCCAGCCTCCAGAAAACCATATAGTCCTTACAGCTCCCAAGTTCAAAATTGCCCTAAATACCTATGACATGTGCCTTGCCTTTAATTTATAGCTCCAGAGGTTATCTTTAGCCATTTTTAAAAGACAGAAGCTTGATATTTTGTGTAAAGCCAGTGTAATGAACCCATGTCAGAGCTGGAAACAGAATCCAAAAGTCCCAAATCCATGTCCTCTACCTTACTTTAAGGAGTCCATGTGACTTCTTACCAGCTCTGATCTATTATCACCACTTGACTAATTTAGCCAAAGCACCAGGAAACAGTAAAAGTTAAAATTCTCAGATCCTGGACAGGCTTTGAATCTCAACCTATTGAACATGTTACCTTCAATAGAAATTTCTGTCCAATACATTGCTGCCTCCACATATCCAGTTGTCAAAAATACCAGTGCTTCCCTATTCTTTCTCACACAAAATGAACAACATTATCTTGAATATGTAATAGAAATGGGTTAAAGAAGCTCATTTGTCTGTGCCTGCCATAAATTAAATTACATTTATAGCAACCCCTTCTAGAGAAATGAGGAGGCCACTCAGTTGATGTTCTTAACAAGCAGCTGAGGAAGAGAACACCATTCATGTAAACCAGCTAATTCAAACGTGACAGCTGCCACAGTGTTAGAACCCAAATAGTTCAAAATCCTCTCCCTAAGAAGTCAGAGCGTAGGAGCTGATTTCTGCCTCCACCATGCTCAATGAATTGTTGTTACATTATCATTACTTACGTTGTTCTTCTAAAATCTTTCTGAAGAGTTGGATATTCTGGCATCTTTCTAATGTCTTCCCAGTCTTTATCTTTGGCAGTGTGGAAAAAAGAAAAAGCATTTACAATTCTGAACGTGGAGGTTAAGCAATACTCAGGAAGAAATAACTACAGGAGTTGTTTGACTTCCTGTTTGTTGGCCAGTGCTATTGTTCTTTAATTGCCAACATTTCCAAATCCATCAAACTGACAGTTTCTTCATACCTATACAAACAACTAGTAATTTCCTTTAGGAAAAAAACCAACAAACAACTCACTAGAGTTATATCTGCTGATTTAATGAAAATAAATTACCTGCAGGGAATCCCATTACACTGAAAATGCGGTCTAGTTGATCGTGATGAAAAGGATTACTCGTCTTGATGTCCTCCTGGCGACAGTGAAATATAGGTTCTGAAGTCAATAGTTCAGCAAATATGCAGCCAATTGCCCAAATATCTACAAAAGAAGGGGGATAATTAATGAAAATTTGCTGTACTCATCTGCTCTGGTTTTTCTTTCTGCACAATTTCTCAACCTGTATAACCACAGTAAGATGAAATGCTTTACATTTAAAAACAATGCATTAACATAATACATTAAAAAGGGTAAAATCTGGAGATATGCTTTCTATGAACCAAAATTAAACTCTCAAAAGCCAATTTTTGTACAGTGGCAGTCCAGCACTTAACATACTCACAATTACGTCAGAAACCTACACAATATTTGCTTACAACATAGCTTAAAGCGCATTCAGTTGACCAAAGATTATCCCTCACAAAGACACATTGAAATAATACTTCTACCACATATTTCAGAACAATTCCAAATAGATAATTGATAACCAAATAAATACTAAAGAAAAGAGTAATAGCTCATATGTTTAACCACATGGTGCAAGCTAGTTAAAATGAGGAAAAAAAGATTCTAATTTCCATCAAGTGTAAGAAGATTGAGTACCAAACTTTGAAAAAATTAAAATCCTACTTGACAACTGACTCCCACAGCAGTACTTTACTATGTCATCTACATCTCATGTACATAAAGAAAAAACCAGCATGATATTTGACAGTTGGACTTGATGATCTTAGACATTTTTTCTACCTTAATGATTCTATATACTGAAAGGAAAAAAAAACCTGTTTCATAAAATTCTCACTAATATGCTTTTTTTAGAGTAAATCTATTGTGGACCAAACCATTAATTTACAAGAGAATAGTTTTGCAGATTACATGTATGTGTTCTAGTTACTGCTCATTACCATCCACCTTAGTGTTCTGTATGACCCAAATGGTTTACTATGCATCTTAATGTGAATTTGCCAATGACAAGCTTGTTACCAGCTGGAAAAAAAAAAAAAAAAAAAAAAAAAAAAAAAAAGCCTCAAACCAAAAAAAACCCCAAAAAATCCCCCCAAAAAATCCCACCAAAAATTATCTAAGAATTTGCTACACTGATAAATATTTGTCTGGGACACTGGGGATACAACTTTGGAAAATGTGTTGAGATCAGATTAATAATAAGCATAGTCTGCTGAATACAAGAATGGGGAGATTTGTGTAGCAATTGAAGTTAAATTGGATGACTCTAGGAAAACTTTATTTTTTATAATTTAATAGAATAAATACAAAAAGAAATTTAACTTTAATGTATGAGTGTAAGAGATACAAAATTATTTAACCAGAGTTTAGTTTATTGGATTCAGAGTAAAGAAAACACCAAGAAAAGTCTCTTGGTTGTTGCAATTAATCTGAGACTCCAAACCCCACTTGCTGTCAATGGTGGTGTTTGGTCCATGCTGCCTATGAGACACAGGGTGTCCTTAAGAAAAAGCACTGCTCTCCTTACGTAGGAAAGAAAGAAATGAGTCATCACATTCTATTTGCCAAAACTGGTCGACTCCATTTCCATCATGTTACAGATGTGGAGCTTGAGGTGTCCCAATATATAACCCTTTCTTCCAACCTCTCCCTTACAGGAAAATCTGATAACATTTCAGACTTTACAGTTTTGACAGGGTATAACTTGCTCTGTGCATTACATCACATTCTCGAGGTTTTATCTTCCTTTGACTTTCCTATTAGCCTTATCTGCATGAAAACAAGATCTTTAGCTGTTGAGATTTTATCTACTCAAGCAACTAATGCAGCATATTAATTGCAATTGCTGCCTGGGTAATAGGCATAAATTATCTACTCCAGAATGGAAATTACTTATTAATCGAAGAATGGAATCTTCATTTAACAGTATCTATTCACTCATTTTCATATGATAGCAAATCCTTTTGGAGATGGCTTATCTAGAGGCCAAAAGAATTGCAGTTCTCTTAGTTTTCATGGCTTTCTACAGTTCTCACTGTGCATCACATTGTGATGGAGAGGCCGGGCCACTCCTCATTATTACATTTATAACTGTTCTATCCAGACTGACCTTTTCCTTTTAATGAAAAAAAGGTAAAATCTAGTAATCTGGTATTCTCCCTGACAGCAAAGAAGAACTGAGAAATCTCCCTGATGTGACACAGCAAACTTCAAAACTGTTTTTCCTTCATCACCTGCACTGTGTGAGAGAAGAGCCACTATACAGCATACAGAGAGTGCATTTTAAACCCTCTGAGGATTCAGAAAGACAAACATTGTACCAACTGGCTGTTACATCTGTATAAAGACTGGAAACTCCCAAGATGGTGTTATAATTTTCTGTGGGATGGCATTATTGGGCAAGTCAAACGTAAGACTACTTTAATGTTGCTCAATTGTTATATTCTCTAGTAGTTCACATGCTGGGGTTCAACCCTTTATGTTTCTTGTCAGATATTCTTCATCTCCGAAGAACTAATATAAAGTAACCCAAAAGACTTTGTATAGAAAACCTGAAGCTTAAATTTATGTAAGAAAATATTAAATATATGGAAAAGGCCTTGCAGCCATGCAGCTCACGCAGGTCAGGGTCTTCTCTTCATGAACCTTTTATGCAACCTGATCTTGAACACATCTTTGGCTTATATTGATACCACTCACAGTTAATGACTTTCTGCCAAGATTAGTTAGTCCTTTTGTTTGTTTCTTCTAAAAAACATTCATAATTTGCAATAATAATGTACCACATGTTGCACTTTTTCTAGCAGGAATGCTTCATTAAATTCTGCTAAGTTTAAATACTTCATAGATACAAGCAATCTTAATAGGTGTTTATCTCTCACACTGTTCACAGTAGTCAACCAAATACAAATTTTAGGTCTAACTATGGGAAAAAAGTCCTTGTCTAGTGTACCATTTAAGGTTTTCCATTTATGACCCTTAAAAATTAATTATTATTACATCTACTTCAAATATATTCCAAGTAAATACCTACTACTCCTCAGTAGTGGGCACTGATAGAGCAAACCTTAAAAACACAAGTAGTATTTTTCAAGTACAGTGTATTATTATTTTAGTGCGAATCATCTGCCTCACTAAAGGAGCTTCTTATAATGTTATTTAAAAATTTCATTAAAAATAAAAGTTTTTTTTTTAAAGCAAGCACCAAAATAAGGGGCAAAAATTATCCAACAATTAATTCTCTCCTCTCCCCACTACTAATGATCAAGACAGTGAGTGGCCTCATTGCCCCTGAGCCAAAGCTAAAACTCCTGAAGGTATCCATGTTTTATGTCCCAGACCACTGAAAACTGGGACACAAAGGTCCTACAGATTTGAACTGGGTACTAAATGTTTTCCCATCTTGGGAGGAAATGTTTTCCCATCTTGATGTCTTGGGAGGATGCTAATAGGTTTATCAGAGTAACACAACCATTCCTGTAAAGATGATTCTGTTTCTTACAGTCTCTTCTACTGTCATTAGGCTTCAGGACTGATCCGTGGTGAAAGGTTTTAACTGTCTGTTTGGCTGTGTTGTTTTGTTGATGTTCTCCTCCACCCCCAAGACTTACAGAGTCCTCACTTTCCCCAAGTTTACACTGGACCCCAGTGCAAGCCAATTTTCTCCCAGGCTCTGAAAAGAGGGGTAGGAGTGACTCTTACCCACACAACTTCCTCAGGTTCCATTCAAATGTGTTCTCCACTAAAATATCCTTCCACTATGACAACACTTCTCAAGTACTATATAATTTTATGAAAAGAAATAAACCCCAGCCTTTTATGGATGGGCACTTGTGATTGGTAAACAGACTTCCTATATAAATGCCTGTGTGCACAGATTACTAAAATATTTGTATGGCTGTCTGTGTCCCAGTTTTAAAAGCTGGGACTCTAATAGCTTTATAAGTCAGCTGAGAAAATCCTGCATGTCCTGCTCTACGTTAGCACTGTAGCCAAGAAGCAAGAACAAAGGGATACTGTTTCAATGATAGGGCTGATTAAGCAGACAAATGCTCGTGTATTCTTTCATTTCTGTGGAACAATAATCTCATTTCTGTATTTGTTCCAGTATCTTGGAAATATTCTTTAAGAATAGTATGACCACTTAAGACAATAAGACCATTTATTAAGCAATAGCCTTGACTCATAAAAGGAAACATCTTTTCCCATGCATATTAAGCAAAACTTTTCACTGAACACAAGACAGAATCCAAGATTAAATACATCATAATTCTTAACTATATCCAAGAAAAGAAATAAAGAAATGATCTCTTAGTCTCATAGAATTCTTTAATAAAATTCTCTTAAAGAAAGCAAGTAAAGACTTGGAAAACATCTATTTAGGTGCAATCAATCTGAGGAATTCATCATCAGTGAGGTTTAGCATAATAACATCAGTACTCAACCAAAATACTTTTTTCCTGTTGTTGTTTTGAACATTTTGAACACAAACTCTACACTCTTGGACACATGTGAATGCTGGTAAAGGCACTGAAGAGCAGGACAGACAGCAGAATACAGCTTCCCTGCACCTACCAAGGGTGCCAAGGCTAATACAACAAGCAGGCTACCCAAGAGCCAGTTAGCAAGACCTTAGCACAAACAGGGCTTTTCAGGCCACCTGTAAGAGCTACAGCATTTCCTTAAGATCCTCCAGAACTTTCCAGTCAAGGCAAGGACATCAAACACACCAACGGACTGAAAACTTAAAATGGGGCTGTACAGGCAAACATGTCTAAGTTTTTCAAATAGCCATCAATTGGTCTAATTAAAAGATATAACCTCTATTAAAAAATATTCCATCTCATGCTGAGCACAACAGCACATTCTAGACTTACCTGGAATCTTTATACACAAGAGTCTAGGAGCACAGAGATAGTATAGAAAAAGAGTTTATTCATTTTAATGCTGGTTTTAGCATTAGAAATTAGATTTAGGAAAATAATATATCCTTAAACAGGGATTTCTTTGGTCTGGTAAGGTGAACAGAACATGTCTGTAACATATGTTCTAATACATATGCAGAAGGGAAAGACCTTCCCATTCATACAATAAGTTTTATGTGCTTCATTTAAACTTTAGTCAGCAAAAGAGAAGGTTGAGGAACTGGTTACTAGCCTTTTAAATTTGACCCCTTCTATGAAGAACTGAAAATGGGATCAAACATTTTCATGTGACAGGCTTTTCAAGGGGAAGCAAAAAATGGTGTTAGTGGGTTACGGGTCAGAAATTTGCTTTCACTCTGAGGTTAGGAAATGTTGACCAATTTTTAACAAACAGCATCTCAACAGACCTTGACTGAAGAATAACTTACACTGTAAAGCCACAAAGATGACTGTACTGCAGACAGAAACAACACCTCCCACTATTCCAAGGGATGTTCACAGCCAGCCAACCATGAATCTAAGAACAATGCTTTATTTCAAAAGTACATCATCTTCTGTGCTATGATGTGATGTCAAGATAATTGAAAACTTTTAACTGCAACCATACTAACTTGAATTTATAATGAAATGCACCATTCTTACTTTTCTTTTTACCTCTTTGCCTTCATCCTAGCATTTTAAACTAAGCTGCCTTCTTCTCATGTTTGCACTAATATAATTAACTTTAATTAATACAACTCTAAAAATTTTTAAGAATCTTGACTCAAATTCTGAGTTCACTTAAATCATTATTTTCTGCAGTGCTTTAATGGGCCAGGCTTTCAACAGTCTGTCTTAACAGAGGTATTCAAGGCTGTCAAAATACTTTCTTTTCCCACTTAAATTTCTACTCCTCAGTATATCATTAAATGAAGATCCTGGATTATATGATTTCTGACTTCTGCTATGCATTAGATACATTATCTAGCTTGCAACATTACACTAAAATTACTGTGCTAAGCTTGACAACACAGATACAATAGATTTAATACAGGGAGTGGCAACAAATCCAGAGGCCCTAAGTAGTCTTTTCATGCAGCAAAAGTATTATTTCAAACAGCAAAATCCTGTAAAAGAACTTAATCCTTAATTTACAGAACTTCACATCCAATAATTTGGAAATTCCAGGTTTATGGTTCTATATGAAACCTTGTATTTAAAATGTGCAGATTCCTGAAGACAGGAATCAGCAAGGCTGATATCTTACCAACAACTGTAACCCCAGAGCACAAGAATTCGACTTTTTCCAGCAACTAAACCTTCACCAACATTATATTGCTTTTGCAAGGATTATCAGTGACTGTCTTCTCAAAGACTCCTCTCCCCCCTCAACCCATGAATCCTATATACCACATTGTCATCAGCAATTCTTTAACTCCTCATTTGTGTCTCCAAGACTACTGCTGCATAAACCAGATAATCTACTATATTAGCTAGCAATAGAGCGGCTAACTTCCTCAGGAGCATACAGTGATGGTTGCATGCAGAATAGAGTGACAGTTCCATCTTCCAGAATCTGGGGTTGCTACAGCCTCAGCTGGTGTCACTTCAGGGCAATGAATTAAGTCACTGGGACAAGTGCTTAGTTCTGGCATGGAAAGGGTGTTACAGTCTTGCTTCTTCCCTAATCCTAAATTTTTAGATGGTTGGAGATGGCAGAGGAACATTATGACAACTCTATCACCTCCAAGACTTAGTAAAAAACATACTGTTACTTTTGTTTCAGCAAAAGCCATGCTTATACCTCCAAGGGTCCAAGAGGTACCCTGGCAAGCTTCGTGGAAACAAGGGGGAAAAAAACCCGGCATTTCAGTGACAAATCTTCAAAAGTCTGAGGAATGTAACGGGTGACAAAAAGCAGCTTTGTAGCTTCAGGGCTACTTCCCGCTACCAAATATCACACTGTAGCAAGTAAAGAAGTATGAAAACTGATAGCAAAGGTCATGAATCTTTCTTATACTGCAAAGTATTAGGCAGGTCTAATACAGAAATTGTTACCCTTTCCTCCTATAATGATGACAGAACCAAAAACAGGCAAGACTAGACACTGTTCGGTAAAACAGTCTTTACAAAACTTTTCAGGAAATACGCACAGCTCTGCATTTCATAATATCATGTGGAAAAATTACTGACAATAGCAAATACGAAAGCAGTACATATTCTTTGAAAGGGAAATATACTTTTTTCCTAATTAAATGCAAAATATTTTAATAAAACAACTTATTTTGTAGACAGTGGAACTCTTTGCAGGTTAACTCCATGCTAACTAAAGAGGAACAGTGAGTTTTTTATCTGTTGTGTGCTCTCACTTGGCTTATGTCTTTAACTATTACAACTTTTTAATAGATACAACATGTCAGAACCTTCAGAGCTAACATAAGGTGAGCAAAACTCGTGCTATCTGGTAGATTGAGTTATAACAAGGAACATCTGTGAAGAATACTTTCTTGGACTGTTACAATTCATAAGCCATGACAGTCTTTTCTAGAAGTTATCAAAGCTTTTGATGCCTATTTTATTTCAGTCAACAGAGAGGAATGCACATGAAGAAACCTTGCCTACCAGACTGTACCACTGGAGAAGCTTCTTTGTTCTTCCAAACAGAGTGTTTTGCTTTACAATATCTTAACATGTCTGTTACTAAGGTTTTCAGCCTTACAACCATTTCTAGTAGGGCACTGACAATAACTCCGACGTAATTATAAGCAACTCCATTGGATAATACATGAAACAAACTGATGTGAAGAGTAATTCTGCTGTCAATCACAGTTATTGACAAGAAGTCAATTTATGAAGCAATCACACCTGTCCTGAAAACCAGTCATTCTATTCAATCAGTGCTGTTATGTTGAAAGTTTCAGTTGATAATTGCTGAAGTAATTATGTTTGATGATCAAACTGAAGGATCAGCTAAAACAACTCCTCTGCACCAGAAGTATGCATCTTGTTAGGATAGTAGGTACTTGGTTTTCAGCCAAAATCAACTTTTAGGAGCCAGCTTTTCAGATTTGGTAGCAAAAAGTGCACATTAAAAGCTACTCATTACTGCACAGTATAGTGAGGGTAACATGTTTATGGAACCAACTTTCATGAGAAAAATTCCTGCCTTACTTCCCTAAGTAATCTTTCTTTACAAAAAATCTAAATCTTTTTTTTAACTGAGTTCATGGCATATGTTGCTCAGGAAGATTAGAGAATCAACATGCAGCTGCAAAGCTCATCTGCCTGGTAAAGGGCAAAGTCAGTGAGATACTAGGGAAGAAAAAGCTTGCCATGTGAGTCCTCATGGTTATTAACAGTTTGGAAGAACACAAAGCCAATACTTGGAGGGAAAAACAGTTAGAAGGAAAAAAGACATGGAACTAAAATTATGACCAGTATAGAGGCTTTTCGGCCCACAAATCATTAACGACTCTTGATGCACATGGGACTAAGTGTAGGCACATTTTTAAAGACACCTCTTGCTCAAAAGTGGGTTTTTATCTCAGAGGTATTGCTATAGAGGATATTCTAGTTTCTGAGTATTTTTATATTATTTTTCCTGCTCTAAAATAAGCCATATACAGTTAAGTCTTAGTAATCATCATGCAGCAGCAAATCTGTCAAAATACTAAACAAAATGGCAAAAGCATCCAGTACGTCCCTTCATAAGTGCTGCAAGGGGAGAGAGTCGTAAGAATAGAAAAAGTAGTTGGTGACCACATGTGGAAGTTTACAGGTTAATTTACCAAACAATCCAAATCAGGACAATTAGCATATTGTAGTTGTGTTGAAGATTTAGTGGTTTTGTTTTCCTTTTCTTTCCTTTTTGTTTTTAATGACCAGAATGTGTAAATTTCTCAAGTTAATTGCTAAGAGACATCTCAGGTTCTCAGAAAAATAATCCATTCATTGAGTTAACAAAAACAATTTACAGCATACTTGTACTGGAGTTCCCTATTATCCTTAACTGACTTTATCTTCAGGACAATACCATTAAGTAGTGTCCTCATTTTATAGATAATGAAACAACACTTGGGATGGAATAAATTAAATGTGGCCAACTACACACAACCCTTGGGACTGAAGCAGTATTTAAAGCCAAGTCTTTTGAGACCCAGCTTACTGTCCTAAGAAATGAAACTCAGTCTACCTGACATTACAGTATGTCCATTGGTTTTATACCAGCAGGGACAGGTCAGACCCACAGCACCGTTCTCATTCTTCTGACTATTAAACTACTACACACCTCTCAGACTCTTCAGAGTTGACAATGACCACCAGCTGATTTCCAGACTTAACATATTGGAGAAGTAAGAGCAATAGAGAAGTTAGAAGAAGCAAGGAACTAGAGCACAAAACAGTTAATGTGTTAAAGTGTGCAACAATCCTGCAGACGACATTCCGTGAGTTGCTGTCAGCATCCCAAGCTTCCCAAAATACTAATATAGCTTTAAAATGTTCTAATTACATGATCTAGTAATCCTTTATATAACTTTACATTTCTTAGATTATTGTGGTAGAAAATGCTTTCTATTTTTTAATAAAAGAAGCAGCTTTATAGTATTTTAGACATATTTTGCTATTTTAGAGAGCCAGAAGAAAAAACAGCAGTAAATCATCCAGTACCTGCAATAACAGATAAGAGAGCAACAATTAATCCTTGATATTAAAATATTTTGCCTCTCAGAAAAAGCATAAGAACAATTTTGATAATCAAAATTAAGAAAGTTTACCACATGCCAAAAGAAGTTTACCACAAAATATCATCTGAATCCAATTACCCCTCATGTTGTATAACATTTCCCAGGGCATGAACAAGGCTCCCTTCTTGGTGCAGCCTGAAATTTTCTTTTCAGCGTGCATAAATGAATATTTTCCAAACCTCTCAAATTTAGTTTATTTTTCTAGTTTTTCCACAACCCCTTCCTCAAATCACAGCCTCTCACAAACAAGAATGTGGATTCCTATGCAGCAATCAAATGCTGACTATGGATTTGTTGTTCTTAATTATTTCTCACAGAGGCTTAAAAGCAGTCCCCCTGCTCCTGAGGCTCCACAGACGACAGGTGGGAACCTCCCCTGTACATTTTTCCTGAAGAGTTTTCAATATTCTGATTGATCTCACCTGTAATTTCTGCTTTACCAGATTTTCCAGATAGGTCTTTTTTTTTTTTTTTCCTTCCAACCCTTCCAGAACATGAGACCAAAAGAGCTTTGGGCATCAGTCCAAGATTTCCAGAGGCCCCATAGGCTGGCCAGCATGCCAACAATCTGTGCATGCACAGTAGGGACATCTGATGCACCCGGAATGTGTAGGACTCACTGCATAGGCAATATGGAACACATATGCACATATTTCCATCCTAAATCCTACATAATACCCCCCAGATATTTCCCTCTTTTTTATTCCTGCATGAGGTCAAATGGAATTGTTGAAACTCTGACAGATCCCAGCATTTGTTATAAATTCATTCCTTCTGATACACCAAATATTTTCCTGTGTCATTTGCTTTCAAAGGCATTTTGATATCTGCTTATACCTTTCATACATTTCCAGCTTCCATAACTGCATGCTACTCTGGAAATAGAATGAGGTGACAGTGCACTACCCAGGCTTTGAATTACAGTTTCTCTACATTTAAGTCTCATTTGGGCTGGTAAATGCAGTTGCCACACAGCCATTTCTGACACGTCTGCTGACCTTTAATGTAGACAAGTGCAAAAAGGTACCTAAGAAATGGAGATTTCTCAGGTTTCCAGATTTATTTTTTTCACTATAAACAAGCCCATCCCTTTTTTGGTTCAGGACAGTGTTCTAGCCTTGCTTAATGGGTGGCTGAATGATCATTTTAAAGAATTCTTTTGTGAATAAAATCCAAACCATCTAAAATACTGTAAGTCATCTGCCATTTATCAAACATAAAGCTATTGCTTTAAATAAGGCAAGTGGCAAAGAGAGGTAAGATAACATGCTTGTTTGATAGCACTGATAACTATACAAGCTGCAGCTTGATAAAAACAAGTCATAATTATGTTATTACCTTGATATGCTACAAGATGCCTCAGAATGAATCATATTGGAAACTGCCACATGCTTTCTTAAAAACCTATGATGAATGAGTTTTTACTATTTGCTTTACCTACTAAAACATTCTTTTCTAATCTGATGTTCCCAGAGTGAAAAAAAACACACTGATTAATGCCTCCTTTCAAGCTCAAAGTCAGCTTAACTTTTCTTTCATTTTACCACAGTCATTTCCTTTACTTTCCTTAAAATTATACTGCAGAAGTCTTTGCTCATACATGAAAGGAGCACTGTACCTTGCCACTTACTTCAACCCTGTTTCTTAAGTATTTTGAGCATAAAGGCATTTTCTGTTGTGCTGGACTTTCTAGCTGTTCAGTAATTTCATTAAAGTTTCCATGATTGCAGGCAATTTTTGCAGCTACTTGGTTTCACCTGAAGCTTGTTCAAGTTACTTATACTTGCAGGTTTTACATCTTTGTTAAAGTATTAAGACCCGATGAACACAGAGAAACATATTCTGCTTTTGAATTTTGATGCTGAAAATGCAGGAAACCTTCACAGGCAATAGTGAATTTAGTACAAATTCATATTGCGGTAATGGAATAGAGAATGAACTTTGGTTTCTACAACACCATTTTCCCAATTTGCATTCATCTGGTAAATTAGTTACTTGTAACTATGGTAACAGATCTTACATGTGAAACTTCTATTAACAAGCAGGGCTTACATTACAAATATTCACAATTCAGGAAATAAAATATTACTCTCCATGAAACCCTAACATGGGCTTTTTATTATCCTTTTAACATGGAGAAAGCAAAAGCTATTTCTGTTTTTCAGCAACAGTATTTTCCTGATTTCTACACCGCTTTAAAACATGATGTTATATATAGGATGAACAACTATCTGTTCTGCAAAGAAATAAATTAAAAGTAGAATATTTAATTAGTAGGAAGAGACAAACTAAATAAAGGACAAATATCACTGAAAAGTCACCCCTAAAATAATAAAATATACTTATGTATTGTTTTGTGTAATATATAGCACTTTCTAAACAGATTGTATTTACTCCAAATTTCCCTCAAAGTTAAACCCCTAAAATGTAACTAAGATCAGATTCAGAAATCAAAGACAAAAATCCCAAACAAGTCAAAAGTCAAATTCTAATTTCAGTTTTTGACCTTGTATGAGAATTATTTACATGGAAGCAAACACACCTAAAGGCTTTATTACAAGAATAAAACCAAATTGGACACTACAGTAGACAGGGTCCAGGTTATTTTGAATACACTGCTAATAATTAAATTATATGTGAAACAAAGATAAGGAAGATAGTATCACATGTAGAATACAAAAAATACATTTAAAATTAGGTAAAATCAAGACAAAGTCAGTAAAAACCTAAGCAAACATCTGAATCATGTAGCAATTCTTGGACAATGTTAGGACATTGCAGAAGAGAACTGATGATGAGTTCCTAGTAAATTCAAACAACAATATTTCTCACCATGACAAAACTGAAAGAGAAAACTCTCTCTTTAGCCTTATCTTAGTTGTATTTACTAATCAATAAAAGTTATGTATTATCCAAAAGACATGGGAAAAAAGCTATGGAAAACAAGTAGCTATACCAAATAATTTTTTCCCATAATTTGCTGCATCTATATAAAAGGTGATTACCTTTCTTCAAAATTATTGTTTCCAACTTAAGAGCGATTAAATGAGAATCTTACTTAATTTCTGAGTTTTAACTAAAAGCAACACTTTAGACTTTCTGAGAATTATGTAATATTAAGAGATATTAAAATTGTATTTCTTTCACAGAGACTTAAGAGAAAGTTTTAAGAGTTGCATCTTTTGCCAAAAGCATTAGCATTCGAATTAAACTCTCACTAGCATGCTTAGCTCATGAAAATGGCCTTTTTTAAGTGCACATAGTGCTAGAAGCAAAACACAAGTCTGGACTCAATAAAATGCACGAACATCATCACTACTGTCATTTTGTTACTCACTTCTCTTTGCCTTAAAGCTGCATTTACATAGATCAGCTCCATGTACCTTTTTTCTTTTCTCTTCTCTTCAATCACATGCTCCTCTAACCCTTCAGTCAGCCTACAAATCTCAGCTTGCAATTCTCCTTGTTTTCATTTCCGTATTTTTTATTTTGCTGCCCAAACAGTTTTGAGTGCCCTTAGCACTCACACAGCATGCCAGATAGTATGTAACCATTCACACCCCTCCTGGGTGACTCACTGGTGTGATACAAGAAATAAAAGCCTCAGTAATAATAAACTACTAGCAAAACCAGATCTCTCCAAAGTACCATCGTCCCCTGAAGTTTCATAGGAACTTCTTGCCTGTGTTTCAGTATAGACTAGAGATCCCTCAGGGCAAGGATGAAGTTATTTATGACATAATTAAACAAACAACAGCATTATATTAATTCACCCTTCAAAGAGATACTCTGAGATAGTGGTATATATCACTCACCCAAATCTCCAAACAATAAGCCATCTATCAAAACCAGGTAGCTGTCAGTTGAGGTAACTTCCCTGTACCATACATGCAGGTCACTCAGCAATCTGGTCCATTCACATCAGTTTTTTCCACTATGAACATAGGGCAATTTAAGCATCTAATTTGCAGGTGTTTGAGGCAATCCTGTTGTTATTTTCTTTAAAACACTCCAGCAAACACAGACTTAGTATTTAGCAGCCCAGTCTGCATAGTGGGAGATGTAAAGCAGGCCCTAAGGGTCTGCTCCTGCCACCATGGGATTGTGCCAGAACCATGCAGGGCACAGGGGCATTACAAGGCTCCATCTCCAGCTCCCACTGCAGCAGATCCCCTAGGATGCCTCTGTCTCAGGTGAGGTAGAGCTCCAGAGGGAGGGTGCTTCCACGCAGGAGTCAGTCTGCAGGGTGACACTGGGAGAGACACTCTGGCTGGGGCACTGGGACACCACCAAAAGGAGCTGAAAGAGGAGGTGAGCAGACCATGGGGCATCATGGAGAACAAACAGAACATAAACAGAGTCCCTTCAGGGAGGCTGAAAAGATTTCTAGTGGACTTAGGGGTAAACTATATGTGTCATCCCTCAGATCTGCTGCTGAGGAAGAAGGAAGAACCTGGTTGAGGATATGATAATTGATGGCAGCCTTGGCTGTAACAACCATGAAACAGTAGAGTAACAAAGGCAAGAGGCAGAGGTAACCAGCATGGCTAGAAGCTGGAGAACCTGCTCCAGGAGAGGATAATGAGGCACGCGGGCTTGCTCAGACTGAAGCGGAATCTATGAGCAGCCTCACCCGAACGTACACAGAGGCGACCATGATGATGGAGCTAGGCCCTTACAATGGCATTCAACAGGAGACCAAGAGATTACCAGCATAAACCAAAAGAAAAAGTTTTAACTAAGTATAAAAAAAATTTCTTCGCTACGAGGATTTTGCAGTGGAACAGGTTAACCAGAGAGGGTGTGAAATCTTTGTTCTTCAAGGTTTTCAAGATGTAGCTGAACAGACCAAACAGAATTCATAGTGGGCACTGTTTTGAACAGGAAGATGAACAAGAAACCTCCCAGGGTCCCTTTTGACCTGACTGAATCTGTCTGCAGTTATTATTTTTCTTTGGACCAGGTTTTTGGATGTAAAATGGATCAGATTTTCCTCACTTCTGATACTTCAACTTTTGCTGCAGAGTTCTCCTAGAGTACACAAATAAATTCCTGCACTGGAGGATTCCAAATGGAAGTGGAAAAGCAAAAAAGAAATGGGAAGTGCAAGTCTACATCAAAAAGTCAGGTGTCAGTTCATTCATTCTCCAAACGTTTTGCTGTATATGGTAGTTGAATAAACAACACACCATAAGCCTTAAAAGTATTGGTCCACCCAAGAGAACACTCAAACTGTGATGCCAGTACAACACAGTATTTTGTAACTCTCTGAACAAAGGCCCACAGAGCATCTCCAAAAACTTCTGCAACAGAAAAATGTCTGACAAGAAAGCCACCTCTGTACCCATAGGAATGATTTAACACTATTAACAGAGGGTCACTGTTTCCTTTGCAGTTCAATATATAAGGCAATCATGCCTCCCATGCACCTCAATGCTTTAATTCTCCAGACAGCTGGGCCCTGAGGCTGATTGTGTTTCTGGAACTTACTATGGCAGAAAGGGCCTGGCTACCAGCATTTCCTGAACACAGAGCTTCATAAGTCATCAGGAGGAAATGATTTGCAGATTATGCACAGCACAGGAGTTCAGCCTTCTGCTTATCAAGAAACGCATTTCATAGAAGCATCTGGACATGTAACACCCTACAAGAATGCCACAGCTCTTTCCCTTTCAATGGTTTACAACATGACAAGATTTCTAAGTCAATAAAACATATAAACCAATTCAAAGGATATATTTTTTTAAAAACAAAACAAACTAGATATTTAAAATGTCTAGGTTATATTGAAATATAAAAGCACAGTCCTCAAAAAGTTTTAATCTTGATTAATCCTTTATGGATGGGATCATCTGCAACTACTTCAGTGACAAAACCCCAAAACTAGCTGGTCAGATGAGCATCCTATCTATTATAGAGCTACTATCCTTACAGAACTTGCAGGCAAACATCTTTCTTATAGGACATCTCACCAATGGCCTTTGTGTAATGTCTGGCCCCAAGTAACAGCTCCGGAGCTCTGTACCAGAATGTCACCACAACCGGATCCAAGTCTGCCAGTGGCTTCAAAGGTGAGTTAAACAATCTTGCAAAACCCATATCAGCTGGGGAATGGGGAGACAAAAATGAGAAGAGTATTTAAATTTCAATACAAATAAATCAAAATTCAATAGTATTGTCAAAAACAATTATAACAACAGCTCAAAAACATTAAAAATTACAAATCAAAGTTTCCAACAAAACAAAAACTACTTAGAACAATACTATTGGACCAAATTTTTCTGAGGCTAAATTCTATTTACTTCATTCCTAAAACTATGAAGTATAACATCTGACATATTTTGACCATGATATTGTAAAACTTTACATAACACAGATGCCTGTTCATTTTTTAAAACTGTAACAGAAACTTGGTTAACTGAAGTCAACAGTAGTAGGTCCCTAATGTACATTTTCTCCTTTATTTTTATACATGCTTACAAAACTGTGAGTTCTTGTGACTGCTATATATTTACCCAAAGTGCAAAATTAACATGACTGCAGTGTAGATTGTTTTGCACTATTTTTCAAGGCATACCTCCTAGATGATTTGGAGGACTGAGCTCCAGTCAGTCAGCATGCACTGTTACAGCGGTGTATTTTAAAACTAAGCATTCATTCTATAGAACTCAAAAGTTCTTCTTAGAATGAGCCTGGTAAGTAACAGTAAGAAATGCTAGATGGGAAAGCACAGAATTTGGTGTACTGTCAAACCCACACATTTTAAACCCAATTCAAATCTGAAACTTTTCTTTCACACAAACTTCAGTATTGCCACATGATTTATTTAAAAAAGGTAATATCCAGATCACTAAAACTGAGAAGGCAATTAGATTTTGGATAAAGACCACCACAGCTACATGTGTTACTCACCTTGACACCAAATAACTTTTGCATAAAACAACTTTGGATTTCTACAAATATGTGCAGTAATGTTATTTATATAAAAATAAAAAACCAAACACAATTCATAAGTAACAATGCTAACTTATGCTAACTCATCATAGTAGAACTCAAAGAGAACCCTAGTTATCGCCACTGTTCCCTGTGCTTATAACTTTTTTGTTTCATACCGATGCTTTTATGTCTACCCTTGGCAAGTTTAGAAATAGAAATGTCTAATTACATATTTGGAATTTCTTAAGTCTGTAAACTCAGTCAGTGAGATTTAAAATTGAACTAGAGGTTGTAGAGACATACACTGAAAGAATACTGAAGATCTGTTTCTACCTTACACACAAGATGCATTTTTTTATAATAGTAATCTCTTAGCTGCACAAATAAATTTTCTCAAAAAGTTTACCTATTTTGACTCTTCCTCTTTCAGGACCTTCCCCCATTACCAGAATGTTTGCTGGTTTCTGGAAAACAAAAGCAGAATTTTTAGCTGGTCAGCCTTTGATGATTATTTTTGAGAATAATAAAATTACATACATTTATTTTATAATGAAATAATGTCTAGAAATATCCTTAGAAGTCTAAAATTACCATACTTTTATCTTGCTGACATTTAGTTTTTATCTCTAGCTACCAATTTCACAATTAGAAAACAGAAATATACTTTGACATTTCACAGTAAGAAACGCCATCTTTAACTAAATGTGCATTTCTATTGTTATTAGAATAATTATATTCATTGGAGAGATTTTCTTCTAGAGGAAAGGTTTTTGTTAGGCTAACTTTTATGCTACAAATGAACAATCTGGCAAGAACCACTTTTACTGGTATAACTTATTTAAAGTGATGCCAAATCTTGGTATACAAATGCATAGTTGAGAGCCACTTCTGTTTTCATTCTATATAACTATATACATTTTTATATATGTATATGTATACATATATGTATACATTTGTATATGTATAACTATATACATTTTTAGAGCTGTGCTTGTTTTTAGTGTACGAATAATAAAAATCACATGGGCAAAAGCACTTTTTATCCATGAAGTTGATTTCATGCTATGAGAATTCCCTTGAAACAGGAGTATTCACACACAGCTACATCCAAAAAACTTTTGACAGTGCAGACAGCAGCTTTACAAGTAGAACAAAACCTTTATAGGCATTTTTTGCAATCTATTTGTTTGCAAGCAGCTGTTTGTGAACACCACATAAAATCTGCACATGACATCACAGCAATTGTTCTGCAATTAGGATCTAGGTTCCCTCAGACATCAATAGTCATTCCTTGGAAGCTTTTGCCCTATTGTGTTAACAGCTGTAAAAAGTAAACAAGATTGAAAACATTAAGGGATTTGAATGAAGAGATGCATAACAAAGCTTCAAAGCAGAATTTTTGGAATGTTCATCCAAACAATAATTATATTTAAATCCTTAATGCCTGCAGAGGGGTCTGCTCAAGCAGGATTTGTTCAAGAATCTGAAAGAGATGTCCAGAAAACCAATGAGAGAATCTCACTTAAATTCTCAGTTCCTTGTCACTATTTACCTGAAATGAGACACTCAAACTAGGGTTACTAATTTGGCTCAAAACTACACATCTTTAGCTTTTTTGAAAAAACAAACAAACAATAAAAAGCACCCTACTTCACCTCTTCTTTCTCCTTCCTCCAGGAAGCTGTTCTTCCCACCCCACACCCAGTGCTAACATTGTTTCTTCCCTGGCTCCAACCACTGGCTCTCTTTCCAGATGCCTCTTTTATTCTTCCTTTTTTAATCTGCAATTCTCAACGCCATCACTGACTTTTAATTCCCCAACATATATTGGAACCATTTAAGAGGCAAAATGCACTCCTTTCTTGGAAAACACAAGCAATTTCAACTGACCTTGAGCAAACACTCACCAGCAAATCCAGGAAAGAGAAAGATGATGCTTGCTCTTAGCTAATATTTAATGACAATAAAATCAACACCTCGAGGCAATTGTTGAACTCTGGTTGTACATTTATGTATTACCCCGAATTGAATATTCCAGAGAACAGAACAATCGCTTTCTGCATATTCAGTAACCAGGCAGCAAGAGATGCATGCAAGTTCACACTACATTTTACCTCTGTTAGAAATAAAATGGATACAACTGTCCTAACCAAGGGAGCAAAACTCCAGTTTTCTTGATGAAATTCTTCCTAAACTTTTGCCTAGCAACTCTGATTCAGAGTTGAGTATGATGAGTTTGCTGGATTGATGCATCAAAGCCAAATGTATGAGGTTCAACAAGGCAAAGTGTTCTCTCGTGCCCTTGGGTCACAACAATCCCTTGCAGCGCTGCAGGCTGGGGAAAAGTGGCTGGAAAGCTGAAGCTGCAGGCATTGGAACAGGCTGCCCAAGAAACTGGTAGAAGCACCATCCCTGGAAGTGTTAAAAAAAATGAGGATTTGGTACTTGAGGTATGGTTTAGTTCTACACATGGTGGTGTGAGGTTAATGGCTGGACTCAATCTTAGAGGGATTTTCCAATCTTAATGATTCTATGAATCAAAAATACTTCAACAGACCTTTACATTCAGGATTGGATTTTAAGCACTATAAAAATGCATTTACTTGTCAAGTGAAGCAAGCTGATAAAAATGTTATTACTGCACTGATTTACAGGTCAGGTTGTTTCTAATAAAAGAATTAGGTTGTAAGAAATAAACATTCTAACTTCAGAAGATTTCGTAAGATAAAAATTAAAATCTAAGCAGAAAGGACTTTCAGAACAACTCACAAAAGCCGTATTTTATCTCTGGCAATATAATATTCTCCAAGCAGCAATTTATTCACAGAAAAAAAGCTCCCAACTCTTTAATCTGCTGACATAATCCACAACACTCACAGAATATCTCAGGTTGGAAAGGACCTCTGGAGATAACCAAGCCTCAAAGCAGGGTTACAAATAACAGCAGATTGCTCAGGCCTGAGCCAAGTTGGGTTTTAAACTTCTCCACAGATGGAGACTTCACAGTCTCTCTCTGAAACTTCCAGTGTTTGAGCACTCTCACAGTAAAAAAGGTTTATCAATATAGTATATTAACATCTACTGCCTCCTGTTCTACCACGGATAGCACTGCATGGAGTCTGGCTCAGTTTTCTTTATTCACACTTACCAGGCACATATACACATTGATAAGATCCCACATGAGCCTTCTCTTCTAGAGACTGAATAGCTCCAGCACCCTCAGCCTCAGAAAGACTCCCCAAAGCCCTAGGAGACTTAGTGGTCCCATGAATACAGGAGATATGCTAGGTTAGAGTCTATGGAAGCAAGAGACTTGTCCATTTATATATTTTTAAAGCCAGAATGTTTAGAAGAGATGTTGGTCTGATTAAAATTCAAATCTTTTCTAATATGTAATCCACTGAGGATTGGAACCCTGCTTAGACAGCCAGCAGAGAAACAAACTGATTTATAAACTTAGCAGATGTCACGTTCATTAGCTCTTGTGAACCCCTCTGAAAGAGTCGGGGCAGGGGAAACAGGGAAGGAATAAAATGGGAAACAATTAAAAACTTTATTTGAGCAAAATAGCAAGCGCTTCTCCTGAGGCACCACCACCAGTGGGAAGACAGCAGGGATTTCAAGGATGGCAACCTGATGCCTGCAGGATCCCCACTGTCAGTAACACTTTGCATTGTGGCACCTTCCTGAGAGGTGATAAGTCTTGATTCCAACCTGTTTCTTAAGTAACAAGAAGCCTACATCTCAACCTCTTATTTCCCACACGAGCAAATTAACCACTTGATTATCTACTAATCAGCACTTTCTAAGTTCCTCTTGCTAATCAGAGCTGCTCTGGCTAGGAAAGGCTTTTCAATGTATATATGCTAAACCAGATGGGACCCATCTTCTTGAGATGCAATATATGATATCCAGTTCCTGTGCCCAAGAATTTTTATTTAATAAAAACAAACAGCTTCAGAGGAGCTTAAAATATAGGTCAAATATTTTGTGGTTGTTTCATATAATAAAGCCTTGAATATTGTAAAAACTCTTCCCAGAGTCTTCACAATGCACATACCATGGTGAGAGAAACACAAGCCTCACAGAGCAGTAGTGCTTGGCTAAAAAAGAGGCACCAAGGCAGTGCAGCAAAACTTCAGGTGCACAGGTATGGAGGAAAGATTTTGCTTTACTTCAGAGAGAGTAATTTGGCATCAGAGATCCTCAGGAGACTATGTTATGAAGGTTTCCATCATGAGGTAAAAGAAAGGACTACTGAAGGAGAATTCAAACAACCTCTGCTTCTCGGAGAAGGTAGAACATGTTAGCTCTACCTTAGTTCTTAGTAATCTCTGAAAATGTAGCATTTAAATATCAAAACATTTTACTCCAAGATCGTCACTTAGTTGACAATAAAACGACACTCTAGTATACTACAGTTACTGGACAGCTTCAAAAATCAGATTAAAAAGCAGGAATTAAAAAGTCTCACACTTCATTTATGCTCAGGCTATACATAAGTCATAAGCACCAGCCTAGTTCCTGACACAAATCCTACTGTCAGCTATCTGATGAAGAAAACAGGATTTTAGCTGGAAGGAACCATCAACAACCAAGCAGCAGCTAAAAGACCAAAAGCTGGCACATACTTAGAGTAAATTGTGTCTCTATCCAAGAGGACAAAATTTTAATAAAGAAAGTTTGAGAAACCCTGCTTAAAATCATTAACTAACTCCTCTAGACTAGTAGTTGGGTGAGACAACCCAACAAGGAGTATACTTTTAAACCAGTTACATCCCAATTAATACTCTATTTTCCTCTTACTCTCCCCCTTTGCTGAGAACACAAACACCAGCTGGGAAGCAAAGTGATGCTGCTGCATCTCCCCCCATCTAGTTGCTATAGGAACAACAGAAACAGTAAGAATTAGGAGTCTCACATTTAATATAAGCCACAAAAATGAACAGGCAAATCCCTGCTGACAAATTCAGTTGAGGTTTGACTGTCTAAAAGACATTTGCAAGAAGAGCAAGGTTAACAGCAACAAACAGCTGAAGCAAGAATCTGAAATGCTTGCAAAAAGGGATGAAGATGACGATTCTTTACGAGTCTTTACAATAGCTTCTTTACAAGTAATGAGCATAGATAATAACATTTACTTTTCTACATTGGTGGAGGAGAGAGAATAAAGCAATTTAAAAAATCTTGGTGGGACAGGAATTAAAATGTCAGATTAATAAGAGTGCTTTCACAAATACTAGAAGTGTCATGATTGGGACTCATACAGACATTCATGTCAAGATACACTTCTAATTTTAATATTTAGACAGTAAAACAAAAGAAAGATTGAAAGAAAATAAACCATCTATGGTATTAAAAGAGTATAACAGCTCAAAACAGGAACAACAACCTAACAATAGATGGCAATACTTCAGTTTTAAAGGTTGTTGTGATCTCCTTAATACAGCAGTGACACAATTCATAAGAGATTTGGTGCAGAATTACGGTCCTATCAGAAAATGTCCATAGGGATATACCACTTTCCATACACAATTTTTTATTGTTTATATCCAAACAAATGTGTTTCCTTTTTGGAATGTGCCACTGGAAAAAGAATAATATCAAATTAGGAGGCGTCTATTGTAAAAAAAATTGCAAACCTTACAGATAAAAGCTCTCCCCACAGTTACTGACACTGCCTTGTGATGAGGTCTTTTCAAGCCTCCATTATTTAAAAAAACAATTGTAAACAGAACAGTGTTGATACATAGAGACTTTCATATCACAAGCAAGAGGAGAGCAATAGTATTTTTGTCTCAGCTTTCAGCATGCTGCTCCCCAAATGACAAAGGTCCTGAGTGAGATGGCAGCATTCGCCTCTGCAGGCACTACTCCAAAGACCACTAAGCCTCTAAGTTCAAGATTAAGAGGGAGATGCTGATTGTTCACTGAAATGTGCAAACAAAGCTTTTGTTCTTCTCATCTGTAAGGAAATGTAGGCACTTCCCTGCCTTAAACCAACACTGTTCAAACCCAGGCTTTGTGTTCAGATCAATAAACTGGCACACAGGTACTAACACTGCTGCTAACAATTGAGCTAATTAAATTTAATTTTAAAAATTAAAGGTTCTTAAAATATTTTATTATGCACTGCAAACCTCCAAATTACCACTTCCATTTAAAATATTTCCATATATTGAAAGGCATGTAGGAAAATTGTTATCCCCACTTCTCTTTTTTTTAGAAAACTGTTTGGTCGATATTTTTCTGATACTGAAGCACTAGGCAGAAGTATACCATATAGAGTAAAATATCTCCACATCTGCTTCTCTTTAGCCTTACACACTGCAAACTCATGTAAGAGTCACTAGTCTGATTACATAACAATACTTTCAGCTTGGTTTTTATCAGTTGCTATCCTTAATGTTATAAAAACCCAACTATATTTCATTACAATTTTGGCCTAGATTTGTAATCCACGCAATTTTCTTCCATTATTTCTCTATTCTGTTGAAATTATTCACCTTGCAAAGTAATATCTTTAACAAATCCCATCAAGATAATTATAATTTCATTTGAATCAATAATGTAATAATACAGATATTATCAAATTATCAAAAGGCCAAACATAAAGCTGATTACAACAGCACATGATCTAAAGAGTCAGCAAAATCTCAAGGCATACAAAATGCTTTGAAATGGCAGATCATTCAATTGAACTCAAAACTTATTTAAATCTGAAAAGGAGGAAAAAAAAGAGGTAAACACATTAAGTAAATAAAAAGAACACAGGAAACAGAGTACCACAGAATGCCTTTATCCCATCAAGCAGAGTGTTTGTGCCTCTGGGATTACAGATTTTTAAAGGAAAAAAAAAAAGTTATTGCACATAAATAATTGAGGTCAGAGTAGGGAAGAGTAGGAATATATGAGAGGAACTCTGAAGACACCAAGATCAGTGAAGAAGGAGGAGTAGGAGGTGATCCAGTCTCTGGAGCCAAAACTCTCCTGCAGCCTGTGGTGCAGACCATGGTGAGGCAGGATGTTTCCCTGCGGCCCATGGTGATCCACAGTGGAGCAGAGATCCATCTGTAGCCTGTGGAGAAACCCATGCTGGAGCAAGTGGATGCCCAAAAGATTGTGACAATTGTGACAGAGGACTTGTGATCCCATGGGGGACCCATGCTGGAACAGCCTGTGAAGAACTGAAATCCGCGGGAAAGACTCCTTAGAGAAGTTCATGGAAGAGTGTCTCCCGTGGGAGGGACATGGCGATGGAGCAGGGGTAGGACTCCCTCCCTGAGTGGCAGAACCAACATGGGATTAACTCGCTGCTAACCCCATTCCCTATCTCCCTGTGCCACTGAGTGGGGGGAGGAGGTAGAGAATCGGGAACAAAGTTAATCCCAGGCAGAAGAGCGAGGGATGTGGTTTTAGGATTTGTTTTACTTCTCATTATCCAGCTCTGATTTCGACTGGAAATTAATTCAGCTAATTTCCTTAAGTTAAGTCTGGTTTGCCTGTGATGGCAACTGGTGAGTGATCTCTCCCTGTCCTCCACCCCATCAGCCTTTCTTTTCTATTTTCTCTCCCCTCTCCAGTAGAGGGGGTTTTGGTGGGCACAAGGCATCCAACCCAGGTCCAACCACCATTAAACAGTACACAAAATTTTAGAGCTAAGTGTCACCAGACTGTGTCTGGTTCCCAAAATTCATTTTATTGCCATTAGAGGAATATTAGTGACAACAGAAACATTTAAAAATGCACAGTAACTTTTTATCTCCACTCTTAGTACTTATAAAATAATTTTTAAATTAAATGTGTACAGAACTAATAAAGAAAAAATGCTCTTGTGGGATTCTGAGATATGGAAACTGCATATTCAGTCACAAACCATGCTGTCAGACTATGGTAGTGACTTACGTATTTCATAGCAGCTGAACGGATGTGGTCAAAATAGCCATTTAACTCCAGCTACCATGAATTCTACAGCAACTACATTTGCAGAATTTACCTGAGACTGATGGTAAAACATATTACTAACTAGGAGTAGGAACAAAACAGAAGATACCTGAAATATTTCTTTGGAATGCCTTAGGTAAAGATTTTGGTTAAACACATTCCTTGCTTGTATTCATTATGTGTTGAAAGGGGAAATGTGCTGTTTTCATATGGAAGCTAGTTATCAAAGAAATCTTTTCATGTTATATACTCTTATAAAATGTGGCACAAAAAGCAAAGGTAAAGGAAAGCAGAAAAAAAACAAACTTTGGCCACAGTGAAACTACAGATTTATTTTTTTTTTAAAGTCCATTAATTAAGCTTAAGGTGATCTAGCCTTCAACAAAAGCAAAGATGTCACTACACGGGCTTCATTACAGACGGATTTCAACAGCCCAAGAATCTGTATACTCATCTGGAGGATCAGCCAAAATCATAGAATGCTTTGAGCTGGATAGGACCTCTAGAGGTCATGTGGACATTTTGCAGCTCAAAACAGAGCCAAATTTGAATCTGCATCAGATTGCTCAGTATCATGACCAAGGAAGCTGCAAGTCTCCAACACTGGAGGTTACCAAGCCCTTCTGGTGGGCAACACCTGGCAAAGGATTGTTTCCCATTACCTAATCAAAACGTCTCTTGTTAAAACATGGATCTGTCCCCCCTCCTCCTTCTGCATTCCCCTTAAGAAAGCTTCACCATTTCTACAACCCCCACAGCTCAAGTCCCCTCAAAGCACTCATGCTGCCGAGCTGAGTGGTAGGACAGCTGAGGCTCACAGAGCCACCTCTGTCACCCTGCTGTAACCAACCCTATTTCACCTTTGGCTGAACAGCTCCATAGCCACATGTTTAGCACCAGAAAATATATTTGATATGTCAGCATCAGCATGGAAGTCCAGTCTCTAGAACAACTAAAGTATTTCATCAAAGGGAAAGACAGACTTTTCCACTCCCACCTTCATTTTAACCAAATCACACATATCACACACAGATGTACATCCTAATTAAATTACTACTCCTTCAGTTACTCTCATATATGTAACGACTCAATTAAATCAGTGATCAGGTAGAATATTCGTGTCTCTGATCGACTTGATTTTTCATAGGTCAGATGTTCTCTTGAGATGTAATTAAGCATATACCTCAAGTAATATTAATTCTTTAAATTCACTCCCCTCACTTCTGTCTAGGCCTTCCCCAGAAATGGCCAAAACATCCATGCTCCTTATAAGAATACTCTGGTTCAAAATCCATCTGAAACAATGGTTTCTTAGGCCATTTCTAGATAAAAATGTAATTTATAAACTCAAAGATGCTTAGATTATTGTTGAAATAAGAAAAGACTATTCATCAACTCTACTCCCTGGTTAACCAATGGATAATATAGTTGCACTTATGTCATTGGAAAATTGACTGTACACAAAAGGGGAATATGAAATAAGAGTAATCACAAGAAGAGAATATAATTCTGGGCTGCATAAAAGTTCAGAAATGAAACAGTCTTCCTTTCACACACCATTTCGGGTTTCTTATGGCTGACAGGGTGTTAAACTAATGCAAGACAAAAACAGAAACTCCAGATAAGTTTGGATGCTGGGCATTGCTTTGATTAAAACAATCTTCACAATGTACCAGTGTACCAATAGTTTCACCCCAATCAATGGCAATGCAATTTAAGTTAAAAAGAAAAGGATGAAAAAAGTCACATTAGGAGAATGCCAGAACATTTGACACAAATTAAATTTTATGTTGCTATGCAACATTATCCCAAAGCATTCTGCTGTTACTAGTGCTGCAATAGCATACTTGAACTTAAAATGTTACATGCAACCTTGAGAAGGACAAAGAAGGGAGAAGTCAGAAACAAAGAGACAAATATGATCATAAAATTTCAATGAAAAATAAAAGGTCATAATGCAAATGTTCAAATAATATGCTGAATTCACATTGTCCCTAGGATTTTCAACACATTGCAGTAAACGCTCCAGCAAAATTCCCATGAAGATACCCAGCAACCATCTAGGGCCTTGTTTTTAGACCTTGCCCGGGCTTTTTGGGAGCACCAAGCATAGCACAGGACAAGACAGATTGTCTAACCTCTGCTACCCCATTTCCGAATTGTGAGATGTGCAGGCCCACAGTGCCTGGGAACAGAAGAAAGACTCACCTCAGGAATACTTTGGAAGAATGCTCTTCTTTTAATGTATTACAAAAAAAAAACAAACAAACAAACAAAAAAAAAAAAAACCACAGAGGGGATAAATTTATTTTGTTCTATAAAAGCACAGTCAAACTCTTCCTCTGCTGGGCCTTTAAAACACATCCTAAATACCCCAAGATACTGTGGTCAAGCCAAGTCTTTGCATCTCTGCTATCAAGTTCTCTTTACACATTCTTCACACATAACCTTTACTCAGAATAATAACCCTAAGGCAAATAAACTGAGAAGATATGTGCACACGTGAAACATTACCAACGCTACTATTTTCTTCACCTTTTTAAAGGCAAAAGGCAGGAGACAATAAGTCTAACAGAACACTAACATAAGAAAGCCTATGCCAGTACTAAGCTTAGGACTAGAATTTAAGAGAAGGGGAAAATGACATCATGCATTTTTCAGCTGTTCCTTGCATTACTTTGTTCCTGTTACAGCAGCATGAAAATTAGCTACCATAACTGCTAATTCTTTCAGTTGCAGCACTAAATTCCACCACGGCCAAAACCTGGTATTTGTTTTATATTCTGACAACTCCTCTTGATTTAGTAGGGTTATTGAGACAGGAGCATGAAGCCTCTATCCAATCAAACAATAAATGACTGAAAGTGAGACTGGTGACACCAACATAAAACATTTTCTTAATTGTCTTTCACAAAGTATTTTTGGCAGTAAAACTCCAGTACTTCCATTCCCCAACAGTCTGGTAGAGTCAAATAATTAACAAAGCTTTTCTGACTGCAATAAATAATACAGTATAGATATAAATTAAAAGATATAAATGCAACCCATTTTCATTACAAACAAGGTCCTGCTTGGATAGCGTAGATTGACTGAATTAGGTTGAAATATTAAAAGCCTTTAATGGAAATTTCGAAGGAGGAAAAGAATATGGTAGTATGATTACCTGAAGTGGTTGCTTCCATGCTGAGTGGATCTTAATGAGTCCCCTTTTGTCTGCATATGGACATGGGAATATAGTTGAAGGGACTCAGAACTACGGAATACATTTTTTTTGTTATTGGAGTATAAACTTGGCAAGATTTAGAAAAGCAGTAAAAACATTTTACATTACTTTAATAATCAAAGGTTTATGTCTAATAATATTTAATATATTTTATTAGCTCTTGTCAGTTTATTACATATGTAATTTTGTAGCATCAAGCTATATTTTTTATCAATTTTCACATATGCTGTTTTTCTATGCTCATTATCTCAAGAATAAAAAAGTGAAATGCCATCTCTTCTCCCCTCCTTCCTTGATGTTGAGTCTGAAGACTAAAACTAACCCTTACCTATATGAGCAATTCAAATGCTTTTTATACTATAGCATCAAACTTCTCTGTGTGGAAACAACTTAGATCAGTGGTTTATAATGTAAGCCAAATTCTTATATATAGTCTTTCTTGAAGCACCTTCTTAAAGCAAGCTCCCACATTCCACTATTTGCAGGGCTAGGTTAAGTGTCCCTTTTTCCTCATGATTTGTCCAGCAGATCAGTTTTCAGGTTTCAAGAAGGAATTTTATCACTCTAATACAAGCTTTGCCCCTACAGCAATACTGTCTGGGACTTAACAGTTGCCTGGACCTTACGGTCTCAAACTCACCATCCAGTTACCATGTTTAGGCAATTAACTCATGCATCACTTGAGGCAGCACAACCCCAGGTGTCTTGCAGTGGAATAAAAGCAAATGCAGACCCCAAAGCAAGCAGATAGACAAAGTACCACTGTTCAGCTGACACATGAATTACAAACAAAGCTAAATAAAACATAACCTTTGAAACCTATCCTAACAGAAACTTTTCTCCTAGTTTATCACCATCACCCTGTTCACCTCAGGACTCTGATTTAATCCCTCTTTATCTCTCAGTCAGTTCTCAGCTTCCTGACTTCTGGGAGATCTTCAGGCTCATGAAGACTGGTTTTTCAGAAGACAAGCATCAATGGACAGCTTCTTCAGCTGTTATATTTCAGACCCAGTCTTGCAACATTAAGTTAGAGAAGCTTTGTGCTCCTAGTTTTCTGTTGAAGGTTTTCCTAAAGTGTCTCCACCTGAACAAGCAGCTATGAAGTCTTTTAAGTAATCAGTAAATGCAGGCAGCTAATGGCATGCTAAAACAAGGTTACAGATACTAATTTCCACTGTTCCTCAGAAAAGCACTTGTTTCACAACATTAACCAGACTACAGGAGAGCAGAGTCCTCACTCCATCTCAAGAGTTATCCTGCCTCTGCAGCCCACATCTCCATTACAGTACTGTACGCCTTAAAGCAGGGTCCCTGGGTAGCTGCAGTGCTCTCCCCTGAGCCAAACTGCTCATGTGCTCAAGGTGCTCTGTCATGGAGGGGGCTGCAACAATTCCCTTGGATGAAACAGCACTGATGAGATTTTATGAGGCAGTGAATCTTACAGGAAACACAGGAAAACATCTCTGGATATACTGCTATAGCAGTATTCAGTTTGACTGAATTTAGACTTCAATATTAGAAAGTAAGTAAAGAACCAACAAGATAGGATGATTCCCTGAAATCTTTTTAGGCTCTTTCCTCATAGAAGAAAAAGTCAGAAAGAGATAACAAAGGCTGTGTTTGCAGAAAGATTCATAAGTTATAGTATTTCTACTTGTTTTCTGAAGTCTGAGATGTATTCATTATCTGCCATTACCCACACACAGACAAGATTAAGAGATACTAAGTAGCACATCTGTATGTATTTACATTCATGATGTCTTTGTAATGTTTCTCAATACAAATGCACTCTAAAATTTAGAATAATGCTGCATTCCCTTTTTTTCTTATTTTATCAGAAAATGCTAGGAAAGGAGCTTAATGTTCAGCTTGGATTCAAATTTTTTTGGTGTTCCTTTTGTAGCATAAGCTTCAATCATTATAAATCCAGTGTAACAATAAAGGTCTAGATGGTCTAGATGTGAAGAACTGAAGACTTAACCCTTAAATCAGCACTAATTCAGAACTATCAGCACCTCAAAACAATTTAAAAGCATCTCATCACAACAACTATTCACAAATTAAAGGTAAATTAAAGGTTATCTGTGTTTAAGAAGGTTTTCCACCGATTAAATAATTTTCTTACAGGCCAGGCAGGAACAAGCACGAACCGTTCAATACAGAATGTACTTCCCAAAATTACCATAATAACTGAAAGGCATAGATCTGGAATACTGCTATTCCAAACATGAGTGAACACTGCCTACACAAGAACCAATTCAAGTGTTTTATTGTTTGTTTATGCAGCCTTTGTTGCACAAAGTATGTAAAGTACCAAAAACCAGCTCCTGCTTTGGAAAGCTCAAGTCTGGGAAAGGCCAGTACAGCAACAAAACACGGGAGTGAACAGAGAGCAGAGCACGTTGTGTAAGGAAGACACAGCAACTGCACCAACACAGCTCAGGGCTTCGGCTTCAGGGAGGGAGAGATCTTGGAGAGCAGTAACCAGAGAAGTTCTTTCAAGCAAAGACGGACACATAAAACACTGAAACTGAGAGGAGCAAGGGACAGAGACCAAGGAAGGCTTCTCCAGCCACAGGCATAGCTGGTAAAGGCTGTGAAAGATGTATAAGCAACAGGGGGAAAAAAGGCTCTGAATACAGAGCCTGAAAACCTGAAATTGGCTGAAGAAAAGGTAAACTATTTAAAGTTAAGATTTAATATGGCAATTAAAAAATTATGGAGACCACAAATTATCTTTTAAGACTCTTGAGCACTTATCCCAGTTACTTAGCTACTGTAGGTAAAGTCCAAGATTGCTAAATTTTCTTGCCTTGGAAAAGAAAAATATATTCCTTTCCAGATACTGCATTATTTACACACCTTGATAAATATTTATATTTTAAAAACTATTATTGAAAATCAAACAATTTCACTTTAAAAAATGACATTTGTAATTTGTGTTTTAGTATCAACAGTCACAGCCTAAGGCAAGCTAGAAGCAAAGGCTTTAAGTAGTTATGTACCCTGCCACCTTGGGCACGAGTATTTTTGTCTAAGTGTTAATCCAGTTTCCAGGTTTTCACGCAGAAAAACATCACCTATTCCGAAGAGTCTTTCCACAGAATACTTGCAGCCATTCATTTCAAACCAGCACCTCCAAAATTTCAAAATAAAGATTCTGCAGATGCTGAGGCGAAGCACGCTGGACACGTGCAAGGAAGGTTCCTAACTCCACATCACCATCACTTCAGAGCTGGTAAGAGGTGCTCCCTTCTTTCAGTCTATGAATCTCTTACTAGCAGTGAGATTGTGTTTGAGGACCAAAAACTTCATAAGAGTTTACACAACCTGGTTTTGAACATAAAAGCTCTGGCCACAAAGAGCTTACACAGCACTTCCGTGCTAGTGGGAAGTTGCTAGTACCCCTCATACATATATTTGCTTGAATAACCAAAAGCAGTAGATTTTCAATGGCATACTTCTCCACAGCATAAATGAGTGCGATTCCACTTAAAAATTGTTCATAAACACATCCATTAAACAGTTACATTACATTCTTAGCATTTGTTATGGGCATTTTCACGTGCAGAGTAACACATTTGGAGTAGCCTTAGATATTCATGCAGCTGGATGAACAAATTAGGCTAAATGAAAGCAGGAGTTGTCAGCACCTCCACCAATGTGCAGGTAACTGCCATGGGCATGCTCTTATCATGCGGTATCTTGCAGTAAGCACTAAGCAACCTGCTCCTTTCCATGGAGGCAAGAACATATATTTACCACACGATAGCACTGGTAAAAGTGTGCTCAAAGGCAAGTAGAGCAGCTACAGGGCTTTGAGTTCAGATTCCCCATCTCAGCCACAATAACACCTCCTTCAAGAAAACACGCTTATACTCTGACCTGCAAGTCTCAGAGCAAGAGGTTCCTCAGGTTAGAGACTACACTGACAGCTGAAATGAAAACTGAGGTGCAGCAAATCAGTGATGAAATCTCTCTGGATTATTAATGAGTTTATCCACCTGACCCAATGTCTTACTGTGTTTATGAAGTCAACACAAGACTGAGGTGATGACACTCTGTTGGAGGCATAAGTATTCCATTTAGGCTTCCATAATACATATGAAAGCTTTTCAGCCCTTAAATTTAAAATAAAATAGGTAGATAAAGAAGAGTGTTTGTATTGAACATACTTGATACAGTGTCTTGAAGTGTTAATGGAAATTACTACAGTTTATTAAAACTGCACAGTATCTAAAGCAAAATGCTAATCTTCTGTCCTAAAACCATCTTGATTTATGAATGTAAACAGAAGAAAAAAACATATTTGGGGAAGCAGTGATGGCAACCAGGCCTGATTAATTTACACAAGAAGCAAGTTGTTTCTTTATTTCCTTTCTTCAGAATAGTACAAGAGCTTTTTTGGGGGCAAAGAAAGTACATTAAATATATTTATTTAGTGTAACATACTGCTACAACATAGCATTTCAGATTCTTAAAATTTTGTTTCTGTAGCATAGTGCCAGAATCCTCATTTTTTATTTTACTACCTAATAAAAATGCATCAGAAGACAATTATGTTAAGAGATGCTTTCATGAACAAATACATCAGGTATTAGTATTACTTGTCCTCATTAATGCAAACCAAAAAGCATTTCTTGGCAGGATATTAACAAGTAATGCTTAAATATTTTAGATGAGCTAGCCTAAGACAAGATGTGAGAGTCTGTTAACTACTTTTGAAGATTAGGGCTCTTTCCAAATGATACACACAGCACAAAACAAAGAAATTATTAAGTCACCTCAGAAAAATTTAACGCATTAGCATTTAAATAAAGCCTTGTTAATATCTCTGGAGTTACTTGCAGCAGTTTTACAATAGTTTCGTAGGGAGCATCAAGACGCCTCTTACTCACTGAAGTTGCTGTGCTGTATCTAATACCATGTGGAATGGCTGGTTAACTATTGACTTGGAATGCCTGCAGACAGTTTACAGCACCAACTACTAAAAGTTTTTTCAATCAATTGTCAATCAAGGCTGATTCTAGACTGTGGCTGAAGATTATTAACTTCAATGCAAGCTAGTTAATTATGATAACTAACTCCAAAAACCCTGCAGTCAGTAATACATATACTTCTGATAATACAAATAACAAAAACACTTCTGGAAAGTTCGATTTTTTTAATTCTTTTTTTAAATGTACTGACAAAAAAGTTATTTGCTGTTTAAAAAAAGTCTGCCAAATCCAAAATGGATAAACTCCTTTTTTATTTTGTAAACTATTTTCCCAATGATCTCCAAATGCTTTAGAAGAATTACACAAAAACCAAGACATATCAGAACTATAGATCATAGCAATTTAAATATGCATGACCATATTCACACAAAGTTTCTAATGGAAGCTAAAAGCCAGAAGAGATAGGGAAAGAAGATTTAGTACATATAATTTTGAGTGGGGAAACACAGAAAGCTGTTTTGGGAAACAAAAGCCTTAGAAAAGTCAATCTCAACATCTTTTCTGAGGCAGAGCCACCAGAGTAAGGAGTGTTACTGAATTCAGAATCTGGAGTCTAAATTTTAATGAGTGGGTAAAGTTTTTGTATGAGCACGGTATTGTTAATGAGAACCCAAAACAAAGGAGAGTCACTCCACCGGGAATGTGTGAGCTTTTCCTACATGGGGGTCAAGTTATGAAACATGGCATTCTATCGGTACCAGCCGCAGAACTCAAAGTTACAGAGGCCAAAGGGAGGAGCGATAATTAAGATTGTGAAGATGAGATAGAGGAGTATTTTGGGAGAGTCAAAGCTGAGTCAAGGTTATATGAGTAATGTTAAAGAAGTGGCAAAAGGCAGATCAACAGATATGGAACATGGGCAAAGGAGAAGGAAGTTGGAAGCAAATAAAAGATTTGTGTCAAGAAAAAACCCAGAAGAATAGTTGTGAAGAAGGTTCTACGTGCCGAAAACAAAATCTGAAGTAGTTCAGAACTAATTATAATATTTTTCCATTCAACAATTATGCCCTTTTTAAAAATGAAAAACAACCTGCATAGACATGCAATGGCTGTGAGATTCCTGAGAAACACTGTGATTCATGTAAAAAACACGAGCATGTTAAAGAGTGGCAGGTCAAGCTGCCCTAATTTTTATATTTTTTTTTTTTTTTAATTAAACAACTCCAAATACATAACACACTTTCAAAGTAAGACACAACTGTACTTGCTACAGCAAATTTGCCTCAGCTTACTAGATAAAATATCTATGTTTTCAGTGCTCAGGTCTTAGGATTTGCCTCACTGTTGATGTTGCCAATAAGTCTTTAGATATTCTTACAAAAATCAAGTACTTAAAAGGCAAACAAACTCCCTGTAGAATTTTTTTTATTTTCTTTTTTCCAAACTGCATAAACAGGCTAGACACTCAAGTCCTGTTACTCAAAGCTAGATTATGACTTTTGAAAAGTTTACTGTGTAACAAAATGCCTTTGAGAAGATCCCTGGCTTTCAGAACACAGCATCAGAGCTCTTTATACTTCCTGTTACTCTGTCCCATGTTTTGTATAGTCTATGCTCATGAGCTGAAATTCTTCTCTGTAAGTTGCAACATCAGTTTTGAGAATAGACACAAACTTAGGACCAGAATTAAAGTATGGGAAGCTTTATTGGAGTCAATAATAATTTTGATAAAGATTTAATGGCTGCAATGTTCCTACTATTAAAAATCCCAAAGCTATCAATACATTTAACAAGTTGAAATCTAACATTATTAGGATGAAAAGAGACACTCACACCTTTAATTATGAACAAAATTTTTTCTAAGACTGAAGTGCTTCTTGCATGCTGAAGCCTAAATTAGACACACACTGTAAAAGAACTGTACCCAAAAGGCTGCATTGTTCTACAAGCTTAGCATGTGGGTACCAGTCAGAAAAACTCAATACCATACTGTCATTATTACTACACTGACCTTTTAGTCACTTGCATTTTAATAAAATCACTCTCAGAAAAATGTAAAGCACTTGGAAATTACTGAACAAGCTGTCCAGTTTTAATGACAGTAAATAGGACAATTTCATCTCACCCTATTAAGGAGTGAAATATCAAAGGACTATGCATTTTCTGCCGAATAAAAACATGCAGGTGAGCACATACTACAGAGCACCTAATGAAGAGTAAATCCACACCCTAGATTACCTTGCAGTAACTTGTTCATGTAGTCATACCCTCTGCATTAGTTTAAGGTTTTCAACTACATTAAAACTACCAAAATACTAAAAAAGGGCTCCACATCATGTGCACCAAAAACAGTTGTATAGTTTAAAATGTTGCTGCCTCTAACAGCCCATGCTATCTTAGCTGGAAATAATCACCCAGGCAGCAGATGGCTGGAGTGGATGGGCTCCTGTGCTGTAGCACTCCAGTCCTCTTGTAGCACCTCAAAGGCAGCACTGGGACCATGGGCTGGGTCAGACAGAGTGGAGAAGCACCCTCACATCACTGAGCACCCAGCATCGCCCCCAGTGCCGCAGAGGGCTGGGCAGGGACACCACTGTCTTGCACTGGTACAGCTGGACTGGGCACAGACCACTTTCAGAACAGCCAAGTAGGTACTTTTCAGACCACTCAGAAGAGCCACGGGACAAGTTTAATGCAGTTTAGCTAATCTAGTTCAACACTTCATGCAGACTTTCTTGAGTGTCCCCATGTACGCCACCCATGAGAGTGAGGAAGAGACATTAGCATCCAGTATTTTTCCAATGAAGCAAAAAGAAATATCCTGAAGTGAGCAGAACTGTGGGGTACAGCACGTCAGTAAGCTGGAGGAGTGTAAAGGAATAGGAACACATATCCCTGTAGAGAGGGGGAAAAAATAAGAATCAAAACTTCACATTGCAGAAGGAAAAAAGGATCTTTAAATGAGATAAACAAGAAAACAGCTTGATCTAACATTTTTTCAAACATATCAAACCACTTGCAATATACACTCAGGCACTCTTCTGGTAGATAGGAAAGATTACTTTTAGGTCCCCTAAAAGGTTTACTGCTACTGCAAGCTCTTCCCATTGCACTACAGAAGCTGGCACCAAAGAAGAGCAGCTCCTCACCACAGCAAAGAGACGTGCACAGAGAAACAAACTTAAGTAAATCCTACATCCTAGAAAAAAGCAGCAGCCAGCCAGCAACAGCATATATATTTGCTGACAGCAAAATTACTAAGAAGCTACTGAAAGCGTATTGTATTATCTAGCTATAACCAGAATTTCAAGCACAAGCCTTACCCAAAACCTTAAATGGGTCTGCAATTCTATCTCGTTTAGCTATCAAGAATTCAAATTAATATTTACTTGATAAATGGTTTTAGGGCTGAGAGTGGGATTCATCCTCTGAATATCAAGAAATAAACCAAACTTTAAATATCTTATTTAAGAAGTTGTATTTCAGCTGAGCTGGCAAATAACTAATCATTAGCTCACAGTTGAACAGCCACAAAACCAGTTGTCATAGCATTAGAAGTCAGTATCAGTTGAGGTTTGCATTTATTTCATAATTCTAACATTCATCATCCGCAACTGTTACATCAAAAGTAACTACATGAAAGGCAAATCAAAGTAAAAATGTACAAGTGCATTTCATGGATTAGAGAAGAATGCAGAACAGAAGACACACTTCTGAAAAATCTTCTCTTTGGCAACAACTACAGTGTAAGACAAAATGGCTTGAGTAGCTGAAATCTCCCATTCCAAGAGGATTTTCAGGAATGCAAAATATTGGCTATGGAATTTTATTTTTCATTAGTTACGTTTGAGAACACCAGCTACACAGAACTAAATTTTGGGATTCGAGCTCAATATTTAAACTAGCAAAACAAGCAGGCATAAAATCCTAGTACAACCTGACTACATTTTTATGACTTTTTTTTTTTTTGGTTAGGTAAAATACTTCAACCAAAAAAACACAAAAAACATCCCAAACACACCAGAATTGGTTAAGTAGAAATAAACTAATAGAAAAATAGCCTCAACCTATGTTCAAAGATTATTACAGCAGTAGGAGCCCAAATGTCACAGATGGAGGGCTAGCTTGGGGGTGGGAGGAAGGAGTTGCAGGAAAATGTAAATAAGTCCCATATAAAGAACATTTTTCAGATGCCAGCAGCTAACTTAAATAGAATAAAAGAATTTCCACACAGTTTTCAACTACTTTACATAGGAGCATAGAAAGGTTACTGAACTGCTTGGAAGTGCTTCTCCAAGCCACTCAGAGAAACCCAGATGAACTGTGCTCTAACACCACTGAAATGCTGAACAAAGTGGAATGGGATCTGTCAAATCAACTGTCATATTCACACGGGCTTTAGCTTCCAGAGTGCAGGAAAACAACAGAGAATAGCAGTCTAAAGAATACTCTTAGTACGTAGATTTGGTATTCAGAAAACTGTGCTTTTGACTACTTGCGCTATGACAAGCCTTTTCTGTCTTGAAATCTTTGCTGCTTCACTGTTAAAATAGGTCCTAGAATATTATAAATATTTTATCAGTGGTCAGATATCCTGAAGGAACTGTTCCTGTATTAAACAAAATGTATTGAAATTTTAATTCCAAGATCATTTTATGCGAAATTCAGAAACCTCCCTAAAGATGAATCTTTAGGGAGAAGACCTAATGCCCAGTTTCTGAGAGGATCACTTCACACAGTAGGATCACTTGACAGATTATGCAAAGTATTTCCTTTGTTTTAACTGACAGAACTGTGGTATTCGGTCTTAAGAGCTACCATACGGCCAGTGATTTCTGAAGCATTAGCCAGAAAGCATGGAGGTTGGAGAAGACAGAGGTCCTGAGATAAGCCATCTGGGAAACACCAGCTGATCAGTCATTTTCTGCAGCAGAGCCTGTTTCTTTGACAAAGTTCACACATAGTAAAATGAGAAATAAACTAACATCCTATGCAAGTCACTGCAGCTTCCTGGATCACTAATGAAAGATGCTTAATTTAAATGCAAGACAATCTGCAATGTAACTGCAACTGCTTAGTAGAGCAGCAATAACTACAGCATATTTGCAAATGAAGAGAAATGCACATGAGAAAGCACAAGATAGCAAGTAACATGGAGAAAAAAATGTGCTTTTTTTTTTCTCAATTACATGTTGTTACATTAGTTGTATTCACTAACTGTAACATACTTTTCATAAGCTTCACTGATTTCTATTACTATAAAACAATATGGTGCCAACCTCTGTAGCCTTATTCAGAAGAGGTAATGAGTCCAAACAGAAATAATCCCATAAATGCACTTGTAGTCAATCCCATTAGCCCAAGGGTACCTTTTCCAACAGAAAAAAAAATAGTAATACCTTTACAAAAGAAAAACTTCTAAAAGCAGCTTCAAACATTTACATTTTTATTTAGAAGGCAAAACTCAGTTTGCTCACCCTAAACAGTTTGCTGCAACAGTAAGTTTAAATACATCACGTATTTACTAGAAACCTCTTCACAGCAGATGGCAAGCTAAACTGGGGCTATTAGAAAAGATGACGTTTTCAATCTGTTTATTCTGTATCAGAAAAAAAATTAAAATTATTTTAATACTTTCACTTCCTTGTCGCCCTTTTTCCATCTCAGGAAAAGAGATAAGAAGTTCACAGGCCATATGTCATCTGTTGACTTTAGCAGCAAAACACTGCCAAAAGAACATTAAATCAGTCCCTTTGTTTCTTCTGACTCATCTGAATTTATATCCAGTCAGGGTTTTATGAGCATAAGCTTGTTTCAGAACCTGAGGTAAAGCATTTCTCTTCAACTGTAATTATTTTTATTAGTAAAAATTAATCTACAAACATCTTAATACTCTTGCCACAAACCAAAAGGTATGCATTAGTCAGCCATGGAAAAATTGCTGTTTCCATGTACACAACACAGGTAGCAATCTGCACGTCTTCACATACCTTTTCAAATCATGTGAAGATTAGTTTTTACAACTGAAGGACAAAAGCAAAGTTCCAAGTAATGAGAAACACACCATTTTTAAGAGGTGCCCTCAATATATGCTTAATATTTTTTAAAAAAGATAAAAGTACATGCTGATAAAACTCAGTTTGTTAATCAGCATGTAAAACTTCTGGTTCATTTATCAATCTAGAAGCACGTACAGATACATGTATAGGCACCGACATCCTGCTCTTCCTCACTAGTAAATAAAAAAAATTTATCTTCTCTCTAACCAGATATAAAAGAAGAAAAATGTGTTGACCTTTCAGTCAGTAAATTCAAGTTACTTTCTAAAGTCATCAATGGACTCTTATTTCTTGAAACATGTGGGTTAGCCTGCATTTTCTTTCTTTTGGGAAATCTGCAAGCTGAGTATGATCATTCATATGATTCTCTGACACTGTGTGAAGTGTCCTCCATCCCAAGGAGATCATGCAGATGGAAAAATAAATGATTAGGAGTCCTGAACCCATACACAGCTCGGGAAGAATACAAGTCAGGAGTGCATGTCTGGACATATTCCCGCACCCTTCCCATGCGTGCACACACGATGACACAGAATGGTGGGGATTACAATTACAGTGGGTTTTAAAAGTTTAAAGAAACTGGTAGACAGGTTGACTTGGTATTTATTTATAGGAGTCGTGTGCATGCTCAAATGGGTACAGCAGGGCCAAGAAGCTTTTCAAGCCAGTACAAAATTACTGGCAGAAGGCAGGACTCAACAGTTCTACATTCCTACGCAGCAGCTGCCTGTCAAGAGAGGGATGCATGAACCTGTATCCAAATTTACTTTTGATATCAGCACATAAAAATCCCATTTTAGAATTGCTAGTAAAAGGGGAGTTTCCCACACTCATCTATTTACATTTTATTTTTCAAACCCACAGTTTGCTTGCATAGCAAAATGCAAGTGGGAAATTTAAAAGCCACTTCAGTTCTGCTGCTTTTTGGGTAACTTTTCTAATCATTTACTGGAAAATCTTAGGAGGGCACAGGGAGGAAGTGGGAGAAGTATTTAAGTGATATAAACTAGTAATAATAAGCATTTGTTTATCAAAGGCTTTGAAATGAAAGCATAAAAGCAGAAGCAAACAGTATCTCTATAACAATTTTAAGTCTTCTGGTGCCTTCATACAACATGCAATTATTTTTAATTTTAGAAGAAGAGCATCAAACAACAAAAGTAAGTCACCTACATAAGCCATGCTATACTATATCAATTTCATAGCACATTAAACAGTGAGCTATGAAATAGACCCATAAATAGGTTACAGATTGGGAAACAGAGGCAGAGACAAGTTAAGTGAGTTGTGTAATGTGGGAGCAAAGTTTCAGAGCAGAGTCCATGGTAATAGACTCCATATTTACATGCTGGTTAGAAAAGGATTACTGTAAGAAAATGACTAGGGGTTTTTCCTAAACTAAAAGTCAATTAGTCAACTAAAAACCTGAAAACTGTTAGAGCTTTATTGAATTTAATATAACTGAATTACTGAAAATTTACTAAAATGTTGCTATTCTCCAGAAAACTTGTGATGGGTCATTTTAAACACTTATTTTGAATAAACAAAAATATCTTTTATAAAACCCATAAATTAACAAAGTTAGAGGATGAAAACCTATTCAGTTCAATCATTTCTGAATAGGCTGTGCTTGAATGGAGACAGAAGTTGCAGATTCCCACAGAAAATTATCCATCTGACCCCTTCAGTTTGGGCTTTCCCTTTCTGCTTTACTTTTGACAGAAGAAAAACCAGGTTCCAGATGGCTGCATTTTCCAGAAAACCATAAGAGACAAAAATACTGCATTGTCCACTCTACACAGTTCCACAAGAGATGCAGAGCAGGACCAGTGGAGAAGACAGCTTGCCTTAGTGCAATCACGGCCAGCCAGAGCCAGACACGACACTGGCATCTCTTGGCTCTGCTCAAAATTTACCCTTGGAAAGATACCCTTGGCTTCCTGCTCCTACACCAGATGGGTATCCAGGGGACTTGTTAAGATGCCTGAATCCAAAAGCTCACACATTTGATCACCCTAAAGGCTGCAAATAGATATTTACTATACAGACAGATACATGGAGTCAAAATTATGTCAACCTCAATTGTCTGCTATGTCCTTTCACCAAAAATGCCCAGATTAGCTCTCCATAAATTCTGAAGGTGGGAGAAGCACATAGACCTTCCCTAATTCACTCCATAAAGAAACAGAAACCCTTAGCTTAAGCACACAATGAAAATAGCTTCTCCAATACAGATGTCACAGTGAAACAAACTACAGAACACAGATATTATTTTCTCCTTCTTTAAGAGACAAGGAGATGGTAATAAAAAAGCTGAATATAGGAAACCAGTAGCAAAGTCTTTACCAAAACTGGATTCCTCCGCCCTCTCCTCAGTGAATTAGTGAAATTAGAGTGAAAAGGTTAATTTGGAGAGAACTGGTTACACTGAGAAAACCCCACATGGACACAGATGTGCCCAGATTAATGTTTATATAATAAAAACACTTAAGCAACTTTGCTCATCTTACAAAGTTACTTTATATGACCATGACAAGCAAGTTTTCTATTTCAGAATTCTTAGAGCAACCATTTAACTCCCTGGGGAGGGGAAGAAGAAATCTGCATTTTTCTGGTGAGTTTGATTTTCAATATTCATTTTTCAACCAGTCATTTTAATATTAAGCAGTATTCTAAAGAAATGCCCAAGGTACGTAAGTGGAATCTTAAATTAATTTCTCCATATGGATTCTGTGCACTTCAAACATCCCATAGGTAACACCTCCCTTCAGGAAAATACATTCTGTTACAAATAGAAATTACTTTTATCAGGTTATGAAGGATATGGTCTCTATCTGCTTTTGACCTTAAGCAACTAATCTACAGAAGGATTGCTAGAACAAGAAAGTGCTCAAATCCCTTCAGCTGCTAACCTGAACAGACATTGCAAACACTATATGGAAGATCTCAATTTTTTGACATTTTGGCAAACTAAGACCATTGCTGAACATTCCTGTAAAAACTAAATATTCCCCTTCTAGGAGAGGAGGGGACAAAGATCTCAGAACACTCTGAAATAGTGTACTTCAAGTGCTTGCTCTTGCCTCAAGGTATGGAGCACTGGTTAGACCCCGTTCAAGCGGACAGCCCACAGTGTATATAGAGTATTTTAAAAAGCCTAAAGCTTTGTACTCAAAGGTTTTTTTCTCCAACATCTATCTCTATTAACCTCTTGTTCATAATGAAATGCTCCAGCAGCTAGCAAAGCCAGCAAATCCTCCCCCCTCTCATGCATGGCTTTCATGAACACTGCTATGCTGAAAAGACTAAATTATCATTGCCCAATGACATGCAAACAGCAAAATCCCACTCAAAATGGGATCACAGGAGAACAAATGTATGGATTTTCACAGACTTAGGTCAACTCCAAGATGTATAAACTGACACAATGCTAGTCAAAGAAATCAATAACCCAGTGCTCCTGTCCCACAGTCTATACTTGTTTGAATCTTGCCATAAAGGCTGAATGTTTTCTACCCAAGAAAAATTAAGAGCTTAGCTAAAAAAAAAAAAAAAAAAAACAAAACAAAACAAAAAAAACTAAAAAGTAATTTAACACCTTTCAGCTACCTTCAGGATATAAAAGCCAGACTCAAAATAACCCAAATACTACAAAAATTTGAAAGATACACAACACTAAATTAGTTCCCAATTTGTAGAAGCAAGAGTACAAGTCTATTTGGTGTTTGCCTCAATTTGAGCACTTTCCTAAAGATGGACTTGTGTTGGCAGTCTTAAGCAGCTGTAAGTCTTGCATTAAAAAGTTATACCAATTTAATCTTTTAAAAACACTTGCACTCCTTCCTAAGAATTAAAATAGTGCATTTTAACAATAAAATAACCAGATCTTTTGACAAGCGATGCTGGAATGGCTTCTGCTGAGCTTTCTGCCACCACCTCCTGCCTCACACTGCCCCTGCGCAGGCTCCTGCACACCCAGCTAAGCCCCCAGTGTGGTCCCTCCAGGACCTAACCCTGCAGAAAACAAGCTCTGCAGGTGAAAAGCTTTCTGTGACACTTTGTGTGGGTTTAACTCCCTGAATGAGCTCACCAGGAGCCAGGTGAGTGTCCCCTGCCAGGCCATTAGCAGGGGTGTCACTGCCAGGCAGGCAGGAAGAGAGGAAGGAGACTGAGTCCTTGCGGGAACAGCCATCCACGAGCTCAGCCCAAGGAATGGACATGGAATTCAAGTCACCAAGTTCACATTGTTCACCACTTTTATTCCCCTGTCATGCACTTGCTGGCTAGTGCTGATCTTAAAAATGATTTAAGTAAAAATATCTTAGTAATTCTAAGGTTTTTAAGTAACGAATTTGGTATTCCAGCTTCTTTAAAAGCCTCTTTGATTTAAGGCAGTAGTAAATGAAGATATAAATAATGTTCTTCAAATACCTCTAAGCAAATACTTAACCTCCCAGGTTTCTGTTTTTTCACAACAACATTTGTTAAATAAATTACAGAGGTCATTTCCATGGCTCAGGAGAATTTGACTAATATTATGATAAATATTCTTGGAGAATCTAATTTTATTGAGTAATGAAATAAGCATAACATGACTTTTATGGATGTCACCATTTTTGGTCTACATCCAAATACAGGTTAAAAATAGTAAGAACAGAGTTATATTAAACCAAGGAAGTACAAGGTGTTTTGATGCAAAATTTGGTTTACACAAAATAGAAAAATACTTCTTCCAGCAGCTGTAAATTCAAACAGCTAAGAGAAAACCACCAGAAAAACTGCTCCCCATCTTAAAAAGACCCTGAGGAGCTGGTATTTATGTATTATGCAAGAAACTGATTCCAGTGAAATTGTGTCTGAGGTATCATTCTTAGTAGCAAAAAGTCACAAGCATGAGCATACAAATAAAAATTACAGATACGTAAAAAATTTTGGTTAATCCAGGATTTAAATTGGTTACTAGTTATATTAGCCTCTAATTTCAAGTGCAGACACAAAGACATATCCAGAATGACATCAGGTTTTTTTCTTACCATGCTCAAGATATAACTATTTGACATACCTGAAGTCTCCAGAAATCCAGAAAAAAATTTTAAAAGGCAAGGGATTCTGATTATACTTTTAAATCACTAGTGTATCAAAGCAATTTTTGAAATGGTTTCCTTTGCCTTACTGAGCCATCCCAGAATCCATCAGTTTACATTTCTTTGCAGACCAGAACACACTAAGACTTCACAAATTACTATTCTTCTCCCTTCTCAATTATGCCAACAACATTCAAGCACTATCATTCCAGAACCAAAAAAAACAGTCTTTTTCACAACAGCAACCATCATCTCTCAACATTCCAAAAGAAAAGACAAAGACATTAGACAACAGCTTTGCTGTAACTCATCAGCAACAGATAAGAACTGTAAAGTAGCAGCGCTAGTCATGCAAAACACCTGGTGCTGCAGGCTGAAAATAACAACACCTGCAAGAAAATTCTCAAGGCTATTTGTTGTTATTATCTTAGATACCATTGTGTATTTCCTATCAAAATAACGAGTTCATGTATGGCATTTCAGTGTGTATGTAATTAACAGTTCCATGAACAGCTATGTCTCCCTTGGAGCTGGATATAGACTTTTCAGGTGTAACTGCTCAAGCTGTGGCTAATCACAGCTGAGCACTCTGCCAAAGCAGCAGCTGACTCTTTAGAAAAGCAGTAATTGTAACGTGAAAATCAGAGTTGTACATGCTTCCTGTTTTTTGGTCATGGCTACCATTCCAAAGGCAAACCCCAACCCCTGCCCCTCCCCAAATATACTAACATCTGGAATTTCACAGAAAAACTAACTATAAACAACCAAGGAACAAAGTTTAAAAATAAAAAATATCCACAACGAAAACTGAAAGCTGCTCTGGCCACTGTTGTTAGGTATTACAACAAAAAATAAACAAAATTCAGTTCAGAAAATGTTTGTAACTTGTATTCCAGGTCTGCCCTACTTTATCTATTAAAAAAAATTTGGTCGACAACCAAAAATTAATCAAAGTCCCTACTTACTATTAAAAACTCAAGAACAATTAGTGACTCAAAGTTTCTGGATAGGCAGCCCTATTTTGACATGCTGGGACAACAATAAAAAACCAAAAATAGCCAAAATAAAAGCAGTGACTATATACACAGATTACCATACCTAAGAACGTTGTTTGGCATATTAACCATCACACTGTTTCATGCCAAACGTTGTAGTTAGAATGCAAGTGGAAGCACACCTGTATTAGTATTCTTTTCGTAAACCACGGTAGCACTTCATGTAATTATGAGGAGCAATGGAAAACTTTAAGGGAAAAAGGGGAACTAGAGACAAGGCAACTGGCTGCCCTTGTAATCTGCAATCAACTTCAAGAGCTACTTCAGGTCATGAGAAATTTCAAGATGATAACTCTTTTATAGTTCTCTTCCCACGGTCAGAAAAAAATACCACATGGAAAAGAAATACTCCATGAAAAAACTACTCTTTCACTAGCTTTTATGCTAACTTGCACGTAAGCCAAACAATGTAAAAGGGTATCAATCACTCTCCTATTTAGATGCCTTTTCAAAGTCATGCGAAAAGTTGTAAGAACGTTCAACCAACATCTATCAGCTGTCTCACGTACTGTTTTTGGATATTGATATTTGCAATCCCTTTACCGGATCTGGCATCATTGTCCGAGCTCAGATGACTCAGACAAAAACAATGTGAAAGCATAGTTTGTTTTCATGTTTAAAGGCACAACTGGTCTCCTGCAACAATAACAGGAAGAGCTGTAGGGATCGATACGCAAGATTACTAACAGGGGCTTTTCTTGTCCAACCCAACAACACGCACGTGGAACTCTCTCAGCCAGGTATCACATGCCACACTTACCAGATCTCTGTGAAGCACCCAGTTTGCATGGAGATAATGGATTCCATCGAGGATCTGGTAGAGTAGGGATTTAACCATAGATCTTGGCAACTGCATGGGTTTTTTATTTGCTTTTGAGGCACGGTGAAACTTGATAATATGCTAGAAATAAAACAAGTAGAAACATGAAGAAAGTTAGGTATTAGGTGAGAAGGTTGGGTGTTTTGGGATATTTTAATTTTTAACACTAAAAAATGGAATGAGATACAAAGTCTAGTGAACTTTGGAATTAAAGTAATAGTGATACACTCACAATTCTCTTAAAATTGTTTTTATTCTCCGAGTTGCTTCAAAGAACAGCCGTGAAGTTTTTGTGAATATCTAAATACTGGCTACTTACCTCCAGTAAAGGGTCTTAGACATTCTCCTTCCTCCCTTCTCCCCATATGGCATCCTCTTACCCTTGGCAGCTAGACCAGAACCTTTCAATCCAGGAGTATCTACTAGTAGGAGGACCACACTCTATGCTTTCATAGAGACTTTCCCTCCTCCTCTTCAAAAACACCTAGGCTAGCATACTTGCAACTACTATTCCTCCCAAAATCAGGATCCCAGTAGACAGATTAAACAAATATTTCAATAAATATTTGAAGGCGGGAACATATAACTCAAAAAACCCCACACCACAACATTTGGGTGAGATCATGTTCAAACATCTAAAAATGGTTGTCTTCTTGCTCCCAATTTAAGGCTGCATACTTCACTAATGATGACAAGTTGGTGGCTCTTGGATTATAGAAGTCAGTCTGCCAACTAGAGGACAAACACCACTTGAAAACACAGAATGCAGTAAAGGACCCCAGTATTAGTTGAAGGAATGAAAAAAAAACCACTGAAAGATTGCTGAGAGATCATGAAATAGTCATAAACTAATTAATTCTAAGATCAGTGTGGAGATGATGAGTTAGGTCTGGTCTTGCTACACTGTACAAGAAATTAACTGGAGTCAGGCCATTCTACCTTTTCAATCCTCAGAAAGGTGGGGCTATGCAGGGCACAAATTCAATCGTAATATATGGTCATTCAGCATATGTTCATTGAGATGGAAAAAAAAAATCTCCTTCTTGAAGGCAATTCAACGAAGCACCTCAAATAACAAAATAGTTTTTAATTCTGTGTCTTTTGAAAGGTAGAAATGATAAAGGCAATTTGTGTTTCTGCTGAAAGCTATACAAAACGCTAGAGTAGGACTATTAATTACCCAATTTTTAAAATAGGATTTGTCTAGCTGAAGATCTTCTCCCTTCCCAGGTTAAAGAGGTAGCCAAATGCTGTGTTTTAATTAGACCACTGCTCCCTCCTCCACCATCCCCACTCCCCAACTCGGTTTGTCACTGCTGCTCCCAATGCCAATGGTAATGTTTACTCAGGGAAAATGCTACCTCTGGCTGTCACCAGTACTTTAGCCACTGTCAAACTGTACTTAGCAAAACTGTAAACAATAGTGTTTAAAGAGAAATAAGAAAGGCAGAAAACACCAAATGAATCAAAACAGCCTGCTTACTCCCTATCAGCAATGTTCCTACAGAGCCTTCCACTAATAAATGTACAGTATTTATGGCTTTGTACTAAAAAACAATAGAAATTTACAGGCTTGTCAGTTTTCAATATACTCAGGAGGATCCATAAACAAGACAAGCTCTTAGTACCTGATCCTTAGTTGTGCACTCTGGAAACTGTATTGAAATGCTTTAAGGGATTATTTCCTTATAAAATTTTTTCTTGTGATGCCACAAGAAGATTCTGTCTCAGAACTTCAACTAGGAGTCCCTAGTACTACACAATGCTCACCAGATAGCGACCTTCCTGTGTAATTACAATATGATTTATAAAGCAGTAATTATACCATAAACTCACAAATTAGTATATTTATTAATACAGGAAATGAAAAATGAAAAATACAGAGGAACCAACAGGCAAAGGTCATACAAAGGCCCATAAATCCAGTCCTGCCCTTTTTCAAGGTGCATGTAATCAGTAGAAGGGATTCCTACACCCATCTAAAAACCAACTACTACTCACACAAAACATTAGTCCTTAGGCACAGAGAAAATGAAGGAGTCTTATGAGACAGAAAGGGACACAATTAACCACAGATGTGTTGAGGAGGAACAACACATGTGGCTCTGCCTCTGGCTCTGCCTCAGCTGCTCTGGTACCTCTGGAAGTTGGGAGTGAGACAGCACCAGGTTGATGCCATTGGACTTCTGTCACTGCCCAGCCCATGTGGCTCTCAGTTAGAAAGGCAAAGGAAACAAGCTCCTTTCTTGAAAGGGTTACTGAATTGCAGAAGCAAATCAAAATGGATAGTTTTGCTCAAAGCAAGCAATATCACCACTAGGTAAAATCCAATTTCCTGCAAAAGCAAACAAAACCTGTTGTTTCCAGCTTACGCTACGGAAGTTTATATCCAAAAGATTGCAACCATCACAGTTTAGAGAACTGGAGAAAAGCTAAAAATATACTGCAGGGCCAAGTAGTATAGGGAACTGAAAAGCTAGATTTGCCCCATGACATTGGAATGAATCCACAGTGTTTGTGACCAAGTCCTGCACTGAAAAGTTGTCTAAAAAAAGTAGTTCATCCAATTTCTTGTAAGCAACCAGCCATATGAAGAAAGAACAACACACCTAACAAACACTAAATAACAATTTTAATGGCAGTGTCCGTCTAAGAAATAGAAGACCAAGCAGGTGCTGCTTCAAGTACAGCATGTAACAGCCAGAACCTTAGACCTAATAAAGGCATGGAATAATTTACAGGAATTACAGCCTGCATTTCCCATTTTCCAGAAAACTGACTTAACCACTAGGCTTCAAAACTACACTTCTCTCATTCAATAAATCTTTTTGCCAAATAGCATAAAATTAAGACTCTCCTGTAAGTTGAGTATAAATCTGAACCATGACAGGCATGAAGCACGTTCTGCCTCTCTCTATAGGAAGCATGAGGTGCACTTGGTGCACTGCAGTTTGTAACCTTTAGGTATACTCAAGTTCTCTGCTGAATCTTACCCCTAATGAATAGCTATTAACAACAAAACATGAGGACTTCCACTATTCAGGCAAGTCAGAGGCACATTTGTAACAAGACAATAAGCAGAGTGTCAAAAAGCTTCAGTATTCCCCATGTCTTTTTTCACTGCAATTCCTTAAAGATAACTCACATATCCTGATAGATCACTTGGCCAAAAAAGCTGGTAAACACCTAGACTCATTCAGCAAAATTAATGAGGAAAGTTATGGTCAGTCCACACTATACCAGTTGCATGCTACATAACAGAAACCCATCCATAATGTTATGCAGACATAAATTCATTTTAATTAGTTCATTAGAACACTGCAAGCTCTCTTCTGATAAATTTAAAATCTTTCAAAACGAAAGAAGAACACATATCATAAGAGGCAAACATAACTCCAAGCAATATTGAAATCTATTCAGCAAAATTAGCCATTTTCCCTTTCTGTACATTTCTGATCCCTAAATCTTAAAAACATGCTGACACTGACTGGATCCCAAAAATGGTGTGAGCCAATTAGGTATTCACTATTAAATATAATGTAAAAATTTTTCTATTTGTACATATTTTGGTTTTAATTTAAACAAGACAGCAACTTTGTAGAAGTGATTTTAAGTCTTTATTCTAAATTAAATTAATACTTCACTGACCAATATTAAAGTATACATTCAACAGAAGCCTAGGAAAGCAAGGAAGGTATAATTTGCTGCTTGCAATATCTGAGACTATTGTTTTTACTTACTAACTACTTATTCCCAGTTTTCAACTTTAAAAAGTGTAATAAAATTGCAAGGAAAACTGGATGAACCACATTATTTCAATAAAATGATTTTAGCTCTTGCAAAAGCAAGACCATATAAATGATAAAAAATGAAGAGGAGAAACAAAACTAGACATTTGGAAATAAAATTAAACAACATTCAATCTAGGAGTTTGACTGCCTTCTTCTGTGTTACCTAGTGCATTGAAATTGCTTTGAAAGCTGGCTGGTGAAGAACTATGTCCATCTTCTGAATTCTCCACCACTAACAAGGCAAACATAATGCATAACAACACAGAGCAAATTCAAATCCCTAGGATTTACCCAGCAGTTAAGTGAGCATTCAATAAGATCCTAATTTTAGTCTGCTTCCAAGTCTGTATGTGTTTGTGTCATCCCATTCCCAATTCCAAGAACTGCCGCTCAGTGTGACAGAGGTTAAAACAAGCAAACAAACAAGTCAGACCTAGCAACTTTTGACTGAAGTAGGAAGCCAGCTAACAGAGGGATTTATGCATGTCTGATTAAATGAAGTTACAGTGAGCTCCCACCTCAACACACATGAGACAATCCATAGACACAAGCCTCTAGAAAACCTGACTGCTTTTGAGTTCTACTGCTTAAGGCAGTGCTTGTTGAAAATTGCATGCATCTCCTTCAAACTGAAACGCAGTCATGCCAATGCAGATGGCTCTCCCTGCTGAAGCAAACTGCTTGTGCTCCCACGCTTCAGAAAAAACCCTGCATTCTATCCAATCCCTAATCCAGCCTTTGAGAACAAAACAGAATTATGTCAATGTGCCAATAAAAAGTAAAGTTACATTTTAATATTGAGGAGAAGGAAGCTTGGATACATGTAAAATCTGTACTAAGGCCAAGAGGATTTATTTTATACAGCTTCTAGTCTCATTTTCAACACAAAACCACCTCAAATTACTATATTTACTTTAAATGTAAAGCATTCCAAAAGGGTATGAAAGAACAAATCAAAATCTTAAGGTGGTATAGAAACTAACCATGCATTATTTCCATGATTTTCAAAAAGAGAAAGCAAAGACCCAGTGAACCCAAGTAATTTATTTGCTGTTCCAAAAATCAATCACAGTTTGATATGCCTACATTTACGACTCATTTCAGACATCAGAGTTTTAGAAACTAAGAAAAATTTGTCAATGCATTTATCACAAGTAAAATAAAATAAAATAAAAACAGAAGAGGATAGAAGTACTTCTAGAGCAACCACTTTAGTTTCCAATTTTGGAAACATTAGAGCAATTAACATAAACTGTCCTTCAAAGGAGAAGGGGAAAGAAGAATCCTTGTTCCCTCTAAATGGTGCCAGTGCATGGCCATCATCAGTATCTTCTTTAAAATGTCATTAACCAAACTGCCTAATGAAAGACCCTACTCAAGTGAGAAGAGGTGAACATTTTTAGTAAAAGGAAAGGAACTTTTATACATCAACATTTGCTAATGCCAACTTGCTTTAAATATCTAAGCTTTGAAACACAGATCAAACACATCCCATATAACACATCCCCACAAACAGATCCCTTATAATTTTTCTAGGTTTTGCCTGCATCTTTCTGGGTCTTTTAGTATCTTTCAGCCCTAAATATTGCAAAATAACTCCATACAATGTTAATAAAAATCATCAGAATTCAGATACCCTTTCAGTACACATAAAAGTGGAATACACCACTCCGTTCACTTTAGCTTTTCACACATTTATGCTTTTGAACCTTGCCTTTGTTTTGAGGCCTGCTCCTACCTGTTGTTTCCTCCACTTCTTATGCTTTGTGGTGCAGAAAATGAGTCCATATAAACTACCCTCAAATTCATACAAGTCTGGCAGAAAAAGCAAGTGTATGTTTTGAGACTATGACAAACAGCTATGGACAAGGAATGGCACTGCCCTCTGCAAGAAATTCAACCATCACTTTGATGGTCAAAAAACCCCATCCATTCCACTTAGAAGGAATCAGTCATGACATAAAGACCTATGCCAGCCCATTGCCTTGTGTCTCGACAAACCTTATGTTCTTCTTCCAGCCTATATTGGTACATATGTATATAAGAGAAGACTGCATGAAAAACCACCTGACAATCACCTGCATTACACCAAAAGTGTAGACATGACTTAGAAAATGTAATTAAAAAAAAAACCTGTTACACTGAGAAAAGTATTTTTAAGTATATAAAGATATTTGTCATCAACCAGCATCTGAATTATATTTATGATTAAGAGCTAAACTGAAGCCTGCTGAAGAAAGAATCATAATTGATTATACCATATTTAAGGAATATGTTAAAACTCAGCTATTAGACAATATTCATGTGATTAAACAAATGTACAGGTTTATTGTGCACATCAGTATGCAACACTCTCCCAGTTTCATTTATCACAAAAGATTATTCACAACGTTGTTAGCTGAAATTAAGTATAGTTATTTGCAGACTGAGAGCATCAAGGAGTGCTATGAAATTCACACGTAGGAAGAATAGTTTCTCCTTTCCATTATTTGATTATTATTTTTAGGCACTCATGACTGTGCTAATAATCTCTACCCTACATTTTTTAAAAGCAGAACATATACATAACAAGTAATAAAACAAAGCCAGTCTGCCCATATATTTTTATTATTATCAACAATAATTCCAAGATTAATTTTACTCCACGTTTCTCAGTAATATTTGTTGCTAAGGATTTAGTTGTTAGAGATCACTGGAATCTAATAATAAGAGAGAAACATTCAACCAAATCGAAGTAATTCACAGATCATGGTTTAACTGGTTTGGGATAGTGAATCTATCATCACATTCAATATTACCAAATCATAGTTAATTATTTATGTACTTACTTATATACTTACTTATACAGCAGTGGCTTTTATTGCTATAAAACACATTTAACACATTTTTACTATGATAAAAATGTCACCCTTTTCCAGAATGAGCTCAAACCCATCCAGAAGATTTTATTTAAGTTACAACATATATACCCATAAGGGGATCTTATATATATCCAAAAGGGGATCTTAAAAATTTGATGCTATACAGACATACTAAATGAGGCTGGGAATTAACTCTGAACCATAACTAGTAAAGGTATATAGATAATCTATCAATACAAAAAGTTTTTAAAAAGTTATAATACAAAAATGTTGGTTAAAATCAAAAATCCTGCTTAATATATAGAGACTATGAAATTGAAGTCATCAAATGTGTTTATCTGTGGTACTAAAAAGGTGAGCTTGAGAAAATACTTTCAATATCAGAAATCTGCTGTAAAAGGGAGCAAAAGAAAAGTTCTAAATATTGTAACCTCTACAGTGGTTAAAAAAATAACAAGATTGACAAAAAAAAATTCACCTCCAGGACAGATCTCACTTTTCTGGACTTTTCTTAAAGTCCATTTTAGTAATCATCGTGCATTTAAAGCATTTGATATAAATTTGAATGATGTTTTTAAATGCACTAGTTTTATGCAGGAAGTTCTTGACAGCAGTATACTGTCTAGAAGTATAAGACTAGGGTTATAAAGAACATCCATGAAAGTTAAATAAAAAAAGAAGTTATTCTTTTGCTGATAAGACAGCAGGAACTCTGACATTTGAAACAAATTTTTGACCTTTAAAAATAAAAAGTTAACATCCTGCAGCCTGAGAACTTTACCAGTTCTCTTTGGCAGAGACAAAGAGCCAAGAAAAATCATAACACTGTGTATTACACTAAGAATTCTGGTAATCAAAGGAAACTAGTTATAAATCAATTTGTCAAAAGAATTCTTGTATTCTTAGATATTCTCCATGGTAATCTCATGGTTTTGCACTGTTTTGTATAATGTATCTTGACAGATAAGAAAAGAAAGTATCTTTGATAGGCTTAGTTATTAAAACTGATGACTATCTTGGTTGTCAAGGACAGCAGAACGGGTGTTCACTAATACACGCCTAAAGCTGTTCAAATCAGCAAAGCTTCTACATTCCTTGGTAATAGTATTGGCCAAAGCTGCAGAACATTATTAAGTATGTGCTATCTAAACATAAAAATTCAGATCTGAGCAGTTTCTCCTGTAATTCTTGGGAATTAAATGAGAAGTAAAAAAAAAAAAAAAAAAAAAGTTCTTGCTCACCATAGAAGAACTTTTTAATAAGTTTAATTAGCACCAACCCTTTAGAACAGGACTTTTTTTTCAATTTTAGAAAATTAACAGAATAGCATAGCATCTAATATAGTTTATTTATCTCTTGCCAAATGTTTACAGTACAGAAGCTGAAAAATATAATTATTTTAATTAATCTAATGATTGAATGTGATGAGCATTTATTCTTCTCACTGAAACCAATAGGAGTTACTAAAAGCTGTGCAGCTTTGAATACAATTTCCATACTTATTGATTTTGGTAAGTAACTCTAAGCTACTTACATTTGAAAACATTACTCTCTGGAAATCTACATGTCTCTAGTGACAGCACACCTTCAATTCTAAAACTTAAATCTTTATAAACTGATATATCCATGATAAATAGACTTATTTTGTCTTTATGTAGTGCTGGCAAAGCACATGGTGCTAAGCAAAAAAAAAAGTGCTAAACCCCTACTAAAATTTCTACCCCAAAGAGTAGAAAGGGCACGAACTGTAAAGCACAGGAAATGCAAAACACAACACAACACAGACAGAATGACAAGTGGTTGGTATTACTGAAATGCGTTACAAAATAAGTGGATTTTCAGGAGTTTTTTGAAGGAGGATAGTGAAGGATCTTTACGTACGTTAATTGGGAGGCTGTTCCATGTGTAGGAGGCAGCGTGGAAAAAGACACAAAGTTGGGAGTGAGCAAAACAGACAAAAGGGGAATTAAGAGCGATGCTTGGGAAGTGCTGACAGTAAAGGAAATGAGGACCGAGGTTAAGCCAGAACCAAGAGTGCCTTGAACACGGCCAACTTTATACAAGGGAGGAAAAAATTCCTGGCAAAGGCTTAAGAAGCGAGGAAACGTGGGCAATTACACAGGAAAGGAGAAATGACTTGTGTAGCATGTCCCATAGAAAAAAATAAAAACAAAAGAGTTAGGAAGTGGGAGACCAGTTCATATCAAGAACCTCATTGTAACAAACGTTTCAGTCTTAAATAACAGAAAACAATTAACTTCACTAAGATTATATCCGTTACTCAGCCATATGGGAGGAGTGGCAAGAACATCAAACTGCAGTGATTCTTCTTCTAAAGCTGTTAAATCATGTGAAAAATCACTATGCAATGTAAAAACCACACGCGAATGGAAAGGGTTAGGAAAAAAGGTGTTTAAAACACATGGTAATAAATGTAGCAGCAAAATGTGTTTGTTATGACTGTTCCATAAAATGAGTAAACTCATTTAATGCACAAATAAAGTCTGTCATACAGAGATTTAGCTGATGCACTTCTCTTAATCATCAGTACCACCAGTTATGTGAAATACACAAACTCTCAATATCCACTGAACTTTGATGAAGAAAACTTGCAAAATACAAACCTGCTAGCCCATAGGAGAAATAAATGAAATATCTTTCAAGCTTTTGAATGGGAACAAATTACCGTGATTTTGCATGTTCTGAGACAGAAGTATCTTTTTGAATGGGCTAAGTTTACTTTCTGACCAATTAAAATTTTGGGTCATTTACAAGCTCAAGAGCCAAGTATGAAGAAATGGAGCAATTTGTCACTAACATTTGTAATAGCAACATCTGTATTACTGAAGCCTTCAAAAGTAATACTGGAATTTATATTACCACTTCCCCTCCCTGCCAGTATTTTCAAAGGAATCATAAACATATTGGTTACACTTCATGTTTGATATCTTTCAGGTTTAAACACAAATCCAGGTTCAAGTAACTCACATCTTATCAACAGATGTGAAACTTGAATATTTTTGAGTTCAAGTCACAATGTCACTGATGTCCACCTCTACAACAGACTAAACCAAATCCGATCATATTTTGCTAGAAACGTAAAAACAGACATATAAATCTCTATTCATCTTCCATGTAATGAGTGTCCATCAGTAGGCCCAATTAGCTTACTTGTTATTTTATTTCCACTCATAATGTCAAAAATTCTCTGCTTAAAATACAGATGATTGAATGTTAGTCGCTTGCAGTTACTCTTAGTGAGAGGACTCATCAAAGCAGCCCCTCTCCTTTTTTTCTTGTGTGTCTATGTGCAAAATGGCAGAAAAAAAAGTATTAAATACATTTCCAAACACAGTTTTAGAAGCTCTCAATTTAGGAATGCTTTCTTTAACTCCAATTAAAGCTTGCAGAAAAATCCTTTTCCCTTCAAAACCCAATCTGACTCAAAATTTCTATGTAGTCTTTGGCAGGCTTTAAAGTGTAAAAGTAACAGGATTATCAGTTAGACCCTTAATTACAGAGTAAGAAATTAACTAATGCATCTCTGCCTATAGGAAGGTACTTCACACACACAAGTTTGATCAAACTCTTATTGCACAATCTCAAATACTCAGGGAAATCTGTACTTACCCACAAATCATGCTCAGCATAATCAAACAGCAGCCAAACCTTTCTGTCACTGTGAGAAAGGAAAACCTTCTGCAATGCAATCACATTTGGGTGCTTCAACTCTCGTAAAAGCTGCAGAGAAACAGAGAAGCTCTTGTTACTTCTGTGCTTGCTAAGAAAAGCAAACATAGCAACAAAACCACCAAACAGGTCAAATAGCAAACAAGTAGTCCTAACACAGGCCCTAGAAGAAAAGACACCACTGATTCAGCGCATTATCTTCCAAACATCAAAATCAGGATGTACACAGCCTTCGTGGCATGGGCTGCTGCTCTAACAGTATAGCTGCCCATCACTACCTACCTTTCTCTGTCCCACACTCAGCACAGAGCTGCCCATCCCACCTATTCATCCTGCTTGCTATCAGTATCTTCCTTTAAAAAAGTTATTACACACAAGTGTAATTGTTTTCTTATCAAAGGTGAACATCAGGATTTGAGGATGCCAGAATAAAACTTGTGCCGCTGGTCCAGTTCTTTGTCTGGACAACACAGTTCTTGATCACCACATAATTATTTATCAATAATTTTATTTTGCTTTGGATCCTTACCTCACTTGCCCTAAAGTTCACAGGCTGTTGCTCTCAGAAAACAGATTGTTTCCAAAGAAAAGTCTACCAAAATGGGTTTCCTTCTGATTGTTTCAACTACTATTGTGTAATCTAGAAATCATCCCATTTTTATTTATTGCTTGCCAGAAAGAAAACGAGGTTCCATCACCAATTAGACAGGATATTAAAGCAGGCACTGCTGCTGAAGTCATCCTTCTGCCAGATTAAACCAGGTTCAGGAGGAGCTGTGAAACGGTACTCCCAAAAACATAATTTCCATGGAATCACTTTCTCCCCCCCTCCTCCACACTGTAGTCACCAGAATGATTGATCATTTCTGTCTTATCTGGAAATTGCTTACATCTGCAACACTAGTATATACATTGCCAAGAATCAATTTATAATGGCAAAATTGTAAATTGAGTATGTTCCAAGACACATTTGGGAGAAATGAGTCTTCCATTTTTTCACCCTACAGAAAAAGACTCAAGATGTTTATTTTAGGAGAAATAAAATACTGATTTTAAATTGTGGTATCTTTTGACTATACAGATATCTGTCAAGACAAGAAATCTAAGAAATATAGCTGCTAAATGTATTCCAGTTTTCCAATAAATGAAATAATTTAGATACCTTTTTTTTTTTACCATGCAGGAAGTGCTTTCTTATTCTTCTGTCTTTCCCTAACCCTGAGCCTCCTTTTCTGCATGCCAAACAACCCCAGTTCCCTCAGCAGCTCCTTGTGAGACTTGTTCTTTGTTACATTCTGGCTGTCAAGGCTGCATGCCACAGCAGCCAATGCTTCAGCAACACGAGAGAGACCAAGGAAATGTTAGTCCTAGGAGTTCAACACACCACATCAAGAATGAGAGCTCTATTCTAGCTATGCTGGACTTGCAGTGGTGCTCCACACCAACTACAGGAGGTCAAAATTCTAATGTAAGGTGCAAGGGATGAGCGTGAGCCACAAACACAAACTGTTGGTCAGATTTATGTTAAAAACCATCTCATCTAGAAACATGCTACTGCAGGAGAGAGGGTGACCACAGGGACTGAAGAGACGTAACTGTTAGGTACACAAAGAGTGGAGATAAGGGAAGTCATTTTAAAGGCACTGGAAAGATGCGATCAGAAAGGAATATTGGGCAGAACCAAATACGCAGCTGTGGAAATCAAAAGACAGCAAGTTTGAAACAAGTGTTTCGAAGACAAATATCAATCTAAGGCTGAGACAAAAAGAAATTAGGAACTTCAGAAAGTGAAGTTTATATTACAGCAGACAGGTGGAAGCCAACAATGTGAAAATTAGGGTGACATAGTGAAGCTATTTGCATCACGATTGAATCAACCACCTACCCTAACAACTTCAATGTTTGACTAGAATTTTGTCAGTATTTACCTCCTACATATGCCACATGCATCTAACAGGTAAGTGATGCACCTTTAGTATGATTGTTATGTCCATGCATCACCATAAACACCTTTGACAAATGCACATTTCATCCCTACCTACAACCACATGGACAACGTCAGGGATGTGGTAAATCATTATCTACAATTTTCCTGCAGCAAATTGCTGTACAGACTTTAAACAAACAGAATAGATAAATGAAACTTAATACCAGTATTATTTTCCTAGGTCTTCTGCAGAAGTAAATCAGTTTGAAGACTTGGTTGATTTAAGTCTGAAGTTAGAAGGAAGAAATTAATATATTGTCCTAATAATTGAAAGATTCCAGTGTACTTGACAACATCTTCTATTACAAGATAGCAACCTGAACATAAAAAGGATCTGCAACTACTATAATTTATAAGTAAATAAACACAGCATCATATTTGAATAGTACTTTAACCAAATGTTCCACTAAAATTTAAGTTCCATCATACCCAACTTGAGATAAAATGCTAACAGAAACCTGTGTCTCTTTTACGATACATTCCCTTCTTGTAGCAGCACACAAGGCAGCTTAGACAGAAAGGCATTGAGAAGGACTTCATAGTGAATTATCAACATCTGTGCAACTTTGACTGTCCTCTACAATGGCTTTCATCTAAATAGATTTGGATGATTATTATTAAAAGTATTAACAAGAGAATTGTACAAGCATTTTTGTTTATCACCATTCTTAGCTGATGCCACAGCTTGAAGTTTAAAATGATGCTTTTGGATAGCCCAAACAGCATGGAACAGCTTCCAGGATTCCCAGATGGATATCTACTACATGCAGAATTGCTAGTAATTTCTTCAACCGTTTGACGAATCATAAGTTCTTTATGATGCACACTGTGAATTTCCCTCATAAGTGAATGTCTCTTATAGCAGGGGAAGGTGAAGGTCATGATGTGAAAGTCTCTGAAGCCTGAAAAAAAGTTAAGTTGGCAACAGTATTGGCATAAAAGCCTGAAGCCTTGGAAATGTAAAATGTCAGTAGTCATGCTGAGGTAGACTTTGCATAGAAAATCCAAGTAAAGAGTAAAGGTTGTCTAGCCAGAGAAGGAGCACAAGAGAGTATACAAGATTAAGCAAGTAAAAGTGGGATATCATAAAACAAAGAAAAAAAATCTGTAATGTTTTACCTCAGGTTTTAATAATAGTTATGATACTGACATGGAATTAACGAACACACAGATAAAAGAAATGCCTCATGCTTAAGGAAGTAAAAACTAGCACAAATCATATACAAGCAAAACTCAGAGGTGGTATCAGATGATTAGCAAATACATCACATACATTCAAAAAAGGGACACAAAGGAGACATTTGGAGACTTATGAATCCAAAGCATGCCAAAAAACAATTTTGAAGCAATGCACATAAAGAAAAATGTCTGAAAAAAACTATCCTGACTTCTGATAATTGATTTTCTACTCAAGCAAAAGATCTGTGTTCAAATTTCAATGTTATAATAGCTCTAAGTACTTCATCAGATGGAAAAGATGACAACTGGAATACATCCAAGGTGAGAAAAGAAAATACCCTAAAGGGGTAGCTGACAATGGGACACATTTCAAGGTAGAGTAGCTCTATGTATTAACTATTTGAAGAGTTACCAAAGAACAAGTATTGTGTTTATTAATAAAACCCATATCAGTATCAACATCACGAGTGTGAATGAAATTATCTGAATAAATAAAGGCAGCATTTCCAAGGAAGAAAAGGAATTTGATAATGCGTCATCTTTTATGCTACTTTATTCTGTGACTGAGTAAACAAAGAGTAACAGAAACAAGATTAAATCAACAGCACAAAATCCGCATTCATGCACTTAAAAACTAACCAAGAATTTCTACTATAGGCTGAAAAGTCATCAGGTGCAAGTGACAAATGGTAGAACTGAATTGTCATAAAACAAAGAAGAAAATTGAGATGGTAAACGTGATATTAGATATCCTAGTTGAGGTCCTTACAAGAGAGGATGGAATCTATTTATATAAATACATAAAAGGCTTCTGTGATTTTTTTAAAAATACTATAGGCAGTTTTCTTTGCTCAAACACCTCCCCCTCCACACCCACACAAAAGATGAACTCTACTGGAAAGAGGCAAAGGGTGACCAAAGGAGCAGAACAATGCACCTCTCAACAGGGAATTCTCAATTACTGCAACTTTCTCAATTACTGTAGCTGATCAAATATTGAAAGAAATAAGATGGATACCCACTAAAACACAAAGATATGAGCATCAATGATGAAAGAAATCATTACACTAGATGATAAGCATGGCTGCAGAACAGATAGGCAGCTAATAAGAGATAAAATCGCCCTGCAAGTTAGCATCTCATGAACAGGAAGGTTCAGGAATAGCTTCTCAATAGCAGGGAAAACAGTGTATTTCATTTGCTTCTTTATCAACATTGGACAAGAAATTTAGTTGATAAATTTGACAGAAGTCACTGTTAGATTCCCTAGACAGATGCCTATGCAGTACGTGCTCTTGTAAAAGCCTTCATGAAAAATAGGTTTAGTGATGATTTACTGATCATCTCCAGCAGATGGAAATGGAAAAGATGATTGACAGCAAGCCCTACAGCAATTTGGTTTAAACGCTTGAACTGAGCCTGCAAATCATCTATCACCATATAATGCAAGTTCCTTTTACAAGAAGTAGACAAGCAACTAGGAAGTCTCTTGATCTTTTGACATAGGTAAAATTCTCCCTTTTTTCTCCTAAAGAGATAGACAACTTCTATCTCTTTGGGAGAAAAATGGGAGAAGAGTTGCAGTGTTACCAATATAAACAGCGTGATCAATTATGAGGGCACTTAGCACATTTAAACACAGGTCAAACAGTATACTCCTCAAGGAAATAAATCTTGCCCAGAAATACTTTTATTTCACTGGATGAATAATGCGTTCTAGCTACCACATAAAAAAGCAGGGTGAGGACAGACACTTCCATCTTGCTGTGAAGGAAAGCTAAGAAAAATTAAGAGAAAACAGGAAGACAAACCAGTGCTCTCATGACTGACACAAGTAAATCTTGCAGCAAACCTGTATTTCTGCATCAGTGATGACAAAACACAAAAACACCTTCAAAAATTTATCCAGGGGACAATCTCATCTAAGAGGTGTACCCACGTTTCACATAGTTTACTACAGTCTTTTGATCTATGTACTTCAACTGATCTGGAACAGCACTGGTAGTTGCTTTGATGGAAATGCACGCTGTACTGCATTGAACCATTTTCAAGGTTAGAACAAAAACCTCTAACAGGCAGAAATGTGGATCGCAAGAAATCACAGGAAAGGCCAAAGCATGAGGCTGATTGCTCATAAAATCAATTGCACATTACAGAATTTTAAAGCTGCCTCTTCTGTGATGAATCTATTTGAAGCCTCTACGGTCACTGAAGTTTTTTTTAAATTGAAACTGGGCTTTTCAAAGGAACATAAAGATCATAATTTTTCTTCTTCTTCAGGTCTTTTAAAATTCCAACTGGTTTCGATGCTATTAATCAATACTATATCCTCTCCTCCGTGTTATTAACATTATCCTTTCCATAGAGCCTCTGCTGCCTATTATCATATCAAGCTCATGCTGCAGTTTTTCCCTCAGGGAGGTATATATGGACCTCTCTCTCTCAAAAAAAAAACCCAAAACAAAACACAAAAAAAAAACCCAAAAAACACCCACAAAAAATCCCCCAAAAACAAAACAAAAAAACCACAATAAGAAACAGGCAGCTATTTCTTTTATTTAACATGTAAGAACAATCCTTTGCTAACTGTGCTACAGATCTTTAAGTTATCAAGTTAAGAGGAGAAGTTATCAAGAAAAGAGAAGAGAATTCAAACTCAAACAGGGTATTACATTAGAAAACTACTCAAAATTCAGCTTTTTCTAGTGATGCAGTTGATTCGGAAGTTAGGGATTTTCCAGTTTGGATTCCCATTTCTACTTGGAGAAATTACAATTACAGAGTTACTGCATAACTGAAGTACCAAAAGACTTTATAGTAATGCCTTCAAACTGAGCAGGTATGGAGGGTTTGTTTCCAGCTTTAAGTTGTCCATGGCTGACACTTATATAAGAGGTCTCAGAAATATGCAGGCCACATAAAAATGGACATGGAGAAATACAGATATATACACACACACAAAAAAAATATGCAAATAATCTAAAAAGAAAGGTAAAAGTTTAAGCATCAGCTTAAGCTCTGCTTTAGAAAGGACATATTCATCATACTCTGGTCTGGTAAGGCCTGTCCTTGGACTGCCTTTGGCATGCAAAACCAAGTAGGGGAGGTAGAGTAAAATGCCAAAAATTAACAACTGCCATTCTTACACAAACTGCTAGAAGTGCTGCCTGAGTTTACTCCAAGGCACACTGCAAATTAAAATTAACAAGCTAAAATAATTCAAAACAGACTCTAAATAAGAGTTCATGCAGACTCTCTTCTTCCCTCTAATTCTTCCGATACATGCTTCTGATTTTAACCAGTTTGAACCCAAGCAGTCCTTCTTAATTCAAAGATCCCTCTAAGTATGCTTTACACATTCTTCAACCTTTCTTTTTTTCACACTTGCATCTCTTCAAAGCATACAGTCCCCAAGCTGTGAGGGCTTCAGAGTACCAGGAGAGAATATCAAGTATGTTAAAAAAAAAAAAGAAAAAGAAGGTAACAAACAGAATCTAACCAGTAAATTGCCAAATGTCAGGACAGGAGGAAGGCAAAAATGTGCCCCACCCTCCTCCTATGAGAAGGATTAAGAAAGTATTTATTCTATAAATATTTTCATTTCAGGAGCTGAAAATGGTCTGGCATTGCTAAATAGCATTATTATTCTGAAACAAAAGCTTGGCAAAAGACATCTTATAAGTATTACATTCTAACTCAGCTAAAGAAATAGAAACTAGGATAACTGCACTTTTAATTCTTAAGGTCTCTAGCAAAAAAAAAAAAAATTATCTTTGCCATTTATCTCAAAGCACATGAGCAGAATTACAAGTATTAAAATTCTTTCCATTACTTACCAATATCATATACCAGAGCACAGACTTCTTAATAATAGAGACAAAGAATGACTGTAAAATTACTTTCAAAACAAGAAATTTCTCAATTTTTAATATAACTATATAAGGAAATGTTGACATTAAGAACACACAATATCAGCTTTGCTCCAGTGCACATATCAAATATATAATTTATTTTCATATTTTTTCTACAAAATAAATCTGAATTTTTATTGAATTTGCAGATCTTCCTAAAGGAAGAGGTAAAGGAAATTTCATTTCCTTTAGGACAATTGAATTCTACACCCTCTTCTTTTAAAAGTAGGTGTGTATTTAATTTTGGTCAGTCTGGCACAGATTAGCAATAACCATTTTCCTCTCAACTGAAAGGTATAGATAAGTTAAAGCTCTGTCTCTCTCTATAGAGATTTTTCTCCTTATTTGGCCTAAAGAACATCCAACCACTCAGATAACACCAACAACTAAACTGAAAGTAACTTGCTGAAAAAGTAATAAGGACTGTTTGTCCTTTCTGGAGATTTTAAGATACCCTGAATTTGCTTCTAGGTTGACTAGAAATTTCTTCTGTTACTGAAAGGATAAATAACTTTCCTATCAAACTAACAAAGACTCTTAATCCTAAAGCTATATTAAAATGTTAAAATGGGAGAGAGGGAATGCAACACATCACAAGTAGCATCACATCATTCTCAAACCCACACATTCACTCTGGAGTTTTAAACTCTGCAGGTCTTATTCTAACATTTCCACACTTTTCTGAATTCCTGACAACCAGTTATCACCTTGCTCTAGCACTGTATCTCATAGTGAATAAACAGTGATGGCAACTGAGGTGCTCTAAAATTCTTGTAGAAGGGCAAATAGGATGAGTAGACATCAATGCTGATCATTCATTTCTCAAAGATTTTCCTCTCAAGAAGACTTCAGAAAGATAAATGGTGTATGAACCAGAGTAAGACAAACAATGCTTTAGCAAAGAACAGCCAAAAAGCATGTTTTTCCAACCTCAATTAATTATGGCACCATAGCGATGTATCTCTCAAAAGGTAATAAATTTTTAACCTGTACAAAATATTGGGCAGGGATTGCAGTACTATCCTGCAAAGATAATGCTTTTACAGTCCATTTCCCCCCTAAAGTTTACTTATCTCTTCTACTTAACTGACTCTTTGATTAATCCTTCTATTATTAAAGCAATTTTTTCATTTTTGTGATTATTTACTGTTTTCCACGTTTTATACAGTATAAACACAAATTGTGAAACAAGTTATTTGAAGTTACCAATACAAAAAACAGATCTTGAAAAAACTTCCACCTAACAACTTCTTTTCTTGTATCTGAACAGTGACAACAACCAGCCTCCCAACTTGGTGAATGCGTTTTTTGGGCTCAGGAAAAAAGTGCAATTCTGTATCCTGAAGTCCTCTATCCTACCGTATGAAAATTTCCCACATTTGCTAGACCAGAGTGCATAAAGTGTGACAATGCTGAGCTGATCCAACACCCATACCCAAGATCCAAAGTCTCTGCCAAAACCACCTGCAAAATTCAATGTGTAAGGGGCTCTCTCAGATGATGCATAACAGATTTGGCTCCATAATCAATTGGTTGTGAGACTGCCAGCATCTCCTCTCCAACAACCAGAGCAAGTGGCAAACGTGGCTTCAGTCCCCTGCACTGCTCTGACCTGCTGATCACAAGGGGCTCAGTGCCTGGAGAGACACAGCTTGAGCACCTCAGGACAGTATTCCAGGTAAAAGAGGTGACTCTCTACAGCCTGAAGGAAAGCATCCCAGCCCCTTCCCAGGAAAGGGCCAAAAAATGCAGCTTCTCAAGTGTGCATGCTGCAAGTTACAAATCCAACTTTAGAATTTAAATCTACCCTTGCTTTGTAAAAGGACTTGGTGTATTATTCAAGGTCAGGTGTGCTGCTATTCAATACTCTCACATCCACGTTCTCAACTTGCAGACAATTACTTCTCCAATACAGAAATATACAGGAATATAAATCAACAGTTATAATGAGACAACAGTCTAACAATAATTTAGCATGTTCAATAGCATTTAAAGAAGGCACTCTTCTGATAATACGAAGTACTAACACTTTTTGTAATTCAAAAATGGTTGGAAAAAAATAACTAACTTAGCTTAATTTTGTATCCAGGGGCTGTATGCCAGATCAGGTATCAGCTGTCCTGTGTCATGGTTTAGGAATGGTATTCTCCAGTTTAGTGTTCCCACCAAAACCACTCCAAACTATGTGTGTGTTGCTCACTCCTCCCTCTTCCCCAGCCCCTCTGGAGGGCTGGAGAGAATTGAAGGTGCAAAAAGCAAAGTTCAGGCTTGAGACAAGAACAATTTACTGGAAACAGCAACAATATTAATAACAAAATTGTGTGCAAGAGAGGTGAATGATTCATATGCAAATGCTCACCACCACATCACAGGGGGTCTGACAACACAGACCCAAAAGGGAACCCTTCCCCCCATCCTGGAAAATGGCATGAGGTGGTCCTTGTGCAAAAATTAACCCTGTCATGGCCAGAATCAGGACACCTGTCTGCCTAAAGCCAGAATAACATCCATGCTCCGAGATATTCAGAAGAAACTAAATTAAGTGCCTATGCCCCAGTCTGGACCAAACAGGAAGGTTGATCCACCAACAAAACAGCAACCTCCAGCTGGGATACAATTCTGTTATACACCATTTCCATGATGGTGAGTCGCAGAAATAGCAGATTCTTCATGGAGGAATAACACAATCTTGTAAATCCCATTAAGTTTTCCATGACACTATTATGTGACAACGTGTATGTATTTTAGCATTTAAGGACTAAAAGAAAATACTACTTTTTTATAGTTAATGTGGGAAAAGAAAAAAGAAATAAAGAGGGGAAAAAACCCAGTCAACTAACCAACCAAACACAACCCTAATGGTTATGCTTCAATGGTTATGCTCATATGCTTCATTCGACTTACTTGAGACTGGGATACAGGCATTTAGATACATAATTTATACTTACGGTCTTTTTAAAATAGAAAATTAAATTAAATCAAATCAGAGGTATGAATTCAAAACATATTAAGCATATTAAACCTCTGTTCCTTATGGGAATCAAGTTAAAACCGCTTTAGTTCTGAATGACAGCATCCATTAAACTTGATGTACTTCAACTGATATGCTTTAATGTCTTAGATGTCTTACCTCTACTTAAACAAGCTAATACACAAGCCTGTAGTTGCAAGTGTAAATTGAGTCTAATACTACTGTCCAAATGAGAAATGTGCCTGCAGACAGCAGAAGGTAAGTGCATTATTTTGGGGTTTTAACTTCCTTTTATTAACTTGGGTTTGTTAAAATAGCAAAAGTTGTGCACACAGATCAGGTTTCTTACATATTGTTTCCAAATAAGATTAATTTAGAAATATTACTCTTTCAGAGTTTTTACTCAAGAATTATTTCTATAATTAGTCTGTTGACAGTTATTTACAGCATTTCACTCTGGAAGCACAACACTAGAACATTCTTAGATTTTATTAACACAATTACCTGTTAAATTTGTTCTGCTTTTGCTCATAGGTTCCTACTTTTTACCCAAATCTTCTGCAATCTTCAGCCACACATTAGACAAATCTGATGTGTGAAGCAAGCTAAAACAAAATGTTCACTGGCAGTCTCCCAAGTCATTAAACGCCTACCACAAGATTCTTCTCATACTCTCAGGATCAGACTGCAACTGGATAAATAAAGTCAGTTTGTAATCTATAGCCTGCTATTTCCTCCTTTTTCTATTAAACATAAAAAAATCCTTTAATGACACAATGAATGCAGCAAAATCACATTTCCTTCAATAAGGATCAATACAGGTTGGGAAGGCTCAAAAGGTGAATTAAAGCAAGTTACAAAATTTGGTAAGCAAAGAAATAAAAATATCAACAAGGTATGGTAAATATGCTCTTACAACAACCTATAAGAAATTGGAACAACATCAATTTTGTAAGAAAGCTTTGGAAACAACAATAGGTTGTTATCAGATGAAGAAATTAGTAACTGGTTAATATTTACCAACACAAGAGGTTAAGCATGTGGCACTATGCATTTATCTTCCAATGAATATAATTCATCTCTAAACAGACTTTGACAGCAAGCAAATGGGGAGTGAACTGACTTTTTGCCCAAGGCAGCAAAAGCCATGTGGCCCTGAAAACAATATACTACGAACACTCACATTAGGCTTTTTTCCTGAGAACTAACCGCAGACACTGCCCCAGATGTTATGCAGAAAGCAGTAATTGGAAGTCTCTTAAGACCTGCAAAGGCACTCTTCTAGTATCTCATTAAGTATACAATTAGCAGTAGCAAATAACATTTTTCTAACCCCAGCAAAAATGACAGCATTCATTTATGTGCATCTTCCTTCTGAAACAACAACTTTGGACTGCCTGAAGAAAAATAACTACATCTTTCAGAAGTTAGGTAAATTTCTTACACAATGATGCCATGACCCACTAAGAATACAGCAAGCCTCCTGCATGTTTATTGCTTCTAATTTTCTAGTCTGGACACTAGTGAACACCTGATTATTCACATAAACCATTTAGCCATTTACAAGAATACCACTGAAATAAAAACACAAAATATATGTGTGTCCCTAGTCAAAAAAGTAAGAGCTGCTGTACGTGATTCAGACTCAAGACTCATTTAAAGTCTGCTTGCTATCCTACCCCAACATAGCTGAGGCAAACACCAAGGAAAAGAACAGGTTGAGCAGTGCACAGACAATACAAGCCTTTTAAGAGATGATCAGTCAGTTTCCAGCAACCCACTGGATCAGGGATTTAAGAACCAGAGAGTGCTATCTTCCTTCAGTTGCCTTAGTTCTTCTATTCTGATAAGCATTGAATAACAATTCCATAATTAACTTTCCCATCTAAGTCTGTGATTTTAGACCTCCCACATTTTCCTTCAGCTTCCCTCCCTTCCAACTCACAGACTCCCAGTCTACTTTGTTTCTGTTCATACAGAAATAGTTTTCTATCACAAACCTTTTTGATTCCCCTTCTCTCTACCTTTAATAGTGTTACTGTATCCTTTCCAAAGTGGAAAGAGACCAGGATAGCACAAAGACACTCATCATCTGAACACAGGGATTTATGTGGCTGACCAAGAGTGATTTGCTCTCAGGTCTTAAGAAACTCACTGAAACTCACACTGAATTGGCTTTTTGACTGCTCCTAATCTTGGAGCGCTTTACAGAAGAAGAGTGACAAAGATTCTCCCTCCATCCTCAACTTGCACTGAAGTAATGATCATACAAGAAGCCACTGCTATCTCTAAATAGGTAGGATAGTTTCTCTCCCATTTCCACTATATTAAAATTCAAAGATGACAGACTTAATCATAATTTTATTACACAAGCTGCACAGTATTATAAGATCTTTTGCACTTCTGCACAGGTTAGCAAAGAAACAAAATCAGGCTAAGCAAATTTTGATCATCAAACTGCCACCTGGTGCTTCTTTTTCCCTTGGGGGAAAAAAAGCTATTTGAGCACACGCTGTAGAAAAACCTTTAGAGCTATTAAATTATGCAGGTCAGAGACAGCTCTGGCACTAAAACAAGGGAGAAAGCATCCCTAATTTTCCCCCTTCTTAATTCAGTCCTTGAGGAGAAGGCTGACTTCTTATGGGGCAATGGACATGAAACTCACTCCAGAAAGAGAGGTAGGAAGAAGGTGAAGGAACAGCTTGTCAGGAGAACCATCCCAGGGAGAAGGAAATCAGCATGGCAGCCACAGGAGGAGAAGAACAGAGGTGCACCTTACCACCTGCTCTGCTCAGCAACACTGAGCAGGAGAAATGGCAGAGCTGGAAAGAGAAGTGAGGATAACTGCAAGACCTTGGAGAAAGATGCTAGACCATGTGAAAAGGATTAATGGACTACAATGGTATATCAGTGATGAGGAATTCAACTGGCTGTGGAAACAGTAGGGAAGAGGGGGAGGAGAGAATAAAAGCAGGGGACACTAGCAAAACTGAAGACAGAAAAAATGGTGCTGGTGAGGTGAAGAGTGGGATATGGAAGTGTAAAAAGGAATGAACTATGTGGGAAGAATAAAGAGAAAGTAGTGGAGGGGAAAGCAAAGGGCAAATACAAAAATGTCAAGGGAGGAGAGATGCACAGAAACGTGTCCAACATAGCAAGTGCTCCTCCTAACCTTGGCACAAAGTCCAGAAGCCCACCAACCCTCTGGCAAAACTGTGCTCTTGCCCTCCCCTCTTTTAAGCATTGGTTCCCATGATAGTGAGGTTATTTATGATGGCAGGCTGTGCTGTGAGCAGGTCAGAAAGAAGAAAAAATGAGGCATAAGGGAAATGAACCGCTGTTGGGAAAAGAAGGATCATAAGGAAGAAACTTCTATTTCCAAGTACAGAAAATTGAAAAATCAATAGTCCTTGTCAAATTCTTTTATTCTTCGAGCAGGACCTTCAGGAATAAAATCAGTTGAAATTATTTGTATGGAAAGGGGTGGCAGAAGAAGAGAAGGGCTCAAAGTTTATGTCAAGGGTGATGAGAAGAACCTGGGACTGGCAATATGTGATATACTTAAACTGCAAAAATGGAGAAAATTCTCATAAAAGTAGGTGAAAAATCTGCAGAAGGTGGTTAAGATTTTATTCTAAGTAGTCTGGAATACAAAAGAAGTAGCAAAAGTAGTAAATATTGCTGCTGACAGACCCTGTGAGAAAATAGGGAGAATCAAAAACTGTATCAACAGAAGAAATGCAAGCAGGAATGAAGTCACAAATGAGAAGTTGTGAATACTTACACACCAGATATCATAAGAAGGTCTAAGTAACAGAATATGAACGATGCTATAGAAAGAAGAAACTGTACAATAAAGAAAAGTTTTGGAACAGAAATTAGAGATAACATTTGAAAAGCCAGGAGTCCAGAGTCAGAGGAAGGACAACAAGTAAAAGATTACAAGTTACATGCAAGGAGTCTGGTAAAAAAGATTTTAAAACCCTAGAATTAATATTTTTTTCCTACTCAGACTGCAAATATTTTACAATGGTTATTTCAATAACTGGTTGTAGTAACATATTTTGTCCCAATCAACATGTCACTACTATACAATAGGATAACTCAGCCAAATAATCTAAGAAGAGCAACATGCACTTTGTTTCCACTCATTATGACATTTTCCACAGTTAGAGAAAAATCAAAACAGCATGTCCTTTATCAGAGGAAAAAAAAAAAAAAAAAAAGCAAAAAAGAGAGCAAGTCAAGGATTCTTCCTTTATCCTATTATTGCCAGGACAAAAAACATGTTCTTGCAATGCCCTACCTATAAAATAGAGTATTTGCCTTTTTTATTTGGCAAGAAGCATGGAAAACCTCAGGCAATGGGCCAGATCTTTTGTCTAAAATGCATAACACTATGGCTTAGCTTTGCTAAGGGCTCACAAACAGTGCCCTGATAATCTGATCCAAATGGCCTCTCTTCTTATTTAATACCCAACATCAGATTTTTATCCCAAAGGTATAAAAGTAGATTTACACACACATCTCCCTCTTATAAAAATATAAATGATAAATCTTATAAATCTCTTATAAAAGACAGGAGCATATCTTATGCAGTAATGACTACAATAATCTCCCAGACTAACAAAGCCATATCCATAAAGAAAACAAACACTTGAATCCATACATGAAGTTTCTTTAGCACAACTTTTCACACAAACAAGGCACACTGCTGGGAAGTGCTGCAGTGAGAGAGCTCAGGCACTCCTTGTTCCACATGGTCGCCTTCAGCTCTTCTCTCTTTCTTGCCACTTTCACCACCTGCTCATCTCAGCACACACAAATTGTGTCCCCATTTAAGCAGCCCATATTGGGGTTTCATGTATACACCTGTCTATATGGCTTCCTTTTGCCCCAGCTTTTAATAGCACAGTCTCTTACCTGACTTGCTGTGCTTGGATTTTGCACAAAAAAAAAAAAAAATCCATCTAAGGAAACGGTTGTATCTCTTAGAAAAGCCCTTCCATCTCTTACTCCACTGCAAGCATCCTTTTATGCCACTGCCTTCAGATTTTTAGGTATTTTAAATAAACAAAATAAATTTATGTGATCTGACACAGATATGATGGTGCAACAGGATTCAGTGGATCATGACAGAGACACTAGAAATATAAAACAGAAAAGACTGGATGATCTAGAGAAAAAAGGAGTGATAAATGGAAGTTTCAAAAGGCACATGGATGAGTGCTATTTTATAAACTGCAAAAAATTTTTTAAAGCATCATTCAGGAAAATCCATGCAAGGAAGAATCCTTCCTTTAAATTTCCTTCACTATTCACAGCCTATGAATTGGACTGTATGTAACAACAAAGCAATTAGTTTAAATACTGCCAATGCTCTCACTGGTGATAATTGGTTGCTTCTTGTAGGAACATCTGTTCCATCTTTCTTAAGAAATGAAGTACAGGCCCTGTTACCTAGACAACAGAATCCTTCTGAGCATCATGCACTGTAAAAGGAAAATACCAGCCTAAGTCACACTGTACAGTCACTCTCCCCACCACTCCCTCATCGCCGCTAATGCAGCCAAATGCTGTGACTTTTTAACATTAAGCCCATATTTATTAGATCCCATACAAGCCCACTTTCACATGCACTAAAAGCAACAGCTGTGTCACTGTCCTTTGGCCAAGCAACAGTCACTTTGAGGCTTTGTGTTCAGCCAGTTTCCACCACCATGACTGCCAAGTTGTCAAGCTGAAAATGCTGCAGCTTATGAGTACTCTGAGAGCAAGTCTTACCAAATCTAGAATTGTCAGCTCAGGCCCCCTGAATGTGGTGCAGAAAGAGTCACTTTCACTGGTATCCCTCTTGATTGCTGGAGCTATTCTAGCACTAAAGGGACTCATCCCTTACGGACACTCACTAGTGTCCTCTAGCCAAATTCAGGAGAGAAGCAGCAGACTAAACTTTGAAGATGCCTTTTGTTGCCTTAAACTCACCACAATTCTATAAATAGTGATAAAATGTTAACACCAACAAAGTGCACCAGGTGACCAAATTCCTTTGCATGCTTTAGCAAGATGGACGGATTTAATTTTTTCCCATCTGCATGTGATGGAAGACCAACAAACACAGAAACTGAAATTGTAGAATCATTAAGGTGAGAGAGGGGCTTTTCACAAGAGCATGTAGTGACAGGACAAGGGTCAATGGCTTTATACTGAAAAAGGGTAGGGTTGGATTAGGTATTAGGAATATATTCTCCATTGTGAGGGGGGTGAGACACTGGCACAAGTTGCCCAGAGAATCTGTGGATGCCCCATCCCTGGCATCCACAGTGTTCAAAGGCCAGGCTGGATGGGGCTTGAAGCAACCTGATCTAGTGGAAGGTGTCCCCACCCATGGCAGGGGGATTGAAACTAGATGATCTTTAGGGTCCTTCCCAACCCAAACCATTTGATAAATTATGAAACTAATCCCAGTGAGAAAGCATCATAGATCTGTTTTCCAGGCCCATCTCAGTTGGGGGAAAAAAAAAAAAAAAAAAAGCAAGCATGAGCTCTAAAAGTACCGAGGATAAAAAACAAAAGCTTGAAAATGGTCTGGATTTCAGATGCCCAGAAAAAGCAAAAAATAAATCATCCATTCATCCATCCATCTGGCCTTAGACTGAAAATCTGAACAATGGAGATAGCTGAAAATTATTAAAACATAAAATCACAGTAGAATTCCTTATTTTGATTGCACAGCTTTGAGCAAAGTTCAGTGAATTTCAAATGTGAAACAGTACAAAAGACAATTTAGCAACAGTAAAGTATTTTTTAGGCCACAAGTATAATATTTAGAGACAGAATGTAAAGCTGCAAGGATCACCCATCCTCAGAAAAATTAAGCAGACTAGGCAAAAACTAGGCAAGCAGAAAATCACTAATACATAACAAATATGTCAAAAAAGTCTGAAGTGCAAAGATACTAAGGCAAATAAGGATACTGAACAAACCTTGCAGCTTGGTTAGAGAGATATCATTAATCACAGTAATAAGCCTTTTTAGGGTAGGAGCTTAGAGAAATCAAACCAAAATGGATCCAAGATAGAACCTGATCCAAGATAGCAGACACAAAACCACTATATTGCCTGTAAATATTAAAGACATCTAGAGATAAAGGAAAGCAAGGGAGATAGTACAAAAGGCAACTGAGGTAAAAATGAAACTAAAGTAATCTAATAAGCAAATGAAAATATGGAAAGACAATGACAGTTGAGAAATAAACTTTCCTGGGGCCATGGGATGGAGTAAGTTCATTAGCACAGAAAGAAAAGGCAGGGACTCAATGTCTTCAAGAACTGGCAGTAGATCTCCCATTTCATAACTGCCTCCAATCAAAATCATTCTACTGATAGCTTTTTTCAATATTCTACATATTCAAAGAAACCATAGTTTTTCCCAGAAGTATAGCCTGCCTGGATTACATTAACTTCAGTATGCTCAGGTGGCAGCATATGAAAAAGCTCAAGGTCAAGCACACTTGTGGCATATTCACATACCCACAACTCGGTACATCCACTACGTGCAGGCAACAGGCAGCTTCCAGGAGGCATCCTGACACCGCAGTGACAGAGGAAGCATGAGCGTGATGCTCTTTCTACAAGTCAGAAACATTTTGCCAACTAGATGGCCAAATGGAACAGAGAATAACACTATGATGCTCACACCTTTCTTATCAAAATGCAAACAACGCATCACACTGTAAGATGCATCACAGAATTAAAGACACCAGGCTACCCACTTTGTGTTGTCCTCTTGATTACAGTGTCAAAACAGGAAAGGCTTCCTGTGTCTTAAAACCCCCATACATTAATGTCTCAAGTCATCATAAGGACAAGAAAAATCTCAGTAGGGTACAGTAGAAGGTGTATTTAAAAAGAGCTACTTTTCAGTTTACCACAGAAATAGACGCAGAGGTTCACAAGAAAACACACACCACACTGAAACTGTTCACATAATGGAATTCAATTAAGTCAATAAAGTTTTAGTAGAAGGTGACATTTTGCCTTCGATAACAAAGCTGACTACAATTTGCACACAAAAACTTGCAGAGTAAAATACAACTGCAGACTAAAAACACAATCCACTCAGCCATACACAGGTAATTTATTGAAAAAAAACAATATTTAATCAAATTCCTAGAATTTTTTTTCTTCCAGTGATGAAGAAAATCCATTCATTTGCAATCCAGTCATCTCTGTTCTGTATTAAATTTATCCACTTTAGGCACTACCAATAGTATTTCATTTCTGCCTCACAGACTCCATGGGAACCAAGAAGTCTCAGGCAGTTTATGGATCTGGGACACCAGAGACCAGTAAGGAGGACATTGTGTTGGGAGTACATTACAGAGACATCTGATAAGGATGGTGAAGAGGGTAAAGTCTTCTCTACAACTCAGAGAAGTCTCTGATCCACAAGCCATCATTCTTAGGAGAAGACATCTACCTCCTTGACAACTACTGGGATTAACTCAGTTAATTTTGGGAGGCTAGCAGGAACAGTTTCTTGATATACATACTGGAAGGGCCAATAAAGGTAGCACACAGATGTTCTCCAACAAGGAAGAACTGGTTGGAGATTTGACAAGGTAGCTTTGGCTGTTGCAACCATCAACTACGCCTGAGCATATTCAGCACAGAGAAGAGAAGGCTCCAGGGAGATCATCTGAGGCTTTCAGTTCTTAGTACAAGGGGGCTTATATAAAGTGAGATGGACTTTTTACATGGGCAGACAGTGATAGGACAAGGGGGAGAAGAATTTTAAATTTAAAAAGATAGGAAAGATATTTTAGAAGTTCAGAAGAAGTTCTTTACTCAGAGGGTGGTGAGGAGCTAGAACAGGTTGCCCAGAGAAGCTATGGATGCTCCATCACTTGCAGGGTTCATGGTCAGGTTGGATGGGGCCGTGAGCAAACTGATCTAGTGGTGGCATCCCTGGCCCAAGGCAGGAAGGATGGAACTAGGTGATCTGTAAGGCCCCCTCCAACCCAAGCCATTCCATTATCTTATGATTCTAAGATCCTGAGTGATGATGGCAGGGCACAGACCTGGAGTTTCAGAACAGCGTACTTCAGCTTACTGAAGAAACTGGTAGGTAGCCACAGGAAGCAGCTCTGAAGAGCAAAGTTGCTCAGGAAAACTGGCAGATCTGTTAAGAAATACAAGTAGACCTGTTTGGCTATGCAGACTGTCAGAGTTCAAATGCAAGTGTATAGAGAGGTGCAAACAGGGACAGGCTACATGGGAGGAGTTTACAGACATTGCCCAGGCATGTAGGGATGCTGTCAGGAGAGCTGAAGCTCACCTTGATTTGACACTTACAGGGGGTGTTGAGTGCAACAAGAGCTTCTCCTAACATTGGTTGTGAAAAGCTGAGCAGGAAAATGTGAGCCTGTTTCTAAATGAAGTGGACGATTCAATAATAGGAGTTCCAACTTTAAAATAATCCATCATCTGATAACTCATGCCATCGCTTCTCAGCCTGAGGCATAAAAGTAGTTACATGTAATGTTAAATTAGAGACATTCTAGTTATGCAAAATCAATATATTAATTCAAACAATTTTACAACTCCACAGAGAATAAACTGAAAACATGGACAAACTAATTTTACTTAACTACCGGGAAAGCACAAATGAAGGAACATAAGGAAAATATGCAATGTGAAAGAAAGAATGAGAAACAGAAAACTGAAAGTTTATGGCAATTTCAGAAAAGAACACAATTTACAAAACATTCCAACTGAAGCTTTAAAGCATGTAAGTATATATGTTCACTTGTGCGCACACACACACAGTCTTGCAGGGAGTATTTAAGTTTGGCAAGTATTTAAAAATCTCTTCTTTACATTATCGGCAACTCTGGTTTTCTTTATCTGAGTGATAAAGTAGCTATTTGCTTTCAGTGCATTGCTGCCTAAAGCTTAATCTGAAGCAGTTTGGCTTTGGTTTTTTGTTAATTTCTGCTGAAGGCACCACCAGTTGCTTTTGCATTTGTGTGTTCTGCAAATATTCAGAATCTGAACAAAACAGCAAATTCAAAGTGAAAATAACTGAGCCTAAATAGCACTGAACAGTCATTTTCCCTAGTCAGCTGCACTGGGAATTTGGATTATATCCTAACTGATGTCAAGTATCAAACTCATAGAGATGTTTCCTCGGCTCATACCATATTAGAATGGGGTTAAAGCTTCCTTTTTCTTCTTTTTAATGTACTTTCCATAGATGTATTGATATTGCTCTCCTGCTTTGAGCAGAAACACAACTTCAAGAAAAGAAAAGTAACCTCTGCATGAAAAGAAGTTGCAAATTTTGCATTTAGAAATCTAAAAGCAGAATCATCCTTTTCCTTTCTCCTCTGCATGCTCTTTTTTGTTGTTAAATTGCTGAGGGACATATCTGTATTTAAGACAATGGAGCTGACTAGCTGCTTCAGATGATGCTCTACTTTTGCCCAATTTCTTGATATAAAATTGTACTTCAAGCTGTGAAATTTTATTTTCATAAACACTACAGTGTATTTATGGACTGATAGAAACATCAACTTAATTGATTAAACAAAAATAGTTTTATTCCACATATTTACTACTTGTGTACTTTTTCATTTAATGAAATTAATTGTTCTTTCAGGTGCAACAAAATAAAGAAAACAAAAAATGTCCACAAAACCCTTTTGAAGAATAACCAAAGCAGGAATTTAAGTACTCCCTTACACAAGAAGCATTTAAATTACACAGATTATACAAGATTATACCATGTAATACAGAGAGCTCTTATTCTTCCTATGGCACACAAAACACGAGTTGTCAGGTAGCTGAACCAAAAAACCTTTTTCCAGCTGATTCACAATGCATAGACACTTCTAGCCAACACATGCCTCAGCTCTCTAATTAAAATCCCTTCAAAAAAAAGGTTTTTTTCACTTATTTCACTACCTCCAGCTATGGAGTGGAGGTAGTGAAAGTTTGATCCAGGGAGTGGAGTTTCAAAGTTTCCACAAACAATCTTTTCTAATTAGGTAGTAGAGAATTTATGGGGAGACTTTACATTGCCAAATATTCTACTCATTTATTCTGTCTTGGCATGGGAAAAGAAGTCCTGACATTCAAAAGGAATCTCCTACAGCAAATGTACTCAGCTACACAGATGTTTTTTAAGCCTTTTTTTATTCAACCTTGCCTCCAACAAAGCCAGGGACCAAAGTCTACATAAGTCTACACAGCAGCAAATACTGCAAGCCGCTGTGATAGTCGTGGATAAAGAAAAGGTCAATAGAGCTGAAGCACAGAATTTGTACCTATTATGAAATTTTATGCAACTTCACTTGAAAAGAGCCAATGGCATTACAAATCTTTTACGTGTTTTATAAATACTGAAAAGTTACCATTATTCCCATACAGCTGACCTTTTCCACGTTACTAAGAGATGCAGAGACAGGTCAAAGATGTTTAAGGCCAGCCTGGTCTACAGTCTCAAATTAAGTAACTTCAAGTTTATCTCATTTGACTAAGCAGTTTCCAACCAGGGAGGTGAGAGCAGCTCGTAAATGATGTGCAGCACCTGACAGAGGTAAAAGCAAGTAAGTTTTACTAGCTCTACCAGCAAGGCACAACACATCCCATTGAGTCCCAGTGCCACGCTGCCAATGGCACCAGAGGAAACACATGGCAAAGGCACAAAGTGCTTCAAGATGGAGATGGTAAGTCTGGCTGACTTCCTTGGCTCAGCTTCAGCACCACAACATCACAGCATAGCCAAACCCAAGAACAGGGGGACACAACCCCAGAACTGCCCACACGGAAAGGAAGGCCATGGACAGCAGGGAGGCAGAAAATAACGTAAATACAGTGAGAAAGTGCCACTTTCAAGAGAGCTGACAAACACAAAAAGTTCACAAAGACGTATTATTTAACCTGTAAGGCTTCTAAAACTTTGTCCACCCTCAGAAACCAAAATATTTGTATGCTGTAGTACTTTGGAACATATACTGCATGAGTAGGCAATATGCCTGAGAATGATTTGTGCATGCTAAATTGTTCAACTGAGCTTTCAGTAACTCATTTAACATTATAGTCTGAATTTACTTTAGCCTGTACCCATAAATGCAAGTTTGAACAACAAAGGCCAACTAATGCTCCCACTAGTGTGCCACAGCATGCTGGCACCATTTCAAGGCCTCCCAGAAGGAGCAGCCTTCCCTAATAACCAGCACACACAGGCACAGGATGTGGCAACTGAAATGGTTACAGGATCCAAACCCAACATTCACACAGGGCAAAACAGCACCAATTTAGGGCACTCCTTAAAAAACACTAGGCTAGCAATGCTGGTTTGTGGCTCTGCTTCCCCCATTTATATCATCTGCAACTGCCCAGTGTCTTTTTTTTCCCTCTACAGGAGAAAAAAAAAGAATGAGCTATAAAACCACCCTGATATAGAAAAACTGAATTACATTTAGAATTAAGGTCACTATTTACAGAGAAGAAGGCTAGAGTTGGTTCTTTATCCTTGGAAGGAGGGAAGTTCTCATTGGTGAGGGTGCAAAAAAAAAAGCTAGAAGGACCAGAAGTTGAACAAAACATCTAAGTCTTGACTCAGTCTCTGGTTCATGTGAAACCTTTAGTAGAGTCATTTTTGTCTGTGAACTGTGCTAGTTGCTCTGTGAGAATATTATGGAAGATACCATTAAAAACCTTACTAAAGTCAAGATAAACAGAATCTACAGCATTCACCCCGTTCACCATGCCAGACATCTTCTTGTACAAGACAAACAGGTTGGTTAAGGATTATTTTCCCTTTGAAAATCCATGCTGACTACTTCAACTCACCATCTTGTCCTGCATGTGTTTGGAAATGGTTCCCATGATAATTTGCTTCATCGCTCTTGCAGCAACTAAGGTGGAACTGACCAACTTGTAGTTCCCCTGATCCTCCTTGGAGACTGGAATGACACTTGTTCTCTTCCATTCACCATTATCTTTCTAAGATAACTGAGAGTAGTTTCATAAAGAAATCCAAGCAGCTCCCAGCACTTGTGGGTACAACTCATCATGTACCACAGACTTGTGTATGTCCAGTTCAAGTGCTCCCTAACCTGGACCTCCTCCACCAAGGTAAGGCTTCCTTCCTCAACTTGCTCTCTGGTCTCAAGAGCATGAGACTCCTGAAGGCTGTTAAACACTGAGACAAAGAAAATATTGACTACATTGGTCCTTTCCATACCATTTATTCCCATACAGCTGCAGGCTCATATTTTCTTTAGTCTTCTTTTTGATACTCATGTACATGTAGAATCCTTTCTTGTTATCTTTCCGGTCCCTTGCAAGACCCAACTCCATGTCAGCCTTGGCTTTTCTAACCCCTATTCTTGCAAGATCAAACAGCAACTCTATACTTCTCTTGTTCTGCCTATCCTTCCTTCCAATTCATATTTAGTTCCATTTCATGTCCAGGTTCAACAAGGAGCCCCTTTCTCATCCATGCAGGCCTCCAGTTGCCCTTGCTTGCTTTCCCCCTTGCTGGGGTGGAACTTTCTTAAGTTTGGACAGGCTGATCCTTGAATACCAACAAGTTTTTCTGAATCCCTCTTCTCTCCAGGGCTGTATGTCACAGAATACTTCCAAGCAGATAGCTGAAGAGGTTCAAGCCTGCTCTCCTAAAGTCCAGGTCATGATCCCGCTTTTTGACATGCTCCATTCACTTAGTGAATCCCATCTTCAACCTCATTATATCAGCTAAGTAAGCCAATAACAATTGCACTGAAGTTCTTCCATGCTCAGGGACAGGATACATATCCATATATTTACAATTTACATTATTGGTGAATAGCACTGACTAAGAAATTGCTTATTACTTTTTTTCTGAATTAAGTTTTCCCAAAATCCACTATTAAAAGTTTATCGTCTCTTTACTGTGAAAAACAAAGTCCTTGAATTAACTTGAATGTACTCTCACAGGAAGTGAAGCCTTTGGGACTAGAAATCTCAGATAAAGCTGTATTACCCTTGTGCTTTTTGATACAGAAATACCAAATTCTATTACCGCTACCTGTGTGCAGATATTTAAAGTCATAGCTTTTGGTTCTTAACAGATGACGGCCAAGGTATTCAACAAGAAAAATAGCCTTAATGAATAATAGTCCTCTGGTCTGTTTCTTGTGTCTCCACTTCTTGTTCTAAAGAACCTACTTAGATAAGGTAAGGGAAAAATGTAAAACAAAAGCAGCAGAATTAAAGTCTTCCCTTCAACCCACCTCAGGTTCCAAAATAAGCTAATGCAAGCCCGGAGCTGAAAGAAATGTCACATTCATTAACTAAACAATCATCTAAATATAGAAACACTATGTCATTACTCCCATTCACATTTTACAGCCCCGCTTTTCAAAAAATGCTGTCACTTAAGCCAAGCAATAATCTGCCTCATAACAAGAACACTGAAATAGTTAGCATTTCAGTTATCTTCAGAACACACTTGAGTTACAGGGAACTAATTCGGTTTTTACACGCTCACAGAATTCCTTGAGGTATAAAGAGTCCTTTCTAATACTTTCATACTCAATACAACAGAACTGGCTGAAATAAGGATTCTTTAAGCAGGGATCACCCTACAGCTGAAATAAAGCAACAATCACTTGCCACAGGAACCACTGTCTATATGATGTTTTTACTGATATAAACTTTCTTCCAGAAAAAGCTCCTACAAATGAATAGCAGTAAGAGAAACTTTATGGGTTTCGAAGTCCTAAGCAAAGACAGACCAACTTGATTTGTAATATCAGAAGAGAAGAGTCATCTGCCTTTTCCTTTAGGGAAAGCTAGCCAGCAGATCCTATTATAGGGACCTAGGCAATAAGACACACAAAATGGTCTTGGACTGTAAAACTGAATGCCTTTCAGTTCAGCAATATATTTCTTGAGTACAATGTCAAGTGTCTAAAGTTTACAGCTCTATTAAAATATTCTGAACATACATACACAGAAACAGGTACACTGGTGATCCTGTCATTTTTTCATCTTCCAAAGTGGGATTTGGGTTTGTTTTGCTGCTGGAGCAAAGGGGAAGGGTTAAGTACCAAAAGAACTACTCACAACATTTTTTTAAATGGCCTCTGTCCAGACTGATAATCTTTATTTAATCAGTAAACATTACCCTCCTTGTCACCTATCTAAGCCTTTAAATACAAGATAAGCTATTGATGCATTATTTAGAAGTCTGTTTCTTTTTATGGAAAATGCACTTGATTTTGGCCGTATGACAAAAACTTGGTAATTTTTTTTCAACTATTTCACCTTTACCTTTTTCACAATTCTAATATTTGACCTGAAATTTCACTGAGGCAAATGCTGATGTGCTGCATTAGCTCAGGTTACAGAGTTTTACAATAAGGTTTGAAGAAGAAGAATGAAATCTAACTCATGGAATAATTACCAGAAGAACCACTGAAAGCAGTCAAGTAACTTACACAGTAGATGCCAAAATTCACAAGCTGTACTGACCTTTGTATAAAGCTTCGCTAATTAAAAAAAAAAGATATATCATGAGAGTTAAAACATAATTTGACACTCTCTCCTTTCTTACATTGTTTTGTCCAGGTAGACAGAACCAGCTCCATATTACAGTGCTACCATGCCCACAGGAAATTCTCCTTCAGACTAATCCACACATCTCCACAGCAGTAGAATTTAAAACAAAGGACAAAAATCCAAGAAACAAAAACCCCTCAATATTGTCAAAAATGACTCTGCAGTACCAAGAATATAACCTAGTACTGATGTTAAAAGAGGATTTTCTATTTCCTCCAAAGGCAGAAATATTAGCAAAAAAGGTCACTGGGTAAATCCGGTGTAAAGTGACTGACAGCAATGTGGCCACCTCTCAAATCCATGAGTGACCTTGACCTCATAGCGATAAGCACTTTAAAAGGACAGCAGTTTTATCTGTTAAGTCTCTTCATACAGAATCACCATGGACACTACACTAAACACAACCCAGTGGTTTGTTCAGTTCGTGGACACCATGAGTTTCTAATGCCTCACATTGTATTGCACATCTGAATGCTGTATTTCAATGCAACACTACCAGATTATAAAAAGCTTTAGGCACAATACTAAGATACATTCAACAGCTGACTGCATAGTGACAGCAGTAAGACAAGGTAAATATTTAATCAAGCAAGTGCACTTCTTTTGCAATGCAAGAAATACATGCATTACAAAATTCTACTCAGTATCCAGAATTTTGTTAGTAATGCACATTTTCAGACATAAAAAACATTTAAAGATCAAATTCTACCTTTATTTACAAACACTTAATTTTTACCAAATTTGAAGGAATAATAGGTATGTAATAAAAGACACATGTAATAAAAATATAATTAAAGCTGTTTTTCATTTTGTTATGAAATTTCCTTGTACTTAGCAAAACAAGTTATAAATGAGGAGAACAAACTGTTCTCAGATACTAAAGAACAAGTCACCATTAGTCTAAAATAAAATACATTATTAGTAAGTGGACTTCAGATGGTAGTTGTAATCTTTCGGAACCTTTTTCTTTCAAGTAATTTTAGAAACATTCCTTTATAAAGTAAGTCTTCATTTAGAAGTTCAGATTTATTTCCCTCTCAACACATAAAATGAAACAAAATTTTATCAGAAAGAGGCATTGCTATTACCTGAAAAGAACTAAAAGAAAATTATGATTTTAAAAGCGTCTTTAAAAGGCTCAGATCTGAATAAACTTCCATGCTTGCATACTTTAAAGAAAACATTTGGATAATCTCTATGTTACTTAATTCTAGGAAAATAAAATACCTGTCGAGTAATAATGTCAGTAAAATTACTTTCATTTATGTACACTTACTGCAATCTCTCTACAGGCCGACATGGATATCCCTGTACCTTCAATTTGCTTCAGTGCATACTCCTTTTCATCTTTTCTGCACACACATAAAAAAAAAAAAAGAGAGAAAGAAAAATATATTTAGCTCTGACTTACATTACACCAATCAATATCAGTATAATGATGAAACACTTCAATTTGGTCTGGATCAAGAAGCTGAAAAGCCAATCTGCTTTTATGCATAAATTATACTTTGATATGAAAAGCAAGTTTTCTTTTAACCAAGACCTTACAGATCCCAAACAAAAATTTCTTTATTAAAAAAACTGGTTAACCTATATCCATTTCTCTCTGAAAATAGACATAATATCTGCAGATAACCGAAAACACAAAATTTTAGAGGACACTTTCTGATACTGTCTACTACTGTGAAAGCACTGCAGTCATATCCCATGCCTGGAAAATTCTTCTGGAAATATCTGGGAATGACAAGCTTTTTTCTTGATTTTATGAGCTACTCTCAATCTACTTTTATTTCCAAAATACTACTATTTTAAATTAATTATACAATAAGCACTGGCTACTGACAGATCCCTACAAAGCACATGAAACGCTGTGCTCTGATGTACAAAGAGAATATGAAAGAATTTAACCCAAACACTGTACTATCCTTTTAAATAATCACAGCTTGAAGTGATTTAGAGGGACCACCAAAAGAACAAGAAAAGGAGGTAGAATCTTGAAGCTTTCATAATATAACAGAACCAGCCTACAACATGATTTTGCAGGATTCAGCTGTCAGTGACAGATGTTGGTAGGCACCAATGCCCAAGTGTTGATGCCCCTTTGCAGACTCACGAGTCACAATTCAACAACCCACAAGCCCCTATCCAAATTCCCCATGGCACTTCTGGTAGACCTCAGTTAGCCCTTCTTCCAGTCCCAAACCATTTTGTTTTGCCACACAGAAAGATGCTGAACTTGCACTTGATTCAGTCTCTCTGGCTTTGAACTCCAAGTCTGTGCCCTGCCAGCTTCAGCCTGTTTCCCACCTTCCACCAGACCCTCTCCCTCCAAACTTCATGGGATAAGAAGTGACTGAGTGGAAAAATGTGGGGACAAGACAAGATAACGTGAAATAATAGCTGTCTACACATATTATAAGTAACACAGGCAAGCATTATTCTCACTAATTTTCAGTAGCAGCTAAACCCTCAATGCATGTCTATAATTAACACTGAGCGACACTTTTTGAAATAAAATTTTAAACAAGAAAAATTCCAGATGCTTTCCAACTACACATGAAAACGTGTAACTTCACAGGTAATAAGATCACACCTTATCTCTCAGGAATTGTTTCTGATTTCATTAATTAGTCCAAATTTTAAACTGTAAATAATAAATGCCCATCCCCTCTTATACATGGTCCTGCTGTCTATGCAGAGGTTTTCCATAACTGCAAAGTGTCAACTCAATTAACTCAGGTTGCTTACAGAGACTGTGAAGACAAAATTACATTGTCTGCAGAACCAAAACCAACTCTGGATATACAGAATTGATCACGGCATTTAAACTATGGTCATGTTTAAACTATGCAGCACAAACAATCCTGTGCACAACTACCAGCTGGAATCCCAAAGCAATGTAGCCACTGCAGCACTGCATCACATCCTTCTTCTGGCACATCTACTGAACCAGGCACAGGACCACACTGATAGGGCCACCCTTGAACTAGTTCTACAAGCAAAGCATTTTATCCAGTTACTCAGACTTTCACAGAGTGAAGGTAACAGCAGAGACCAGACACTTGGCACACACTGCCTTCAGCAGCACTGCTGAACACCACCACCATGGCAAGGCTGTCAGCACTTGACAGACAGCCACTCCGTGCAGGACTTCATGATACGAATGAGAAATTACGAAAGGTGTTTTTAAAAAACCCCAACCAATCCAACAACCTAAGGTATTACAGCATGTGGGAAAATGAGGCAGTCTTACTGAGCTGCAACCCAGATAGTTCTGAAACACTGGAGTCTGTAAGAAATGAGCAAAAATAAGGATAGTGCAATGCTTATTTATAATAAATGGGTGGCAAGGATAAAGAACTCTAAAGAGATCATATTCTTGGCCTGAAATTTTTTTTACCAACAGCTTTGGAATCATAAACACAGCTTCCTTTAGACACTATTTACTTGCTATGGCAGAAATGCAAGTCTATACAAATACTTTTCCAAAGTTAACTGTCCTTACTATGGAAATATAATAGCTAATTAAAGCACTTTCCAAAAGATGTCCAAAAAATACCAAGTGGTATTTTAGCTAATAATATTTTGTATTCAAGACAATTTGAAAAAGAAGGAAGTATATTCAAAACTTCAAAAGCAAGTCAGCCAGTGCAATCTGATGAAACACACTATTCTGGTTATTCAGTGAAGTGTCCAACGAAAAGAACACATAGGTACTTTAATAGCTATTTCCCCACTTGTAAGAATTCAATAAATAATATCAAATGGTGTGTGTGATAGGTGAGTACACTGTTCAACTCCCTAAAGACCAATGCTGTCACAAAACACTTGAGACGGGGGAAGTACTTATATTTCATTTCAGAAAAACTCTAGTGAACTCTAAACACATACCAAGAAATTGTACAGCATTACACAGCAGGAAAGTTTTTATAAATCCTTTTCTGACAGATCCTATATCAGCACATTTTTTACTGGAGCAAAGCAAGCATGATCAAGTTAACACCAAATCCAAACAACAACCACAAACCACACAGCTCTGGTATGAGGCAAAAGACACCCATGCCAGGGATAGCCAAGCAGAAAGCAAGGTCTTTGCCCACAACCATTTTTATCTGGTCTGTAGAAACACTGCCTCAGGAACAGGTCAACTAACTTGAAGGTCTTAACCTCCAACTGTAAGGGAGTTTGTCTGAGGGCAGGAAGCAAGCAGCACAGATCAAGGTTTAATCAAGCAGGTTGTATCAAACAGCCACCCCAGGCTGATGGTGGCAATGTGTTCACCAATCTGAGCAAAGAACATAGCAAAGCAGAACTCAAAGGGAAACCTGTGAGCTAACAATTTTCATTAATGCTTTGCAAACTAAAGCAGAACTTGCCTGATAAAACAAGCACCACATCACACCACTACAAGGCTTCTCTAAGCTTCAAGTTCCCTTATCCAAAACCAGGGGTTCTGGTTTCAGAAATATTCTTCTCTAAGAGGGATTAACTTTTTACCAAAATGACACTGCCAGTATGAGATACCGCCCTCCTGAAAACTTCCCAAACAGTATTTCAAACTGCCATAGGCAGCGCAACACAAAGGTCCTCATGCATGTCAACAAGGATTGAGAACATTGCTCCACTTTAAAAACTTGGTCTTCAAGATCAAGGTTTTCTTCCTCACAATAAATACCCCATTCTGCAATCCTTGAGGTTGCTGTCAATATTTTAATTGGTACTGTGCAAAGGAACACTGTTCTCTTGCCCCAAAAAACTGTACTCAGTGGTTGATGTCCAGCTGTACTCAATAAAGAAAATGAAAATGTGATTACTACTGCTTCTGGGTAACACTTTCAGTTTCCATCTTCCTAATGCTTTGGAAAGAACAAAGTACCGAATTCACTTTAAAAAAAATGTAGCTCAGAAGACTTAGAATAATTACAACATTTCAAAGGAGCTAAACTCTCTTAACTATTGCAATTGTACTTCAGAGACCTCCCATCATATGAGAAACTACTTTACAAACAAGTGAATGGAAAACTAGAAACAACTTGCCTGAGACCATAAAAAATAGGAAGATTTGAAAATAGTGCATAGTTCAAACAATTGTTTTATCCCTATTATTCAAATTTGAAGACTTTCAGTGATGGTCTCTCTTGAATTCACAGATAATTTAACATGCATCCCAACCTCAGAATTAATTATCCACATCAAGGAACTGGCTTGAAAGACTGCAATCACTCTGAAGCTAGAACTGTGATTATCACATCAATTAATACAGATATTATCCTTACTGTATACACTAATAATAGCTGCCTTAAATTAAGCGCACAGTACCATAAATAAATAATAATTAAAGCGCACATTTTCTTAACCAAGAAAAAGTGCACCTTAAAACCATTTCAAGACTTGGCTAGAAAAAAGGTAATAGAAAATAACAACAATTCACGCCTGTAACAACACTAATGGAATTTAAGTATTTGTGACTTTGTAGGACAAAGCCTGGGAACACTATGGAGTTCAGTGTCCTTCACAGTACTGTCTGGAACACAATGTCCACAGGGGTATCTGGTTACATTCTGATCACTTTGTTTAATTGCTGCCAGACCACATTAACTCAATCACTCAGCAGGAGATCACAAAGAGTTGCAAACCTTTTTCCCCCTGAGAAAAGGCAAAACCATGACACTGAAGTGCAACTAGAAGCTAACTGAAAACCTCATCTGGAACACAGCAGCCAAGCCACTAAATAGATCATGCTCAGCACTGGTTACGTTAGGCAAGATGCTCATGGATTTAATCCTGTACTTAGCACATGGCCATAGCCCTTTACAAAGGTAACAGTACCAGAAAAGTAATCTATGACTGACTGGAAAAAGGGACACCATCCTTTCCAAAAAGTAGTGAGTTCTTGTGCTTTTGTGTTTTTATGGATGTAGAAGCAGTCACTAAGCCAAAAGAATTATTAGATCAAAAAATCTACACATGGTGTCTCTAGGGTGCATGTTCTTTATCAAACAAGGACAGTCATTTTCTTTTACCGCTATCCTCCAAACCTATCGAGCCTTATCCAGTCAGCAGCTCAGCCAGCTCATTTTCATCCACATGACAACCAGTCACAAATGACAGAGGCTGTGAATCTACAGATTGATCTTAATTTATTTATTGATCTAGACAGCAGTATACACTTTGTACTTCAATGCACTGCCATTAGTTCATTTTGAGAGCTACATAAGAAACACAAAATTTAAAACAGTAAGGATGGCAAGCAGAAATTTGAAAAGAAATCCCTGACTGCATCTGCCCTTTAAAAGGTTTGTCTTTCTTCACCTTCATAGGCAACAGCTAAAACGTCACAGCAGCTACAGGCTGCTCCTACAACCCAGACCCAGACAAGTAAACTACAACATGAACTACAACTGGCTGGTTTTAGCCATGAAAAGAATGGATTTAACCAGCAGGTGTGTACCTCATTCTGCTGCTGTGAAGAGTTTCAGTAATGTCTGTGGACTGCATAGCTGGCCTCTATGCTGATGCATCCCTCCAGAGGTTTGATGGGAACTTTCTTGGTGTTGCAAACAGAACATCACATGTGTCAGTCACAGGAAAGGACTTCTCATACAGAAAGAGAAGACATGTATGTCACCTGGACCTGGGCTTTCCTCTTAGTGGCAGCGTTGCAAAATGTGGAATATGTAATATTTTCTTAAGAAAAGGATGTTCTTTAATGTTTGTATGCTTTTAAGGCTAATCATCAAGATGGGAGATTTAGTCTGTGAAACAGACAGCAGCCCACAAGCTCTAAGTGATGTGCAGCTGTTAGAAAGACAAATTACTGGTTGGTAGAATTGTCTTGCTAAGCTTTAGGGCCTGGCAGGTTTCAGGGATGTCACACCCAGAGGGAAGTTAACAAAGTGGGGAGAAGGATGTTCCACTGACAGCAGACACAAGGAATGCAGAATTTATGGGCCACAAGGGCATTGGGCAGAACCCCCAAGATAAGGAAGAAACTAATAAACCTTACCCAGCACCTGTGCTGGACCAGCTCCGAGTGGGTAAAAGGTAATTCTGCAGGGGGAGATCCCAACCACCAACTCACAGATCATTGACCCAAAAACCCATCAGCCCAAAAGAAGAGAAACACCATGGGACTGATTAGCATGAGAAGAGAGAATCATTAACTAATAGAAGATAGAACACCAATTACTATAAGAACTATGAAACTTGTAGCCAATGAACACTAATTCCTTTGTTTGCTGACACAAATAAATAGCAAAAGGTTTTGATAGTTGCTGTGCTTGATTTGTGGAATTCCACTGGGCACCCAGGCTTGCAGAACTCTGAAAAAAAAAAAAATCGGTATCTCTCTCAAGTGTGTAGTTATTGGCTTGTTGCCCACTGGGTAACAAAACCAATTCTTGTGGACAACAGCAGGGTGGTAAACCAACTTCTCCATCAGGCAGTAACTATTCAATCTTTAAAGGCTGAGCTTGTATCTCATCTGAAACATCTACCAGTTAACTTGAGGAGTCGGAACAATGCAACAAACTTACATCAAACAGGACAGTCTCTACTACACAATATTAAAAAGAACTAGAGTGAAAATAGAATGTCCAAGGCTGATTCAGGTAAACAGAAGGAAAAAGGCTTTTTGGAATGGAGACAGCATGCTACAGTTAATATTACATTTCTGGTTTTGGGGTGTTTTTTGGGTTTTGGGGTTTTTTGGGGTTTTTTGTTTGTTTTTTGTTTTCGGGGTGGTTTTTTTTTTTTTTTGTCTTAAGTCCTTACAATCTCAATTTTCAAAAAGGTGCTTAAGTGCTTCTCAGTTCCATTGGCATCACTGCCTGATGATACCTACTGAACTCCACTAGGTCTCACTCCAAACATCAGATGACACCAGATAGCTCAGTATACACACAGAATAACACAAGGCAGCAGCACTTTTCTCTATCTTCTGCTACCCCCAAGACTTAAAGTCTACCTATGAAATCCTTTAGAACAACCTAAGAATACATCTAAAAGGCAGAGGTTTGTGTGTCATTTTAGATGTTACTCTTCTCAAAATGCAACAATACCAAATTCCTGAATGCTGTATGGTTTACTACTCCATTTTTCAATAATTGCCAATGTGATTGACTTGCCAATGTCAGGCATAAACACATGCTAAAGAAGGCTAACTCAGGAATCATAATGTAATCAGTGAATTTTTTTAATAATTAGGGTTTTTTTCTTGGTTGGTTGGTTTAAAAAAACCTTTCAAGAAAATAGGGTTTCTTTGGTTGAAATTAGCATGCTAAGCTTAAGTCTACTATAAACTGGCATTCAAATACACAGCAACTGATTACTACAATTAGACTTTTTAAAAGATACCTGACTTTCATCACATACACTATGAGAAATAGGCAGAAGAACCATTACACACAGCTTTGCCTGCTGGAAAATCTGCCATGTTCCAGTCAGACTAAAAGACTTCATATTAGAAGTACTAACTGCATCACATTATTAATAGACATTTTGTGCTATCACAGCACCTCCTGAGAAATTGAAACAGATTTTGCTTTATAATCTGTAGAACAACCCCAAGTGTATCTCTAAATCACACTAGTGATATGGCTATCCTTCCCCTTTTTTACTCCTCTGTAAACCAGTTTATGAACTCAGGGGGAAACGTGTATGTTGAAGAACAAGGCAAGTTCTTAAAGTGATGCTAAGCTACTTGTCATTAAACACAATGCCCTTGACATTGCCTGCTTCCACAGAGCCTCACAAAAGATGCTGAATACCTATAAATCCCCCACAAACTTCACCTAACATATATGATGTGTTCTTCATGCATGAGGAGACAGCTGATTAAAAAGACCAAAAGTGAATCTGAGCACTGATAAGGTTTTCTGTCATTAAAAAAAAAGATGCTTTTTCCTAGTTATGATTTCACTAGACTGGGAGTAGGGAGTAGAGGTCTCTTAGTATCAATGTGAGGAGACTAAAAGTATTCCAGCACCATTATACCTAACTTAACTATATGCTCTTCTCTTTATTCCAGTAGTTTCTAATTCAGAAATTTAAAAACAAATCTTTGTAGCATAGATACCTTCCAACTATTAACAATAATTTCAGATTATTTCACATCACAGTCTAAGATCTATGTAATACCAGAACACTGGAAATCTTACTAACCTTAATCTATTAAAATTTAGCCTTTACACTGTAATAATAAAACTTTGTATTTGCATGGAAAGCACAACTTCAGTCAGTGCCACCCTCACTCCAAATTTATTGATGAAAATTCAGAGACCTCAACCAGCTACAGGGCTGTTGCCATTGCTAAAATTAGACTGATTCTTAAGTATCTGGAGTGACTGAGAACTGTGAATTTCATACAAGTACATTCATAGCAGATTGGGGTAAGCAGATTTGACAGCCTGTTTGTAAGGGTAAAAACTAAACTGTTCACATTAAACTCTGAAAGCTGTAAAATTATTCTGCTGCTCCAGGTAGCTTCTTCCAGCATTTGCTATATTTAAGCAGAAGAGAGAGCTGCACCTGATTTTATTTCTTTACAGACAGGCTTGATAACAGATAATGGATAGATTTAGGGAATATCTCCCTGCCTGAAAGGATACCGCATATGAGGATTTGCTACCTTAAAACAAGGAACAGCAGCAGCAAGGAGAAAAATTACTCTGAAATACAGAGGAAACAAACTTTATTTGTCAGCAAATTATGTACCAAGATCATAGAAATAGGGTCCTAAGACTATGCTAAAAAAAGAATCTGCCATTTGCTTCATAAAATCACTTAAGAAGAATGCTTGCAACTAACTATAAATGTGAAGAAATGAGCTGTCTGGTTTTGGAATTTTTTAAGTCCTAAAGCCATACTGTAATTACACCGTCCAGCTTAATGTGCATCAGAGCTCTTTTTATGTAGTGTTAAACCTGGCTAAATACTGCCACTTTGATAGGTGAGAAATTACTATCAAAGCATCAAGTAATAGGAAGCCTGTACTTTGGGGTCTTTTTTAGCAAGAATATGTTTGAAATACCAGGTGCAGATTTTTTTTTCTAAATCCCTATAATGCATTAGGTTCACCTATAGCAGAATATGCATAATTATTGACTCAATGTAAAACCTAACAGAAGGGCAATGGCCTAAAAGCTGCAGTTAGTCAACTGTCCTTTTCTTACTCATGGCATAATCAAATGCTTCCCCCCTAAGCACATGAAAGCCCAGATTTATCAGAGATCTAGCATAAATTTTCTGTTGTTTTCCTTCAGACTTTCTAACTTAAACCATATACAGTGAAACTACCAATTCTCAAAGCCAGATCTACATGAAAGCTTGCTAACGCAATGTGAGTGTAATTCTTAGGTAGTAAATTAGCCTTTAGGTGCTAAAGCTGCACCCAGATCATGAATAAGAAGGAAGACCCAAATTCCATATGGTCAGAGTAGGGCAGAGTGAGACAGAGCACCTTTATTACAGCTGAAAAGTTGCAAATTTGAAACAACACCCTCACAATAAAGTAGAAGGACTGGAATGAAACTCCATAAAGTCACCCCAAGGTCTGAGTCTGAAATGTAAAAAAACCATAATTTTTGATGGTTTTTTTTTAATGGAATATCTCCACTTATTTCCCCTCACTTCACTGTCAGGACATGAGGATTTCTCGAAGATAGAGGTCTTAATTCCAGCCACTAAGGCAACCTTGCTACTTCTCAAAAACAAACAAGGTCTTTAGTCAGCTATCACATCTGTTCCAGGGGAAAGGGAGGGGCATTCTGCTTCCTTTGAATTTTAGAACTCCATGTCCCATAGTCAGAACAGGCTTCTGTCACAATCTGAGGCTTAAGAACATCACTTGATGAAGTTTTATGCTGGTTTTTACCCATCAGTGAAGTGACACTAAAAGTAGAATAAATGGTATTCTACTCATAACAAGTCCTGGTTGTTCTGAAGGTCAAGTTAAATTTGGCAATTTGTCTACCTCTGTTTCTCATTTGAAGCATGACAGAACTGGGCAAAGGAACAACTGGTTATCCAGTACATTGACTGGTTTTAATCAAAAGATATGAACATAAGCTAACTTTGAAGTCTACAATGCCCTTGAGATCAAGACAACAACTGATACAGAAACTCAGTTTTAGGAATAGACACATTCAAAGACATGAGCTGACACCCACTCTCAGCTGCACTGACAATAATTAACGCAAGCAACAAGCACAGCATTTTTGAATATGCAAGGTGTTAAATCTTAGCATGAATCCATTGTAATTCATCATTAACACAGGTGAGAATTTTCTCTAAACACCTCTGAATTTGCAGAATTCACGACTTATAAGAAGTATCTCTCAAAACAACCAGCTTCAGAACCAAACATGCTGCTAGAAATGTCACACATGAGTGGCCCTTGTATCTCTTCAGCCTCTCAGGCCCCACAACATTACCAGTGAGGTGGGACAGTCAAGGTCAATCAGAGGCAGAGCTGAATCCCAGCATAACCTGGGTGAATGCTTCCAAGTGCTGTAATAAAGACACAAAACAAAGGAGGGACAAAAGAGGAAGGAAACCTTCTGGCTGCACAAAAAGGATTGATTCTTCCTTCAACTAATGCATGAGGAAAGCAAATACATTGCTTCAAAACAGTGAGGCATACCTCTAGATGCAGTTTCCATTCCAGTAGATTTAGCTTCTGCCTCTAAGTCAATTGCCTATAACTCTTATTTTCACTTGACTGCAAAAAGAAATCAATAGCATCTTCTACTTAAGTCAGCATAGAGTGAACAAAAAAAATAATTCTGCACACAAGGCCCACTTTATGGGAACACATGTTTAAAGCCACACTGTCCCAGCCTGCCTCCATGCTATATCTGTGCTTTTATTTAGCCCAGAACCCTGATACTTAACTGAGCAGCCTGACACTCCCAGCACACACCACAAGCTATGGCCATTACTCTGCCTATTGGAAAGCCTGTCTTCAGTGTGGTTTCATCTACAAAATAAACAACTGTAATATTTCAGGATCATGAATTTTGTAGAAAACAGATGACAACCGAGGAGTAACAAGCAGTTATACAGTGACCTCATTTGAAAATATTGTTTTAAAGATTGCTAAGCCCAGAAAAGAGAGAAGCAAACATGAATAATGCCCTTCAGGGATTCACTCTTTCAGTAATCTCAGCCTCTCAATCTTTCTCACAAACAGAAAGGTCAGTTGTGCTTTCTAATAAGGTAAAATAAAAAATAAAGGATTAAAAACCCCAATCACAACACACCAACCAAAAAAGCCAACCCACACTTACAGACACCCATTTTGTAAAGGTCAGTTGACACTATCTCCACAACATTGATTCCCTCCAGTCTTATTAGATACACTAGTATTTAATAAACTCTCTCAAACAAACTCCCACCACTAAATGAAAGGATTGAAATCCCACAGAAAAGTCTAAAAAAATGTTAATAAAAAATTCAGATATAGAAGTTAAGTTTCAGTTGAGTTAAAGACTTTCCCTGTTGACTTTGTCAACATCAAATTTTGGTTTAAAATATTTCTGCACTTTTTTCTTGTTGAATCTGTTGAGATAGTGAACTTCACAAGAGGTGTAATGATTTCTAATATCATCACAACTAGCATTGTTATCTGTCAGTCATCTAACTTATAGTCAAGCAAACCATGGAAACCAAGCTCCCAGAGCTAGGAGGTCTTTTATAAACCTATATTATTTAGAAAACATGAAACTCCAGTCAAGTCAAAAGAATAAACTTCTTGTGTTTGCTACATAAGTAGAAACTGTCCTTCATTTCCTGAAGCCACATACTAAGTTAGCCAATTTATTTTAAATGCAGTTGTCCTGGACCAGTTTCAGCATTCCTTCAAGCAAATGTGCTGTTATTGAAACAAATAAATCTTTAAGTTCTAACACTTTGTTTCAGTAAAAAACAAACAAACAAAACACAAAAAAAAAGAAAACCCAGCAGTGTACCTCAGTTCCCAACTGCCAGCAAAGGAGCTCAAAGAATGACTCATCTGTGGAAGCAGAATGTACGAGTTGCCTATCACTGCTGCTAACCATCCCTTCGCGATGACACCTGTAGACCGTACCTCCTCCTGGACCCAGCGTAAAGCAGCAGCAAGTGCACACAGAGTCACTTCTCAACACAGAACTCAGCTGCTACAACCAGAGGACAAAGGCACCTTCTGACCCAAGTCTATGCAAGCCATGAGCTTGATAAAGGCCGCAGAAGAGGCAAACAGCATTTCAGAAGGTATTTTCAAAACATAGGTGAAAATTTAATGTCACTGGTAAATTTCTAGTGCAATTTGGTTAGGATATTCCACAGAAATTTTGGTTACTTGTACAAACACATCTGCAGCATTATGAACCACAGCAATTTCTGGGGCTTCAGGGTTTTAGCTGATTTTTTGGTTGCTTTTCAAATCATACATGATGTAAAAATACTCATGTTGAAAATAAATTTAAAAAAAAAACACCTCTACACATGTACTTACAATATAACACGTTAGACTGGATTACCTAGAAATACAACACATTAAATTGCTATGTCAAGCAGTTCACACAAGAAGCATTTCATTTCTGACCTAGTCCATGATCTGTCTCGCTTTGTACCCAATTACCAGATGGGGGGCAGAAAAGAAACTCTTCTTCCACTTGAACCTCTCACTTCCTTTTCCTGCAGCTCTACTGGAAAACTCTTAACCCCTTCACTCAGAAACATGAACCTTCTTGCCCTCTTAATTTCCTTTAAAAAAAAAACCAAAAAATACCACTTAACTTTGAAAGTTTTCTTTCACATCTTATGGGCTAATTTATGTACGATTCTTTCTTTACAAGTTTAGGAAAAACTCATCTGTTTCTCTCAAACACAACCCCTTCTACATCTTACTGATCCCCTTTCTTCCCCAAGCTCCTACTACCACCACCACACCACCGAAAGGTGATGATGCACTTTACAGCTCATTACTGTACTTAGTTTCAAGGAGAGTAACAGAAGAAACGACAAAATAGCCATGGGAGAAACCATATGCAAGAGTCTGTGGGAAGCACTAAAGATTACTCATCACCACTTGCTCTATCCTTTTGGGCAGGAAGCAAAGCCATGGTACAGTTGCAACAGCAGCTCTCATTAAGGCACAGATATGAAGCACTAATTATCTCTTCCTAGATGGGGACCTTTCTATTAGAATGCATGGCAGGCAACTAGTTAGACAGGTTTGGTTTAGTTCTACTGCTCCCTCTCACACATATTGAGAGCATTCAGTGGTTAAGAGGTATTTTCAGGATTTGCAGGTAAATCCAGTATTTAGGTTTTCTTTGCTTTTGAGAGATTTTAGCAAAGCATAAACACCTTCATCCATTCTACCCTCCTCAAGATAAAAGTTTCATCAGGAAAAGAAAAAATATGAAAGTGGAAAGCAAACCACAGGTATTCAGATACCATAACTAGTAAGAGATTTTCCTGCAGAGAGAAGTAATTGTTTAGGATCTAATACATTGCATTCTGGCTTCGGTCAATAATTCTGTGGTTTACTCTGTCACAGATTTATATTAGTAAAAGCAACTACAGCACAACACACAAATTACATTCAAGGCAATGTCAAATAGAGGATGTAAGAAAATGTAAAGATATAAATTATTTTAGCCTCTCAAATGTCTTACAAGTATCAACTTGCATTGGTAAATAATATTCCAGTTTCACATTCAAGAGAGTATAATCCTTACCACATCAATGAGTTGCCTCTCTTTTAAGAGTAAATGCAACTGCAGTACACATGTACTCATCCCCCTGACATTTTGCCACCAATGCTGCTCATTTGCAGCACTTAGCTAACTTGAGTGGAAGTTTCCTCTCCTGACAAACTCCTGCTATACCACTTAAGTAATTTCAGTTTTACAAAATAAGAATATGGGGACAACAGTACACAAATTAATTGCTATACGAATACTGATTTAAGAGATCAAGCAGATTACCTTTACCTCTTCTACACTTCCAGTTTTCTACTACCACAGTGACCTGAGACATCACCTTGAGCAGATGCAACCTCTGAACAATGCAACAATATTAGCAGAAATACCAAATACACCAAGTTGCTCCAGCAGAAATTCTGTTTTTCCAATGGATTCATGCTTCATAGCAGATTTTTTTTCTCTCTCAATCAATATTTTTCCACTTCTGCTTCAAACAAAAAATATTCATCAAATAAAAAAACTAAAACAAAGGAAAGTTGACACAGCCACAACCACAAGCAGCATTTCTGTGTTAAGATTATATATTTGCCTTGGCTCTATACTTCATCCTTCTTTCTCACCCCATGTCCTACCTTTCATAGAACCATAGAATGGTTTGGGTTGGAATCATCTAGTTCCACCCTCCTGCCATGTGCAGGAAAACCTTTCATTAGACCAGATTGCTCAGAGCACCATCCAACCTGGCCCTGAACACTGCCAGGAAGGGGGCACTCAACTCTTACATAGACTTGGAAGCTGTGAGTTAAGAACCTTACATTAATGATTCTGCACACCAGTGTCAGTCCAAGGAGGAAAACAGACTCTCCTCTTCAGTTACAAGCTTATAGTACTGAAAAATAGGGGCAAGAAGAGGGAAAGAATATTTCAATTGTCTTCCCCTTCCTATGCCTGTAATTCCACAGTGATGTTTCTGGACTTGCATCACTGTTGTCCAGTTTTCAAAAGGGAATTCCATATTTGGCAACTAAGCTGAAACCTGTTTTATACCAACTCTCTTTTGAAAAGTTACAGGTACAGTAACAATAAAGTAATCTGACAAGCTACAAAAGTATACTACTACAGTAGCACATAAATCCACACCCTTGGTTTAGCTGATACATTGTAAGTACAGGGCAGTGCAAAATCTTCTCTATTGCCAAAGGATAACACGGCAGGAGGGTCTGCCCGGCAGTGCCAGCTACTGAGCTGGCAGTGAGCCTGGGAGCTGCCCAGAGTACAAATCCTGGCCCTTCTACAGCCATCGATTTGAAAGCTGATCACTTTGTATTTCTGGCATTCCTTCAGTAACAAGATTTAAAAGCACATACTTGCTTTTTGAAAGGTATTCTGAAACATACGGATTAAATTAAAATTACAGAATTTTTTTTCTTTCCAAGTAGCTATTTAGGTAATTTTTATAATAATAAACTTTGTTGCCCAAGCGCAGATAGGGAAATGAATAAGAAATAAAATAGCCCAAGACTGAGAAAAAGCAGCCACCTCAATTTTTTGCTTACAGGTAAACAGAAGCAGCAATAAATAGAAAGGTTTTATTCACATGAAGATACAGATTTTGCAAGTGTTGCATCTGCTGCTGCTGCTACAGAATGAAGAACAGAGTGGCCTATTTTCTACTTGACTCAAGCATCCCACTATTCCTTGCGCTCCAGCAGTGGTGTCTTTTCAGCTTGCTGACTCATGCAAGCATCCACCTGCAGGTGGACTGACATCCTGGTGAAGAAATACTCTGTAGTGGCCTGCATTCAAAGACTGATCATTTCGAAAAAGTCAAGAAAAATAACTCAGGCATACACAACAAACAGATTTTCCAAACCTCACTCATCCTAAAACTTGCCTCTCATATGAGGAGGAGATAGAAGAAATGAAACAACTAAGCACAACATTGTAGCTTACAATGCGATCAAAGAAGCAGCAAGGAACATAATGAGGAGAGGTAAGGCATGAACAAAACTACATTTTCCTAACCATTACTGGAAAAGTTGCATTCTTTGCTTTACTAGAAAGATGTGAATGTGTCCACACTGAGCAAAAGTCAACATGATGCTTTGAAGCAGTACACAAACAAAAAAAAACAGTAACAGATTTTCCAGCTACATAAAGACCTAAAAACCTAATATTGATGACTGAATTGCAATCATGAGGCTTATATTATCATTTCCCCCATCAAAGTCATTGGTCTGGTTTTAGTGTACATGAAGTAAAGGGTTGGACAGGTTATATACATGCCTATTTTCTACACCTTCGGCACTTCAGAGGTATTAATGAAAGTTCTGTAAACACAGGTGCCTAATTTAGCTTAATGTATAACACAAGTAGTACCTCCAGACCTCATCAGACCATACAAACACTACTGAAATAAACAGAAGCTGCAGCTGCTCAAAATCTCTAACAATATAATGAAGCAGTGCATTAAAATGTAACACCAACATTGTTCAAATCTGACTATTTAAAAAAGGAAAAATCTTTTAACTTTCATAGAAACCAGTCAGCTCACTAGAAACATGCCCAAATGATATTCTACTCTAGGCTGAAAAAGCCAAACTAAACTGTTACTTTGTCAAAAAACTGCTTTTATGCACAAGCCATTCACAGAGATCTAAGCAACACAATCACGTTTTCTACAAGCATTTTATCGAACAGCTTGCCAAGCTCCATATAAACACATTTTACTATTTCATAAAATTCATATGCCAACTTTTTGAAACATGAAGTGACAAGACCTCAGTGGAATTTCTGCAGAGCTACAAGGTTCCTATTGCCCTCAGCCTCCTGAGATTGTAAATTAACTATATGAAGCAAGAAGCCAGAATCTTTCTCTTTTTATACAGGAATGCCTTGCAAACTGGAAATACTGAAACAGTCTCTGCAATCAGCTAAAGAAGAATTCCTTTACAAGAGACTCAAAAGCCCCCAGTGATCAGCACACAGTAAATATCCACCACTGCTAGATTTCTTTCATTAGGGACCCCTTAAAGTTCATAACTAATGCTAAATATCCTCCAACCTGAATATATACCTTAGCTATGAGTTTACATAAGGAAATCATCTCATGTTAATGGCTTCAGTTGTTTTCTAATTTTTTCCTAAATTGTTCACATCTTACTTTAACCCAAGGATCTAAAGTTACACTAAAGCAACTAAGAGTGAACTTACCAATGCCATAAAATGAATATCAAGAAAAAGAGAAACAATAAGTCACTTTCCAAGTTTCATGAAGTAAACCCTCTGACTATATAGTACAGTTGAATTTGTGCCATGATCTATTACATGTCAATCTATCTGACAGCACTGAAACTTTGCACTTCCTTTTACCAGTTAGTTATCTTACGGCTCAAGGTGTCCCTTTGATTATTCCCAGCTCTGACACATTAGCTATCTTTTTATCATATTTACTTTTGCTTTACTACCCATCTGCATTTGTCATATTATTAGGGATTTTGAAGACACGTTCTTTATGGTACTTTGTAGCAGCAATGTAATTCCTGTGATAGCTTTCCTTTGCAGATGATGGAAATGAAAAATGTCTGGCTTTAACTTACACGAAATTTCTTTCTTTCGTAAAACAGTAAACCCAAAGCCCTGCCTTTTTTTATGCTGTTCTTACAAGCAGCAATTTTAGGCTTACTATATCAAAGAACAGCAACAAACATCTAACTAGCATTTTTGGTGGTTTTATTAACGCTTCCTTTCCTTATTACCGCTTTCTTCCTATCCCATACATGTTTTACATATATATATATATATATATATAAATAAATTAATACTTAGGAAAAAGAAGCAACCATGATCACTTAACTCAATAATATTGGAAGAGCTCAGTGGCAGCTGTAATACCTGGAAAAGCTTTAATATTTCAAGTTAGATATGCTCTAGTATTCCTAAGGTTGCAGAGCAAGCCAGTCAGAATCAGAGCTCATTTCCCAGTAGTTAATCCTTCACTGGAATTAGTGTCTACCTTTCAGTTATTAATCACTTTTATACTACAACCTCCTAATTCAGAGTTTAAATTTTCAAGACACACATGAATGCCATTTATTCCTACAAAAGAATCCCTAGACTTCTCTACTAATCTAAAGCAGCAGCATTCCATTAACCATTTCCAAAATTTTAAATAAAAGTTGTCATTTTTCCACATTCAGTCTCTTCTTTTTCGAAGTTTCCATTGGCTATAATGGAAGGCTATTCCCTTTAAAATTCTGACAGAAAGGAATCACCTCTAATTCGCAGGTATAGTTTATCCAACCTTACAGTATGCTTAGAACACTCTGCAAACACAGCCTGTGTTTGTGCACCAGGCACACACCACAGTGAAAAAGTGCTCAATGGCTCTTCTGGAAGCAAAGGATTCTATTTGGAACCCACACCCGCACGAGAGCCTTGCTCAGGCCTCAGGACTGCTCCCCTTCAACAACTGCATGCCAGCCAAACTATCTCAAATTGCAACCTTAGCTCCCCACTGCTCTCTTAACCACAATACTGTGAAAATAGCATCCATGGAATACTTATCCCATGGTACTGGCTTTCCCCAGAGAAGAGAAGAAACCTTGCTTAGCCAACATACATGGGCTTAATGCCTAAAGGACCTCTCTGGATCAAGCCATCAGCCAAGTGTTTGGGGACAGGGACTTGTATCCTGCTCTTTCATGGGAAACTGATGGAGACACACCTGCGCATAGGTACTGGACAGAAGCCACCAGCTCTGCCTACAAGGAGCGTCCCGGACAGGCCATCAAGCCAAGCGTGCCCGGCACTGGCATCGCGGGGTGCCTGGGGCTGGGGACACACCAGGGACCAACACACACCCCGGGAGCTTCCCGGGCCGCTCGGGAGGGAGCAGCCGGGGAGGGACCGTCGGGAGCCAGGCGCTCCTCCCTTCTCAGTCCCCTGCAAGTAATCGGAACAGAACGTCAAATTCCCAACGCGGTCACACAAAAGACGAAAGCGACGACCTGAAACACGGCGTGCAAAGCAAAGGCGACCCCAGGGCACAGCCTGCTGACGCCGCACCACCAGGGATGGAGGGGAGGAAGCGGGGCAGAGCGGGACAAGCTCTAGGTTGAACATTAGGTAGGACTGCTTACATAAAGGGTGATTAGACATTGGAATGGGCTGCCCAGGAAGGTGGTGGAATCTTCGTCCCTGGAGGTGTTTAAGGAAAAACTGGATGTGGCACTTGGTGCCACGGTATATTTGAACATGGTGATGTTCGGTCATAGGGTGGACTCGATGATCTCAGAGGTTTTTTCCAGCCTAATTGATTCCGTCGCTCTGAGCAGCCGGGCACCGATGCCGGGGCCGGGGCACCGGGGCCCGCTCCCGGCGCGGGGCGGGGGCTACCCGGGCGGGCTCCGCGCTCCGGCCCCCGCGCTGCCAGAAACTTTCCGAGGAGGGAGGGAGGGAGGGAGGGGAAGGAAGGAGGGGAGGGCGCTGGTGCGGGGGGGTGGGGGGGTTGGAAGGGGGTTCTCGGCGCAGCCCTTACCCGTCCTTGCGGCGGGCCTTGTAGACGTGCCCGTAGGTGCCTCTGCCCACCTTGCATCCCTCGTACTCGAACAGGTCCTCCACCCGCTCGCGCTCGGCCGCCAGCTTCGACTTGAACTCGTAGTCCATGTCTCGCCCATGGGCGGGGAGGGACGGGCGGGCAGGGGGACGCGGCGGCCGGATCAGCACCCGCAGCTGGCGGAGCCCCCTCGCGGCGCCGCCATGTCCGGGGCTCGGCGGGGGCGGCGGGCGAGGGGGACGGGGGGACGGGGGGGGCGGTTTGTTTTTGTTTTGGTTTGGGGCTTTTCGGCGGGGGGGAGGGGGCGCGCTCCGCCGCCGCCACCCGCTTCAACTGGGCTCCTCGCGGCGCGGCGCGCGAGGTGCCGGGAGTCGTAGTGCGGCTGCGGGAGCCGGCCCCGCCGCCGCAGGCGGGACGCCGTAGCGGCAGGACTACAACTCCCGGCATGCCCCGGGCCGCCCCGGCCGGGCGGCGTCGGCGCACTGCCCTCTCCGGAGACACCGGAGCGTTTCAGCGGCCGCTGGGAACTTGCTGACTCTTCACATTGCGCGCACAGGCGGGAGCGGCGAGCGCGGCCGGGAGCGGCGCCTCTGGATGGCAGGGAGCGATGGAGGGAGGAACAGACAGTGGACACACACCCCATGCTGCGGGGCGCCGAACAGTGCAGCGACTTGTTTATCTCGCCAGCTGCCATTCACGGTCCGGCCCCGCCTTCCTGCGGGATGCTGCCCTGTGATTGGTCAGTGCTGCCCCGCCGTGCGGCGGGCGGGGCCACGCCGGCCGGGCCCGGCGCAGCTCCGGGCTCAGTTCTGCGGGTCCATGTTGGAAACGGGATTTTTTGTGGGATTCGTGTGGTTAGATGCTGCTAAATAAACCGGTCGCTTACAGAAATACGGGGGCACATGCTGTGTTTGCGCTCAGCTACAAGCCAGGCGTGTTGCTGCGTCTTTATGATCCGATGCCGTAGCAAGGCTGTGCCCCTTCAGCCCCGAGCAGAGAGATGTTTAGACAAACGCGGCGCTGCTTTGGGGTTCAGATTTCATCAGAGTACTTTGAGATCACAGAAACGTTCAGGCCTTTTAATGATATGTCTCGGGTCTCTCGAATATCTTGTTTTTTGCGAAAAGCATCACTGTGCAGGCTTACTTGCATTATGGAAGTGCCAGGCAGAGGTAACTGTATGAAGAGTCACACAGAATCACAGAATCAGTCAGGTTGGAAAAGACCTCTGAGGTCGAATCCGCTCTATGACCAAACACCACCATGTCAACTTCAGACTGTGGCACTAAGTGCCATGTCTGTTCATTCCCTAAATATCTCCAGAGATGGTGACTCCACCACCTCTCCAGGCAGTCCATTCCAATGTCTAATGACCCTGTCTGTAAAGAAATTCTTCCTAGTGTCCATCATAAGCCTCCCGTGGCGCAGCTTGAGATGATCTCCTCTCATCCTGTCACCTGTTGTCTGGGAGAAGAGGCTGACCCACACCTAGAGCTTCCTTTCAGGGAGCTGTAGGGAGTGTAAGGTCAACCTTGACCTGACCTGCAGGTTGCATCCCACTCTAGAAGAAAAGGACAATCCCCACCTTGTGTGTTCAACCTTCGATTACTCCTGCCAGCAGCAAGTGAATGAAGCAGAATTTAATTAGAGGAGGGGAGAGTAAAAATGGCATCTCTCCATACACAGAAAAAAATCTCAGTTCATCACCTGCTCTGCCAGCATTACTTACCGCAATGGAAAGTTTTTCCACATGCTGGATGGGAGGGGTAGGGGTAGAGAAGCTGATGAGAAGCTGTCATTGCTGACAAAGCACAGGGAGGTGTCAGCTGCATGATAAGGTATGGTGCTATATATGATTACTAGTGCATAGCTAAGTCATGAGGTCATAGCCAGAAGTTTGTTTCTCAAGGAAAGGCAGGAGTGTAACCGTTTTGAGGTGATTATTTCTTCCAGAAGGCAATAGATGAGTCAGAATTTCCCTTGAGACAGGTAGCTAGCAACTGAAATTCTCAGAAAACTTCATCACTTCTTTACCAAAGTAATATTTTCCAGAGAACTGCAAGTGCTTTGCTTTGCAGTTGCAGATGTGGATCTTTCTGAGCAAGGCCTGATCATGAGCTGGCAATTTTCCTGAACAGGAGAAAGAACACCATTGATCTTTCATGGTAAACATGAAAGACATTTACTAAAATTAGAGATAACTATTTAAATTTTGCAAAGTATTCACATCTTTGGTCACCTAGTAATCAAAACCAACACTGAGAAGAAAGGGACGCAGACATAAAAAAGAGAACTTATCTGTAGAAGGTTATTTTACCCAGATTTATTCTGACAGTTTTGACATCAATTGGAATATGGACTACCTTGGTGTTGGTAATAATAAACTCTTCAAGTAGTTCCCATTGCCCTCTTTGACCAAGAAAAATAGCCATTATTGCCCATTTTCACCACTAAGGCATTTGTTTTTACTCTTTCAATTTTACATTGTACTGACAGGACTGTCTTTTATTATAATTTAAGTCCACAGTGCTGGTGAGAGAGGGCTAAGAGCACCCTCATTATCGTGACCTGGCACTTGTAAGCCAAGGCAGTATAATTTCCCCTCCACCCTATACTGTACACAGTTCCCTAGTGTTGCAAGCAGCCATTTTATCCTTTCTTCTGTAAATTAATTGTGCTTTGCCAGTAAATTTTTTGGCCCTCAGTGCTGCTACTGGGAGGCTGTCCGAGAGAAACCTCTCTAACAGCTGGAAGCCTTTTAAAAATGTCAAACCTACGTTTCCTTGTGACCAGTACCACGTCCATCTTTTCCTGTGCAAATACTGTCCTGAAGTAGCCTTTCCCGCTCTCCTGTGTGTACCCCTGCCAAAAGTACTTCTAGACAGCAGTCTCGCAGTCTCATCCCCACACAGCCTTGATTTTGCTGGACTAATCAAGCCATGCTCTTCTCATTCCCTTTGTGAGCCCCACCAGTGAAGGCTGGACTCGTACAAATCAGGTTGTGAAAGAACCCAGAACGTGATCTGTGCCCTGATTCCTTCTCTCATGACTCAGCCCTTCTTCTACTTTCTGAATCCGTATGTTGGCCACACAAAAGCCACTAGAAGTGTAGAACCAATTAAACAGCTTCAAGCACAGGCCAGCTTAGAGGCTGGTAAGAATGAGGCTACCATCTCATTTGTGCAGAAGTTTTATTATAGTTGAAAGATGGAAATGGGATCATTTGTTTCTTCTTGAGATTGGAGTGTAAAGCAGGATTCCATTTCAAATTCATAAAGGTGGAAAAAACTGTTTATGTGGCACAGGCTGTCAGACCTGCTGAAAAACAGCTGCCTGGCATCTCCTCTCCAGGTGGTTCCCAGAGGAGAAGCAGCAGCAAGCAGCCATTTACAGAGCAGTGACAGCAAACTGTTCGAGAGAAAGAGACAGAAAAATACTATGACATTTCCATTGCTCTTACAAGTTAGTGGAACAGTTGTGATACCAGTAACATATATTTAATAGCATTCATGTTTTATTTTAAAGTGTTTTACCAATTGTATTATTCATTTCTGGTCAGAAAATAAATGGCTGTAACATTTTTAATATGCAGTGCCATATCATTTGTTAATTGTGCTGACGCAGAAAGTTTGAGTAGCCCTAGCAATAGAAACTTATGGGGTTGCAGATTGCAAGCAGGACTTTTTTCAGCCTGCCAGCCTAAATGAAGATGCCACATTGTGAGTCATTAGAATCACCATTTCTTCCAAATCTCAAGTCACTGTGGTTAAGTTTCACTGGAGGTGAAAGATATATCAAGCAAGACTGAAAGCTGAGGAATTGAGTATCCTCACCAGATCTCTAAACAATTTTCCAACATAGATAAGACATGAATTTCTAATGTAAAAAGGAAAAAATTGGTTTTTAACACTGCAGTGCCAAGAAAGTGATACATGCAGAACTTTGCTCTTCTTTGTAGATTGCCTTGCACTTAAAATACACTCCTATTTTCTTTCTAGCATGTTTCATTCCTTGGGCAATCTCTTAGAATTATCTCTTCATGTGTTGGTGAGACCAAAAGATAGGTGGTGGGATTTCTTTATTTTTCTTGGCCACATTTGGAAGTAGCAGCACCTTTTCTTAATTCACTCTGTAAGCTTTTACTTGTTAATCTAATAGGATTTTTTATTCTTATGTATAGCATTTTTTCCAGTAGATCTTGAGTGGGATATTAGTAAACATATGCACTCAGTGTGGACTTCTGTCTGTCACATTTAAAGCCAATGTTGCTTCACTTCAGAGTGGAAGGATGGCTCTCAGAATTCCAAGGGATACAAGTATAGAAACCTTAGGATGTATACAGGTCTCATATGTACTGTATTATCATCTTTTCATTAGCAGAGAAAAACTAACAGACCTGTTTCAGAATGTGTAGAGATATACTTGGGATTTTTAAACATATTAATGGCAGTGTGAAGAGCCTAATGAAAATGGGACAGAATACCAGAAGATTTCTAATAAGGATAGATTAGAAAGTCTCCAATTGATTCATATAAATTCAAGTTCATATGTTATGATTCCTAGTAAAACTCTGAATTTTGGAATCTTTTATGTCAATTAACTTCTAAACCCCTATAGTAAAAGTATTAACCTTATTATATTGGTTTGAAAAAACAAAGTACATAACTAAGGGGCTCTATCATGATTTTACAGTAAATCTAGAGAGCATGCTAGGAATGAAAGGAGGAAGCATTGACTTCTGCACTCATGATATAATTATTTGGCTAGTTCTGTTTTGTTGGGGGTTTTGTAATTCATTTTTATAGTACCATAATCCAAATAGTACTAAATGAGAAACCTTGTGCTGCTTTTCTTGAGCATAATCCAAGAACCTGGTCCCAGAGTAGTCTGTACTGCTTTATTCCATGTTAAGAGAACCCTTGCAAAAGCTATTCCCTACCTTCTCTTTACAGACTAGCAAGTATGAACACTTACTTAACAAAATCAAAGTAATTCAGAATTCAGCAAGTAAAAAACAGTAGGAGACAGCAAAGTATTTTTTTTTATAAAAATAAAGGGTTTTTTATAAAAATAATAGTTTTTTATGAAATAATGTGGTTAAAGTGAATGAATTAAAATGAAATAATTCTGTGTTGCTCACTGTGCTAGAGTTCATCATTATGCCTCTATACCTCAACTTTATTGCTCAAGCAGTATAACCACATATGTATCTTTCTTAGGATATCCACTTATTCCCTGTGAATTGTGAAACAAGATGCACAAGCTTATGTCATTTGGGGAGCAGCATGCAGTATTGTGGGCTGGCTTCAGTTTGACAGAAAAAAAAAATAACAAGAAGCCAGAGGATACTACTAACTAATGCCTTTGTGTTCAAATTTGAGAATCAGTATGACAGCTGGTTTAGAAGGCAAGCCAATACCTCCAAAGCAGAGATTTAGAGAAAGCCTTGAATTCCAAAAATGTAGAAGGGTCCCATAATTATGGAGAAAGCATAAACTCTAACTCCAATTATAGCAGCCTAAATTTTCATCCTTTGGAGCTGCACAGTCGGTGTAACTGAGTTTCCTTGTCTTCGTTGGTATACATGGTTTCAGTCTTCCTGCATTGTTGGCATTCTCATTCTAGCACTATCATATTCCATCCACTGTATTTCCTTGCCAGTCATTAAAGTTTTTGGAAGTTAAGTAATTCTAAACTTTGCATTAGAATCCACTGGAAAAGGCAGTGCCATGTAATGAAAAGGAAAGATGTTTCTTTGCTTACCCTTGAAGCATATAAAGGAGAACACAGCTAAACTGCTCTGATAGTTTTCTGCTGTTAAATTCATTCCCACGGAAGAAATAGAATTGTGCTAAAAGGATAACCTGAACCACATTGAGTTCTACTCTTAAGTTTTCAACTTTTTCCTTGGATAAAATAAGTTTTGGCAGAATCCATCCTAAATGCAAGCTACAGCTACAGAACAGTATTTGAGGACAGGTCTATACAATGTGCATCATTTATATAGAGAGAATATATATAATTCTTTAGTGTTGCTCCTAGCCACTCAGATTCTGATGCCCTATTACAAATGTTTTCAACAGCAAATGTTCATAAGGGGCATCAATAAATCATCTTAGGGAGGAGACATGGGACAAGGAATAACAAATATAAGTTGTACCAAGTGAGATGTAAATATGGGAAAACCTTTGAGTGATAAAGACAATTACATAATCAATTATCTGAAGATACTGTGTAATCATTAGACTAACATTAAAATCATCAGATTTTTTAAGAATGGATCAGATAAACCTCTGTCAGAAATTTTGTAGGTAAGGTAGCATTAATGTGATGAGAAATTAGATTACTTGTTTTTCTTTCCAGACCTATTTTCCCATGTCTCTGTTATTCTATATGGCATAAGAAGGACCCTCAGTTCATGGACTAACCAGTTAAAGGACAAAAGACATAAGTAAACCAGGAGTTTTCATGACAGAAAGGTTATCCCACAAGGATTCATACCTAACACTGAGCTGTTCACAGTTCATAAATGAACTGGGAAAAGGCACGAATGATGACGTGACAGTGTTTGAAGAACATATTTAGTAATTCAGATCTAAAGCTGATTGAAAAGTACTGCGAGAGGCTTCCACAACATTGTGAGCAGTGGTAGTTGAAAAGCAGTATTCCAAAGCACAAAGCAGCATAATGCACAAGGGGATAAAAACATACAGACATGACAAATTCTAAAAGCTAGTGTCAACCAGGAAAAGCTTTGCAGTCACTGTGAGTAGTTCTCTGAACAAAGGTTCAGTGCTCAGAAGTGATTAATAACACGAGAAAGGTTAACTTTTTCAGGAAAAGGATAAGAAAACATCATGAAAAACATGTTTATAGTGCAGTGCACTACTTGCATGTTGCTTTCAGTTCTAGTTACCCCATCTCAAAGTCCATATAGTAAGGATTACAGTAACATTCAGGATTGAACAAACAAAATCCAGAAAATCAAAATGGCAAAATACAAATAAATCAATAGCTTTTAAATACAGAATACTGGCACTCTCTTAGCATGTCTGCAGTACTCAGATTTCTGGAAAATGGGAAGGCACACAGAAGGGATTACTGCCACCTCCTTGCCCTTTCCAGATACTTTTTTAATTGTGTGCTCGTTGGGCCTCTAGTCTTGTCTACTACAGCCGTTCTTATGGCCCTATGGAGAAAGGCTAAATACATTTTGATTTGTTAGCTGGGAGGATAAATTATTCGGGGGAGGTGATAAATGGTAAAAATAAATTGAGACAAAAGGCATATTTGATTAATATTGTGTCATTTACTGGTATTGTATACTATGGTTCAGAGGAAACTTCCAGCACAGGAATTCACTGGAACACAGTTTGTTAGAATATGAAGAGCTGTGCTAACAAAAGAAACAAGTGATCCAAGAGCTAAATCCCTCCTGCCTGTGAATGATTTTGTGTAACTATGGTGGAATTAGATTTAGAAAAACCTTAGAACTCCTATGCTGAGAGCCTCAATATATTGCTGAAGTTCTGGTTTTCTTATTTCCACCCTAATTTTATTATTTCCTAACTCCATCTGTGCCTCAGTGGCAAAATCCTAAATTATCTAGATTCCAGAACTGTATTTACAGCCAAATAGGAAATGACAGCATTGGCTGCTGGCTCACAATGCTGAAGAAGTTGAGCAACTCTGAATTTTAAAAGAATGCCAGATGGTCTAATGAGAGCAGAAACCAGAAGTTCCATTGTCCTGCATGGTTATATTTCTTTGGGGACCAGGTTTTCTACCTGTAATGCAAGGTATAATATTTTCCCATCTTCATGAAAACTCTTATATTTAAGTTTTATGAAAACTATCACTTAGCTTAACTAGCTCTGTCCATCAACCAGTAAAAAATTTGCACTCAGTCAAATTTCAACCAGCCTAAAAAAAGAACTGACCAAAATCTTTTTATACTTCAGGCTACAATATTGCCAATACAAATCAGGAAAAAAAAATTCCTGAGTCAAATTCCTATTGTTAATGCCATATATAGAAAAGACTTAAGCTCTGACTGCTGAAGAAAAAATATTTTTTAAGCCCTTGCTACCAGACCTCAAAAATTTTATTGTCAAACCCCTACAGTGCTTTTGGCTGGGTGAAGTATCAAGGAGAAGGTGACTGTGGCCTCACAGAAGATGCAGAAACAAGATTAGAAGCATGGGGATGATGCATTCACAATCACTCTTTCTACAGAACATGAATGCCCTTGCTGCTAACTTCTTATCACTTGCTTCTGTCTTACCTCCACTCCAATTTTACACAGTCACTCAGTAAAATTAGAACAATCAAAAGGGTTAAATTAATGCTCCTAAGCTGAAGTACGTTTAACTTCCATGTTAATGTTTCCTTGAAGGATAAAGTGCCCTTGCTTTCCTGTAGCCTCTGGTAGTATATTGTGTTTGGTTGGGAGAGGGTTAAGTTTCCTCACAGCAGCCTGTGTGGTGGTGTGTTTTAGATTTGTGGCCAAAGCAGTGTTGATAACACACCCGTGTTTAAGCTACTGCTGAGCACTGCTCGCACAGCATCAAGGCCTTCTCTGTTTCTCACTCTGCCCCCACAGCACGTAGGCTGACATGAGCTGACCAAAGAGGTCCTGCACGCTGTGTAACATCAGTTATGGAACTGGGGGGGAGGTTTTGCAAAGTTGCCATTGCTTGCAGACTGGCTGGGCATCAGTCTGCTCGTGGGAGGTGGTGAGTGCCTTTCCATCACTTACTTCTTTTTCTTCATCCTTTTTTCTTTCATTGCCTTATGAAACTGTCTTTATCTTGACCCATGCCTTTTTCTTGCTTTTGCCCTTTCAACTGTCTCCCCCATCCCACCTCAGGGGGAGTAGGGGAGAAGCTGGGTGGGTGTTTAGTGGCTGGCCAGGGTCAACCCACCACCCACAGAAAAGCTCTGAGGAAAGAACGAGAAGGAAATGGGATGCATCTTACTGGACTAATTGCTTTGCCATGGCTCTCTTCTTCAATGCTGTAAGTTAAAACAACCAAATTCTAATTGTTAGGGAATTGGTGTAAGAAGTTAGAGCTCATTTTCTCTTTCCCATCTGCTGGTGCCATCAAGAAGGCAGTATGGATCTCAAAGGGATTAACAAACCAGTAATCAAACAAAATGTGCTACTTCTTCCAACCTTTAATGCTGGCATAGGCAACCTATAGCTCATATGTGGCATCTGCAAGAGCTACACCAAATGACAGACAGATAGCAGGCAGTGCAGCTGTAGAAGTTCCCGAACCTTCTGTATGTCCAGCTGTCAGAAAAAAGCAAACAAATTGAGGCCAGAATTACCCTGCCACCTTGGGCACAGCTCTACTCTCCAGCAGAATCCTTACCAACAGCCTATAATGTCATTCTAAAGTTTGACCTCTCCTTAGTGTGCTAGGGTGTCACATGAACTTGACCTTTCATCTCTTGTCTTCCTTAATCTGAAACTGTTGTGTTTGATTCTGCACAGACCCAGTCTGATGCCATGACATCCAAACTGAATTTTTTCCCTGACTGAAGTTTTTGTATTGATGGGTAAACCTGTGGTAGAACAAGCTCCTCCAGTAACCCTGAGACTTCTGAGGAACTGCAAGAATTTGGATTCTACACATGCATGAGCTTTTCAGGACTGTTGGAAAGCAAAAAAACATGGAAAGGGTTTTTTTGTTTGTCATCTCAGTAAGGAGACCCAAATTTTAGGAAGTGCATTTAGTACACTCTTTAAATAGAGCTTTAATAGTAAGTTAATGGAGACATGTTTAACTCAGAGTCTGTTTCAAACCACTTTGTTAGGAAAGTGGGAAAAATGCATCACATATGTTTCAGTTCTTCTGGCTATAAAGTAGGAACAATCTTTTTTAGACATCCTTAATGGGGCTGTCTCAAATCTAATCGGTAACTGTGGGCACTCTGAGTACTAACCTTTCCTTAGTAGTACTTTATTATTGCAAAATTATAGCTGCTAGTGCAAAGTTTTCTTCATATAACCCATTGAGTCCCTCACTTGCAATGGACTTTCTGGCATAAGACAAAACACGGGGAGCTGTAATTTTATCATGCTTGTTATAGAAGTAAGCATACTTGAAATAGAAATACTTGTGCTATCACCGGTAACAGAAACAATAACAGTAGACTGGCATCAGATTACCAAGCTGTTCTCAGTAGTGAAACCCTGACCTTTGTATGTAATGAACTGGATGCTTAAGGGAAAGAAGATACACTAAGATGAAGAAAATTTGTTGAAATGGTGACTGTTGTGCTGGTTGCATTAAGAATCCATTTTGGTGCTAAGCTCACATCAGTCTGCATAATTTTGATGTGTTGCTTGTGACTCTAGTCACTCCCAAGTAGAGATCAAGTTCTGCTCTTAAGAAATGAAAAGGCCTGGCTTCTTTGGGTCTGTGTCTCATTCCTTATGCTTTCCCTATGTCCACACCTCAGGTTCACTGCCCATCATCAATCTTCCCTTCCCCCAGTACCCACAGCTCCTTCTTCCTGCCTCCCAGCTACCAGCTGGGTGCGAACCAAGGGGCTGCTTTTGAGCTGAGCATGTGCTGGCTTGCCAGCAAACCCAACGTAAGAAATAACCTTTGAGCTCAGGCAGCAGCCTTTCAGTCTCAGTAGTAATTTGAAGGAAGTAGTCTTTCCTTTACTGAGCTGTTATGTTTCTTAAAACTTGGAGGAACTTCATAGCCTGAAGTTTTCTGTTTCTGAGCCAAATGTAACTGAAATGAACTTACAGATTATAAAGTTATTAGAGAGGGTCTGACAAGATGGGTAGGCAAACAACATATCACCTAAGCCCTGTTTCCTGAGGCTTCCAGTCCCAGAGAAGTATCCTTTGACAATGTAATAGATACAGTTCCCAGAAGTTTATAAATAAGGTTTAATGATGGAGGGTGTGGGCAATATGTAAAATATTGATCTCAGGAGTTTCCTTACCATTTACAATATTCAAGGGAAATCTCCAAAGCCATTTAGCAGAAAACGCACAGTGGGTTTGATTTATTTGGATTCATACAGAAATTAGTAGACACTGGGAGCACATTTCAGGAGCCAGAACATATGTCCTTGTTAAATGTCTCTGCTCCAGTAGTTAGGCATCATTTCCCAAACAAATATAATTGTAGTTTATTGTCAGAATTATATATAATCCTAGACAGAATTATATATAAATTAAAAAGAAAAAAGAAAAAAGTATTAATAGGTCCATACTATACAATTCTACATAGTTAAAGATTTTCACTTCCTTTAGGACTTCCTGCATACAAAAGATCCTCTACTTGAACAACCGTAGATAAGAATCATTGACAGTGTATGTATGACTGTACTTTCTGCTTTTATTATGTGCATTATTTTTTCACATTTTGGGCATCCTAGGCTGTACCTGACCTGAATTCAGATGCAAAAAGAACTGGTTTTGGCATAGTTCAAGTAATATGATACCTGTTCTAAAACCTGATAAAATTGCCTGCTTTCTTTACTGTATAATCTCTTTTCCTTGATATCATTTGAATATTGATGCCACATGTCATGCTTATCCCTTCCAAAGCACACTAAAAGTGAGGGGGAAAAAGAAAAAAAAAGCCAGATGCAAATTCACCTTGGCATGACCTTGATAGAAGGAAGACAAAAGCATGTGCTGAACTCAGTGGCATTCCTAATTAATTTATTTATGACTGGCAATAATTTAGATTGCATTGAAAATATGTCAGGTCCCTGAAATAGTAGAAAAATCCATCTAGTGTCAAAAAATATGTTTCAGAAGAACTTAATGTCTGAAAGCATTCTGGTGATCATACAAATTCTGGGTAAACTGAAAATAGAGGAGTAAATTTGGTAAATTACTGATAAGGAAATAATATACAGTGACTGTAGCTCCTGTTGGTCAGGCAGCAGAGCACATCATATGCTTTCACAGAGAAAGAGGCTAATAGAGAAATTCTGCACATATATATGAGAAATAATACTGGAAATAAAGATAAAATATGGAAGAAAGCCTCAGAATATGGGGAATTTGGTTTCCCAGCTCAAACTGGTAATGTGTAAAATGCAGATCTAAGTGCTGTGCCCTGACCACTGCAGAGCTTTCAGCAAGCAAGTCACGCAAAATCCCCTTCAGGACCTCTTTCCTACATACAGAAGCTATATGGACTTATTTCATGCGCTATTAACCAAACAAGTTCAATTTTTGTGTGTGGTTTCTCTTACATCGACTTAGAACTATTTTTATCCATTTGTTGTATGACTATACCTTTACACCATAAGCACAGATTAAGTTTTCAAATATTTGCTCCGTTCATAGTCATTATTTCTCCCCAGCCCTTTATCACTGACCATTTGCAAAAGGCCACTTACCACCACAGTTCTGCCAGACTGACCCCAAACAGGTCCCTGGTACCAGCAAGGCTGGCAAGCAACCTCCAGGGAAGTATCCAAGGGGATGAGCCAAAGTGCACCTACACAACAGGTGTGGGTGCAGTAACCTGCTGCTGGATGGTGACAAGCAACCAGGTGCTGGATCTTCATCAGTTCCAGTTGTGTTGGGAAGGAAACATCCATCTGCAGCCCTGCTGACAGCTAAACCAGTGTAAACAGATCTAAACCATGCTAAAGCCTTGACTGCACACAGCCTTGTGTAATATACTTGCTATATTGATTGGAAAATCAATAATGCTAAGCAGGTAACCCCCCTGTGCAAGCACATTTATAGCATATAGGAGTTTTTTTCACTGATGGGATATTCCTATAAATTTCTCTGTAATACAATGAGAAATTTTATCGTAATCTACAGCATGAAGTAGTGTTGCATCCTGACCCAATATATAAGCATAAAAAATTAGTATCTTTATCTATCATCTCATAAGGCAATTTTAATTTAATATTATCTAATTGCACTGCAGTGTAAAATAGTACCATTTTAAAGTAGTTCTAGGGTGCCTTTATTAGCCAAATAAAGCAAAAGGAACAAAAAAAAAACCTACTGAGCAGGGCCAAATGAAGCTGCATGATAGCTGGGAGGGTCGGGCTGTACATTACTATGTTGTTCCCATGCTGTGTGACATGGAATGTGCCACACTGAGGGGTGCTTATAGCCCTCAGCTGTAGCCAGGTCTCCTGAATGCTCTTTGGTGGCAATTTGAAAGGATACAACTCGAAACCAAGTAAAACAGCAGAATAAATTGATAGTTTCTGATATTAAATTCCTTAAATCACAACATTTTATTTATTACACAATATGTTTCAAATTTATACCCCTTGTTTAAAAAGTATCTTCCTTGAGAAACCTAGCCAGAATTCATTGCTATGTGCAAATATGTATAGAATGCATAAATACATAACACATAAAATTACTAACTTTTTCTAATCATAAGATGGCATTAAGACAGGTAACAAGGCTGCTTACCTCCTTGGATGCTTCTATCAGTGCATTCACTTTGTGGGGTAACTTTCAGGTGCAGTTTAGCACCGTGCCTTCTGCATATTTACATGCCACTGTAAAGGTCTGCTCTTCCCTTTCCCTTCTCCTGAATCACACAGTCCTCAGAACTTTCTGTCCTGCTGAGTTGTGAAGCTGTGGACAAGCACAGTAGATCTGGGGAGCCAAAACCTGCAGGCAATAATGCGTATTTGAGCACTTGCCAGTGCCCATGGCCACACGGTGGGCAAGTAATCCCGTGCTGTGCCTGTCAGCCACCCAAATTTCTAATAGAGTTAAGAACTGAATGACAGTCTTCCCAAAGGCAGCATCAGAGTTAGAGAATTCAGAAGTGGCTTAATACTTGCTAGAAGCTCCACCTAGGCAATCCACGATGTCTTAGGAATGCAAATATTTTGCAGCAGTCTGATCATGGCAGGAGGTTTCTTCTTTGTAATCTTATAACAAATGCAAATCACATAATTTGATCCTGTGGGACAATTTCTGCATGAGAATAGCAAACTCAGGTATCTTTCTTAGTCAGAGGATTTAAAACTGAAGTAATTCTGAAAGCTCCACTGTAATTTATATATATATATGTGTGTGTGTGTGTGTGTGTACATGTATAGATATATATATATATATATAAAGAAATAGCCTGCTAATATTAAAAATAGCAGTACCAGCATATGAAAGCAAGATATTTAATTTCTTGATTTAAATAATTTAGATACAGCATTAAAAATCTTTAGATGAGACTTAAGATTGCACATTAAGACCTGAATCCACCTACTGTTTCTAGCCAAAATTCCATTTACTGGAATAAAAACATTTGGACAGGCAAGTAGCAAAAAGAAATGGCAGCAGCTGATCTCCCAGTAATTAATTGTATAAGGGTGTCCCAGAACAGGGGCAAATTCTGGGACAGCACATTGACAGCCATAATAATTATGTAATCTGGCTGGAATTAATGGGATTATGGCTACCCTTCCTTGCTTTTCCTTTTGAATAACCTTGCATAAGAGAGAGAGTTTGATGGAAGATGTGTGTTTCCCAGCTCAGGAAACAGAAACCTCTGAGAAGAGCCCTGAAGACAAACTACCCCTGAAGCAAAAAAAACCAGCACTTCCCACTGAAAGTCAAGACACAAAGCAAACTTGAAGTACACCTGGTCTCAGAAAAGATTTGACAAAACATGACTGCAAACTGCTCAGCAGCTCAAAACAGGACCATTTGGTACTGTGGGTCGGAAGGCTGAAGCAGGTCCCGTTATCCTTGCACTCTCTTGTCTGGTAGAGGCCACCTTGCACCTTCACCCTTGTTGATAAAAAATAAGGGAGTGTTATATCCCTTTTTTTTCCAAAACACACCGTGTTAGCTCCTGGCCCAGAGCATATCGCACGTGTTTCTCACTGCCCTGAGTTCAAGCAGATAAACATGTGGCTGTGCTGTACAGGGACTGCAAACCCTGCCTTCACATTACCTCAGTGAAATGCCTGTCTGCTACCGCTACTACATTTATGCAGAAAATGCAGGAACGCTCAGCAACCAAGGTGTGTCCTGGACAGACACAAATACCTTGTAGTCATTTGCACAAAGTTTCACATACTGTGAGACTATCAGTACAGGAGGGAGCATGAGCCCTGGAAGAGCTAAACAAACCCAGTGCTAAGAAGCCAAATTTGTGGCTTGAAAGAAGTTGCATTGGAGGTAGGGTTTGACAAGAAGGTACTCTGTTTCACTGACGGACTTAAGGTTTCTCTCAGATCTAGTTGTGACTCTGAGGAATTTAGCACACAATACAGAGAATAAGGAGTTTGTTGTCTCTATCATTTTTTGAACCAATGTAGCTCCTGAGCTGTATGTGATATGTAATCAGAATGTTTTCCACCTTTGTATAGTCTCCCTATTATCATCTGGAGTTATGTGGCAAAATTAACTACTTCACTCTCATACTAAGAATGCTACTTTTGTATTATGCTTATTATATTATCTTATATATTGTTAATAATCATACATACTCTTGCTTTCTTTTTAATACTAGCATTTTCCATTAAATGCTCTTGTGTCATTTAAAAAAATCTATAGCCATGTTATCTTCAGATTGTTTCATATATTATGGCACTGTAAGAAACTGGGTGTTGGAAATAAAATGTTAAGGCACCCAAAGCCACTGACGTTAAACATATTTAACACCTGACTGAACTGGGCTTACCAAAGCTGGGCAGAGCTTTTGGTAGAGTCCTGCTCAAGTCATTCCGTACTATTATGTGAGAGCCCATTAATAATTGCAGTTTCTATTAAAGTTGGATGTAATTCTAAGAAGCCAAAGCTGTTTGTATCTAGTTTCTCTGGTACCACAAAGGCTCTCGGAAGGGCTTATCATTTCTTTTTCTATGACCTACAGATTGACTACTGATCCTGAATCTATTTGCTTTTGATTGTTATATCATCAGGAAAAGCATATGAGAGGACACAGCAGAGAGTATGCTCTGCTGGTCAATCCCCATAGTGATGCCATAGTTCTGAGTGGCTCTTTATTTACTGTCTTGAACCTGTAATGAATACATCCTCTATAGCAATCAAAGTGTTAACTTTTGTTATCTCTATCCATATTTCCACCACAAACTGATATGAAAACTCAGCTTTTGTGTTGCCTGAATGATGTAATCCCCCCTAACAGCTCACATTTGAAATGGATCAAAACCCCCAGCTCTGAAGAGCAAGCAGAGTTCAGAGTGTTAAGGCAGAGCAGGCTTCAGTGTGGAGAGACACGGGCTTTTTGAAACAGGGTGGGATTAGAGATAGATTTACAAAGAGTCAAGTACATCAAGGAAAAGGGATAGGACCTCATGAATGTCCTACTGCATATTGCTTTAAAATGTATGATTTTTCCTTTGTGGAATGCTTGAACTTGACTTTTTCTTCACTTGAAATGAACAGCCTCTTCTTTTCTTCTATCTCTTAGCATAAGAAAGGAAGGCTTTTTGTGGTAGCTGGATTTTTTTTTCAGCTTGCAGACAAGGAAAAAATTCTGATTTCCTCAGAATATATATTTTACCTATAGAAAAATGACCCTTTCATCATCCTGGATCGTTTTTAATCCCTCCACATAATTTTCTTAGGTTCCCAAACTTTATTCACTCCATGAGGATATGCCCTTGGGTCATCTTGGTACATATGGTTGGGAACCTGAACGGTGTGTACCTAGGCCTTTGTCACTGCTGGGCATATTACAATGCTGGGGACATAACCACTGCTTCCTGTACTGAATTTGACACTGACTATGCTGTTCCAGTCCTCCTGCTTTAAGATGCACTACATCAGTTCCCCCTTTCATAAGACTCACAGGCAATCCCCAGCAATTTAGCTTCCCTGCAGCAATGCCTTCATCCCATCAAGCTGTTTGGAAAGGGACAGAAATTCCTGCAGGGAAAGAAGTTTCGGGAATCTCCTTCCTGTTACCAAGAAAATCTAACAATCTTTCCTTTGATGGAAGCTCCTAGAAAACTGCAGTCTCCATAATTGCTGAAGCATGGATGGAGATTAAGGGGGAGAACGGGTTAAACAAGAGATAATAAACTTCCAGAGCCTCTTTATTCCACAAAGAATGCTGACCATGAGTATACACAGTAAAGAGAGAAATATCCTGGGGAGATCACAGGAGAAAATCCTGTTGCAGAAAAACAACATGCTTCAATAAAAACAGAAAGGCAGATAGGTGCATCTGTTATCAATCAGCTCTTTAGACAAGTTGAGGAGTCGTGGAGCAAAAGAAACAAGCGTTCCCTCAGGCTCAAATTCCTTCTTGGAATTTCTCAAATGTCCATGGCTGCAGAGCTGTAATTCCCGGTCTGCCCTGAGAACAGCAGCTACCGCCACGCTCCTTACCAGCCTGATTACCCAGGCGGGGAAACCGGCAAATCTGAGGACCTGTACAGAACTGGCTCACTGGGAAAAGGCAGGTTTAGCCCATTAATCTATCAAACCAAAAAGTGGTGAGGAATTCTTGATCACATACATACTCGCTCATTGCTTCTTTATTTGCTGGCTTTCAATAAGGATAATTAAATTGCAAAATTAACTTCCCGTGAAGTTGTTCTGCCATACCAATTGGGCTTTTCTCCCTGAGCATGGAAAACTGCAGAGTACCTTACCGGTGTGCTGCGTGCCCGTACGCTAATGTTAGCAGCAACCAAACCCCGGCAGTTTCGTTTAGCATAAGAATAGGTTTGCTTTGTAATGACAATGCTGACTGAAAAACAGGCATTTCTGTAAAAACACTTTCATTTAAAGCTTGGCCATACGTCCTTGTACAACACAAGCTTGACCACATGCCACACACCCTAGTCCTCAGTTCTGACTCGCAGCCCCCTCCTCAATCCTAGCTGCCCTTACCAGCCATGCACTCCGTCTCTAACTCCAGGCAGCCCCGTCTGCCTTGTCCTTTACTTGTCACAGAATTCGATTGGAATTCGATTGGAAAATTCAGCACCAATTCGATTGGAAAAGGCCTCTGAGATCACCGAGTCCAACCTCGTCTTCCCTGGCTGAGCGCAGGCAGGGTGGTTCCTGCCGCTCGTCCTCTGGCACTGCGCTCCCCGGCGAAGGCGCCGTGCTCCCTTGGCAGCTCGAAAAGAGCAGGGCCTGAAGTGATGAATTTCTAAGGGCAGGAAGAGAGGGGGAGGGAAATTCAGAGAGAATGTTCTGGCCGAGCAGAGAGTGAATACACATTAGTATTTTGGTTTGGAAGGTCTTTTGTTCTACAGATGCCTTCCTAGAGGTGTACACTGAGATCGTGTAGGTGGCAGCAAAAGGAGGATTCCCCAGCAGTACCCTGCATCGGTGCTGCATGTTCTTTTTGCTTCCAAAGTGTGTTCTGTACTCCTGGATATTTCCAAACCCTCCTCTAGCCTCTGGACTCTGACCTCAAACCAAGGAGAATTCAGTAATGAATGCAGTTAATTTGAAACCAATTATTGTTTCCAAGGTCAATAATGGTAAAACTGACTATCAGCAAATAACCCTCCTGAGAACACAATTCTGAAGGGATCCTGTGTTTCCCTTAACCAAACAATGCCATAGAAACTGACCAGATGTTTGCCTACTCAACTTGCCAATCTACTACCGTGCTTTTCCTATTGCTTAAAGCAGGCCTCACAAAACCTGAACTAAAAGTAGGCAGCAGTCACAACGGCATGCTTATTTCACTCAGACCAGGCTTAATAGGGCGTGTTGCTTCTGAATTTTAAGAAAATCAATGACATTCATATTGCATTTGCTAAAACAAAAGTTGGATTTCTTCTTTGTGGTTTCTGCATTTGGGAAGAAAAGGCTAAGTTTCACTATCCACCCTTCAATAAAAACAGTCAAAGAAAAATGTTTCCTGTGAGTATTGTAGATCTTCCTTGATCAGCCAAGGTTTACATCATGGACAAATATGCCCATTTGTATTCAGAGGATGCAGACTCAGGATGCGCCCAACCTATTTCCCTACCACAACCTCGTCATCCCCCGCTTCAGATTCCTCTGTTCCCCAGGCACCACCCTGATTCATAATCTCAAGAAAGTAGGAGATACTTGATAATCTTGCAGACCTGCACAACAACTGTGTTCACTGTGGATTTTCCAGCCCAATTGATTGCCTACTGTCTGGCTTGCTAACTTCTAGAGCATGAATGCTATTTGCTTATCTGTCATCAGAGTGGCTCTCACTTTGGTGTCTTTGATGAAGGCCAGGGCCAGCACCTCTTCAGCATGCAATTTTATTTATGTGGCTTTCTTCACTCTGAATTTCTTCATCCAGTGCTAGTCACACAAGACCTGCAAAACAGTTTCACCTCCTGGTGCAGTGAGTTTTAGGCCCAGAAACATTATTCCACGGTGTTATTTTTTCCAGCTCAAAATTAAATCATTATTTTCCTATAATGAGTCATCATTTTAGAAGGACTTAGTTAAGTTCCATGTATCTGAAAGATATGCAGATGAGAAATGCAAGGTGCATTACCTTCTACAGATCTTGTGCTGATGACAGAAAGTTGCAAAGTATGGATTTTTGTTACATAGAAAAAGAAAATAAAAAACTGTGCAACAGAGAAATGTGTGAAAAGGATCCCAATGCCTCTCATGGAAAAATTCTGCACAGAGGAGTGCAGTGCAAGTTAGCACAGGGTGACATCACCTTTTGGTGTGGCTCCACCCTGCACAATCACACTTGGTGAGGCTGGGTCGTGTCAGGCTGAGCAGACCTGCATGAGTGTACTCTGGAGTTGCAGTGTCAGCTGTTGCAGGCTGACAGCAGAGTTTTTCATGGAGCCACATCTATAAACCTGGGCTTGTCGGTTACCAACTCCACTTTGACTCCAAGTCAGATGCAGACATCAGAACTGCAGACATCTTAAGTTAGATAATGAAAATTCCAGTGCTGGTGCTCTAAAGATGGAAGACAAATGGTCTCAGATCAATGTTCAGCTGGGGTCTTACTTGCCATTTTTTAAAAAATTTTTAAGAAACTTTTTAATATTTTCTCTCCAGTAAAGATACATCAGTCTTTCAGTCCCTGAAACAGCAAGGCATGATTTTTATGCAGACACTTTTTCATCCAATCTATGTGCAAAATTCTTAGCATTGTATATAAATCATATTAATAAAATAAACTCTTCCATAGACTGTGATTTGTTATAACATAGCTTATAGGGTTCCTGAAAATGAGTAATAAAACTGTTGCTATTCTTGCACAGATTCATTTCTCTGCTCACTCTTCCCAGACTGGACATATAGTTTCACTGCCACACTTCCACTTACTTTACCAGTAGAACAAGTAGATCCTTTGGTGTACCTAGAAAATGTAATGAATCCTTGTCTAAAATATGTTGGGTGATTCATGCCCTAAACCTACCTGTTCTGCTACACTGACCACCAAGGGAAGCCCTAGGTGACTCATCTTGGTTATCAACATCTCCATTGCATATGTAAAAGTTAAATGAGATTCATTTTTCTGGTGGTATCTGCAATTGCCTCAGACAGTTCCTAGCAAAACCGTCATCTTTCAAAGAGCTCAAATGCATAATTTTTCTGAAAGCCAAGAAAGCACTTGAAAGTCATTTGACCAAAGGAAAACACTGATCAGCCTTTCCACAAATCTTTTTGCCACAGAGAGATGAATGTCTTAAAACTGTCCACAAAGTAAATGCACACAAACATAGATGAGAAGAATGCACCAACAGGGAAACATGCAGAGATTTGGATCCAATAAACCGAGGCAGAGGAAATATACAGAACCTAGGCAGGACTTACCGATGTTCTATAGCAATAATATTTTTCTAGTTTCTCATGTAAAACCCAATACGGAAAGTTTATTATCACAACTATGCTAGAAAATTAAACTGAGAAACAGAAAAAATTCATCACTTTAGTGATCCTGTCAAATGAACATGCTGAATTAACCTATTTTCTTAACATAAACAAACAAAGATAAGTTATTCAATTATCTGTTTAAATCTTGCCATTTGCCTTATAAAACTAGAGATTGAAGAGTATGTCTGAATTAATGCTTTGTTTTAGATCACAGAAATCTGAAGTATATATATTTGCATATATGATGTTTACAATTTGAAAAACTAATTTGAAGTTATCAACCTCTTGTACCCCAATAATGTCAGGTACCTATGAGTTAAGAAAATTGGTACAATATCCTACCATTGTTTATGTGGACCACAATTTGGTTATAGAATATCTAAATCAGCACAGTTCTTCAGATGAAAAGCCTTGCAGCCCTTGTTGACACATGAATTGAAGAGAGCAAAGAGATGGTAAGTAGGAGAAGAAAAAAAAAATTAATACATACAATCAGGTTATATTTTGACACTGTCACACATGACATCCTTGTCTCTAAACTGGAGAGACATGGATTTGACAGACAGACCACTGGGTGGATACGGAATTCCATTGGATGGCCACACTCAGAGCTGCAGTCAATGGCTCAATGTCCAAGGGGAGCCCAGTGATGAGTAGTGTCCTAAGGGCTTGGTATTGGGAGCAGTGCTTTGTTTAACATCTTTGTTGGTGACACAGACATTGGGATCAGGGGCACCCTCAGCAAGTTTGCCAATGACACCAGGCTGTGTGGTGCAGTGGACACACTGGAGGGAAGGGATGTCACCCAGAAGGACCTTGGCAGGCTCAAGAGGTGGGACTGTGCAAACCTCTTGAAATTTAGCAAGGTCCTGCACCTGGATGGGGGTGATCCCAAACACAAATACAGGCTGGGTGGAAAATGGATTGAGAGCAGCCCTGAGGAGAAGGGCTTGGGGGGTTGGTGGATGAGAAGCTCAACACGACCCAGCAATGTGTGCTCAGAGCCCAGAGAGCCAGCTCTGTCCTGGGCTCATCCAAAGCAGTGTGGCCAGAAGTTTAAGAGAGGTGATTCTGCCCTTCTGCTCTGCTCTCCTGAGACCCATGTGGAGCACTGCATCCAGCTCTGGAGCCCCCAACATGAGAGGGATGTGCACCTTCAGAAGTGAGTCCAGAGGAAGTCACAAAGGTGATCAGAAGAGGCTGGATCACCTCTTCTACGAAGTAGAAGAAGAAGAAAGGCTGGGAGAGCTGAGGTTGTTCAGCCTAGAGAAGAGACGGTTCCAAGGACACCTTACAGCACCTTCCAGTGCCCAAAGGGGGCTGTAAGAGAGCTGGAGAGGGACTTTATACAAGGACATGTGGTGACAGGACAAGGGGGAATGGCTTCTAACTGAAAGAGGGTGGGTTTAGATTAGATATTAGGAAGAAATTCTTTATTGTGAGGGTGGTTAGGCACTGGAAAAGGCTGTCCAGAGAAGTTGTGGATGCATGCAACATTCAAAGGGTAGGTGGGGCTTTGAGTAACCAGGTCTAGTGGAAGGTGTCCCTGCCACTGGCAGGGCATTGGAACTAGATCATCTTTAAGATCCCTTCCAACCCAAACCACACTATGATTCTATGATTCTGTGTTATAAGTTCCAAATACTAAGTTAAAAAAAATCAAATTATTATAATTAAACTGATGGTATTGCTTAAGGTGTGTCTTTTCATAACCAGGCAGCATATATGCCATAATATAATTGCACACAGAGACTGAAATCACTTGTGAGAGATACTCTGTTGACCAAATGACAAAAAGGCTCCTGCACCTGCAGTTAGTAGTAAGTATAAAAGTTCAGTGTACTTCTTCCACCACAGTTGGCATAGCTGGTGCACAAATTCAAAGCTGTAATCAAAGGCAGTTGTGCAATTTAGACCTTAGCTAGTATTTTGAAAACACAGAGGGAGGGGCAGTATTAAACTACTGAAAAAATATTTATGAAAAGGAAGGACACAAAGTAGATTCCAATTTAATTAGGAACTACTGATCCACAGGGAGGGAAAAAAAAAACCAAAAAAAACCCCTGAAGTTATGAGAAAACTATATTTTTGGACAGTACCTTGTTGGGTTTTATGATGAGCTCCAGTTATGCACAACACTATGTAACAGTTTTGTCTGCCAGTCTCCAAAACAGTCAGATCACTCTTTGGATCATTCAGAAAATATGCTCTCTGCAACAATTTATCTTGGAGAAACTTTCAGAAATCAGTCACAACCTTTGTTTAAAGGTTTTATTTTTGAAATGCTGACAGCAGCTTAGCTCTAGCATTGTCTACAGAGAATGCTCCTACAGAGATACTTAAATGATGCTGTCACACAGAGTAGAATAAATTATTTCAATAGTAAATCAGCTAATTATATATTAAATCTGGTGCCTACTATTCTTTGATATCAGACAATTTTTTTCTTGCTCTGGATGTAAAATAGAAATGTGCCCTAAGCCTTATAAAGAGCCATTTTTTTTATCCTATCACTATCACTCAGTGTCTTAGTTTAAGATTTGTATTTCTCGTCATGTGATAGCCTCAAGTTTTCTTTTCACTTCATTTTTAGAGTTTTGAAAAGTTCAATGTACACATTGACAAATACCCCAGAGGTCAAATCCTAATTTATTAATGTCTGAAATCTCATTATTTTTGAATAACTCTCATTAGTTTAAGACCTAACTGGTGATTTTTTATGTTTAGGCTTATTAAAATTGATGATACTACAACCAGTGTAAATCCCTTCTTTATATAATGAGTAATTAGAAACAATGTAAGCAATTACAAGCTAGATAATTTTTTTTCATTAATTTTCTGATAAATATATGAAATTTTCCCTGTGGAAGGCTGATTATAAATCACTCACAATCAATCTCTGCAGAAGCAATCAGCATAAAGAAGAGACAGCCTGGCTTTCCTCAATCAAGTCTAAAAGAAATGAACTCGTTTTACCTCAAAGACAGACTAAGCAAAAAACAAAAGCAACAAAACTTTAAACTGAACTTTGGATATACCTAGGTTCTCTTGGGAGAAACATGCATTTCAGTGTTGTGTCCCCAAAAATCCTTTCAGCTTCAACCGTAGGCCTTGTGTATGGGATCATAAAAAAAAGAGATGCATCTTTGTTAGCTCTGTCTAAACAAAACTCCATGGGGTTTACATCACATCCTTCCCAGGCTGATTCCTTCAAAGAAAGTTTTCTATACAACCCAGGTTGGGTATTTAGAAAGTTGGAGCTTTATTTCTTCTTTAAAATATTAAAACTTTTTGGGGGTTGGTTTTTTTTTAAACAGATTTTTTGTTTTCTCTTTGCCTACTGCACCTTTCTTAGTTTAGCTGCTTATCAGAAGATAATGAAAAGGTCTCAGATATGAACTGTTAACAATCTACATCAAGGAAATGAGATGCAGAAACTTTTAATAAAGATCTCTTATATGTTCATTCAGTATTAAATTACAGTATGTGCCAACACAATTAAATAATTTAACTAATATTCTTTGTGACATTTCTCCTGGTTCCTCACCATGGGCAAATGGAGGGAAGAAGGTAGAGCACATGGCAGTCTGAATTCCTGTTGCAAAAATAAACAGAAAAAAAAATTTGTTTTGACAAGAAAAGTCAAGGATGAGGAGAAAGGGTACAGTTCATTTTCTTCCCTGGAACCCCTTCTCTGAAGGTCAGTTCTGATTAGTCTGTACCCTGGTAAGAGAAGGCAGAAGATAATACTGTCGATTACCATTCCTTCCTTCCAGAGTAGCTAAGAGGAGTCTGCCTCTCATTCAGTCATGCCTGCTAATACTTCTGTACATTAATTGCTTCTTAGACTTGTGTATTTTTACTGACCTCAAATTTAGTTTAAAAGTTAAATGTGTAAATGTTTGCATGAGCAAGGCCTGAGTTTGTGTACTGACTTCCCTTAGACTGGACTAAAATGACTGATATGACCAGGGGCTTTTGGAGATTGGGGAAGGGGAGAAAGTGTGAGTTTTGCTCATATGTGTGAATTCTCCTCTTCAGTAACACAATCTTCTCAGGGAAGTTTAAGTGAGCTTTTTCATTTTCAGGAGCACAACTACAAGACTTCTCAAGCAACAGTTTCCATGTATTTTTTAATTGCCTAAATGTAAGGGCTGACACAAGTTTTTAGAGCACTGAAAAACAAATACCAATAAGAAAAAAACAGGACTACCCAATTCTCTTTCTTCAGTTCCTCTTTGAATATCAGTTGTAACTGGTTTAGATTTTGTTTGAATAATATAATATCTTTAGTAAATTTGGTACAAATAAAAATTGAAGGTAACTGCAACTGAGCTAAAGGTATTCCTAAGCAAAGTTCCTAGATAAAGATAAAACATTTATGTTGTATTTGTGAATTAAATTCATTATTGCATTCAGTGTATTACATTCATTAATCAAATACATATAAAAACCTATATAGGCATGATAGTAATTGCATTGCCATTGACCAGTGACAGAAGGGAGGTTTGACAGATGTACAACAATTTGGTAAGGTCAAAATTGATTTGGCAGAAGATCCAAAAGCAAATAATATTCTCAATTTCACAAAGACAAGCTTTGAGAAACCAGAGAGCTTATTTGTGAAGTTGGGGACTGAGGAATTCAAATACTGAGGATAACATAATTATTTGAAGTGAAAAGGATAAAAGTATGTGGACTTTGTCTCAAGAAAGCAGAAAAAGTTTTACTGAAGAGAGCTAGTTGAATAAGTAACCACAAGCAAACCCCAAAACATTTGCCAAATGGCAAAGAGGATTAAGCACAAAGGAAATGTTATCTGGGGGATGAAGAAAAGGAAGGATAAAGTGAGAATTACCAAAAGTCAGGCTGAATTAGACTTTCAAAAATATATGAAAAGCAAATAAAAAAGATTATTCATTGCCATAAACAAAAGACAATAAAGAAAAGGACTGTAGAGCTATGGAATAAAAAGTGCAGAGGAATGGAAGATAATCTTGGCAAAACATAAATTGCACTTTGCTACTGATCTGAAGTGAATACTTTGCCTCAGATTTTAATGAGTACATTGTCTGATCATGGGCGCAAAGTCAGTTTAGACAACAGCAGGAGTGTGGGGCAAAGCATCATTCAGAACAAGGACAGAACAGAACTCAAGAAAATTAATGCAAGACCCTGCATCTTCTCCGCCCCATTTCTGAAAGGAACTCACATGTGAGCTCATGGGTCTACTGCCAGGTGGCTGGAGAGGAGCAAATTTCACACCCATCACTAAAGTGATTGGTAATTTCAGCAGTGGAGTTTTTATGGCCCATTATCATGACATCCAGGCCTGAAGAACACATATAAAGTAGCAGCAAGTATAATCTAGGTCAAAATTGAAATTCCTAACTTCTTAATTTAATTCATCTTTTCCAAATGTAATTGATTGATTATTTCATTAGCCAAATATTTGCAACAAAATCTACAAACTAAACCTTAAGAGCTTCAGTAATTTAATGTTTTTAATAAGACATACACTGTCCAAGTATTAAAGTTATACTACTTCTGCTTTACAATTTCATACATAAAGAATTTTACAAGAGTTACTTAATTGTCAACACTTCCTTTTTTTTTCTTTTTTGTCAGCAAGTATAGTTTATCATGAAATAAGTCATATGGCAGCACTACACTTACAACTCTCAGTCAAATCTGAACTAACTGCAGAGGAAATCATAATGGCACCCTGAAAATTATTTCACAGGACAATTCTTCACATTTACCTTCCTCATTTAATTTAGAAGGATGTTTTCTGGTTCTAGGTTATAAATCCATTTATTGAGAAGGGAATAACAGCATTAGGTGCTGAAATCACCATTTTGAGCTAAAAATAGCTCCCATTACTGAAAGATCACTTCTGCTTTTTGCTATGACAGTTTCGATTTCTACCATGAAGCAGAACAGCCCAGATTTGCTGAGAAATTCTGTTCTGAGACCTTTGATTCTCTGAACTGTGAAGCTGGCTGTAGTTGCTGTCCTTTCTGTAAGCAGAAACCTGAGAAGCGGGGCAAGTAAATCAAAATGGAAATGGAGGAGCAGGGCCAGGTTGGCAATAGTAGGGATGAGTGCTTTTGTTTCTAAATGAAGTGAAAAAATGCCTTGAAAGTCATGTCTTCGCTGTGCCTACACTGGCTCTGCAGCAACTTTCTTTCCTGTTCTTTTTGTAACAACTGGGGAAGACACTAAGACAGTGCTCCTCCTCACAGCACAATAGTTTTTACTTTTCACAGTGACATAGCAGAGATGCAGAGCATTAGCATTAATATAACTTTTAGATAAGTATTAAAAAGAGTGAGCACCATCCGTTCCTGGCAGGTGGGTGGAGGGCTGGTAAAGGCGGCTTTAATTCTGTACTCAAATCTCAATTTTTCTTGGCAATGCCTCTCCTCTAAGTTGGCTGCTCTAAATGACTTTGCTGCCACAGGCCCCTATGGATCATTCCAGCTGCTCAAAATAGCTGTTCAAAGTGAGGAAACCTCTACACAAGAAGTATTCCCTAGGGAGAAATTTCAAGAAGTCTACAGTCCCTATGTGCTACTGGGAAAGTGTAAAGAGACTGGCTAAGAAAACAGAATTCATCATTGTCCTTTCCATACAGAAAAACATCCATACTTTTTCATCTTTCTTTCTGGACTTGATTATTTGTTGACACCAAGCTTTCCCCATTCAAGTTAACTTCATACTAACTCTGTGAGCTCTGTGCTCTGCAGCTGGTTATAGCAATGAAAATGGGGAGCAGCTTCAGCACCATACAGGCTTGCATTCTGTTTCTGACTGCCCCAAAGCTCTGTTTAGCTCTGTTTTGGTAGGCAGAAACTCTGAACCACTCTGACTGTTGGGCTTTGTAACACACTTAACAATTAAAAAAAAAAGAGGTTACAACAATAGTCACAACAGATTTTTTGTAACACAGATTTTCCTCCTGCACACAGGGGAATGTACCTGGCCAGTTACAGCCTGTTGTGCCAGCAGATTACTACAAAGGAACAAGATCATAAACAATTTTTGGCCCTGTGTCTCACAATCATATGATGATATCTGAGCCTTCCAGTCTTCCCAAGCCATTCTTCCTCCAGATTAAATGCCTGATTAACGTTATCAAAACAATTTCAAAACTGGTCTAATTAAATTAGTGCAACCCCTTTGAATGGGTATTTTCAAACCTGTTGGTTCTTCAGCCCTGCTGAAGGTCCTGCCCCTTATCTCCGGGTAATCTCAGTTGTAAACATGAATTCAGCAAACATCTTTCCAACACTGACTCACAGAACCTCCCCCAATCCAAAACAATCTCCTTCTGTCCTTCCTGAAACCTCAGCCTGTCTCTCAGACAATACTTTGTTCATGTCTAGTTGTCAGTCAAGTTCAAAAAAGAGCTTTCACTGTTTCCCTCCTTTCCCTCCTCCACCTGTTTTTTGTGTATCTGTCAGCAATCCAGACTCCTGTGAAGGAAGGCCTGCAGCCTTCAACATTAATACAAATCTCTTTTTAGGTGATCTGGCTTCAAATATACAACATCACCCTGCTACTTTTCCAACACATCAGAAAAAATGCTATTTAATCTTACTCAGTGTTGAGATCATTTCCCTCCTCATGTCAGCTGGTGATACTGAGCTGTATTGTTCCTTTTTAAAATTTCAAACAAATACTTCATTTGGTTTCATAGGTTATCCATCCCACTGAGAAGCTTCCCAGAAGTAAAAAATAATGTATTTCTTTTTTTTTTTTTAATCTTGTCCTCCTCTGAAATGTCTCAGAAGCATTCTTACAGGCAATTGGTGTACCTTAAAACCACGGGACAGCAGTCACTTCTAGTGGGTTAGGGCCACTCTGACTGTAGTGAACTCTGTCTGGTAGAAAGTGCCAAGTCCTGAATTGGAAAAGTCAGAAAAAGAACAAATTGAGGGGGCAGAACTGTCAAGACTTCAGGAAATGATGAAGTTTGTGAGCACGTGGTCCAAGACATGCTGTGAGACCACACCACAGTCAAGATCAGGAAGGCAGAAACTCCATACGAGACAAACTCCATAACAAGAAAAAGATATATCTGGCTGGAGCAATGTCACACAGATCACTTGTAAAAAGCAAGTAGGATCAAACACCTGACTGAAAACTAGAGAGAATATTAAATCAACAGAAGACAGAATAAGGAACTAGTACTGCACATGTAGAAAGAAGGATGGGTAGACCAGTATTAAAAGAAAATGTGGAATATGGCTGGACTGAGTCCACAAACTCTAAGATGTAGTGCTATTAGCACTTTAAGCAGATTTAATCCATTGTGAGTACTGAAACTAGTGGTCCTGCACTCCCCATCCATAATTTCATGTGCATGCCCAAGCACAGCTTCTTATTTATACCAATACAAGCACCTATGTAGCTGGGACATGAACTGGCTTGGGAAACTGATGCCAATTACAGCTGATCACAATTAAAAACTATTAACCATCTTTAAAACTGAGTAGGCAGCATTAAACCTGATGCCATCTACTACACAGCCATGCAAGCGCTTGTACTGGCACAAGGAAGGAGGCAGCATGGAGGTACAGACAAACGGCTGAGAAATTAAAACCTTTTTATTTAGAGCTGTCACAACTCACACTAAGTTAATAAAAACCAGTGAAGCCCCAGCACTGGAGAACATGATTCTCTGCCAGCTATTAAGGCTGTGCCATGGGAGCATACAGCGGCAACCAGCTACCTAGGGAATGATTCACGTCCAGCTGCCTTGGCAATGACTCACTGGCTCAGTGACTCACTCCTCCGCTGGTGGACAGAGCCCACTGCCTATTGTGCCGTCCGATACTGTCTCACTGTCTCCTAGTAGGGACTCATTCATCTGTCCCCAGCCATCTGCTGCTGCCTGTCCCATGTAGTGCAAGTACCGCAGGCTCATCGGGGAAGACGGGATTTTCTGTTCTTCGTTTGGTCAGTTGCGAGCCTTTCCTCAGACTACGGAGTATTGCAACTCTGAGTTTATAATGTGTTATAGTATCGCTAAAAAATGCTTTAGGCGACCATTGATCTATGTGGTTTTCAACAATTTCTTCTAAATATTAGGAAAAGAGTCGCAGGTTATCAAGTAATGACCCGCGCACACAGATCCGCGGTCCCTCCAGTGTGCACCCACAGACGCACATGCCCTGCCCGGTCACTCGCTCCTTGTGCCACACACCCGCGTACCAGTCACTCCCCATTTCTCGGTCAAACACGCTGGGATCCTGGAAGGGGCAAAGGGAACGGGAACTACGCCTGAACGCTCGGCTGAGCTCCTCTTACGAGCGAGGGAAGCGCCTTACGGCGGGCGCAGCGGGAAGGAGCGCTGGGTGCGGGCGCAGCGCTCCCGCGGCGGCCCCGGAAGAGCCGGAATTCTCGGGCTCGCCCCTCGCTACGCGCCGAATGCTTTCGGGGGATGCTCTCCCGCAGTCTCTAGGCCACGTTCAGCCCTGCTTCCCCTGGCACAGCTCCCTGCCGACCACAGTCCGTGTTTCCCACCCATATTAGGGGCGGCGAGGTCCGATCCCGGAGCAGCCACCACACCGCGGCCCCGAGCACTGCCCCAGCCCTGCCGCCGCCCGCGCTCCATCTACCCGCTCCCCGCGGTCCGGCGGGCGGGAGGGCTGCAGCGGGAGGGGCCAGAGGAACCGGCATATGCCTCGACGGGCGTCGCCGCCACCCTATGGGAAGCGGAGAAGGGCGGGCCGGAGCGGCGGCCGACCAATGTGCAGCGCGGCCCGGCGTGATGCGCCTACCTGCGGGAGTATAAAGGCGGCTGCGTGCGCACTGGCTTCTCGCTTACACAGTATGGCCGGCGACATTAGCTAGCGCTCGCTCAACGCTCTTCTCTGTAACAGGGGAACACACGGACTACAAGGAACCGAACCGCATCGCCCGCCTGCACCCCCGCTCGGACTGTAACCCGCTCACACACGCTCACGCCGCATCCGCCGCCGCGCACTCTGGGTGGTTTTCACCCGTTTAAAAAAAAAAATCCTTCCTTCTTCTACTTATTCCTCTATTATTTTTTTTTTTTTTATTAATATTACACAAATCCCCCAGAAGGTGAAACCCGCCCAGGACGGACTGGGACCCGGCGGCGGCAGCAGCGCGGCCCGTGCAGCAGCAGCGAACGGTGGCGGCCGGGGGCGGCAGTTTGGTTGTCGTTTAATTTCTGTGGTTGTTGGTTGCCGAGTTGTCTCACCATGAAGGAGAGCGGTGCACACTTCTTCGAAGGGACCGAGAAGCTGTTGGAGGTGTGGTTCGCCCGGCAGCAGCCCGCGCAGCAGGAGCCGCACCAGAGCAAGGGGTCCGGCGACCTCCGCACCATACCCAGGTCCGCGAACGGCCGGGACGGGGTGGGGTCGGAGCGGGGAGAGGAGGTGGCGGGAGCAGCGCTGCCCGTGGGGAGCGGCCGGCGGGGCGGGAGGGTTCCTGAATGGCCCGGGTGTGGCGGCGCTTTGGGGGGCGATGGCGGCCGCGCCGGGGGAGGGCAGGTTCCGGGGTGGCCGTCGGTGGGGGCTGGGCTCCCGTGCTATCGGCCGCCTTCCCGCTCCCCCGGTGACAGCCCCAGCATCTCCCCGCTGGGGGTGACCTTCCGCCGCCCTCCAGAGACTCCCCCGGGCAGGGAGGCTCCCCTCGTCCCGGCGGGCGGGAGGTGGCGGTGCCGGGGACGGAAGCCATTCCGCGCCGCCACCTCGTGCAGCCCCGCGCGGTTCCCGCTGGCAACATGTGGCGGCGGCGGAGCGCAGCGTGGAGCCGGGCGTGTGCCGCGCCGGCCGGGAGCGCCGCGGGGGGAGCGGGCGCGGTGTCGCAGTGCTGCTGGTGGCCGGGGCACGGCAGCGGCGCCCACCGCTCTGCGGCGGCTCGTCCCCGCTCCTGCGGCCGGTTTCGGGATGAGAGGGCTCGGGAAATCCCTGCCCGTGCCGTACTGCGGAGAGCGGGGGCTCAGGAATCACCCTCCCCGTTGGTGCGAGCTGGAAAGGGAGATCCCTGTGGCTGTCGTGGCGAAGGTTGATGGTTCCCTCTCCCATGGCCGGTGTGACGGCGACCTGCGGCACTGCGTAGCCGGACAGGTCCATAGAGCGGCTCTCGCAGAGAGAAGCAGGCGGTACCCGGGGACCTTTCCGTGTCTCCCAGCGGTGCGATGGGCACCGGAGCGAGGGTGGCACGGGGAAAGGAGTGCCCCCTCCTCCTCTAGCAAAAGTGTGGCTGGAGCCGCGGTTTACACGTGAGTGTCCTGGCCGCGCTCCCGGGCCGCGCCGCCGCTCCCGTCGCTCTCCCCCATTGAGGAGCCGAGGCCAATGGGAGCGGGACGCCGCGGAGGGCCGGGCCGCGCCCGTCACCCAATGGGCATGTGGGGAATGCGCTGGCGCCGCGCTCGGCGCCGCCTGCGGCAGGGGAAGGAAGGCCCGGGGCCCGCTGCGCGCCGCTCCGCTCCCGGCGCACGTGTTCGGCACCGGCTCCCGCCGCTCCCCGCCCGCCGCACAGGAATGTGCCCGCGCCGCCTTTGTTAGCGCAGGAGCCGATGGCCACCTGCCGGCACACGGGGCGGCTCTGGAGCCGTGCTGGGCATGGGGCTACTGTACTGCAGATTGCCAGTGCTGTGGTTTGGGAGGAGGACAGTGTGGAAACACTTGGAGCCAAGTGATCTTTAAGGCCCCTTCCAATCCAGACCATTCTAGGACTCTATGGAGTACTTAGACTTCTGACTGTGAGGGTTCAGCTGTAGATCCACAAAAAAGAGTGTTTTGGAAGTGTCAGAAAATGGTAGCTGCAGGCTTGAAGTACAAAGCGAAATCTGCAGAACTATGGACGAGCTTGCAGTGACAATAAAAATGGCATATAGGTGGGATCAGCTGACATTGTTGGAAAAGGTAAGCTTGTCCTAAGCAAGCAGGGCAAATCTGAAGGTTATACTCATGTGAGTAGTTCACCTTCAGTATGGTCAACTGTTCAGCTTTTCAGATTCGAGTGGTTGCTGGAGGCTCTCAGTGTATCCAGATCTGCTTGTGCATATCACTGTTACCCAATGGTCTCTTGCAGAGTTTGAGCAAGAGAGCTTGTCATGGTATATTTAATATTTGGAATATGCTAATGATCTCCATTCAGCGATGTATCCTATTTGTCTTTTCCTTTGTTTTGGTATTTCTCAGGAAATTTCCCATGTGTATATATTGGTAGAATTAGCTATTCACAGATCTGAACTGGCAGTGAGCAGATTACTTTTTAAAAAATGCAGTTATGAATAGCCCATGTGTGTGCATGTCTGAATGCTCATGGTTAGTGGAAGCTTCATTTCTGCTTTACCAGAAGCACTACAGAATACATTTTTACCTCTGATATGTTGGTTGTTGAGGTAATTTGTTTGTGTAACTGACTTGTGAAGATATTTAGACCTTTCTGAATAATGTACTTAACATGGAAATCATCAAATGTGATTTTATAGCTCTTTGAGGCTTAGTGGTGTGGCAGGTACAGGGTAACAGCTTGTATAGGTAATGTCCAGGCAATCCTGGAAGGAAAAATCCTAGCTGAAATACTAGCAGGTGATGTGAGCTACTTAGGCGCTGGAGGAGTCTTGTAGTGTTTGACTTAAAATGTGAAAGATTCCAAAAGTACTCGTTTGACTTTGTGCTAATATGCAGATGTAGTTTAGAGATGACATTCTGCAAATGCTTTCCTCACTGACACATTCATGCTCTCTGGTGTTCCATTTGTGAGCTCAGACTCGTGTTTGCAAAACTGCAAACTTAACTTTTAAACCCAGAGCATTTAATGTAATTGCAGTGTGAGTGCTGGGATAGTTCCTTTGTGTGGTTTAGCTAAGGCTGTAAAGTTTTAATAGAATGGATAAAAACTGTTAACTGTTGAACGTGTGGTCTTTAACACAGTGTCAGCGCTGTGAGCAGGCTTTGAAGACTTTTGTGTTAATTGGCTCTTAATACAGCATGTTAATCTAAGGTGCTTGCTTTCTTTGGTAGGAAACCGTGATGTGTCTGAAAGTATTTCTAGTATGAAATGACCTTGTATGAACATTTTCTTTTGGAAAACTGTCAGAATTAAATTACCTGTTACAGCTGATAGATGCAAATGAAAGTCCTGAATACAATGTATCCTGCTATGCTAATTCTATAAAGGTGATTGAATGAGCTAGTTTATGTTGAGCAGAACCTGAAATCAAAGCTGAAACTGTAGAACAATAGCTAAATTAGAATCAAGTTGCAAACCAGTTGAGCTTGCCTTTTGTATTGTAATACCTGCTTAGTAGTGAAATGTGAACCATTCATCTACTGAATGACTAAGCTGGTGTTCAAAGCTAAAAATTTCCATGTTGTGCGTGCTTGTTAGGGATTAGGTATTTTAAAGTCTTTCCTGGATATAATCAGCAAGAAAGTTCTTGAGCTGATGCAATTAAGACTTATTTTCCACATTTGTTTCCCTCCTATGGGCAAGCCTGCTTTCTGGGTAAAAGTTTGGATTATATGTAATGTGTTTCAGAAAAGATCTTTGTCATTTTAATGCATTCAATAAAGATCCCAACTAAAAAATATGGAATTTGAGCTTTACTTTGTTGTTAAGTTTTGGGGTGTTTTTACTCACTTGTTAACAAATTATGCAGAAAGGTCTTGTGGTTGAAATAGTAACTGGCAAGCATCTCAATATGCCTACCCTGCTTATATCCAGTAGTGAAATGAAGTTAATGCTTTTGTGGCCTCAAAATAATTTGCTTTAATTTTATTGCTTGTTCTCACCATGCATTGTAAAGCATGATTTTTTTTCTAAAAAAATAGCCTTAGACTATGTATGGAAAACAGAGGGTTTGCTAAAAACGTTATCAACTTGCTGCAAGCCCTGGATTTCCATGGTGACTATGTAGTGCATTCACTATCCCCACAGTAAAATAAGCTGTTTATTCCTTCAGATGATGTGCAGCTATGCATTTTCCATCTCGAGGGCTATCAGGATCTTGAATGTACAGAAGTTTGAAACCATAAATAAAAGATGCCAGTGTTAAAAGCTCCTATCTCAAGCATTCAACCCTGAGGAATACTTTAAAATTGAGCTTATTTATGGACTTTTAATCTGCTTCCTCTTTGTCTCCTATTACGTGGAGACACAAGCTGGAGAAAACTGCAGCAATGGGCAGTATGAGGTGACACTGATACAGCATTCTGATCCTGTGCTACACGAAAGCTCCCAAGCACTGAGACACTCAAGGATTTGATAGGAGTCCTGTAAATCCTTGCTGTGTGCTGCACCCTGTAGCCTGAGTCTGCTTACTGCTGCTGCACCTCTGCCCCTTCCCCCAGTCCTGGGCAGTGTTACCTGCCTCTTTCCTCAAACACTGAAGGTACAAGGAAGCTGGCCATGAGCCCCGCTCTGCTCCTACTCCTGCAGTGCCTTGGAACAAAACTGAAGGGACTCTGGAGAGAAGGCAGGGCTGTGCTACGATAAGGGCTTCTGTCCCTGTGTATTTGTGGAGCTTTTTTTATGGGTGATGCAAGTTTATCTGGAGAACTTCGTGTAAGAGTGCAGTCTTCCCCTTATCAGAATGGATATTAATCAATTAGATTTTAGATCTGGTTCAAAACTACTGGTAAAATGCTTTCTTGTAACTCAAAATTGTAACTAAAGAATGGTTTCACACAATGGAAACAAGCCCTTTTATTCTCACTTCTACTGATTCTGATACTGCTTGCAGGAAGTGGAGACTTTCTGACATTTTCTACCTTATCATTTAAAGTGCTGAAGCATTTGGGTAGTCACTGTCTGGCAAAGGTGTGGGCCCTTAGTGACACTCTGTAGAAAATAAGTGAGCAGCTATTGGTGTATTCATTAAAGGGCTTTCCTAATGGTTGTTTGCTCAGCCAGGAGAACGGGAGGAATTGGGGCTTTTGGTAGATACTTGCTGCCTTACAGTGTGTTCCTTCTGGAGAAAATTACACTCAAATGTTGAATATTGCTTGTAAGTCCTGCTGTGCCTTCTGAGGCTCATGCTTCCTCAAACACTTTGGATGTCCTTGGATATGAGAGACTTGGGAATGCCCATTGAGTGTCTTTGGGTGTAAAGGATGGAGTCCTCATTCCATGTAACTGCAATAGCAGTGTAAGGCCCACAAGAGGAGAAATATGCAGACTTCAGAGCCCCAGCTGTGGCCATCTTTGTGCCATTGCTGAAATATCTTGGTTTCATTTGGGAGTGACACTCTAAGTAGTTGGCTTGTGACTTTCTAGGTAAGAAGGATTTTGTGAGCAGTACTGCATAGAATCACTTTCAATGTGGATGCAGTTTTCCACCCAGGTGCCTGTCTCTCAAGATTAGGTGCATGTCCCTGGAAGGCTTCCTACTTTTAGGATAAGGGAGATGTGGACAGTCTCTTTGTATAGCTGTGCTCAGAGCACATAGAGGGTGTGACACTTCTGTGCACCCCACTGATATTGCCTGTGTAAACTTATCGAGTTGCAAGGGCCTTAGCCTAAACTCAGGCTGTGTAATTGGTTCAAGGTAACCTATCTTACAACAGCAATTTTTAAATTATATTATATTAAATTGTATTCTAAGAGGAGGTAATTCATGTGCAGCTGTCTGCAGAGAAATACATGAGCTGCTGAGGGGTGCTTTAAAATACTTGGTGACTTTTGTATGGTTTGTACTGCCTGTTTCAGGACGCTTGAAAGCGATGTTCCAGCTCTGCTGACACTCATGTTTAGCCAGCTTTCATGTGTCTTGGCTGTATCTCCTCTGTGTAGGCAGTTTAGACAGAGTTTTAGGCTGTCTAGATCATGGTATTGGTAGGAATTTGCCTATTTAACTTGCTAATGATGTAACTGATACCTATGTGGCTCCTAAAAACACTCAGTAGGTAACAGGTGAGGGGATAAAAGATTGTTCTGCAGTTGAATGCTTGACATTAGAACAAGGTCTTACATAGTCAAGATTAAAAGTCGTATTACTTATGGTACTATAGAATTGTCAGCTGTTCTATTCTAATGAAAAGCTATGCAGGAGTATGTATATAGCTTAAGCTGTCTTTAGGCGTTCCATGATTTATTTCCTAAGAATTCCTGCCCTACTGCAATACAGCTTTTCTTCACAGTGCTGTCTGGCTGCCTTAACAAGTTCCTGTTACTGGGGTGGTGTGCTTGAGGAGGCTGTTGGTTGCTGATAGGAATGAGTTCTTGATGTAGTTCTTAATCTCTTCAAATTGCTGTTAGCACATTCCCAGTTGGCCTGAAACAGCAGTATTGTGCCTGGTATGCTTGACTCTTGTTAAAGAATGTGTTTTACCCCTGAAGGTAAAGGCTCAGAGGCCAATAACTTGCGTGCAAAAGCGTGGTTTTATCTGTCAAGGAAAACTTCCTTCTGAAATAAAGGAGCAGATATGATGCTTTGGAACTTGGTTGAGAGGAACTATTGACTATTCATGAAGCATGCCTCCTACAATTAAACTACTTCTCAGTTATAATAACTCTTCCTACTGACATACCAGGTTGGCAGTTTGAATGGAAGTTATTTGTACTCTGATAGCAAGTCTGCTGATAAGGCACTAAATATTGCAACATAGGTATAGGAATAAGTTGTTAAACTTGATTTTTTTTTTTCCTTTTGGGATGTTCTGCTAGTCAGAACCATTCAAACAAGGATAATTCTTCACACTTGAGTAAATGTATTCCATTTTCATGTGCTATTCTCTGAGAAGGTGCAGTCATTTAAGGTGCATTGTGCTTGCCCATTCAATAAACTAATTTGACTCTGGATAAATAGCAGTTATTTGAAAATTTGGAAAGGGGATCTTACAACTTTGGAATGAAATGGTCAGTGAGTCCACATAAGTGAGAAGTCAATCTCAAATTGGTGTCTGCAGGTCTGCTGCAGAACTTGCTTCCAGTGAGAGTGTCAGTGACTCTCATGGGTCATATTCTACTATGCTTGAGTATAGGAAAGCAGTTTCCAAACTGGCCTTGTTCTGATGTCTGACTATGGGAAATAATTTAGGAAATGGTAATGCCCTGCACATTGATCATTGAAGGGGGAATTTTGAAGAGCAGAAGTTCATGATAGCTCTTCATTGAGAATCAATCTTACTTGGATACCCTTTTTCAGTTGCAGGCTTTGCTTCCAAGTTAAAACTTAGCTATGAAATTAGTAGTGTTCTCAAATACTTGAATTGCTAACTTAGTGAATTTTTTCTTATTGAATAGCTGCAATGCATTTAGTGATAACCATTGAAATACTACTTTTAAAGGTTGGTTTTGTTTCTTCATTCAAGTGTGGGTAGCTATTGTTTGTCTCAACTAATGGCACTTATATGGATCAAAAAAAAAAAAAAAAGGAGGGAAGAAATACAAGAATTAGACTTGTAGTGAACTTAATCTACTTGGTACAAAGTAGTCCCAGATGTTCTTCCTTAGCTGTGCTTTAAACAATAGAACATGCCAAATACGAAGGTCATCTTGTTTAAATAGATTATGTTGGATCAAATCCAGCCTTTCTTTAGTTTTCTGCACTTAGCTTTAAAATGCAGATACAGGCCAGTATCCCTGCAGAACTTCTCCCTAATGTGGCAACCCTTTGTTAGTCGTATACTTCTAGAGCAAGCCTAGCTTCCTGTCTGTTTCAAAAGTTGTAGGGTTTCTCCTTAGTGCTGCTCTAGACAGATCAAATTATGAGCTGGCCCTTTATTTCTGTAAAGGCTGAACACAACATTTAGTGTATGCTTAGCTGTGGTTTCTGTAGTACGATAGTGAGGACTTGAGCAAAGCTGTGATATGCAAAGGTCTTGTGCATCTGCAGATTTCAGCCATGGTACCTACATACCAGCTGTAGTACCAACAAGCATTACAGGACTTCCTTTGCACTGTGGGCTTTGCACTTAACACCCAGTAGTGCACTGTTGGTTCAGTACTGACCCCTCACTGAACTACCAAACTTGTTACATCTTCCTCTGCTAATATGTGTCTGGAGTGTGGAAAGACATTTCCCTGAAATGCCTGCACAGAACTGCACCACAGTGATACCTAAAGAAGAAGTGTCACCTGCCTGCAGAAGGCTGAGATTTTGACTGTCTGACTGGGTAAGAAGCTTGTGAAGGCTGAGACGTATGCTCTTGCGAAGCCCAAGATAGTTAAATGCCTATTAATACTTGGACAAGTACAAAATCAGATTTGTAGTAATGTACAAATGGGGTTAGTACAGCTCAGCATCAGGGAATTCTTCCTCACCTTTCCCAAATGCTATGTCAGACTCTGGGTGTTTATTTAATGGCAGATAAGAGGTCGGTAGGGATGCTGGAATGGTTTGAACAATCTAATACATTACCTAGTTCAATTTATAGGAAGAGTGGCTGACAAATTTAGGCCAAACTTCGGTGTGCTGTAGCCAGAGAAAACTACATCCTTTAGTACTCTTACTAGCAAAATTGTATGATTTTCTAGGAGCATGTAAAAGATAGTTTATATTATAACTATTTCACTCTTTGCATTTACCAGCCTTTTTAAGGTGAGCAGCCACTTGCATTTTCATGTACATTTGAGTTTTAGGAACAGGGATAACTCCATTCAATGACATAAGTACAGAGCTGAGTAAATGTGTGGGACTTGAGCTGAGCATTCAAAAAAACATTTTTAATTTGATGTGGAGATTTGAGTGTCTGTGCTGTCATATCTGTGTTTGCAGAAAAGCATTTCATCAAGGGTCACTAACTGGGGTAAACTTCACTTTGATTTTAAGTATCCAGTTATATCACTGAATTTCTAAATTAATCAGATGTGCATTGATTATGAGGGTTTAAGTGGATAGGATTTTCTTAATCTATGTTCTGGTTGAATCATATATATAAATATTACTATTCTGGTGTACTTTAAATGGGAAAGTCCTCAAGTATTACTAAAGGTACAGAATTTGTTTCAAAAGGCATTCTCCCAAATGAAAGAATTAATTGAGGGAGAAGTTAAGGCATTTATTTACTGACTGTTTAGAAAGGCTAAAGAATATGTGGATGTTTTAATTATACATATAACAGAATCTGAAACTTCAGCTTCATGGAAGGACCAGTTTTCTAAGGGGAAACACTGGTGGCAGCAGGAGAGAGTGTGTTGGTGGAATTAACAGTGCTCAGTCCTGGCGTACAGCCACAGACAGGGCTTTTGCAGTGTCAGTAAAGGGTGAGAGGTCTGCCTCCTGAAGAAGGATTAGGCTGACAGTTTTAATGGGCAAGCTGAGCTTGTTTGGTGATGAAAAATTGGCAAGTTCTTTTGTGCTCCTAGCTCCTGCAGTTATTCCAGCTCTACTGATGGGCAGCTTAGTTTTATGCTGGGTTAGTAAATCTCTTGGATCATGACATCTCTGAGGACAAGAGCCAGCACAAACCTGCAGGTGGAATATGCTGTGGGCAGAGAGAAGTAGGACAGCTGGCAGTCTTGTAATTTTGTGACGTCAGGAAGCTGTATCTGTTCCTGTCTTATTTATAGCAAAATTGACTACATTGAGTTCTACTAATCTGGTGTAGACACAAGACTGAAGTGACAACCAAAGTAGTTTTTTTGCAAATCCGTCATTTCTCTTGAGTACTTGAAAGCCTTTTGGCTTAATTTGAGCCCTTGTTTTTTGTTTGCTTTTTTTCAGATTCTTTGTAGACTGAGTAATATTAGTAAAGAATTGAACTATTAAACTTCTACCACCATACCAAATTCTCGTACCATAGCTACAGTTTGCACTGTATGAAGGACTTCTGTGATCCTGGTTGGTCAAAGAGGAATTCAGGCCATTGAAATCTATTCGTTTTTAGCTTTTCAGTTAAATTATGAACTTGACTCTAAACTGGTCAATTAAAACATCTTAATGATAACTTACTGTTTATTACTGTAGTAGTTGCCAATGACTACTGTGGTAGAAGTGCATAGAGGTTCAACCTAAAGCATACCTTAAGTTACCAACATATGGGATGCAGGATTTAAGGTTATCCTGACTCACCTGGCTAGAAGCTTGAGGTTCCACATGCAGCAGATCATGGTAACAGGTATTGAGGACTACTGAATCATCAAGAGCAAAGAATGGAGTATTACTGTATTGTGAGAGTTAGTCCCTGTATGAAAACTCTTCCCATTTTGTGCTCTCGGATCCAGTAACTCAGGACTCTGGTCTTGTTTGGGCTTTTTACCGAGGGCTCCAGCAAGCTTTGGGTTGTTTAATCTGTTGTTTGTGCTCTTCTGTAATTTCTTCACAGGATTGAGTGGGACAAACTTCTGGAGAATGTGCATTGTTTGATCATAAGTGTGACAAAAACTGACAAGCAGGAAGCTTATGTACTCAGGTAAGGCACTGGCTCATTCTTTTAGTCCCTGGGAGGGAAAAAAGTGAAAGCTCTCATATGTGATTTGCTTGTCTGAGAATTCAGTCTTGGGTTGATGGCTACAACTTGCAGGGATCTCCTGCTCAGAGGTGCAAATTTCTTCATAGCTGTGTTTGTCTTTTCCTTTAACCAAAAGGATGGACAGAGCTGTGGTGGCATCACTTAATTTTGTCCATGGGTAAATAAGTGTCCCCAATACAGAATTTCAATATTACTTTAGCAGAATAGGCTATAGGTGTCACTTATAGATCAGCAAAAAAGCCTTATTTGTAGATCAGCCTTAATTGCACATAATACAATCAAGTGGAACAACTCTTGCAGCTGACCTAAGGCTATCTGTAAAACTGTAGCTTTCCTGGAACCCTGGAATTTTTGTTATGTGTGCTGCAGTTAGTTGTAAGGACAGTACTTTTGCCATGTGTTTTTCATCTTGCAAAATACTTTCTTGCTTTTTCTACATGAACTTTACAGACACATTTGACATTCTCTGGTTTACTTCAGATTACAAATACTGAAGTTTTTATACTCTAAAAGACTGTCTTGGGGGCTAGGTTGTGCTAAGAGCAAGATAGTCAAAGAAGCAGTGTTCAAGTCTTGTTTCTTCAAGCTTCATATATTAAAACAAAATTCTGAAAAGAGTAACAAATTGCACTGCATCCTGGATGAATTTTAACCTTGATTTTGAATTTGTAAACAGCATTTCAAATCGAGTTACTTAAGCTAATTTTTACTTCCGTTGTTTACACCTGATGAAAACATACTTGTTTAGCATGTTTAAATGTTCTGGATGTGGTATCAATGCCCGTCTCCCCTTCAGCTGGGCTGTAGTTAAGTATCTGACTTAGTTTATGTATAGTTCATTTCTGTATCTTACTTATGAGGCTTATATAGCTCTGCCTGTGTACCCACTCCACAGCATGTTTGTATTTCTCAGATAGTTTGAGGGTGTCTCATGTGCCTTTTCCTCTAGTGTGACAGCTCTGTAATATCATGCTTGGAGCAGGTGTTTGTTTTGGGAAATCGTAGCAGCTCTCAAATGTTAGCTGCATTCTGTCGATTTGATCTATTTGCTATATGTTTGTGCCATATGCTGAGTGCTCACTTAGGGTAATAATGCATTTGGCTGGGATAAGGACCAAGACCTAACAACTCCCTCCTGGATTGTTTTAAGTAGACCACTTAATATATTCTTACCACCTCTTTTACAGTGAGAGTAGCATGTTTGTCTCCAAGAGACGTTTCATTTTGAAGACGTGTGGTACCACCCTCTTACTGCAAGCACTGGTTCCCCTGTTGGAGCTTGCTAGGGAGTACAGTGGGTTTGACTCAATTCAGGTAAGGTGTCAGAATTCTTCCTTGGAATGTACAAAAAGCTTTTTGCTGCTATTTCAAATTCACTCTTTTTATTGAATATTCTGAAACTTGGACATTTATGTATGCTTCCCATAATGGGAAGACTGTAATGTAAGATTGCTCTGCTGCAGCAGTTGCCCTTTTGTTTGTCTCTTGGTGGGTGCTAGGTAACAAATGCTATTGAGCTGAGTTACTTAAGAGTAACTGTGCCTAGGCTGTCTAGTGGAAAGCAAGTTTGTAAGTAGGCTGTCTCCTGAAGCTTAGAAATTCAATTAGGAATAACCCTGTGCTTCTGAAATGGGAATACAGTAGCAGTGTTTTGACAATGAAAACTTAGGTCCTGTTAAAGTTCATGGTAAATGCTTGCATTTTTCTAAATTCTTAGATTCAAGGTGGATGGGTAACACTCAATACCTAAGATGCACCTTTATTTTTTCAGAGCTTCTTTTATTCACGTAAGAATTTCATGAAGCCTTCCCACCAGGAGTACCCACATAGGAATTTCCAGGAAGAAGTAGAGTTTCTTAATGAAATTTTCCCAAGTAAGTTGATGAAACTTCAGCAAAGTTGGGTAAAGGGTTGATGTTAAGTGAGAAGTGATGAGCAGTACAATAGGTACAGGCTGTGGGGCCAAGAATTCAGCGGTCCTTGCATGAAAGTCAAAAGCTATAAATACTTATTCTCTGGATTTCTGATACTAGCTTGCCAAGATCAAAATTTAAAGCTTGACATTTAGCACCTTGTCTAAACTGGGGTCATCTTCATACTGCCAATCACTCTGCAGGGTTCTGAAAGCCATATTAAAAAGCTAAGATAGTAATTTAAAGTAATACTCTGAAGAAAAAGGTGGGCTTTTCTCAGAAGTTATTATGCTAAAACTTGAATTTAAGCATTTAATACAGTTTAAGACTACAGGAAGAATCTTAAATTTTAAAGTGACAGGCTTTTGAAAGAATATGGAAGCTGTGTACTCATCTGAGTTACTTGAAAATAAATTATAATCATAAATGCATTTAATAGCGGCTTTAAGAGTACCAGGGTTTCTCTCTGTGCATAGCTATACTGTAATATCAACTTCCTGATAGTAGCCTCTTAGCTGGGGTGTCCAGACCCACTTCTGAGGAAGCTTGCTTTTCTAATTATTAACTTTGCATCCCTGAAGTTAAATGCATGGTTATTTGATACTGCTGCTGACTGCATCAGTGAACTTCAGTGGGGTTCTGTAAAAGTCCCCTATCTTTAAATAGAAATAAATATAATATTTTACATAAATGCTCAGCTGTGGTATGTTAACTGGAGGCTTTTTGTCTTGTCTAGATGGAGCAGCTTATTGCATGGGGCGTATGAACTCTGATTGCTGGTATGTATGTGAAGAGTTTGAAGTCTTTACAGTAGAACTTGGTGCTGTCAATATGTGTTACATGCTTGATTTGTGCTTTTTGTAGGTACCTGTACACCCTGGATTTCCCAGAGAGTCGGATATCCAATCAGCCTGATCAGACACTGGAAATTCTGATGAGTGAGCTTGACCCAGTAGTTATGGACCAGTTCTACATGAAAGATGGTGTTACTGCAAATGATGTCACTCATGTATGTTTGCTTGAAAACTGAGCATTTTGGGGAATGGTGGAAATTGGGCAACAAAATGCTTCATTCGCTTAACTTTTAATACAAGGTTTATTTTGTGGTAAGAGAGATGCCGTAGAAAGTGTCAGGTTAATACTTAGGGAGGAAAATGGATTTAATCCAAGAGTGTTTTGGGGAATATAACTTCCATGTTTTCAGTGCCCTTCCTTTAGTGGAAACAGAAATATGCAGTGCTTTGGGTGAAGGGATGCTTTTACTCTGAGGAACGTAGGAGTGGGAACAAAACCACAATTTGAGTAACTTTCAAGGATGTAGAGTACAAGGAGTAAGGCTTAGACTGGAGATAAGGAAAGCAAAGGTTAAGTAGGTGTTGAAATCAGGGTTAAATCAGGGAGCCATTTGGATGAGGGGAAGGGCAGATTTGGGGTATAAGCATAACTTGCTGGGTTTGCCTCCTTTATCCAGATGGGAAGTCATGTGACATGAACTAGTTTTCCTGACAAGTACACTGACTTCGTCTTGTTTTCCATCTTAGGCTTTGATTCTCACACTGTATTTGCTATTGAGATTTGGCCGTAGCTCAGGTACTGTGTGGTAAATCAAAACGCTTGGGATTCCACTTCTTCCTAGAGTATAAACTAGTATATCCTTACTCTGGAATAAGTGTGAACAGCCTTCACTTCGTGGATAGTGGTTGAAGAGAAGCTCCACTTTCCATTTCTGCAGCAAAAGCAAATATGTTTTGGAGTTCTAAGCTGTTTCCTTGTCTTGGATGGGTACAGCTGGGCTCTGTAAGAGGCAGTGTGATAGCTTGCCTGCAGCCTGTCACTGCCAGTGATACAGTGACAGGATGCAAACAAGGTCATCTACAGTGGTTCATGTAATCAGACTGACTTGTAATTGGGAGAATTCTGGTGTCCTCTTTGCTAAATAGATGTTCATTCTGCCTTTGACGTAAATCTAAACAAGTGTTATAAGGATGCATGATAAACAGAGTTGTTTAACTTTGTTTCAGATGAGTGGAATTCGTGACCTGATACCAGGTTCTGTTATTGATGCTACAATGTTCAATCCTTGTGGGTATTCAATGAATGGGATGAAATCGGATGTAAGTTTTGCACTCATTAATAATTAGCATTGGTAAATAAAAAGAAATAAATATTCGGGGGTAATAATACCTTATTTTGTTTTTCAGGGAACTTACTGGACTATTCACATCACTCCAGAACCAGAGTTTTCTTATGTTAGTTTTGAAACAAACATAAGTCAGACCTCTTACGATGACCTGATTAGAAAAGTTGTAGAGGTTTTCAAGCCAGGAAAATTTGTGACAACCCTCTTTGTTAATCAGGTGAGTTTTCTTGCATTAGCTTATCAGATATAAGATAGACATATAGACACAAATGAAGCAAGGCTAGAGATTTTTACTGGAGATTAACAGTTTACAGTTTGCCTCTATAGTTGAGGGGTAGTTTCTTTGGAAAGTAAAAATACTCTTCAGTTGTGCTATGGCATAAATCTGATCTTCAGAAGACTTCAGAAACAGTAAGATGCAGCATCCCAGTCCCAGAATTCTACTGACATCTTATGTAGTTCTGTATAGGTATAATTTCTTGCCTTGGCATTTTTCTGGATTTGCCTGTAACTGTCAGTTGTAGAACACCTGCTCTTAATAGTGTTGCTCTCAGCTAATCATCGAACCACAAAATTATTTGGGTTGGAAGGGACCTTAAAGATCATCTGTTTGCAACTCCCTGCCATGGGCAGGGACACTTTCCAGTAGACCAGGTTGCTCAGCGCCCCATCCAACCTGACCTTGAACACTGACAGGGGATGGGACATCCACAACTTCTCTGGGCAACCTGTTCCAGTGTCTCGCCACCCTCACAATGAAGATTTTTTTTTTTTTCCCTAATATGTAATTTAAATCCACCCTCTTTCAGTTTAAATCTATTACCACTTGTTTTACCACTACATGCTCTGACAAAAAGTCCCTCTCCAGCTCTTGCCAGTACCCTTAAGATACTGGAAGGTGCTTTGAGGTCTCCCCAGAGCCTTCTCTTCTCCAGGCTGAACAACCCCAGTTCTCTCAGCCTGTGTCCATAGGAGAGGTGCTCCACCCCCCCATAATTGTTCACAGAACAGCAGTACCGTATGTAGGGAGCAGAATCACTGCTTGGGAATGAAGCTTTCTGCACCACTGTCAGGAAGATTTTCCAAACGTGTTAAGTAAGAACATATATGAAATGCAGTGTGCTAATTCATCTCTAAATGACAGTTTTAAAAGTAACTTTCCTTTTTTTTTTTTGTTTTCTAGAGCTCTAAATGTCGCACAGTATTTTCCTCTGCCCAGAAGATTGAGGGGTTTAAACGTCTTGATCACCAGATTGCCCAATTCAGTGATTATAATTTTGTTTTCACCAGTTTTACAAAAAATCGCCAGCAACAGCACAGTTGATTAAGAATGAAGAAAAAGCGCAAAAAGAAATCCCATATAGAAGGTGGTGGTTGCTTTCTAGTTAATGATTCAGGGGGCCATGCTTTCCACTCCCACCACCTTGTAGTTGTGGAAAGCCCTAGGTGTAATCATAGTATAACCATTTTGAATTGTATGCATTATTATATCAAGGAGTTAGATATCTTGCATGAATGCTCTCTTCTGTGTTTAGGTACTCTATGCCACTCTTGCTGTGAAATTGAAGTGCATGTAGAAAAATCTTACTGTATGAAACTTTACAACACTTGTAAAAATGATTCAGGTAGAATTACACACAGTATAGTTTTTCTCCAAGTATCACCAAAAATTCCCCACAGACAAGGCTTTCGTCCTCATTAGACTTCAGCCTCAACCTACTCACTGTGGACAGTTCTCTGTTAAATTGTCACTCTTTTTTTTAATCTATGTTGTGATTTCAGTCTAAAACAGTTTTTGATGAACTTCTATGATTTCTAATGAAACTGATTCCTAATTAACACTTTAATGTTTGGAGAAAGTTCTTAAAACAGTTACAAATTGTTTTGCTACTACAGGTGGTGGTTGATTTATTTTTAAATCAGACTGACTTTTCATACTCTAATAAAGCTTCTAGGAATTTGCTCAGCTCTACTGTAGAACTGGGCTAATGCATTGGTCTTTCACCTTTAGTAACGTGGGTATCGGTACTAGTGCAGGCTAAATTTTGTCTCACCTTAATGGTCATTTGTCTGTCCACATCCCGGAGCTGTCACACCGCTACGCAATGGCAGAATTTGATGAAGGTCCGAGACTTGACAGGGGAAGAGCTGAGCCAGGCTTCAAGTGCTTTGGTGTAATTGTGTGACAGCTTTGCAAAGTGCAAGTTGATATTGGCAGTGGGCATTTTCTGTCCTAATCACCTGTTACGTCAGAACAGGAAGCTCCTGAGCCCTGACAGGTAGGGCTAGTGGAGGAGTGGAATTTGCCAGTCTGGGTGCGCTGATTGGTTTGGATTATTCTCAGTAAAACCTGTGACCTGCCACTTCGGACTGTAAAGAGTGCTTCTAAACTGGTCCAGTGTCACTTCATTTTGTTGTTCCAAGCAAAGCTAATGCCTCTGTCTTGTGACAGTCCTGTGATGTTGTGCATGTGACTTATGTTGTACTTGATTGTTGTGACTTCATCTGTTTTTTCCTCCTAATTGCTAAGGTGGTTCCTCTTACTGTGACTTGAGGGCATTAAGTGAGGGTATAGAACAAGAACTGTCTGGGACACCTGGACAGAAGTGAAGAAGAATGCTATTCATGGAGCATGAATAAGTGTGTAATTCAAAGTCACTTTAATGAGTATTGACTAAAATGCGGGCTTTGAAAAGTTGGCACACTTTCAGCTATGTTTGTTTGCAAATACTGGGATTTTAACAGCTGTGAGACCAGCATGTCAACAACAAAATTGAGATTATTTTTCCCCTCTTGTCCTTGCAATGTTTTGACTCTTTCTGGTTTGATGCAATGGTTCTTTTGTTCCTTCTGTATTTATAAATGAAGCACTTTTTCAGTGCTTCTAAACTAAAGTCTGCTTGGTTAGAAATCAAGTGGTTGGAACATTTTGATGATTTTTTTTAAGCATATTATTGATGTTCTTTACCAATGTTATCAATTACATGCTGTAAATGGCACTAATGCTTTTTGGTGTTAATATTGAGGACCAATATTTCAATGGGGTTTTATTTGTTCTTGCATTGTCCCAATTGTTCTGACTTTTTTTGGCTTGAGGTCCTTTAAGTAGACTGAAGATCCCTTTTTGAGTAATACCGAAAGAATGCATCTTACAAAAAGAAGCATAAGCCTCGTCTATGAAAATGAAAGCTGTTGAACAGGTTATTGTACTATCTGGGTGATCAGGATGGGGGGAGTATGGTGTTTATAATTTCTGTGGTGTTAGACTTTGATCATTTAAAAATATCTGTACCACAACTTAACGCTTCAATAAAAGTTCGCTTAAATTGTTTGTAGTGATGATCTAGCAATTCTATCCTTCACTCTCTTCATTCTTTATGGTACCAAATGCTTTAATTCTGGAATAGATTTGTGTCCTTACTGCCCTAATTTGCTCCTGTAGGGGATGTGTCTCAACACACTGGCAGTTTAAAATGAGGCAGCATGTGAAATGAAGCCAAGTGAAAATGTTACGCTCTTCTTGAAACTAAAACTGTTTTTCTAAATGAACTAAAAAAAAATTCTGCATTTAACCTGTATCTTTTTCTTGAGCATTAAATATTCTAAATAGCCTTCTGAATTAAGACAACTGCTTCTAAGTAACAAATTGGCATGCATTTATGCACTTAAGCTTAGACTGGCTTTGAGAGTTCAAGGTGAGATTTATCTCTTAAGGTAAAGTAGGCAGGTACCTAATCTAGATAGTAATCTAGACCAGAAGCTAGAGGCTAGTAATGTCAGTGCTAAGCAGATGCAGCCAGCATGATTGAAAATTCATTGAGTTCATGTGGTAAGTCCTACAGGAAGAGCAGCTGCAGTTTAATCATACCTGCAAAGCTCCAGCAGTGCTGATATCCCCCAGAGTCACCTAAGTATTGTGTTGGTATTGGAGATCTAAAACCTTTAAATGTAGTCACCCAGAACCTTATCTGTGATGTTACATGTCTCTAATGGTGTTCTGGATAGTAAAGAGTAACTTGTAGTTATTTCAAGTACTTTAAGACTTTTTAAAAAGCCCAACAAACTCTGAGAATAAAAAATTCCAATTTGCAGCATCAAGAGATCATGTTTTAGCAGTGTCAGGTGTGACAAAGTAGCAGTAATCTACCTCTGAAGGGTACTGATGGAGCTGGTGAAATAGCTTGTCAAACCACTTTTAATTATTTAGCAGCTCTCCTGGTTAACTGGAAAGGTCCCAGTTGGCTGGAGGGTAGCAAATGTGATGCCCACCTACAAAAAGCTCCACAAGGAGGATCTGGCAGCTTTGTTGCTAGGGAAGGTCATGGAGCATGTGATACTGAGCACTGTCACACAGCATATACAGGACAATTGGGCCCAGCCAGCATGTGTTTGTGAAAGACAGGTCTTTCACAAGACCTGTCTTATGATTGACCAACCTTCTCCATCTATGGCAAGCTGACCCATTCAGTGGATGAGGGAAAGGTGGATGGTGTCCCTCTGAACTTCAATAAATCCTTAGATGCTGTGTCACAACATACTGGACAAACTGGGTGCACTGTTTGCTGGGTAAAAAAACAGGCTGGGTCATCAGACCCAGAGAAGGGGGTGTGTGCAACATCCAGCTGGTGGCTGGTCTCCAGTGATGTTCCCCAGGGCTCAGTGTTGTGGTTGCAAAGCTGGTGCTCATCCAGTGGCAGGCAGGGGGGGATCTTTAAGGTTCCTTCCAATCCAAACCATTCCATGATTCTCTATTAGACTGTGTGGGGATGGAGGGGATGGGCAGACTGAAGGTAGCATGACTGGGGCAGGAAAGAGCATTAGGCAGTTCTGTGCCTGAGCACTCATGCCCTTTCAACATGGGGCAGAAAGGGAGATGCTGACACCAGCGCTGGTACCAAGCCACTTGAATAGGCACTAAAAACCAGTGTTCTTCAATCCTAGATCTTTACTGTGGTGTGTTGATGCCAAAGAGAAGACACTGCTCTGGTACTTATGTCTGGGTGGGATGACTCTAGAAACTCCACTGGCTGTCAGTCTGGCTGCTGCTTTGGTGGTGCAGGATAATGTGTTGGCTGAAATGTTGAAGCTTGCCAGCTGGGATTGTGTAAACTCAGGTTTCCCTGGTGATAATCCCAAAAGCAATGCCACCAATATCTAAATGCAAAAGGCTTGGAAATAATGCTGAGGGTATGCTCCCAAGGTATTTGAACTTAACTGTTCCATTTTCTTCTATTGATTGTTATATACTCTACTTACAATAGTGCTGTTATATTTTAAAAAATTAAGCAGGCCCTAGAGAGTCTTGTTTCTGCAGCTGCCTAAAAGCCATATCTTTATATAAATTTTACATTCTCTATAATATGCTTAGTTCTGCCTTTGGCAACTGCCATTAATTTTAAATATATGTGTACAAGTGAAATATGTACAGTCACTTTTAGGAGCAAGACCAGACACATGAATACCATAAGCTCAGCATTTCTCATTCCTGGATTAGCCAGAACATGAACACACATTTTTGTATCATGTAATTCCTAATGCAGGCACTTTACCTAATCCCTAACTCTTAATTATGTCATTTATAGCCTTGCTGTTATTTTCCACACATCTTTTTCCACTAGACTGCCTTGCTCCAAGCTCTTTCCAGCCTGGCCTTGAACACTTATAGGGATGAGGCATCCTCAACTTCTCTGGGCAACCTGTTCCAGTGTCGCACCACCCTTGCAGTAAAGAATTTCTTCCTAATACCTAATCTACACTTTTGCTCATTCAGTTTTCAGCCATTCCCCCTTGTCCTGTCACTACATGCTCTTGTAAATAGTCTCTCCCTATCTTTCTGGCAGGCTCCCTTCAGGTACTGGGAGGCTGCAGTTAGGTCACTCAAAGCCTTCTCTTTTCCAGGCAGTAAATCCAAATTTTTACAGCCTTGCCTCACAGGAGAGGTAACACATCACTAATCATCTTGGTGTCCCTCCTCTGGACTTGCTCCAACAGGTCCATGTCCTTCCTGTGCTGGAGGCCCCTGTGCTGATGCAGCCCTGCAGGTGGGGTCTCACCAGGGCAGGGCAGAGGGGCAGAATCCCCTCCCTTGCCCTGCTGGCCACGCTGCTTTGGATGCAGCCCAGGACACGTTTGGCTTTCTGGGCTGTGAATGCACATTGCTGGGTCATGTCCAGCCTCTCACCCACCAGCAGCCCCAAGGCCTTTTGGGAGGACTGCTTTGATCTCTTCATCCCCCAATCTGTTCCCAGATTGATATGACACAGGTCCAGCACATTGCACTTGGTCTTCTTAAACCTCATAAGATTCCCACAGACCCATTCCTCAAGCTTGTCCAGGCCCCTCTGGATGCATCCCATCCTTCAGGTGTGTCAACTGCACCACTCAGTTTTGTGTCACCTGCAGTTTTGCAGAGACTGCGCTCAATCTCTTCATCCATGTCATTAAAGAAGGTATTAAATAAAACTGGTCCAAATATGAACATCCAATATTACCCTCTGCATTAGAAAGGTGTGAAGTTCTGTGTCACACTACAACACGAAATAACTCACGCTCTTATACTAAGATTAAAAGAGTAAAAGGAAGTAACTTTTATTTCTGACCTTGCAATATATAAAATTCTAAAAGTGACAGTGGATTGGAGGATGAAATTGCCACCTCTCCAACTACACTGGTCAAACCAATAGTCCATAAATTCTCTCCTCCCCCAAAATGAATGCAAACCAATAATTATTTACATGAACAGCATGTGAGAACTCTAGTAGAAATATCTAAACATCAGAAGGTATAGAAAACTTTTAAAAGAACTTTAAAACTTCTAAAAGAACAGGGTGACAGTTCTGGCTTGAGTTTACAAGGTAGCCAGAGAAATGGAACTTTCAACTCTTAATTCCACTAGAATTGGACTTCTGGCTCCACTGTCTAATTTCCATCTTCAATTTCATTGCTTTACTGGGCAAAACTAAGTATTTGGTACTTGTTTTACACTATTAAAACTGCTGCACCAACAAAGCCATAGAGACACAAAGAAAAACTAGCATAGGATTGAACAGAGTTGAAAGTTGCAGTTACAGGACTAAGTTTCATCTTCCTCTCTGTGTGTACAGGAGTTACACAGATGTAAAAGAACAAGACTAAATGTTCCAAATCCATGGTTGTTGCTCAGAAACTTGGAGCAATTTGGTGCCTCTTCATCATCTGCTTCTTCCAGAAGAGGCACCGGCCTCTGTGCCTGCCAGAGATTATTTATTGAAACACACCATATGACAGCTCCATCAACACACCAGCCACTGTAGCTTTACAGCCATCTCCAGTCCCTAAATTTGGACTTGTTTCTTTCAAAGAGGAACTTGCTAAGTACCTGTCAGCTTCACTAGATTCATCTTTAACAGCACTGACCTTAAAAGTTAGGAAATATTTAGCCAAATACAAGGTCAGATTTCAAATACAAAGTTAGAATCCAAGCAATAAAAAGGTAGATTAAACAAAAGGATTATTTCTTAGCTGCTGTGATGTTTTGCAGCCAGAACCCCTAACAGCCTAGGCAGCAGTAACACATGTATTCCATGCTATTTCAGGATGAAACTAAAATCTAACCTGAGGGCCTAAGCCCTTGGGGCTGTTGTCTAATGGTAACCCTATTCAAACTCTCTTCTTTGTTAAAGATGCTTCTCTCCTGTTTTTATTTCATAGTGCTGTTCTAAAGGCAAGATAGTGCTGTTGCATTATCTTAGAGGAGAGGGAAGAATGTGTGTTTGTTCAATTATTGAAGTATCCTCAATACTGTTACAATATCCTGCAAGACATGTATCATCAGGTCTACTCATTGTATGTTCACTTGATTAGGCTTGGAGACTTGGATTCTTTCTAGGATGCATTTTTCCTAAAGCCACATTATCAGCTACATTATAGGTAGGATGTTCTATCCAAACAATCTCTCTTACAGCCCAAATTTGCCAGTTTCAAGGGTTCTTACAGACATGTATTTTTCAGGTAGTGCAGAAGTTGTTTTTTCATCTTATTTGATGCTCTAATATTTAATTGTTTCTAATTCTCAAATCTTAAAATCTTATTTAGAGTGAAAATCTGATATAAAACCAAAAGTATCGATGAAGTTACTGATTTAAATAAAGGCCTGATTTATTTAGTCCCCTAAACTGTTGGGAAATATGGGGGGTGGGGGGAGGCTTAGAAGAAGAGGACAGAAAATAAGAAAATTACTCATTCCCCTTACAGAAGGTATATTTTCCCTAGTGTGCTGTAGTGAAAGCTGGCATATATAACAAGAAGATAAAGCTGCAAAGACTTCAGGATATAATTGCTGAGGTTACAGTGCCTACAAGTGAAGGATACCGAGCACAAAGCTGATGAGGCGAGTAAAAGCAGTAAAGCAAACAAACAGCCAGTGTTGTAATTGTCTGTGCTCTTGATTAATATTGGTTTTAATGTTAGTATTTCATTGGTTCAGCTGTGCTTGCACTGGTTTTAGGCAGATAATCAACTGTAAATTCATAGGTTTTAATGTTCTAGTTTTAAGCATGGTAAGAAGTTTATTTGTAGTTGTACTCTGTTGTTAAGTGCCATGACATGAAAAAGCTGAATTTATATTTGTGCCTTTCAGTTCTTCCATTTAGTGTGCTGCTAGATAACAGGAAGATATATTTTCTGATTACCTGCTCTCTTAACATTGTAATCTCTTAAATACTTCATTCCTGAAATATTTAAACTATGCAGACCACCCAGAAGGGCTCAGCAGAGAAGTTTCAAACCAGTAAATTTCTCTTCTACTGCTCATGTTACTATGTCAAGCAGTTGGTAAGAAATGAATCAACTACTTAAAAAAGCTATCCTGTTTGATTTTTCACAAAGAGAATAGTCCAGAGACACACAGAGATCATATTTAAACCAGCTTTAATAAAACTGTCTTTACTCCTTTTTTAAGAATCATAATCCTAGCTATTCTTACTGAATTTGGGTAACTGCCATCTCATTGAGCCACTGCTCAATTTCTTGTAGTAGTCAAGGCAAATTAATAGACAAAAAAATAGATGGTTACAGAAACAGATGTTCAGTCCATACTGAATATCTCAAAATATTCAGTTTTTTTCAGTTTATGTGATGTCAACTGAAGAAATTTTTACAACCTCTGTATTCCATGTGTAATACACATTTTAGATACAAAGTAAATACACACTGTTATATATTTATATATAATTATGGAAAACTATAAATGACACCTAAAAAATAAGTAATTCTAGACTACTATTTTTGTAGCAGTTCCTCAAGTTTTATTATTTTGGAATCCTTTATTTTCAAGATTGTTTAAGACTCCATAGGCACTTTGAATTATTTTGATCGCTCTATCTGCAAATCTAACCAAATAGCACTCTAGCAGTGGAGCCTGAGCTCTGAGACAGTGTGGTGGGAAGTTTCTGTTGTTCCAGGAGCCATACATCCCATGCACTTTCTTAGTGGGCCTCTAGCCATCCACAGAAAGGTATATTTTAATGCGTTGAATATGGGGTGAAATGGGAAGTTTTTAAGTCAGGCCTTTTTGCAGATGCTGGATCATTCCTTCTGCTACCTCAGGGACCCTACTGGAATCAGTGGAATGGTTACTTGTATGCTGAGGAGAAATGTCACATGCATCTCCCCCCTAAAAGGATGTTCTGTTCCATACAAAAAAAAAAAAAAAATCCATGCAAGATTTTACTGTACTGATAAACAGCCTGGAATACGCTTAAATCTGATGTAATCTGAAACCACACATGAAGAGAGACAACTGTCTCTTTACATGCTTTAAGGACCAAGTGGGAAGGAGATGTGACCTATAGGATTTCTTCTAGAGACCTGGGCTGCTAGTGAGTTATGAGGATTGCATGCAGGAATGGAAGTGCTTACTCTTTTCACAATCCTGTTAGCCAGTTATACAGCATGGAAATAATGGAATTTACTTCGTTTCACAGAGGCACCAGTGGCAACTAGAATGTTAGAAAAATTGGTAACATGGAGAGGCCGAGCACAATGATCCTTCATTGGTAGTTACCCTAAATCCACAGTATTATGAGGATTCTTTTGATTATATATATATTCTAAATCAGGTCAAGAGATTTGAACTACTCACCCTCTTCTGAGTAACCAAAATGACACTGATTAAAGACACCAGTGTAAAGAATGAATAGTGTAGAAGTTGAATATTTTTTGAAGCTTTTGCTGTCTCCAGCAGTGAAAATACTCATCATAGTATCTCTTGTTTCAGTGCTGGATTAGGATTAGTTTTATAGTTCCTAAAATTCTTGAGCACAAATTCAGGGCTGTTGCCTGTTAATTCTGAGCTCATTAGAGAAACTGAAGGAAAAGAGAGATGTTGGCAGTGACCACTGCTCCTGTCAGCAATGCCAGATCTGGCCGTTCTGTAGCTCTTGCCAAGCACACAATCCCTTGCCCAGACTGGTCCAACGCTGGTCTTTCCAGCAATATCCTTCCATCTGGATTGCTCCCAAAATGAAGATGACAGAAGGGTATTTGTAATGCTTTGCCTTGCCTTTTCTGGTTTCCAGAGTGGTACTGGCTGGATAAGCTTAAAGGAACTGAAATGGTGCCAGTTACACATCATTATGTTTTAATACACTGAATGCAAGGGGGAGCAAGTCTAAAGTGTTACTCTAGCTTCTACAAGGGGAAAAATTCTCCTGCTTCCAAGGGACTGGGCATGCTTTCATGCACAGTGGAAGTGTACAATATTCTATAACTACTACTTAAAGACAGAAAGTTTTGGGGTTTACCATAATACCTTCTTAAAAATTATCCTCTTCAAAATTAAAGTATTTTTGTATCTTAAAATTGGTACCTGGTGGTTTTTTCCGAAGTACATATGTATTTAAATGGCAACATAAACTTCTGTTTGTCTTCTTTGCAAGTGGATTCTGAGCCCATGGTAGATATTAATGATTGACCTTATGGCTAAGATGTTTAAGTCTGCCATTTGGATGTCATGTTCAATCCTTTAAGGAGGATAAAGCAAAAATATTGGATTAAAATACAGATATGACAGTATAAATTTATGGGCATCTTCTCTCATCTCCTATAATTTTGATGCTCAATTACAGTATGAGGACCCTGGCAGATAAAGCAGTACTTAATAGCAATCTTCTTTTGAAAAACTCATGTGGCACATGTTCAGATGAATGTACTTTAGCATCAGTCACCATCCAATCAATAACCTTTTATTCAGTATAAGCTACTCAGAATGGAAAAACTGAAAAAAAGTTATGAAATTAGTTATAAAAGAAGGTGTTAGAAGGTGATGCGCTGGGGATGTAGTACAAATGCAACACATGCTTGTAAGAGCAGAAATAGGAACAGAAAGTCCTGAATTAATTATGTGTAGAGGGTATTTATGTGTTGCTACTGATTGTAAGAGATGATCCTTAGTTTAAACAACTTGTCTTCAGAATCTTCAAGAGAGCAAATAAAGAGAGCTAAAAAAGTCAATGCATCAGAATTCAGTATTTTCCATTTTCATGATAGACTTGTATAAAGTGCCTCAAGTCTATCTACCATTTGGAAACACCTATGAGGAAATATAAATTATTCTCCTGTAAGAGCAGATCTCTACAGAAAAAAAAAAAAAAATAAAGAGCATTTCAGCAGTAAGTGCTGCTGAGGCATTTTCAGACAGCTAATAACTTCCTCCAGAGCTGCCTAGGTTCCAATTTGGAATTTGAGCTGACAATTGTATCTCCCTCTTGATTGCTTGCTGGGAAGAAAACATCCATGCTTCACTGCAAATGTAAGTAATAAAGGATAGTAAGGTCTTCAAGCCTTAAAGGTAATAGATCTTTGGTTTTTTAAAAAAATGCCTACCTGCTTTTCCAGGGATTAAAAAACCCCAACAAATTAAAATTATTATTTTTTAAAAATAATCTGTCCTGATATATGTTCAAAGTCAAAATTGTACGTTCATACATGTTGAAAATATCATGACCTTACTGCAAGCTAGATGAGACAATTGTCAGCAGTGAGTTTATTTTCTTACGTAAAAGTGAACATTTCATTTACAGCAGCTATAAAATTATAGATAAACTCTTTTACACTTCATCTCCTCCTGACCTGCATTTCTGACTAGCTTACAGAGACTGCCATTTATTTGCTCTGTTCATGCTTTGAGTCAGCTGGACATAAGTAAGATCAGCTTCTTTCCAGAAATCATGCAGCCACATTAGCACAGTTCTGAGCTCAAACTAACGTATTCTGTTTCACAGCCAGCCTTATTAACTCAGGTTCAGCAACACACAAATCACAGCTACACAGCTGCTACACTGGCTGGCTCAGGGCACAGGCAGAGTGAACCTGTCACTGTCTGCACCCATCCATGTGGATGTATCCTCAGATGACCCTAGGCACTGTGTGCTATAACAAAAGCTAGTTTTAGGAATTGGTTCTCCAATTAATTACATTTTAATTGCATAATACAAACTATACTGGAAATGGAGTGATGAAATCTTACAGGATATGGTAACTTGAGTTTTTGTCAACATCACCACAACAGTGTGCTGCCTAAGCTGGTCTATGAACTAACTTGAAAATAGAGGCAAGACGTGGTCAGTGGGTCAGTGCATTGGCTTTGCACGCAACTCCTCAAAATTACTTTTCCAGTAGCTTTAAAGTTTTAAAAGTCACTCACAATACTTTTCAGTCTTCCTACAGAGAATTCTCAAAAAGCCCAATAACAGCCTTTTCCAAGTACTGATCCCTTTGTGAGTAAAAGTAGTAATTGTAGGCATACCAAATGTCATGATATGTTAAGTGACAATGGGGACTTCACAGGGATTATCACCTCTTGGGTTTTTATCTGCTATCATTTATCTACTGTGCTGTATTCCTGTGCTTCTCTGTAAAAGAGAGAGTGGAGTTAAATATCTGCAATTAGGAATAAAGCTGCTAAACACAATTTATTGCTCATAAAGTTTCACCTTTTGGGTCTAGCTCACTTACTACACTGTCTGCAGCAGTGGCCACCAAGTGAAGAACAAAAGTATCTGTGGTGTGCTCCCAGCTGTCAGCTCAGTTATGTCCTTGGCCTGATAGGATTTGCTCATGTTATTATTCCCAGTGGATCCCTCCTTCAAGTACTCGTCCAATCTCCCATTGAGTTCATATAAATTTTTGCCTTTATAAATTTTGAAAAGGAATGTAACAAGTTTGCCAGCTTTTTGGTTTGTCATTCTGAACCAAATTTGAAAGCCTAGAACAGCCATACAGTGAGACAGATCAAAGATCCACCTAGCCAGTACCCTTGTCACCTAAATCAGCCTATAGGGAATGCCTGGAAAAAGCAGCAGAACAGACAGGACTAGCATGCAAAGGTATTTCCTCATTCCTCACCAATCTTTATCTCAGGAGTTCCTGAGATAGAGAATGGTTGCATTTCACCTGCCCTTTTACTATACAGTCATGTATTACGTCTCACAACAGGCTTTCAATTTTAGAACCCCAAAAATACAGTACCATCATCTGACTTCCATGCCTCACTTTCCATCTTTGATTTTTAAGAGGTTTTTCTCAACAAATAATTTAGAAATATGTTTCATACTTCAAATTTCCATGAAAATACACTAATAGTCACCCTTCATTTTGGAAACACACCATTTTCTCCTAACCTGTATCAACAACTTATTCCTTGGCAGTTTAATTTCTTTTAAGAGCCACAGTCCACTGTAATCTATTATGCAAACAGATCTTTATGCAAGTGCATCAACTGCAAGTACAACAAGATCACTATTTCAGAATGGCTCTTAATAGAAGACAGTTTGAAGCAGACCATGCACAATGGCGATCAAAAATCAAGTCCAGGCCAAAAAGCCTAAAATTTATGGCACCAAAGATTTTAGTCTCATGACTCTGATCAATATGACATTTACCTACAGCACTCAAGAGTACACAGACAATCTTCTCTCTTTTGTTTTCTTTTACAGTGCCTGATTTTCCCTATCAGGAAATGTTTGCCACCTTCTAGATACTACAGTCCTAGCAAGATATATTTCTTATTTGGAATTCATTTTAACTCTGATTTGTCTCAACATCCTTTGGTAGTGCAAAGGGCTATTTTCACCTTCTCTACATAATTTATACCTAGTGTTTATTCTTCTTCCCTCCCATGTCTCATATGCACAGCATCACACTATCCCCATTTAAACTAGCTTTTCTTCGTCTCCTTTTCTGGATTTGGGGGTTTTGATGTTTATGGAGCAATACATTTTTAGTAATTAAGGAGATACACACAGACAGATAACAGGAGTCAGTGCATCCTTCCGTTGGCTGTACAACCAGACTTTTTTGTGCAGCTACTCCACTCTATCCTGCCTCACTTTTGGCGCTTCTCTCCTTCTTCTTCGGAGACACAGAATGCATTTAAGATTTCACCCACACATTATGAACTAACACTGAAGAAGCAACATTCTTACACCTTGTAGTAATATCACAGTACAAAAAACCAATACATATAGTATTGGCCCTCAGGCTTCAGCAATATGATTCTTATATTTCATACTGTGTCAGAAACATTTTCTGTAGGTCAGTGGGCATAACTACACAAGCACGAAACTACCAGGAATCCCAAATTGCTGCCAATAAAAGCCTACTGCTTCAATAAAAGCCTACTGAATCAAGGCTCTGATGCTTCTGATGTAGATTACTTAATAACTGATTTTTATTTCCTGCACTGCAAAACACTCTGGCAGTTCTTGAGGTGTGTAAAAATTGCTTTTAACAGCACTTCACTAACAAGCAAAAGGTGTTCATGTAGATGGAAACCAAAACAAAATTCAATAAAAATATTTCACCTCAATAAAAAGTAAGCCATGGGAACATTGATCAAAATCAGTGAATAAATATGAAATAGAAATAACTTGATGGTTTTACATAATTGTATGCAAAAAAAATCCAAGGGTCACTTATATCTGTTTGTTTAAAATTTATTTAAACAAATACTCTCCTATAAGGAAAAGCTGAGAGAATTTGGGGCTGTTCAGCCTGGAAAAGAGACAGTTTCAGAGGTACCTTTAAGCAGCATTCCTGTACATAAAGGGGGCTGCAAGAGAGATTAAGAGGGGCTTTTTACAAGAGCATGAAGTGATAAGACAAGGGGGAATGGCTTTAAACTGAAAGAGGGAAAGTTTAGATTAGATATTAGGAAGGGTGGTTAGATATTGTGAGGGTGGTTAGGCACTGGAACAGGTTGCCCAGAGAAGCTGTGGATGCACAGTCCCTGGGAGTGTTCAAGGCCAGGCTGGATGGGGCTCTGAACAAGTCAGTCTAGTGCAAGATGTCCCTGCCCATGGCAAGAGGGTTGGAACCAGGTGATCTTTAAGGTCCCTTCCAACCCAAGCCATTCTCTGATTCTGTGAAATACAGACAGGCCAGCTGGGATTATATAAGAGCTTGTCCCCGAATAATAATTATTCCTGGTGAATTTTGAAGTCAAGGTCTTTCAGCTGCTTTCAATCCAACAGGAGTAATTTATATCATGTTATCTCAAATAGCTGATGCCAGATAATCTGAGGTCCTGTAAAAGATCCCAAACTGACATTTCATAAATTAGCAAGTCAGCTCTATAGACAGACATCCCGTCCTGATCCAGCTGGATAACAAGTAATTTAATTTACTCCCTATCTGTTACCACCTGCTTCAGGAGATTGTCACCTGCCAAGTTTTACTTGAGGGATCCCTGTTTCAGAACTCAGTGAAGGACACCGAAGCAGTTCTCAGCTTTGCCACACCACTCTCCTCCTGACCTGTCACTCATAGACATGAAGAAGCATCCCTTCCACATGTGGATACAGCACCAACTTTCTTCAGGGTGTTCCCAAGGTAAGGAGCATTTGAAGCTCTGAGCTGGCTGCGTGCAGGAGGCAGCATTCATTACTTTTAACAGCCAAGCTCTTTTTCCCTAAGGAAGACAAGACAAAATGTGTCTCTTCAAGGGCGTCTGCCACAGCCCCATAGAATAAGGCCCTGGAGGGAAGGGGGAGCCCAGAAACATGTGTGGGAAGTCAGGCAAAAATGCCAGGAGACCTCTGTGGGTGAAGAAGGAGCACCTCCAAACTCAAACACAAAAAGGAAGCGCAGAGAAGGTGGCATCAAGGACAGGTAACCCGTGAGGAAAACAGACATATTGTTCATGTATGCAGGGATGAGGTCCCGAAAGTTAAAGCCCAGTTGGAACTGAAGCTGCTGATGGATGTCAAAGACAACAAGAAGTGCTTCTGTAGGGGACAAACAAAAGACTGGGAAAAATGTGAGTCCACCACTGCTCCCCCTCCCCCTCCTACTATAAAATCTCACTCCATTATTTTAGACTAGACACAGTAAATAGAAGCAGCTCTGTACCTCTTACTGTACCTACCCTTCTTTTTTTGTCTTATATAATTCCTATGATGTCCTTACATAATGTTAAGGGGTTCTAGAAAAGACGAAGGCACATGTGCTAAGGAAACAAACAGGTGGGGTTTTTGTGGGGAGTTTTTTGGTGGGTTTTTTTTGTTTTGTTTTGTTTTGTTTTGTTTTTTGTCAAAACCTGTGAGCTGGTTTGGCTTGCAAATTCCTAACAGAAGAGGCTCAGCAACGTAGCTGCAGAGAAATGGAAATCATCTTCTGCAATACTATCAGCAAATTACCTTTGTCCTGGGGTTGATTTACCTTTCGCAACCCCAGCTACAGCCAGAAACACACATTAGTCTCTTACAAGCTTTCTCCTGCATCTCTTTGCACCCTACAATGCTGTATTATGGCATTTAGATGTTTCACATGGTAGCATTTTACTGAGAGTGGTTTCTGACATCCACAGGCTATCACCTTTTGTCACATCATTGCTTTTAGCTACATTTCCAACCCAAAATAAACCTAGGAACTACAATGCCCTTCTCCCAAGGCTGTCAATTCAGCAAATAGCACAGATACAAAGATTAAATATAAGTTGTGTGTGTATATTTGCACACATATGATCTATTATAATTTTTGAATGCTAAATCCTATGTTTTTTCACCACATAATACAAAAGGCTTTCAACCAGATATGCTCACAATCTAAACAGACAGAAAAGAACATAAGAGCTTAAACAAAGACTCTTATCTTACTCTGTGCTTTTACAAAACATTTAACCTTTTACTCAGATAGACTAGTGCCAGGGCCTCACAAAGAAAGTAATGTGTTCAGGAGGGAATGGAGAAAGGGCACCTCCCTTCTGCAAAACGATTGAGAAGGAATGTCAACCATTAAGATAAAAATCAAAATAAAATGGAAAAATGAGAAAAAGTAGTAAGCCAGAATTTGTTCATTATGTGTTTCAGTGAACATTCTCTGATTTCCTGTTATGTACCTTAACTGCGACAATGTTTACTCGCTAAATAGATGGTCCAAGCCTTTAATTGATGAACTTCAACAAGTAAAATTTGCAAACCATGTGGCCCAAAATAAAATACACATTAACGTGCTTAAATTGGAGGTGAGCCCACGGAAACCAGTGCATCCATATTACGTACGTAGATCTCAAACACGAGCATTTATTTTAAATTGACCATTTCGTTCTCACTGATTCAGAATTACGTAAGCCACCAAGGAACTGGCCTCTGGCAGCATGCACACATAAATATGTTCAAGCACTGACAGGACTGTTAGCTGAGGCCTCAGAAACCCAAAATCTGGGTCCTCAAGATGAGTATTTCCACATTTATCTCATCAAGCAGTTCAATCTTGCTGGCAGGCTCCGAGGACAGTCTCTTTTAAGAGATAAGTTGTCAAAATACTCCTGCCAGGATAGGAAAGACCAAGGGAAATCACTAATGCCCACGGCAAATTTAGCCTGACAAGGCGGTAATCTCTTCTAAAATACCTTTGGCACTAATGCACCAAAAATTTCCCATCATCCAGCTGCATGCCCTGAATCACCATAACGGGGAGACTGAGATGATCCCGGATTCTACACAACACTTAGGCTGATTTAAAGGCAAATAAATGTACTTGCCCTTCAAGTACATTTATTCATGCCAGTCTATGATTTCCACAGGCTGATCTGGCACACATTTACATTCCTGTGAGGGCTTTCTGTGGTTTTTAACCACATCACTTCACCTCCCTCCAGTTATAAATATAAAAAGAGAATGATGGTATTCATGTAACAGAGGCACTGTCAGTTATGACAATTAATTAAAAAAAAACTCAGAATAGAGAGTTTATTCTGCTTTATTGAGGTAGAGCTTTTTTTTTTTAACAACAAAAATTTTATCTAAAGTGAGGAAGACCTGGTGCAAAAACTAAAGCTAAATACAGACAATGATGGAAACTGTCATTTAAAAATATCTGATAATTAATACTTGTAGAAAACCAAACATGTGTTCCACAACTTTTATTCCCTGTAGTCAAAATTCAAGCCTTTGCAGTTTGCCTGATGAAAAGGTAACATGACACAGCATCTTTTTTTTTTGTATTTAGAATAAATCCAGATTTATGGGCTGTTTTTACCACAACAGTATGCAAAATTCCAAAACAAGCTCTAAGAAAAAGTAATTAAAAATGTGAAGCTTAACAGAAAATGAGACAAAGCCTAAAGCCAAAGAAAAACCCTGCTAAACTTATTTGATATTATTAAGATCTGAAATTTTTCTATGAAAAGGAGAAATGCACTAGATCACACCTATCTGGACAATTGAAACGTTTGATATAGTGCAATGCTGACATTTATGTCTATCTTATGGAAGTTAAGGAGAGGCTGGAAGAAAATTTCAGCAATTTCCCTTGCAAACAGTTTTAAATTAACATTTTAATTAATTACTTCAACATAAAGAGTAAAGAGACAGTTTTGATGCAAAATAAGAAATATAGCAAATGGAAAGAAAATGAGAAAATTACAAAAACTGTTTAAAACTTATAATTATGGAGTGCAACATTGTAGCAAAATGTGGAATATGTAATATTTTCTTAAGAAAAGGATGTTCTTTAATGTTTGATCTTTTTATACTTTCAAGCTTTACCAACAAGATGGGATATTTAATCTGTGAAACAGACAGTGGCCTACAAGCTCTAAGTGATGCGCAGCTGTTAGAAAGACAAATTACTGGTTGGTAGAATTGTCTTGCTAAGCTTTAGGGCCTGGCAGGTTTCAGGGATGTCACACCCAGAGGGAAGTTAACAAAGTGGGGAGAAGGATGTTCCACTGACAGCAGACACAAGGAATGCAGAATTTATGGGCCACAAGGACATTGGGCAGAACCCCCAAGATAAGGAAGAAACTAATAAACCTTACCCAGCACCTGTGCTGGACCAGCTCCGAGTGGGTAAAAGGTAATTCTGCAGGGGGAGATCCCAACCACCAACTCACAGATCATTGACCCAAAAACCCATCAGCCCAAAAGAAGAGAAACACCATGGGACTGATTAGCATGAGAAGAGAGAATCATTAACTAATAGAAGATAGAACACTAATTAATATGAGAACTATGAAACTTGTAGCCAATGAACACTAATTCCTTTGTTTGCTGACACATATAAATAGCAAAAGGTTTTGATAGTTGCTGTGCTTGATTTGTGGAATTCCACTGGGCACCCAGGCTTGCAGAACTCTGAAAAAAAATAATCAGTGTTTCTCTCACGTGTGTAACTATCGGCTTATATTGTAATTATTGCTGCACACTGGGAAACAAATCTGATTTTTGTGGACAACAACATCCTGCACTTATAAATTAAGATACTATCTTAGAAATCCTAGTCAGAAGGATGTATTTGATGGGGCATATTTGAACCTGCCAAGATAACTCGAAAGCATCATGCAAAGGACACGAGTAGTAGAAACTAACTGCATATTTTATTATTTAATAAAAGCTTTCTAAACCAATGGTCTGTACCAGAAGCAGGACATTATTTGTGTTAATAAGAAGACGTGTCTGGTACCTCTTTTTTTTTTTTTTTTTTTTTTTTTTTTTTTTTTTTCTTTAATATAAAAGGGTGAGGGAAGGATGATACTTTAGGGACTCCCATTTTCCAGTACCACATCTGATCTTCGTTCGGGAGTGCCACAGAGCAGCTCGTGTTTTCGTTTTCCAGCGCTGAGCGGAGGCCGGCCCCGCGGGCGGAGCGCGGCCCCGCGGGCGGAGCGCGGCCCCGCGGGCGGAGCGCGGCCCCGCGGGCGGAGCGCGGCGCCGCGGCGGCGCCGGGGCGGGGCCGCTCCGCTCTAAGATGGCGGCGCCGGCCCCACGTGGTGCGCGCTGAGGCGGGCGCGGGGCGGGCGCTGGCGACATGGCGGCGGCGGCGGCGGGCAGCGAGGGCGGGAGGAGCGACGGAGCGGAGGAAGACGAGGTGGAGGTTGGTGGATGCCGACACCGGGGCGCTCCCCAGCCCTGGGGGAAGGGTCCGGCCCCCCGCGGGGCGTGGCCCGGCCCCGCTCCGCCCGGCCGGAGGGGCAGGGAGAGGAGAGGAGAGGAGAGGGGCCGGTCAGGGACCGAGCGCGTTTCCCTGGGGCTGGCAGGTTTCTCAGTACCCACTGTGGTGCCGTCCCCAGAGCTGTGTGGTTCTGCCTGTTCTTCCTCGGGCTTCCCGGAGAACGGCGTGGTCAGAGAGCGAATTTCCAGTTTCTATTGCTTCCTATCGCCATAAAAGCACAGAATGAGAGAAGGGTTTGGGTTGCAAGGGCCTTTAAAAATCATCTGGTTCCAAACCCCTGCCATGGGCGGGAGCACCCTCCACTAGAACAGGTTGCTTGAAGCCTCATCAAGCCTAGTCTGAAACACTTCCAGGGATGGGACATCCACAGATTCTCTGGGCAATCTGTTCCAGTGCTGCACCCCTCCCCTCAGTAAAAAAAAAAAAAAAAAAAAAAAAAAATTCATTAATGAAAATTTCAGTATCTAATCTAAACCCACTCTTGATTTAAATCTGTTACCCCTTGTTCTGTCACTACAGGCCCTTTTAAGAAGTCCCTCTGCAGCTCTCCTGTAGGCCCTCTTTAGGTACTGGAAGGTGCTGTAGGATCTCCCCAGAGTCGTACTGATGCTCATTTTTCAAGGGTGAAAAAAGTGCTCCCCCATTGCTCACTAGGAAGAAAAGGCCAGGAAATTCAGGTGTGAAATAGGTGTCTTATGAAATAGTGGGTCACTAAATTTCCCTGGGTATTACAAGAGTTCTGTCTCTTGACAGAATGCAGCATAAACTCCACTTTGGGGTCTGTTTATCCTGAAAGGCTGTGTCTTTGTATGCTGTTCTCATTGGTAAAGACTGATTTCGGGGAGGCCTTTTATTTCCCCCCCGGATTCTGTTATATCTGTACATGTTCTGTTATAGCTGTACATTATCAACTTTTCTTGTAGGAGCAACTGGTCATGGTTGAGCTATCAGGAATTATTGATTCAGACTTCTTAGAAAAATGTGAAAACAAGTGCAAGATTTTGGTGAGTGATTACAGCACAATAGGAAAGGGGTAAGTTATTACAGATGTGAACAAGGGAGTGAGGCTTCTTCTAAATTTCTTGATGTTGATAACATTAGATCAAATCTTTGATAGAGAATTATGTGTCCTGTGCTTGGCTGCATGTTGTGGGCTATCTTTCAGAAACAGCATAAAGGCTTTGAATATATTATTGCATAAATTTAAGGAAACTTTTTCAGAAGTATATATGAGCTTGGACCAGTATCTTCTCTGATTTCAAGTTCTAAGTTCATTTTTCTTTAAATTATGTATTTCACATGTTAAAAAAACATAATTGTTAATCACACTTCTTTGAATAACTGGAATACAGCAGACAGGTAAAGCAAAATATTTAAGATTTGCACTGTATTTACAATGGGGTTTTTTGCAGATGTGTCCTGGCAAGTTCAACTCTTGTAAAGGATGACTGGGTATTAAGCATTTCATAAACAGTTTTGGATGTTGTTTGCTTCACTGTAAGGTTATTGTAGGAATCTGATGTCCTTGTCCTGTTCCTTTTGAGTTTTTTAATCACTTTATCTGTATAGGACAGATTTCATTTGCCCTTCAAAACTTATGTAGACTCTGAGAGCTGTATAGATAGTACAAATACTACTGATTTGCAAATACCTTCTCAAAGTAGACCTTTATCATAGGCTGAAAAGATGTAAAAGAACATCTGAGTGTGCCACTGATCACAATATATGTGAGTGGTAAAGTCAATTCTGAATGTCTCAGTAGTAGAAATACAGTCAAAATTATTCATAAAGTATTCATCTTTGGATGGATATGCAGGTTTCCTTCCTTGATCTCATCTAATTCTCTTGGAATTTGTTACATGTATCATTCACAATGATGGCGGAATGGCCACAGATGCTTTGGTACTGCTGGTGGGATTCATTTAAATGATGCTCTCTGAGAGTCCCTTGTAATGTTACTAGTAGAAGGTTAAAGTATCCATACTGTGTCCTACTTGTATCCACATCTACTTGGGTTCACTCCGCAGAGTAAGCATTCCTTGAGACTTTTCCTAAGGCATGACTGTTGTTAGACCCTTAATTAAAGGGTCTGCTCTGTTATTCTGTTTAGCAAGTTTTCTGTGATGCTGGTGGCATCAGGGTAAGACAGTCTTCAAGTCTGCGTAGTCCACAAAGGAATGCAAATCAGCCAAAGAAATAAAATTTTGAATATAAACCCCCCATAATGCTATTGTTTAATACTGATGTGTTATTAATTGTATTTATTTGTTGTAAAAGAAAAAAACCACAAAAATATGTTCTCTATGTTAGCTTAGTGTTTTTGATGTTCTCAATTTATGCAGAAGAAAGAGAATCATAGAGCTTAAATCTTGTTGATCTTGCACTTTTGAAACACAGAAACATATGAGGAACATTGCACAAATTCATATTAACCTGTGTGATAATTCTGTATTTTATGCAATTAACCACATAATACCTTATCTTCAAAACTTTTAGTGTGTGCTTGTCTTCCTGTCCTGAATAATTCTGATGTTCACAAGGTACTATTCAAAGACCTTTTGCCTTAATTAGTGTGTTCTGTTCAGACATAGATTTTTATCAAAATACAGTATATAGCTATATCTTATAAAATAAAAATGGGATGCTGGCTTGTGTATTTGGAAAACCTGCACTCTAGAGAAAGGGAATGAATGAGCTCATGGAAGTGCTTCCTTACTCTTTCACTACTTAAAAAAAAAAAAAAACAAAACAACTAAATAGCAACAATTTCCAACTCCTTCACAATAGAGACACAGTGTAATCACAGAACTTTCTGTAACCCTGCAGTGGCACTTCTGGTTCTGATATAATGCCTTATGCTGGATTTCTTCACCCTGTGTATTTTCAAATTTTAAAGTTATTCTACTTTTTAGAACTTGTATTAATTAAAGCTTAGAAAATAACATCATCTTCATGCAAACGCCTACATTTTTGTTAATTTGAAATGGAAGTTACATTAATTTCCTAGAGGAAATAACAGCACTGTAACTTATATAGACTGTTGGCTGCAGTTTGATCTGAATTTATTGTAATATACCAGAGCATTTTCTATACAGTTGTATACCATAGGTTTTATTATGATTACTAAAAGAGTATTTTCTGGTGTTTTTTGTATTTAATTTACTTGAAGGAGCATATATGATGAGGAATTGATATAATCTGGATTCTACTATGTCTCTCTTTGCTGGTTTTACAGTGAGAAATGCACCTGAGCTAATACAGGCCTGACATTATGCAATTTTATCCTTCTTTACGCAGGGAATAGAGACAGAGAGGCCCATTTTACAAGTGGACAGATATGTATTTGCAGGAGAATATGAAGGTAGGAAAACTTTTGTGAATACAATCTCTCTCTTTTCACGTGACCCAAGGAACTTTCTTAACATCAGGTGGTTTTACTGCAATTGGTCCTGTGAGATGCTGTAGTTGTATAACATCATGTAGAGGAGCAGCAGTCTGAGTTCACTGCTAAATTAACCATGCATCCATGGTACTTCCAGGGAAAGTATGTCTGGAAGCTGACTCTGGGGTGTGCCAGCTAGTATTACTGCAGACAAAAATGTGGGACATAAAATGCCTTAAAGTGCTGTTGTCTCCTGTGTAAGCAGGACTTACACGTTGGGCAATCTGTAGTTCTCTCATTTGCCCTATGGTGACAACACTGGTCTGGAAGAAAATGGTCTGGGATCCTCCCTTGTAGTGACTCCAATGACTGTGATACTCGTGCCTGTTCTGAGTTCCTTACCAGTGCTACAGCTCTGGAGTGTGGGGGCTGGAAGTGAGAACATTCCCACAGCTGGGCCAGTGGGCACATTATCTGCAGTTGATACAAATTAGTCTCTAAAAGTTTCTCACTTTGTTTTTCATAGATGCCTTGGGAACATGTGTGGTTTTTGAAGAAAACACAGAGCAAGGTAATTGTTGTGATTTGATGTTCTGTTTGTTTCAGTAGCTGGGGAGATTAAAAATATTTCTCTTGTCTCAGTTGCTAGTGGAATTAACTATAATGACTGGGGTCTGGGTATTGTTTTTTCTCCTCTCTTCTTAGTAGATGCAGAAGGCAACCAAAAAGTACAGCTGAAATACAAGTGCCACACAGTGAAAAAGTTGAATATGACACGGACCCTTTTGACAGAAAAGAAGGAAGGAGAAGAGAATGTTGGTGAGTGATTCTGCTCTTATGCATGTGGACATGAGTGGATTATGCTTAATCCACAGGGAGAGTCAGCCTTTAGTAAGTGTTTGATTCAAGAGCATGCAGGAAGTTAAAGGAACTTTCTTCTTTAGGCACCATAGGTGTATATTTAAATTAAAAAATTAAATACATTTCTGACCATTGCTGCCTCCAGAAATGGTTAGTAGGAGATCACTACAAAGAAGTGTAAGAGCAGGGCAACATGCTGATGCTCCCTGGTATGTTCTTCTGTTATCTTTAAGTTTTAAAATCAGAGGTGCTGTTTAGTAGTTCTTTCTTGATTCTTTTTTTCCCTACTTCCATATTTTTTTCTAATGACTTTCTGAGTCTCTGCAATTGTTGAAAAGAACTGAATTGTACTTACTGAATTTACAGTTGAATGGAAATTAATTTTAAAATTAAATTTAAAAATTTAAAATTACTTGCAAAGACATACCTAGAAGACCATTTATATTGATTTTCACTCTGTAGGCAGAACTTAGGGTTCATATGTTTGCTTTATTTATTTTTTTGTACAGAAGTCAGTACTTTTACATAGTCAAATACTGAGTATCCTACCGTATATAGCAGTATTCACTAGAACTGTCCTACTGCTTTTAGCTGCTTTTTTCACTCAAGTCAGTGTTACTGCTTCATATTTTAAGAATATATAGCCATTTTACCTTAAATATGAGCAGTCAGCTGGACACTGGCCATAGGAGGTATAAAATGAAATGTCATCTGGAATCTAACCAAACATCAGCATTCTTATCAACACCGCGTACCACTTCTCTCTGGAGAATTAATTATGTAACATTAAACTGAAACCATTATTGTGATAGTAATAGGTAATATTAAATTGAGACTAGAGATGATTTTGCTTAATACAAAGGCCTTTTTTATTCTGGAGCAGCAGTACTGATGACAAGTACTGCAAACCACTTTGTTTCTGTACCGTGACAGGAATTTAACTTGTGCAAACAGAGTAACTACAACATCTTGTGACTTTACAACATGTACTGAGTAAAAATCAAAATGGGAGTGGATCCCATTTCTATTTGGGTTGGTTTCAACCTGTTGTTCCAACTTGTTGTTACACTTGAGTTAAAGAGAATGCAAGAACTTGTGTCCTATCTCTGTTGTCATTACCTATTGCCAGAAGATCTAATATTTAGGTGAACAATTATTCTATTCTCTTCATTACATTTGTGAAATATTTTCTCTGCATTTTGATTTATGTTTAAGCTTTTTTAAAAGCCTAAGGGTGGCATCAGACACCTAAATATAGCAGGAACTGCCATACAGGATTAGAGGAAAGATCTTTTTAGTCCTGTATTGTATTTTCTGGTAGTAAATGGGTATGTGAAAAGTAATAGGAGAGGGATATGCGTATATTTCTATTCTAAGTAGTTCTTTTACTTAGATATTGGTCTGGCTCAGCCTTAATAACAGTGAACTTAAATTAAAAACTGCTGTTAACTCCTTTTGTCACTAATAGAATTTTCCTTCTTTACATCAGGTGGAGTAGAGTGGTTGCAGATCAAGGACAGAGATTTTTCCTACAGCAGGCTTAATATGATTTGTAGTTTTCTGCCTGAAAAGGATGATTCTGAGGAGTCAGCTCAGGCCCAAGATAAATTGACTGAAGAGTCAGAGGGAGAGGTGAGTGGCAAAGGCAATTCTAACATGAACTGTGACCTGGAAAAGCAGCACACCTTGGAAATAGATGCTTCTATTCCTCTGCCGGACAGCTCTGCTTCTGGGGCAGAGGAATCTCCTTCTGGAAATGCTGCCTTAGAGGATGTACCTCCATGATATCAACTGTGATCTTTTCAGGATTTCTTCATGGAGTTAATGGGCCAACTTTTGTAGGCCATGACATGGTTTCCACCTTCTTTGAAAAATGAACAGTGGAAAAACAGACATTATGTTCTTGTACATTGCTTTTGTGTTTGAATTATGGTGGGAAGGGCTTAAGTGTTTTTTTAAAATTACAGACTGGAAATGTATGTATCCCTACCTCAAAACTGAACAAGTGGAAATGGTTACATAATTAAAAGAAACTCCTAGCTTAGAATGATGTTGATGTATTGCACAGTCTGAAACATTTTGTAAAAAGAAAGAAACCATTGTTTAAAATAAAGACCTGAATTTTTCAACTATAGCTTCACCTTGTGTGTTGTATTCAGCCACATACTCTGTCTGCTTTTGTACTGCAGTTATTGAAAGAAAACAAATCAAATAAGTGTGGCTTTTATTGACTGAATACTCATCAAATTGCTTAATTTAGATTCTCTCTAGTGTCCTTTGTCTCCTTGATGGAGTTTAGAAAGCTTTCATGTGGGAAGGGACTTTAGGGGGGTCTCTCATCTAGCTTCCTATATAAATAGAGTCAACTATTCAAAATTCAGGGCAAGTTGGTCAGGGCTTTGTCCACTCAAGTCTTGAAAACCCCTGCAAATGTCAGCAAATGAAATTCAGGTATTAAAGAGGCATCTGTCATGCTGCTTCCCCCGTTTTGTGTATAATATAATGCATGTTATACAAAAGGAAGTGTGGTCATCCCGTTTTTCTTTTTCCTCACAGTAACTTATTGTCTCTAATCTTCCTCTCTGGCATTTTTCTGAAGGGTTTTATGCTTATGATCCTGTACCCATGCATCAGTGGTTCCCAGACTAGTCCATGTGACCATATTGTGCCACCTAGCTAGTCTGTGGGTTGATACTGCTACATCATTTACACTGCCACACGCTGTTCTGTGTCACAGTTGAGTGTGTGGTGCACTCAGGATAATATTAAAAGCACAACAATTTTAAAACGGAAAACATTTTCTCCCTGACCCTTCTTCTTTCTTACCTTTCTCTGCCTCCCTCAAAACAGCGTAACCGCAATAGTGCTGTGAGGATGAGAGCACCTAATTAATTCCAGCATAATTATGTAATACCTTAAGTAGTAATGATCAGATGAGAAGCTCACCCACAGAATTGTTCACAGCACAGTATCAGTAAAGAGAAATCATTAAAACGGCAACAGTTTCAAACCATCAATCCCATTATTGTCTTTTTTTTTTCCTGTGTAGAAGCAACTGGAATCCTAGGGGAAAGGGAGGCAGGGAGAGGAAGAAAAGGGAACATGTTCTTGTGTGCCTCCAGCCTGGGTGTGGATCTTTCCCATGGTAGTGTTGCATTTGAGGTTTCAGGGAGACCGCACAGCCATCCCTCTGGATTTAACTGCAACCATGGAAGTTTAAAAACATCATCATTCACACTTGATTTGTGTGGTGCTGATAGATGGAGGACACTTATAACTGGAATGACGGTGCTGGGAATATGCAGGCTCTTGAGTGCTGGAGGGAGCTTTGCGGTGCTCGCCGCGGCAGCTGAGCCTCCTGCAGAGCGGGCTCTTGCTATATATCTCTTGCTATGGCTGCTTCAGCCGCTGAGAACAGAGAGGTGCTTCAGGAGTTTGTCCTCTGGCAGAAGGCAAACACGGCAACTCTCCCACGTTTTAACTGCCTGCTTAGTCTGGCACTATGTATGTGAGGTTTTCTTCCCTAGGTACAAGGAGTATTCCAGCAGCACTGGTTTCTGCCCTTCTCAGCTTTTTCTTTCAGTGCTACACTGAGGCCGTTTCTTTGTTCTAGTTAATCTGGTAATCAGTATTATTTTTGGAAAACATTTTATGTGTATCATACACAATGAGTACATTCATAATAATGTTGGGTTTTATTAATATTTTAAGTGTTATTTCTAACGGTCGAGCTTTTGTTAGGGTTGTTATTAACCCTAACTTTTGCAACCACACAACCTCTGGGCGAAGAACCTTTTCCTGATCTCCAACCTCACCCTCCCCTGACACGACTTCAGGCCATTCCCTCGGGTCCTGGCACAGGTCACCGGAGATCAGTGTCTGCCCGCCCTGTTCCCCTCGGGAGGAAGTGGCAGACTGCAGTGAGGTCTCTCCTCAGTCTCCTCTGCTCCAGGCTGAGCAGCCCCAGCGCCCCCAGCCGCTCCCCGCAGGGATTCCCCTCCGGCCCCTTCCCCGCGGCACGAGGGAGCGGGCGGAGCCGCGCCCCGCGCATGCGCCGTGCTCCGCCCCGCGCCGCCGGCGGATGTGACGCGCACGGCGGCTCGCGCACGTCCTCCCGCACGTGGGGGCAGCGATGGATGCGCTGGAGCGGGTGGTGTGAGTGTGCCGGGGGGACCCCGCTCTGGGAAACAGGGAACTGGAACAGGCTGCCCAGGGAGGTCCTCTCTGGAGAAAGTCCAAACCCACCTGGACACGGTCCTGTGTCACCCGCTCCAGGTTGCCCTGCCTCGGCAGGGGGGTTGGACTCAATGATCTCCAGAGGTCCCTTCCACCCCTGACGATGCTGGGATGCCTCTGTGGGAGGGGGGGTATTGTTTGTTTTAAAGAAGAAAATAAAATGAATGCGTTCCTGAGAAGATAATCTGGTGGAGAACTGTAATTCTTGAGCCTCGCAGCCGCTGATGTGTATGAGGTCTGTGCCCCTGCGAAGGCTGCGGTATTTCACCTGGAGAGTGCCCAGCATGCCTCGCTGGTTCCTGACAACAGCTTTTATTCTGGGGGCCGTTGGTGGTCTTTGACGACCTTTGTTTTTTTCTCATAAGCAAGTTTCTGGCTTGTTGAGGGAGCTGGTGTGAGGGGAATCCTTCAGCCTGGCAGTGGGCTGGGAATTCTAGTACAGCTTGAGCTCTAAATTAGCCGAAACCGAAAAGCACAAGATGGTAAAATCACCTTTGCTAATTTGGCGGGGGACAGAAAGGAAGAGGAGTGACAGTAAAAACACATTCACCTGAGACAGGGCTTTTGGCACTGCTTGTAATTCTGCAGGTTGGGATTAGTTCGAGTCATTGAAACAAGTTACTTGAATAGTTTGTTCCAATTCTTGTTTGGCTTCACTGTTTTCTATAGTGTCAAGTCTTGTTACATATATTAAGCTTTTAACTTTTCATTTATTGTTACAGAAAGCCTAAAACTAAGAGAGCAAAAAGATTTCTTGAGAAGAGAGAACCCAAGCTAAATGAAAATACAAAAAATGCTATGCTCATAAAAGGAGGAAATGCAAATTTAACAGTGACCGAAGTGCTTAAAGACATTGTAAGTTGTTGGATGTAGCATGCAAATTTCTCTCTCTTTCTTACAATTTTCTGTCTCTGCTGCACAATTAGTATTTTCATACTCTCCCTGTACCCCAAATCTCAGAATGACCAGTACTCCAAAGGTGTCATTACCTGCTTCTAAATGGAGATTGTTTTCTTCCAGTTTCTTCTTTGCTAGAAGTTCTGAGCTTGCTCTCTTATTTTTTCACAATTGTCTAGTATATAAGGTGAAGTGTTGCCAAGTCTGTTTGAAAGCAAGAGGATGAAGAGGATTAGGTACACAACTGGGACTGTATCACACAGCTAAGTCATATCCCAGAATCCTGTAAGCTGACTGTGTGTATTGATAGGGAGCTTTCAGCCCCTTCTGAAACTAAGTTACCAATCTTGTCTCCTAACTCCAGAGCTCAAGTTATTATAGCTGTTCCTACACTCGTTTTTCTCTTTGCTTTATTGTTTTCCTATTCTTTTATGCTTCTATAATCAAGTTGTTGTTCTCTCCCTGTTTTTCCTCATGCCCCTTAGAAGCAGAGGGATTGCTTTGATTTCAGCTGTTTCTCAGTTAATTTTTTATTTCTCAGTTTCTACAAATAATTTCTTGTGCAGTTAATTTGGAAACAGGATTGTCACCAGCTTGAAGGGTATTACTGTGAGCAGGCCTTTTGAGGTACCTTCTAGCCTGCTCTGCATAGTTACTGTTTCACATGGTCCTGTCAACTGTTGGGTTGTAAAAACAATAGTGTTGTGCATGTTTTAGAGATGACTTGCAGTGACTTTGTGTTTTGCAGTATGCTGTGAAGAAGCCTTTTGCTGTACTGTATAAAAGGTAAGTGATCTGACTTTGACCTCTTTGAGTCTCCTGACAGACAGCTTTTGGTAGTTTCAGGATGTGAATAGAGATGCAGGCTAGCCTGGGAGCTTGAGCAATGACCAGGGTGCGGAAGATGACTGATCATAATTTTCAATAGACTGGAATCAAGCTACGTGTGATCAGTGTTGGTGCTGAGCCCTGTCCTGTGGCAGCTGGTAGGAGCAGGATTCAGCTCTGTCTTGTTTGAAATGGGAACCCAGTGTCTCTGTGAATGTAGTGCAGAAACAACTGTAAATTGTTGTCTAAATTTAATGAATGAACAGGCAAAGGCAGTTACTCATAGTGTCACTGGTGGAGGTGTTCTGCAGGTCAGGCCCCAGGAGACAGGAAATGTGGAGGAAAGTACTTAGAATGGCAGGGATGGCACTAAAGCATTCCTGGCAGTAGTAATATGACTTGTGATTTGAACTCAAACTGAGCCTTTATTGCTGGAGTTCCTGGCAGAATGCAAAACTTTGTATTATCAGAGAATTAATAAGAAGTGGCTATCTGGGCCTGTTTTTTGGGTTTTTTTGGTTTTTTTTTTTTTTTGTTTTTTTTTTTTTTTTTTTTTTTTTTTTTACTTTTTTTTCCTCCTCCTCTCAGGAAAAATATTACCAGGCCTTTTGAGGACCAAACTTCATTGGTAAGTGTAAACAATGTTTTCTCTTACAACAATTTTGAGCAGGCTATCCTTGTGTGCCAAAAGATGGACCATCAGGAAAGAAGAATAGCCTGTCTGAATAGAGCTTTGCCTGGAACGAAGGGGTAAAAAGAGTATATTGCTTTTGGAAGAGGCAGGCCACTCAGGAGGACCACAAAGATATTGTGAGGGTATGCAGGGAGAAAATTAGAAGGGCCCAAGCCCAACTAGAACTTAATCTGGTTACTGCCATAAAAGACAATAAAACTATTTTTGCAATTAGATCACCAACAAAGTGAGGGCTAAAGAGAATCTCCGTCCTTTACTGGATGCAGAGGGAAACACAGGGACAAAGGATGAGGAAAATGGTGAGGTACTTAATGCCTTCTTTGCCTCAGTCTGTAATAACAGCACCAGTTGCTCTCTGAGTACCCTGAGCTGGAAGAAAGGGACAGAGAGCAGAGTGAAGTCCCCATAATGCAGGAAGAAATGGCTGGTGACCTGCTACACCACTCAGACACACACGCCTATGGGGTTACATGGGATCCATCAAAGGTGATTAGGGAGCTGGTGGAAAAGCTCACCAAGCCCCTTTCAATCCTTCAGCAGCAATCCTGGCTGACTGGCTAGAGGCATTTTTTTAAAAGGGCAGGTTTGCAATGTGTGTGTTGTTGCAATATATGCAGGGCACATTCGAAGCATTTGAGTTTTTTATATCTTTTTAATAAAATATACAGCTATTAGAGAGTGAGAGTGCACAGATATCAACACACAGTGATTAACAGAGCTGTATGAGCACATGTTTCAAGGGGAGTCCCCTCTGGTCTGTTCTTGGCCTGTCTAGAGTCAGCATTTCTCAGGGATCTGGTGGCAAAACTCGATGCTGAGGTGTGTGGTTTGTAGATGCAATTAATCCAGCCTCTCCAGGTGTCTCTCTGACCTCCCAGAGGGGCAGAGCTGCAATGTCCTCTCTGACCTGCTGCTGTTGCAGGGGTGGGAGATGAAGTGTCCTTCTGTGCTTCAAAGTGCCAAGTGCAGGTGTATACTTGTGGGAAGCACTTGGTAAGTTGTGTGTGTGTATGGCACCCTTGATACACAAGATAGGAGCTGCCTTGGGAGGCAGAAGTGCATAAAAAGACTTTGGAGCTGGACATCTTTAGAAAGAACTGCTGTAATGTTGGCTCTGGGCATCGTACCATAGTACGTTCTCTAATCTCTTCCTCCTGGAGAAAAGATCTCTGGGATAGTCACCACTGGCTTGGTTTTAGGTAGCATCTTAGTCTTAAATAATAAATTGGCATGAAGTTGCTCTGTAGTAGGACTTTTGTGTCAAGTGCAGATGTTGTTAGCCTTGCTGTTAAGGGAATTAACTGGTTGTTCAGAAGCTGTCAGGCAAAGTCAATATGCTGCATAAAGCTTAGTTGAGACATTATGAGACATTAAAATGGTAGCCAGTTTGACAATACTTACTTGTCAGTCAAGGAGAAGTGGTTGAAAGTATCTTGTGTGAAACCAAATAACCAGGAATTACAAGAGAGGGTAATAGATAAAATGGCAAGAAAATATTGCCTGACTTGTATTTTAAGATGCAATGATAAATAAAAACAGAAATTATTTGAATCTTGAATCCAGCTGTCAGTTTTAGCATAAGTGCTGAAAAACACTCATGACATGCTCAAAACTCTTCTGGTAAGTGCAGTTGCTCTTCTCATTAAGTAGCTCCTAAATTCATATGTTTGTGCCATATAGCTTTGCAGAATATTTTAAACCCTGTGAACTTCAACTGAAAAGTTTGATTATTTTCTTCAATTGCAGGAGTTTTTTTCCAAGAAATCAGATTGTTCTCTGTTTCTCTTTGGCTCTCATAACAAGAAGCGACCTAACAACCTGATAATAGGTAAGAAATCTCACTTGGGTTTTTATTGGGATGATAGGTGTAGTTTTCAGTGAATATTTAAATAGTTGGATTTTCTTTTTCACTCTCACAGGTCGCATGTTTGACTACCACGTGCTAGACATGATTGAGCTGGGCGTGGAGAAGTTTGTATCCCTAAAAGATATCAAGGTAAGGAATTGCTGTAAGGAATTCAGTATTTCAGCGACACCTACAGGTGGATTTTTTTTTTTGTTGCAATTTTTTCTGCAATTTTTTCTGCAATTTTCCTGAAATGAGTCAAGTTGTTTAAAAAAAGCGTTTCATGCAGTGTATGAGGATTGGTAATTTGTGTACTCCAGAATGTTAATTTTATGCTCTGCTTTTTAATTTAGTTTGGTTGGTCTATTCTGTCCCTATTGATCTCAGGTCACAGCAGTTTTTCTTTCAGTGTTGAATGACTGGCAGCTATTAAATAAATTATATGTTTCCTAACTGTCTGAATTTTTGTTGTTTTAAAATTCTTATTCCACAGAACAGTAAGTGTCCTGAAGGTACAAAACCTATGCTGATATTTGCTGGTGATGTGTTTGATGTGAATGAAGAATACAGAAGACTGAAGAGCCTTCTTATTGGTCAGTATTTTGATTGTTTGGGCAGTAGGATTGCATGGATCTGTAATAATATGATCTGTTGGGAAAAGCTAGTTTGTCAATAAATGCTTGCTTATGTTCAGCACAGAAGGAAAACAAGAATGAGCACTTGTAGGTTTCATGTCATATAAAATTAAACTTTACTAATTGTGATGACTTTTAAAGGGAGAAAAAAAGAATGTGCTAAAAGACTCTGAAGATGAAACTTCATATTCATCAGCATTCATTACTTTGGTTGTGGGAAAACTGTCATTTTCCAAAATGTCTCAGCCTTATAGTTGTACTGGGTGGTCATTTTTCTAACCAAATAATATTTTGAAGTGTCTAAATTGAAATCAGTGGATTAAGTTCAGAAAGTGGGATATTTTTGGTTACAGAAAAGTCAAATCAGTCATTCAGCTTCTGTTTTTGTAATGAAAGCTTTTTTTTTTTTTGGAATTCCACCAATTCTAACAAGCATGCTGTTGCTTAAGATACTTGGAGAGAACAGGTGCAGTGAAAATCAGCTGTAGATAAGTTGTGCCCTAACTTTAAGGCAGGCTTGGAACTTAGGAAACAAACTGGCATTAAGTTTTTTTATTATTTTAAAGTTGGAGTCTCTGGAAGATAAAGCACATTGTAGCTTTAAAGAAGCTATATGTAGACCTAGAAGTTATAGGATGTTGTGTCTCTTGGCACTTAAAAATGCTTCTTGCGTGGCAAAACTAGATCTAGTAAGTAGGGCAGAGTGATTTTTCTTTTTAATAGTTTTCCTAAAAGTAGATTAGTGGGTTTTTGTTGTTGTTGGTTTTTTTTGTTTGTTTGTTTGTTTGTTTTTTGTTTTATTTTGTTTTTTTTGGGGTTTTTTTAAGTTCTGATAAAATACTGAACCTGGCCCAGTAAGAACAGTCTTGTTCTTTCAGTTCCATTCTTGGGTTTCTAGGTAAACGAGTAAATGATTGCTCTTTAGAAACAGACCCCCTAAAAATGAGAAATTTTTTTTCCTTAGTATTATTCCTTAAAGCAAGATATTTCATCTGGAATGAGACTGAAAGGGAGCAGGAGACAAGTAAATTTTCTTCCTCTCAGTACAGCTGATTGGTTCTTGGGGATGGATGAAAGGGTGATAAGTGAGCTTATGCATCTTTGAAGATGACTGAATACAAAGATAAGTGAGTTTTACTGCTGCGTGTTTGTGTCGCTGTAAATGAGTATTTACAGAGGAAGCAGCTGCATTTTCTGAAGTGTATCTTCAGGCATCTGCACAGTGATGGGCATCCAGATGTGCTCAAGCAGCCCATGGTCAAGCAGCTGAGATGGCAGACATGCATAGTGAGATAGCTGCCAAATAACTGAGCAGTCCTTCCTATTTCTCTTGATGTTTGCCTGTCCTTTCTCCTCTCCTATTTATTAGCCAGTAATGACTTGGCAGTCAAATGTACTCCACACCCATTCTTTCTTCTTGAACATATGCCCAGTCTTCCAGGTCTTAACTATTCTACTGAGTTCTGTGAAACACCCAGATGCAAAACAGTTGACAAAGAAAAAGGTTAAGGAGAATAAAGGCTTGAAGGTGTCGCTAACAAATCAAAATAATTTGGGTATTAATCTGACCTGCATCAAAACTGCCCTTAACCAATAAGGAAGAAGTGATTTGCTCCATTTCTGCAAAAGATGGTACCCTTAAGCTGCTACTCTTGCTAAGAAAGATACAATAATTTATAACAACAGCTGCAAATATTTTGTTGCTGTACCAGTATTGTTGGGATCCCAGGGGGAATATCAGATAGCTGACAGCTTCTTGTTGCCAAAGCAGTGTGATGCCAGTCATGCTGAGGAGCAACCAAGCTTTCATTGGCTTTTGTGATATCAAAAGGGCTTATGCATGTTTGGACAATCACATTACAGCAGTTTCTTGGTAAAATTAAGGGCAAGGGTGAATTATTGTCTTCATGGTAACCAAATGCTATAGTCTGGTTAAACTGTGAAGTGGAAGAAGTTGTTTAGGAGAAATAAATGACAGATACATTTTCTTTGGAGACCTGGAAGAGAAAGACATGGCACTTTTTCTCTTTTGGTTTTCGTTGCTCTCCGACAGGGTAGTGTAGTTGATTTAAATGATGTAAGTCTTGGAATGCATTTAATGAAATTCTGATAATTATTTATGCCTGCATCTATAAGATGTTTCAACTCTTACAACACTACCTGCTTCTTGTTCGTTCTGTTATTGCACATCTATTTTATCCTAAAAATGGCCAGACCACTCTAGGGTGTGCTTATACACTTTCTAAAATATTGGTTTGCAGATCTCCCCAATTTTAGATTGGCTGTCACCTTGGTATTCAAACAGCCTTCCTCACACAGGCTCTTTTTGAGTGTTTGAAAAGATTTGAGGGCTTTTTCTGGCCAGGAAAGGGGATGGCTGGGCAATATTTAAACTGCATTCATGCTGACCAGAGCTACATAGAATACAGTGTTACCAGCTTTTGGATACGAATTGATACAGAAGGAGTTACATTCCAAAATCAATTAGGAATTAATCTGGAAATAGAAAGGTCCTGAAAAGCTCTCTGTATGAAAGAGTAAATTAGACATTCTGGAAACATGTTTGAGGACAAGGTGGAGAGAGAACTAGGAATGGAAAGAAAGGAGAAAGCAGGTCTCTAGTCCAACCAAAGCAAGAGTTGTAAATTAAGACTATGTTTAAAAAACTTCAACTCTCTGGGTGTACTGAAGTGTAAGGTTTCTGCAGCTGTTCGGTGTTGCCAGGAAACAAATTCCTGACCACCTGCGTTTATGGGAAGAGATCATCCTGTGGGTAAAAAGATGTATGATGCCACAGGAAAATATGAAAGGGAGGTGTTGCCAATAAAACCACTGTGAATGTAAGCTTGTGTACCTGCAGAGGACTAATTGAAGGGAAAAATATATGCCATGGGTGAACAAAATGTTTTATTTGCAACTTTTTCTCTAACTACAAGTTAGACTCGAAATAAGAGAGTATTTGATTGACCAAGAAGGTTTCCTGGGCTTACTCCATCTGTTATTTGCCAGCCAAACTGTGTTTTGGATGTCACTCCAGTGCTGATACTCTTTCAAAAAGGTAGTGAAGGAAAAGACAAGTAGCCAAGGGATCTGAAAACAGGACAGAGCAGAAAAGAGTGATTTGTTTTGCATCTGTTAGCAGTTCTCCTATGTTTCAGCATGGCTCTGTCATGTTTATTAGTACACCTTGTTCCCTTGGTCAAGGTCACATTCTTTCTCCACCCTCTGCATATGTTGGACAGATTGCTGTGCTCATTGCAGGCTCTCTGATTGCACAGTATATTTTCATAGCCTGATATAAGGACCTTGCTAGAGGCAGCCCGTTTTGTATTTAACCTGTATTTCAGTGTTCTCTTTGCAAACTGGGCAAGCATCTGAAGTGTCTTATTTTCATAGATGTGTTGCTTATTAATAGAGAAAACATTAGACATAATGACAAATACTGCTTTACGTAGAGGACAGAAGTACCTTGTTGTGAGAGAGATATGAAAGAAATTATATATATCAACTTTTTCCCAAAGTCGGAGAGAGAAAATGTAGGTAAGAATAGTCAAAGTGCAGTTTTGATCTGCTGTGTACTGGTTTTGATCCCTCTTTCTACTGTTCCAAATCTGGCTATGATTAAGATTTAAGTATTACGTTTGAATGATGTCTTTAAACAGATACCTGAGGAAATGGCTTCTCTGTACTGACCTGTGTTTGTCTGAGCATTGACTGGCCTAAACACCGAATAAGATAATTTTCCCCCTGATTTTAGAGATGAATATTTAAAAGAACAGACAATGCAATTATTCGCATTAGCTCAATAATGCTAAGTTACTTCTCTGAAAGTATATTTGCTCTTTTCCATGCACTTGTGTATAGGAAGTATATATATATATATATAGGTAGTATGTATATTCCTACAAAATTATCTCTGGGAAGTCACTGTGCTCCTGTCAGGATATCCACACTCATTTGGATTCACCAGTGCACACCAGAACGTGCAATGTTAAATTTCTCTCCTGTGTATTGGCCAGGCTGCAGTTTTAAGTAGGGGCTATTTCATGAGATTCCTGTTTCAAAATGGGCCCACATCACATCACCAATTTGTTACAGGTATCTGTTGGTTTTATTTTCAGCCAAGAAACTGCCATTTATTCCTTTTAAATACTCTCTCAGATTTCTTCAGAGGTCCCACTGTGCCCAGTATTCGTCTGGCTGGTTTAGAGTACGTTCTGCATTTCACAGCTGTAGATGGGAAAATTTACATGAGAAGCTACAAGTGAGTATCTGTTTTCTCTATCTGGGTTTTGGTACACTTGTCAACTTTAATCTGTAGTTGTGAAATTAAACTGGCTTGTACTGCATTTAGAGCATGCAATGTGTAGAGGTGCTCCAGTGTAATTAGTACAGCAGAAGAAAAGCACTTGAGTCCTAGGTCTGCTGCCTCTTCCTTGTCAAGCTCCTCCTGGCTCAGGATTGCTCTTTCATATGGCTCGGTTAGTAAGGTGGTGTGAATTGACTTAGAGAATTCTGGGTACTGTCTTAGACTTGATGGCCTTAGTCTCTTCTCAGGCTGATTTCTACGACTCTTCGTTTAGATGTTTGCCAGTGAACAACAGAAGATAGGCTACAGACAGAGATGCACAAGGAAAACCAGGAAAAGGCAGGACAAGGAAATCTTTCTTGTTGCATTGATGTTCACCCTCAAAGTCACTCCCTGTCTTAGGAGGCTGTGAACAGTCATAGCTTGTGTTCCATGTGATTTTGATTTCTCTTAATATGAAATCATTTTAATCAGCCTCACTCTTAAAAACAAAGAACCAAAACACTTTCTTCAGATAAGTGCTCAGGTTATTTTGTTGTAAATTATAGTGAATATTTTTATGTCTAATAATACCCAGGGTGCTGTTTTGGTTTTGAAAAGTGATATGGCTTTCAGGGTACTGGGGCTGAGTTTTAGAAGTGATACTGATTATACTGGTCATGTTAAAAAAAATCATAAATTACATTAGCCAGGTCATATTTTGGATGTGTTCAAACTGTAATGGGATTGATTTATTGTAAGTTGTAATTGATGAATGCCTTTCCCAGTGATAGAATTAGTGGGAGCAGTTGATTTAGTAGTATTTTGAACTGCAGGATTGAACCTGTTAAGGAGATGGATAAATCTCTAGCACAGGGGACAATGTTGATTTTGGTTGGTTTTCTCCTCCTAGAGTGCTTCTGAAGAAATCTGGCTGTAAAATACCCAGAATTGAACTGGAAGAGATGGGACCGTCATTAGATCTGGTTATGAGGAGGACACATTTAGCCTCAGATGACCTTTATAAGCTGTCTTTGAAACAGCCAAAAGGCCTGAAGGTATGTACCTTGGGAAGGGCATAGCTTTCAGATCTCTCTGTGAAGAAGAGCAAAGGCTGAAGTATTACTTGTTGTGTGTTTAACCAGAGCTTGCTTTCATCGAGGCCAACTGACATTCCTGGGGCCACAGCACTTCTGTGGTGCTCAGCTGGCAGCCAGACTCTCCTCTGGAAGCACACAGAACACACAGCACAAAGCTTAGTCTCTCCAGCCAATGTATGAGGCCTTACTTTTGGGCGCTTGATTCTTACCAGAGCTCCTGGGATTGTACTCAGAAATATTAACATTGTTCTTCCCTTGCAGCCTAAGAAGAAAAAGAATATCTCCCATGATATGTTTGGTACAACTTATGGTCAAATCCACATGCAGAAACAAGATCTTAGTAAACTGCAGACACGGAAAATGAAAGGCTTAAAAAAGAGGCCAGCAGAGAAGTCGGCTGAAGATGGTGGGGCTACTCCCAAAAAGTCAAAGTCAGCTTGACAGTCTGGGACAGCTTTGAAAACTCTTTGTACTTTCAAATTTAGAATATACGTTGTAATATAAATTGTCAGACATTAAAGACTGAGCTGCTGTTACCTTTAGTTTTGTAACAAAAAAACTTTGTACTACTTCGTCATTTTAAAGGGAACATTGGGGTATTGAGCTTTAACATGGAGTTTGGTTATTTAAAATAAAAAAAATATATAACTTTCTTAGTTTTCCAAAGCTGAGTGTTTGTTTATTGGTATTAACAATATATGGGAGTCAAGCAGGTGACTAATTTCCTGGACAGTTTCACAGAGTGGATTTGAAGGGATTTTAAAATTTTAAAATTCATCTGGTTCCAACCCCATTGCCATGAGGAGAGACATTTTCTACTAGACCAGGCTGCTCAAGGCCCCATCCAACCTGAACACTTGAATCAAGTACCCAACTTGAACACTTCCAGGGATGGGGCATCCCTAGCTTCGCTCGACAACCTGTTCCAGTGCCTCACCAGCCACACACAGAAGAATTTCTTCCGAATATCCCCCATGCTTTGTGCTTTTAGCATAGAGGCATTTAAATCGTGTCTCCAATGAAGCAACTTGCTGGTGGGAGAGGCTTAAATGCCTCTGTGCTGCCCTTCAGGTGCTCTCTTGCTGGCATCAAACCAGTCAGAGTGGGATGGATTGAGGTTCCCTTCCCCCAGAAACTTTAGTTTTATTGCTGTTTTCTTGGGAGCCCTTGATCAGTCCTTACACATTCTGTGCAGGACCAGAGCAATGAATGTGCATAATATGCACAACTTCTCTGTTCATTTATTGTTTATGTAATTCAGGTTTTGCACAACTGCAACACTCAATAAATTTTCTAAAGTGTGAGCTCAGTACATGTGTGATGGCCAGGCTTTGCTTCTGACTATTGCACTGGCAGAAGTGGGAGTGCTTAAGGTGTTTTTACTGTGTTCATCACCATGGTAGCAAAGTACCTGATATTTACTTTAGGCATAAATGAAACCTTTACAGGTTGAATTTCAATCTTTGCTGCCTGATTTGTGCCCAGAATGGAAATATGTGAAGTAACCACTAAAGGTCCATTTTTTCAGATATTTTTTCTTCTTGCCCTGCTTTCCTCCCAATTTTGTGCTCAGCTAGACTTGTATAAAGGGGATGAGAGTTTAATGAGACTTTGGTGTGGTGTTCTGTTTTTGGAACACATTGAAAAACCTAGGTTTTTTAAATTCTGCTTGTCTCTTTGGAAGCTGTTTCTCTGCCCTTTAAGCATAATTGTTATGGAAGTATACACACGTTACCATGAACACAGTAAACTTGCTCATCCTACTTATGTTTTTAATAGTTTTGCTAGTTTTCTAATCAGCTGAAGTGTCACATCAGAAATAGGTGGTTTGTTATTTTCAATTGTCTTCTGCATCCTGGATGGAAGTTGTTGGGCAGCTTTGCTTTCCTTATGGGAGGGCTGAGCTGTAGCTGCGGCTGTGCAAATGCCACCCATGCCATTCTTGCAGTGCTCATTTGATAAAATTTGTAGTGTGAAAAAGGAAGGGCTTTAAAAGTTTGGGTTCATTTTGGGGGCACAAACATATTTATCATCAATGTATTTGCATAGCTCTCCCCAAATGCTATTCTCTGATCTATAAACATTGCTTGAGAAATTGATTCCATAAACAACTTCAGATTTGTATTTCCCATTGTATCTTTCTGAAGTACAAATCACTAGGCTTTTGTCTGAAAGCTGTAGAAGAACCATACTAGCAGACAATGCTGTGTTTTACAAGGTTTAAGTTGTAGAAGTAATAGAAAAATACTATAAATTCATAAAAGCATGCCCATAGTTTAAAAGACTGTAATTTTCCAGATTTTCCTAATTTGGAAGCTAATTTTGGTGCTTAAGTTGGATTTTAAAACTACTTCTTAGCAGTAATGTAGACCATCTATAATCCTGTTATCTCTTAATGTAAAAAGTGTAACGATTGTTCAGTAGGAGCCCTCAGAGAAAAGCTGTTGCATCCTGCTCTGTGTTTTTTTTAATGCTACTGATGGTTTGCTCCTTGTATGAAGAGGAGCTTTGGACAGGTTAGGGCTACTACACCTTCCAACACCTGAGTGTGGTTACTTAAAGCTTCAGGGGGTGAGAAGTCCTTGAGCATGGGAAATCAATCAGTGGGGAGAACCCAGGTGCATTTATTAGCCCTTTGCAGGTGGAATTTGAAGTGCCTGATGTCCCTGACCTGTGGCTCTTTGTGTGAATACCTGTTTGTGTGAATGCCCTTTAATACATGGCTTTTTGTACTGGTAAAATACAGTTACATGGGGGACAGGATGTGTTAGATATGTGAGGCAAGCATATTTAGGTTATGCTTTTTCATGCCAATCACCTTCAAGTTGTGTTGCTAGCAAGGATTAAAACTTACTGTATTTCTGATAGATACTTTGTAGTACTCAAAGTAGTGGCATTTTGGTGCAAATTCTTGAGTGTGAAGTGGAAATGCTCTCTTGTTATTCATAGCAGAAAGGAACAGCTCCAATCACCTGGTGCTCTTTGGAGAAGTTTCAGCCTTGCTGTGAAGCACTGATAAAGCCACAAGGCTGGTGGCTGATGCGATTTCAAGGGGTTCAGCAAGTACAACCACACAGCTGCTCTGTAGGCAATGGCTGCATTCCCAGTATCTGATTTAACTCAAGGTGAATGGTGATAGGAGGGCTAAATATAACCTTTCTAGTGGAATGCTCTTATTTCCCAGATTTTTTCAAAGTGTAGGGAAATTTGTCTGTAGCTGTGTGCATGAGGAACAGAATGTGCAGTACTCAAAGGGCAGCTGTTGAGAGGGGCTCACTCTACCTCAATTGCTCCTTGCTTCCAGAGCTCACCAGGCTCTGAAAACACCTAAACGTGGCCCCAGGGTTGCCTGGCGTAGGCAAGGCATAACAGGCATGTTCATCCCTTTCCTCTGGCTTTCATCTTCCCACCTCCTGGCACACAGGAGTCAGCTTTATTTATGGGTTGAGCCTAGTAATAACTCTGGTTTGAAGCAAATACATGTGGGCAAAGTGTGGCTCATGAGGCTGTGCCTGTGCAGGAAGGTGAAGTTGCAAATAGGCAGTCAAGCCCACACTCTCTTTAGTCTAGCTGACAGGATGGCAAGGGCAAGGAAGGTAAAATTTGTGCCTTCTGTAGACCCCTGGTCTCTATGCTGATGTTGCCCAGTTGTGCTGCTCGTGGCTTTACTGCTACTGTTAACCAGGCCCCTGTCATTATAAATAACTGATGATACACATATAATATACAGCCTACCTGCAGTTTAAGTATTTTTGGCTTTTTTTAGGTGTGGTGGAATTATAAAAAGTAGGAAGAAAGGTAGATACTGAGTGCTGAAACCTGCAAGGTTCTTGGGATTCCCACATCTTTGGGTATTTGTCCTGGATGCACATAATCACAGCTTTAGCTCTCTGTTAGTATAATGTGACTATAATATTATTATAATAGTATAATGTTTGAAAAGAGCATATGAACTCTCTTCTCCTTCCTGGATTTGGTAGGTTTGAGCTTATCTTTACAGTTCCTTAGCAACCTTATTTGTTTTCAGTAAGTGCTTTCTGGGTTTGATTGTGAGGGTTTCTCTCCACCTATGGCTTGGTTGCAGCTGGGGAGGGTTAGAAAAGAGCATGAAAAGAGGACATGGCAGAGACATCGAGTGTCACACTGACTGCTGCATCCTTCAGCCAGGGGAAAAAAGGCTTATTCTAGATGCTATCAAATATGAGGGAGCAGGGGAGCAGGGTAAGGAGACTAGAGCAGAACTGTGTTAGAGACATTTTCATAATTAAAGAGAAGAAAGAGGAAAATGTTAGCTGTGCATAATATATATAATATAGCCATACATAATACATGTTAACATGTGTATTACACATGGTACAGAGTTCTCCCCTGTTCCCCAGTGCAATTTATCTCCTCCCTCTGAACTTTGCTAAAGTGCCTCTAGCAGTACTGACACATCCCAGATGCAATCCACAAACATAGATGAGAAATGGGTCAGCTGCATCAGAAGTCATGTTTCCTAAAAATATACAAGGGAAGGAGATGTGAGGCTTATGAATGTGAAGTCTCTGTAGGATTGCCTTTCTAAATGGATGAACATTCCACGTTAGGAATATGACTAACACTATAGAGGAAGAACAGCTTTGGTGTCACACATCTTTGCAGAACATAGTGAAAAATTTGTAGGTAATCTGGGATTAAAATTTGTCCTAAATAGCATAGGCTTCATCTACTCAGGGCAGTCAGTGAACACAGCAGATGTTCTCCGATCAAGACATTTCTGAGGCGTCTCTTCTTCATTTCTTGTTTTGTTTGATTTTTGGTGATATTCTGTTTACTTGATCTTCCCCCCGACTGCTTCTCTAAGATACGCACAAAGTAATTGAGGGGAAGTAGACACAAAGTTTTTAGTAGAACTTAACAGGGAGTATGCATGGTTAATGACAGAATCTCATTTTCTTCCAACTTTCCCCCTTGATAATCTCATAATTCTTTCTGTGATGGAACACCACACCTATGAAATCCGGTTTCTCACTCCATCCATGATCCTGAAGTACACCCATATAGGGCCTCTCTTCTGTTTTGATTGTTGCAATTTGTTCCTCTTCACTCCTTTCACCCTCACAGCCTCCAAAACAAACATGACAGATATGCAGTGCCCTTTTTCCACTGTTTGCCTTCTTCCACTGGCAAGAAGTTGAGTTTCTTGTCTTGTATTGTTTATGCGCAATAAACTGTATTTTTCACGTATACAGTGCTGCAATGCAAAATAAGATTAACTTCAGAATCCAAGTTTCTCTCCCTGTTTCCCAACATTTAGATGTATTCCCTGGAGAAGGTGGGTCTCAGCAGGCATGCAGTGAAAGGGCTGTCACTTAAGGCAGAGCTCTGTGATCAATTCTAAGGCTGCTTTAGGTACTGGCAGTATTTCTTCCCCTTTTAAATGCACAAAATTAAACCACTGATCTCTGCTGCTGGCCTCTAGGCAGGAGAATTACTGATGCTGCTGTATGGCCTGGAATTATTGCTGCAGCAGCAACTATCTGTGTTAGTTGTAGATAGGCATGCTGGGGCCCAAGATTGTCTGTTGCCAAAAGATAGTTTAAAAACCCTTTCCCTCTCCACTTGTTTTTCAGATAATTGCATGTTCCTTGAACCAAGTCAGGCTCCCTGTTTTCCTAAACCAAAGAAGTCCATGAGTCGTTGCATCTTTTCAGCTTTGATTGCAGTTTGCTAATGCTTCTCTCCAGTGGCAACCAAGCCTCTTGGCCTGGAAGTTGCTCTCTCCTCTGGAGGAAGGTGAGGAAGGGACCACAGAAGTGAGGAGGAGGGAGGTTCAGGCAAAATGTCTCCTCTCTCCCCTGGTGTGTCATGTTCTTGTCTTGCAAATGCAACAAAGAAATGTGAGATATTGGGCAGTATAAATTCACCCCAAACAGCTCTAAGTAAAGTTCTTATGAGTTGCTCACTTGTTTGGTGTGAGTCACTGCCAAAGATGGGCAGTCACAGCTGCTGTATCAGGGAGTCTGTCTTGGAACAGATTGCTGCAAAGAGTGTGATGTAGAACTTGCACCCATCTCCCATTGCTGCCATTTTTTTTTTTCAGTTGAAAATAGATTATTATGAAGAATTTATGAGGGTCTCCAAAGGGCACTTGCAACATGCCAATAAACAGTAATGAGCTTTTAATTCATAAAAGGCAATAGATTTCATCTCCTGTTGGCTTATTTTGCACACAGGAATAATTCCTTGCTCAACAGGGTTGTTGAAAGAAATGTTAGGGTTTATGTGTTATAATGTGAAAAGAAGTTTTTAAATGCTTTACTTCTGTTTTTTGTTTTTGGTTTTTTTTTTTTTTTTTTTTTGTTTGTTTCTTTTTTTTCTTTCTTCTCTGAACATGTTTGAAATACCTAAGGGCCTCTAGGATATTGTAGGGAAAATAGTGGTATGACTCAAATGTGTTCTGTAGTTGATGGGTGAGGGGTTTCTCTTTGTGCTTCAGATGCTCACCTCTTCAGGGTTGTCCAGAAAGGCTCACTTGAAGAAAGATTCAGAGACCTGGTAACTGCTGGGCACTTCTCTCTTTCCTTCCAGAGAGAGAGGGATAGTCACCCTTCCTGCCACTAGCCTTCTCCAGTTTCTCAGAGGCAGTAGGTCATCCATAATAATACTTCTTTAAAAAACCAAACAAACACACAAGCCAAACACTTTATAGATAACACCATGTGTTGACATAAGGAATTAGGAAGGTGCAGCTGTTTGTGGGAGTGGCAATCAGGTCAGAGAATTGAATTCACTTGAAAAGGCAGGTGGGGGACAGTGGAGGGGCTGTGCTTTGCTTTGCAGCCTGGACCAGATCCCTGATCTGGCTCACAGCACAAGTGGATGTGCACTGCTGCTCTGGGGAGGCAGAAAAAGGCTGGGGATGGGAGATGTATAAGGCAACTCATGCCACTTGAGTTGCTGTTACAGCAGTATTTGTAAGACAGGGTCCAAGTTTAGGAATTACTACAGTTCTGAGTTTGCTCTTAAGGACATGAATGGGGTTTGAGACCTATATTTGCCAGTAAGCTTCATAACAGTTTTCCTTGTGACAGTCTCTTTTAAAACCATTTTACAGATGTGATAGCAAAGGTTAACCAAACTTATTTGCTTTGGGAACAAAGATAAAATGTGGAAGTCATGGATTCCTTGTTGGTGTGGTCTCTCTTGGTGGTTTCCATGTACCTTCCTGTGGCTGAAGCCTTCACTGTCTCTGCTGTGGTGGAGCTGGCACAGCTGTCAGCGTCACTTGGTCGGGGAAAAGTTGACTCAAGTGGAATCACTGATGGTTCTTAATTTTCTTTGCAAAGAAAACCTCTCAGAAATGCTGAGCTTTTTCAACAAAGACCAACACCAGTTGTAAGAAAGATGCTAGGTCATCTCTGTGCCATTTTTAGCAAAACATGAAGAAATCAGTCCAGATTGGTTTTAAGGCAGCCTTCAAAATAATATTCAGGAAACTTCTGCTGATCAGGAGTAACCTTCTGACAAAACACCCTATGTGGTTTCTGGTTTAACTGGGAGCATATTCTCCACTATAAAGATTTCTCAGTAAACATCTTTTCCCTCTGATGCTATGGAGCCATGCTATGAACAAGATTTTTTGAGCTGCATTAAATGATTTTGTTTAATGAACTTGAATAAAAAATTAAGTTGGGCTTGTTCTAGTCTGAGCATGATTAGAAATACTTCATGTATGTTTTGCTACATCTTAGCATGAGCCTTAAATATTTGATGGCAGATTTAGTTATTTTCTCCAGCTATGAAATATACTTTAAATTTCATTTAAATTGCATTATCTATGTTACTGTTTTCAGGACGAAATAGCTGTTTAGGTTCTTAGTTACTTTTCTTTCAATTCCTGGAAGGAAATTTATTCTGTGGCCTGTGTGGTGAAGTAGTTGAAAGGTTTAAGCATGTGTAGATAAAACTGTCCGTGTTAAGGAAAAAGTATAGTTAAAGGAATATTATGAATAAGTGAAAGATGAAATTCTTTTTCAGCATGTGAGCTGCATAGGATGCAATAAACCTACCCTAAAGATGTTCTCATGCATGACATTCTGTCAAAGGTAATTCTTGCTCCTTTAGTGATTCGTGCTTGTGGCAGGAGATTTATGCCACCTGACTGCTATGCCTGGCAAACAAGATGTATTAAATGCTAGCAGAGAAGAAGGAAAAAGCTTGTCAAAACTTGTGGTTTATGAAAATGGTGCCAACATTTGGTCAGAGCCAGCTTTACTAGGGCTGTAATCAATTCTGGGAGCTGAGTTTACAGGGAAGTTTTGCTGTTCTATTAAAAGGTAGAACACTATGAACTTTTCAACCTAGTAGGTAAAGAGCTAGTTTCCATGAGCCCAATTCTGTCAGTAAAACAAATGAGTGTTAAGAAAGAAGAGCCAAATTATTAAGACAAGGCAATAGCAGAAGTGTTTTCTCACAATAAAAGCCAGATGACTGAAATCAGAAACTGTCTGGTTTTCCATGTCCCCTCTTGGACACTGAACCAGACACTTGACTTGGAGATTTGTTCAGAGACTGAACATGTATTTCCTGGATGGTGGTAGCTTCTACTTATAAAACAAACAAGCTTTAAGACCTTGTCCTTCAAGCTCTCCTGTTTACTTGCAACCATGCATTGCAGAAGAGTGTTGAACTCAGTCTTGCTCCTTGTTTTCCCTGTGTTGAGGGAAACCTTTAATGAGAACAGGCATTCCTTTTTGTTTGGGAATGTTACTCCTCCTTTGTGTTTTGTACATGCCAAGAAGTAAGTACTTATGTGGTTAAGATGGTTTGTTGTTTTAGATTGATAGTTTGGGTGTGGGATACATCCAGCTTCCATGGGCCAGAATATCTCAGTGAGCTCACTGCTACTCTCGCTTCCTGCTGAGGGAGAGATCTCAAACAGATCACTAAGGTTTAGCAGTTGTGTGAATAAAGATATCTCCAAGATGAATGAGTTCAAGTGACAGGAACCTTCCTTTTCCAAACAAACACGCTGGTGTTTCATGGTCAGTCCATGAGAAAAATAAGCTGTTGGAAAAATGGAATTTCACAGAATCACAATATTTGCAGACTTTATGTTGTTTCAAGTCAGAATAAAAAGGCCACACTTCCCATTGTATGAAAACTCTGGGGAAAGGAGAAAATTGATTTGTCACCATTGAAATATTCATACCTTTATATTCGGTATAACATTGCCAATAATGCAAATATCAATCTTATTATTTCGTAAGTTGAAGAAAGGGAAGTTCAGTTTAGTAAAAGCACAATGCTTTACTTTGACACTTTTACTTCTACACATTTTGAATTTCCACCCATGTCACAAGATGAAAAACTACTACACTCAATTAGGTTCAAGAGTCCTTTTTGTCTGAGGGGACATGATTTAGACACTTCCTTTCCCAAAGGTAAGCCTTACCTCTTACATGCTGGATGAGTTGTCCCTAAGATTTCCTCAAATATGAGAAAATTCACTGCAGTGTCTGTGGTAGTGTGGAACTGCATTTGTGCTTTACCCTGGAAGTTGAAAATGAGCATTAATTCTCCACGAAGTTCCTGGTACTTTGGGGAAGAGTATGAGAACAGGGAGAAACTCAATGGAGCCTTATTTCAACATCTCTCCTTTTATTTCCTAGTATAGAGAAATCCACAATTTGAAAAGTTCCTGAGCTGGAAGTAATCTTTTTATTGTGTTTTGTTACTGCATCTTTCTTTTATGACTCTTCCTATTGTTTGGTTCAGTATGCAATGTTGGCATCTTAAATACTCTGTATTGGTTAGTTTAATAATTTAGTTTTGTTGAGTGGCACAGGAATTATTGGGTTAAACTTGAGGTCTGATCATATTCTCAGATCTTCCTTAGGTTTTTTATTTGAGTATTATCAGATAAACATTTCCCTTTACCTGTTTCATGCTTATCATGACTTTATAGGCCTCAGTTTCCTTACTGATTTCTTTCCCAAGATGATGTGTCTTGGTCAATTTAAATGTTTTTCACACAAACTGTAAAAGAGGACAAATATTGCTTATTTGTCCTCTTTGAACTCCTTCTAGTTCTGTTATGTTCTTCCTGAGAATTGTGTGTGATATCAAAGGTATTTTTACATGACTAATTCTGACTTCTGCAATACTTTCTTTTTTATTTTCTCTTCTTAGATTATTGTTCAGATGGAGGGTGAATATTTACGTGCAGCATTGTCTTGGCAATGCCAATGCCAGCAGATGAAAGAGCTGCAGAAACAGGAGGACCCTCCCAAGAAAGCTGCAGCTGGGGCATTTGCTCAGCTCCAGACTTGTAAATGCCTTGCTTAGGCACATGGCTTAAGGATGGACAGGGCAGTCAAATTTTTACAGTTGCACTCAATGATCTCAAAGGTCTTTTCCAACCTCAAAGATCCTATGATTCTATGTGCCAGTTAGACATGGTTTAGGGAGCTATTTCTACGTTCTTCCATAACTTGTAGATAGATAACCTGTTACAATTAAGTTTGATTGATGTTGTAAAGATGACTGGCACCTGCAAAGATATCCATAAGACTATTGGGAAGGTGCATTTTAATACCACACAAATTAAATGCATTTTTGTTACATACAAATGATGGACAAAACTGACATCACTTAAAAAGGGAGTGAGACCTTGCAATTGTAGTAGAAAGGGAAAAAGTCATCCTGATACTCATAGTCAAAAAAGGAAATCAAATGTTACGAATTAGTATGGGGAAATAAGAATGAGTACAAGGAAAATGAAATAGGGTATAAAAATTTGCTGCTGTATAAATCCAAAATGTACCCGTACTCTGCCTGCTGTGTGCAGTTCAGCTCTCCCTGTCCTCCACCTTGAAAAGAGCTGTAATAGAACTAGCCAGAGAAAGCCAAAGCTGATCTTAAGATACAAAATGGCTTCTACAGGAAGAATAAATAGGTCTTCTGTTTGGAAAGGATATAACTGAAAATAAATATTGCAAAAATTCAGGAATTCATGGATGACATGGAGATCACAAAATCTTTTAGGCTGGAAAATACCTTGAGGGCCATTGAGTCCAACCATCTATAAACCCAGCACTGCCACACCCAACACTGAACCATGTCCCGAGTGCCACATCGACTCATCTTTTAAATACCTTCAGGGATGGTGATTCGACCACTTCCCTGGGCAGCCTGTTCCAATGCTGGACAACCCTCTTTGTGAACAAGTTCTTCATAATACCCAATCTGAACCTCCCCTGACACAGCTTGATGCTATTTTTCTTGTCCGTGTTGTTCTTTCATTGGAAAAGACAGTTGTTTTGGGACTATACAATGAAGAAAATAGATGGCACATAAAAGGATGCAATTTTTTAACGCAAGCATTTAAACTATGGAACTCCTGCTAGAAAATATGAGTGATAGAAAGAACTCCGTTTATCATAGCTCCACTAAGGCTGAGGAATACCAAGAGGAAGTTACTACTTTACTTCTTTACAAACCAGCTGTGCAGTGGAATGGTCTGTGCCTGCATGAAGAGTTAGGGGAAAAGAAGGAAGACTTAGTAGAATAGAAAACTTAAGGAAGGATGGGAAAGATGATGAAAAATGTGAGGGGTTCTGGATTGAAAGAATGAGGATAAATGTTTTGACTCTGAGAGCTGGGGAAGTGGCTTGTGAAAGGAGTTTGGAGACAGAAGGGCTTGGGATATAAAAAGTCACAGATATGAAAAAGCAGATGAGAGAAGCAGATAAGAGTCAGGGGATGACTTTGCTGTGCTATACAGGATTTTGACTGAGAATGGGCAGGGATTACTGTGGTGCCTCCCTGCTGCCTCTAAGCACCTCTTATTTGGAAAGAGAAATTTGCAGAGATTTAGCCTTCCTCTCCCAGCAGCAAGGGTTTTGTCACCCCTACATTCTCTTTTTGTCACTCAAAAGTATAAAAATTAAAGTGTAATTTCCAGATGAAAAGAAAACCGTTTTACCATCTATTTTAAAATCAATACTTCAGCATCATAGATGCCTTAAATTCATCTCCTTCTCTACAGTTTTTTTCCCCTCCTTTCCAGCATGAGCTGCAGAAGTATGCACATACTTCTGTCCCGCGGGTAGGCTCAGCTGACAGTGGCACCGTCTCCTTTGCTCAAATCCATTTCCAAATTTAGTCAGGGAGATGTAGTAATAAATTGCGGACAAAGGCCATTCCCGGCTTGGCCAGCAGATGGCAATTCCTGCTTTATAAGAGATCCTCAGGCGGCCTTGGAGGCGTACAGAAAGAGGAGTTTGCAGCAGCTAAGCCTCCGTGACATTTCATTGAGCATAAAAACACCTCTGGAAATTGTGCGCAGGTTTGCTGTCAGCTACTACCAAATCAGACACCAGAGCTACTCAGTGTGTGAAATCAGTGTTGTCATACATTAACGAGGAAAGAACTTAACACTGTTCTGTTCACCCAGCAGTTAACTCTGTTTCACTGCTCTAAATAGCAGCGCAGGAGCTTTTGGTCCCGTTTTAACGGTATTGCAGAATCTACATTGCTTTGGGGACGTTTGCTGTCACATCAAATGTTCCTGACGTGCATTGACATGGAAAGTTGAAAGTAAAGCTACTACAAGGGGTTGTTTCCAGCTGTTACAAATTTATGGGAAATGACCCATTTCATTTCAGAAGGGAAAAAAAAAGAAAAAAAAGAGCCTGCAGGTGCAGATAATATATGTATTAAATGACAGACTTCTGGAGGAGGTTCCCAGAGAAGACTGCTGCAGAGAAATCATTGTAAATTTGAGTTAGGTTCTTTGCTTAAAACAGAAAAGTTTCAGGAATTATGTAAAAAGCCAGCAAGACAGAACAATGATTAATGGGCAAATGCATTGATATTTTCCTTTTCCTTGCCTGAATTTCTGTTTCATTTTCACACTGAAATGGCTCTGTAGAGCTAACTAAAATGTGCTTTTTAGGGAATGTAGTGAGTTTTATGTCTCAGGATTGGTGACTCCCAATGTAGGGAGGAAGAAGGGTTTAGAAGGGGGTCCGAGCTGACATTACTGAAATGACTGGGCTAGAAGGGGGTACAGAAGTTCTCAGTAAGTGTGGGGAGAAAAAAAATTCCCTAAATAATTTCTGGTGACCTTTTTGCCTGGAGAAGCATAAATAGGATATGAAGCAAGCGTTATCTAGCTTTATGTGGCTCAAAGTTTAGTTGTTGTGACGTAAGACTGAGGGCTGAAGGGAGGAAAAAAGGAAAATTATTGGAAGAGGTACTAGGGGTCCTGCCAAGAAGCCAGGTTTACTTTTAAACACTTACTATTTGAAACTGATTGAAATACTGTGTTTTACTTTCCAGTTGTATTGATACCATCAAAATATAATGAGAGAATTCATTCGTAGGCTGAGTGTGAGTAACAGTTTTTAACTCAAGGTCCTTTCCCAAGCTACTGTACACAGACCAGAAGCGTGTAAAGTCTGCCCTTGTGTTTCTGTCATTACTGGCCTGTGCTCTGTGACACCCTGAGTTACAAGCCTTCTCATGGTCAGAAAAGAAAGTGTTTCCTTGAGTGAGGGAGAGTCTGGACCACCAGAAACAAGCCAGTTGAAGCAGAAGTCTGGAGGGGCTGTCTGGCCTCAGGCTCCAAAGGAAGGCCAGGATTTGCTGTTGGTGAATAGTTTAGGCAGACTACAAGGACTGTTTACAAATGTTTGTTTAAAAAACAAACAAACCTGTAACTCTTACATGTTAATGGGTAAGAAATTCTTGCTTTAATCTTGTGCTCATTGCTTTAACATCAAACTTGTTTCTGAAAACTGTTGTTAGGAAACCATGTTATTAGGAAAGAGCAGGGGGAATGCATCCAGGTGATTAGGAGGGTTGATTTGGAGTTAAGAGAGAGAAGAGGCTCATGGTGGTGAAAATGGAGTTATACATGGGTCTGCACCTGACAATTTGCTTGAGAAATCCAGAGTTAGGAACACTGTCTCTCTGCATCAGCAAAGCTTTGAAATGTGGGAGATTGAGTTTGGATACGACCAGACTAAGCTGATGTCTAACCAGAGAACAGACATCAAGCCTCCTGTGGCAACTAGTGCTTCTAGTTAATATCTCCTCAATATTGCTCTCCAAAAGGAGAGTGACATCTCATCTTTACAAAAAGCATACATCTTGACTAGAAAAAAATCAGAAGTCTAGCTCTCTCATACTGATCCTGCACATCAGGAAAAGCAAAATGGGAAAAGTTCCACTCAAATCCCTTTGGAGGTTACCCTAGAGTATCAGTCCTACTGTGAAAGTTGAAGTCAAACACAAGGTTGGGGGTTTTTTAAGTGTCTGTAGTTCCAGGCTGTGCTTAGATTTATTGCAGAACTGAAAACCTGCTTTTTCCAACCAATAGTCCTGCAAAGTCATACTGAAACCAAAAAAATACTGTGTACTTTGGCAGAGGTATTACCAGCTGTAAAGATCTGGCAAAAGCAACCTGTGTAACAATCTTGCTAATTGTATTTAAATTGGAGTGGATCAACCCTTCTAACACTGAATAAAGAACTTTATTTTTTCCCAAGGAGAAAAGCAGCTAGGAGGCTGGATGTATACAGGTGAGTTCTGACAGGGTTTTAACAAGGGTTTCTGCAACGAGATTTGGCACCAGGTTAACTATTCCCATTTGCTATGTGGGTGCAAGTTATTAGATTGCATAAAGTAAAAGATGGTCTAAAGCTAAAGCTCTGTAATAAACCCACAATAATTCATGTGCAAACACAACTTCAAGGTGTGTTTTTATTCCATAATCATTCATATGTAAACAGTTTTATGTGACAATAATTACTTTTCTTCTTGCTCAGCTTTCTCCACATGTCCTTGGAGTATTAAGCTAACTCATGAAAAACAAGGTCCTCTTGTATATATGGATATGTAATGGTATATATAAGAAAGGGTTTGTACTATTACTTCTTACTTTTCTACTGATTGGTAGCAGCACATCAAATGTCCTGCAGAAATGCCGTTAGAAAAATGTCTTAAGATCAAAGGAACTACCAAGTTACAATGTCTGGGAACAAAGGGGGTCGCTAAAGGCCAGCAAACATTCTTTCTGTAAAACTAAGGGTCCCAGGTTATTTTAAAGATCACCTCCTTATGTCAGGGTGGATTTCTTAGAGGGAATATGAGGCATATTTTGATAATAAAGACACCTGAGATGACTTAAATATTAATAGTGTTATTCTTCATAGCAAATTTACCTCAAATAGAAGAATTGTACATAATTTAGTACACAGTGTTCATGCCCAGTCAGTAGCATTATAGGTCTTATTAATTGTAAAATCCTGTTAGTGGTATCCTTCAGTAAATTCCAGCAAAGTGAATTCTGGAATGATGATAGCACTGCCTATGCATGGTTATAAATCAGATTTCTAGGCGTCTGGGAATTATTCATGTGGTTTAAGTGGCTTGGGTTTATATTGTCTTATTGCTTATTTGGTCCAATTTGAACATGCAAGCTTTCCCACAGAGGGTGGTTCTCCGTGTACTGTATTATTCAAACAGTTGGCAACTTCTTAAAGGTTTAGATGTTGCTTGAAGAGCTTACAGGAGTTGAAGGCTTTTAGTAAAATAATTAGGAAGAGTGTAATTTCATTTTATATATTACTATCCCAGGGAGTTTTAATAAGATGACCTTGATTTCACCCTGATGAGAGAAGGAGGAAAGTGTTTTCTTCAAAGTGTTTCTAACTAAAATATAAGACACAAACAGACACCTAAATGGTTAGACCTTTTATATACTGGATAATTCTGCCTGAAAATGGATACTACATCTGCTATGTCACAGTGCTGTGATCAGAAGCTTCTGTAATTCAAAATCTTTACATAGTCTTTATTTTAAAATAATTAGGAAGATTGTTATGATGATAAAGAAAATTGACTATTAATTTTATCTGTGTTAGGGAATGCATCTAGGATTCCCAGAGAGGAATCTTAGCCTATGTGCATCTCTTGAGTTATGAAAAATGCTGTTTCAGAGAGAGGACAGGGAGCACCTGGGAGCCACTGAACCTGAACCATTCACATCTGGCTTTCAAATAAATGCTGCACTATGAATGACCAGCTGTAAGGTAACGTCGTACTCCTCATGGGGGTGAGGCTGGCCAGGGGTAGCACATTGTCTTGTTCAGCCTAAGTAATAGGGAGGGCAATTTAGGATTCCTTAATGAAATTGATTTGTGTGAATATATGCTATACTATAAATCTTTCTGTACTAATTTATTTTATTTTTGTATGTAAAGCAATGGCTATCCCATTAATCTGGTAGGGATGGATTTTATGAGTATAAATAGAAAGTGGAGGGCCTATGAACGTGTTTACTTTTGAACAAGTTGTATATTTTTACTTAACCACAAAGTAAATACATATTTAGAGGAAGGCCACTGATACAGGATTTATTTAACTTTTAAAAAATCCCTGCCAATAGAAAGATTAATTTAGTTCTGATTTTGAAAGAGAGGAGGTAGTTAATAGTGCTAACAAGAATTGTTATGTTTATTTCACAAAATACAGTCATTGCAAATTAATGTTGCATTTTCACACACCTTTGTTGAAATCTATTTTACCCATATTACCATACATTGGATGAATTGTGTGTAAAATAATCTATCAATCCGGAAAAGTGAACCAAAGAGAGTACGTAATTTTTTTTTTACTGACCTGCAAAAGATTGGATTTTTCTTGTGGAATATCCAACTTGAAGTTCAGGATTTCAGATGATAGTTAAAAAAGTAGATGTAGACTGACGACAATCATTTAGAATATCAAAAAAAAGAAAACAGATAACATTTGTTAATCTTTCACATATTAAAGAAACTCTTCATGAGTAGGAGAAACAGAATGGAACTAAGTATTTCTGTACCAGCTGCGAGGTAGATGCATGAAATTATTTACCATATATTTAATGTCTGATATAGTTTAAATACTTCAATGCAAATATGTACAGCCCGAAACTATTCTTTGCTGTATTTAGTACTACTACAACAGTTTTTAAATGTCAGATTTTTTTAATGTTGTATTTCTCAACACAAATCTGTTCAATTTGCAAAGGCAAGTAGACTTTTTGAAGACTTTGTTAACAGTTTTCATATGCCTTAATATTTGAATTGACTCACTTAGATACACAGTTTTGCTTACCTAGTAAGTAAAATGCTGACAGTGCTGTAAATCATACCTTGAAATGGGGCCACTACCACTTGCTAGCCCTTGCTATAGCCTTTAATACAGAAACATTTTCAAAGGGAGAAATGGACCACGGTGATCAACAAAGTTAATTTAACTTCCATAGAAATTAAAATTCTTAAAAATCAAGTGAGCAAGATTAGTGCCACTTCTATTCCTGGTGGTTTTTCATTCCAGGTAGTACTGTCGGAGGTAGTATTTTTTTTTTCAGCTTTTTGCAGCCTGAAAAGTTAACTGAGTGGCCACTGAGCAACCAGCTAAAATCTGCTTCTAGATCTGATTTGGTTGATTTGGTAAAACATTTTCTTCTCAGATGCACCAAACTTTTGTTGAAAACAAAATTGAGTTCTTAAGATTGCAAAGGTGGTCTGGAAGATATTAAATTTACATAAAAAAAGGAAGGAACTCTGAGTAGCTTAGATCCTATGATAATGCATGCAATATGAAATTCTTGACCTGCGCAGTGGTATCAAACCAAGCCTGAAGACAGCCTAAAACAATGGCTTGAAGCAATTCCTGCTCATTTGAAAGAGATGATAACTTTGAAGCTGAGTGAGAATGTTGCCAGCACTGTTAGTTATTTCACTGCCGAGACAGAAGTGAATGATCATGCTAGGACAATGTATTCTTCATGCTTCCTCATTTAGCAATAGGATCAAAACAAATTCCGTGTTTGAGGTCAGAATAAAAATTATCTAAGATGTTCTTCAACTTAATATCCACGGGTGGGACTAATTTCACAAATTTTAGTGTCTAGAGTTCTCACTTGTACATCTAAGCTAGTCATCTGGGCTCCTTCACTATAATTTATCTCATCATAAATGTTAATGTTTGAAGTAATTTGTGCCCCTGCTCCCACCTACCAGCACTCCATGGATGATGTCCCTGATCAGATGTTCACAGTGGAGGCAGTGACAAGGTAGGCTAGAGAAATCCTGCACTAAAAGTCTGCCATCAAAAATTTAGCTTTATGCAGCTGGGGATTGGCAAGGGCAAGGCCACTTTCTTTCACTTGCCCACCCTTAATAGTAGCAGCTATGTGTCAACCATGTTCCAGACAACAGCTGGTCAAGTCCCATCCACTCTTCACTGAATGTTAAACTAAACCTGAGTTTAATTTGTAAAGGAGCCAGACCTGAGTCTTAAGGTGAACTTAAAAAAGGAAAATATTAAGTCTGGAATTGGTGTTTTAAATAAATGCAAAAGTGGGAACTGGATGTGTTGCTTTTCCTTAGCTTCATTAGTTAGACATTTAGTCTGTTTTCTTTCCCTTTCTCATACTGGTTGTGGAATTAGGAGGGAACCTATATCTTGAAAACTAATAGCAGTCTAGAAAACTTCTACTGTAGGTATTATCAAATTTGGGTTAGACACTTTCAACACTCCCCTCAGTAAACAAGTAAAGTCTGTGGGTTTTGCCTTTGAAAATGTGACTCATCTGCTCAGCAGTCAGATGCAACCCTCGTAGTTCATACGACTCAGCTGGAGCCCAGTCTGAAACATCAGTAGAACATCCTGTCTGGCTGAGAGATTCATAAACACCGCTTACTGAATAGGATTTAATCTAATGTTGATCTTCACACAGTTGGTGATACCATATGTTTTTGTGTTTTAATGGTTATCCTGTTTATTTCATCTTTCTGACCTAAGTCCAAATCCTTCTGCTGAATAGGTGTCTTAATAATACTAGCTGAAAATTAAAGAACAGAAAGGCTTAATCATTAATATCATGCATTAGTCTAACTGGCCACAAGATTTTATATTAGCCTCATGTCCTCTCTGTATAGTTCCTTTCTTTTTTGGATTTGCTTCTACTGTACTTCTTGTTCAAAATTTGTGATAAAGTTAGGCATTTTACTGAAGACCTATTTTTTTTTCTGGATGATATAGGCATGCTGTTTTCATTGATTACAGTACAAATTCTAATCAGATCAACAGAAGAAGGGAGAATGAATCTCTCTGAACACATACTCTTCAGGCTTGGTATTCTGTGCACTTTACTTTTGTGGAATACTACATGACTTCGAAAAGCTTTAAAAATAAAATGGTTTATAGAAAAGCTGTGTTGGTGTGTCACTAACAGCATGCTTCAACAATATAGGTAATTTTTTTTTTTAAATCATAGGCAAATGAAATATTCTTTATGGTCACAGAAAATGCTGCATGTGAGAGCTGCTGAAGTCTTGGTCTATTTTCAATAGCTTGTGAGAGAGGGAGTCAATGTTTAATGGGGAGCTGGCTAGAATTTCAGATAGGGTTGCAGAAGATGCCATTTCCTGGCCCCTGGGGCTTTTGAAAGATCACAAATGATAGGGCAAATTCCTCCTTTGGCACTGGTCTTTTATGTATTGATCCTAAAATAGGCACAGCCTAAGTACCACCATAGTAGATGTCTGTTGCAGAGTATTATGTCTTTTGTGTGCACAATTGCTGTTTGTTATCAGCTGTAGGGTATTAATAAAACATGTAAAATAAGCACATTACCATAAACAGGAAGGAATCTTAGACAAACCCAAGGCTTTCCTCACATCGCATTTCTCAGCTTATCCATACTCTCTTGTTTTTTTCCACTTTTCTATCTTTTTTGCTGTTGGTTTCATGATTTTTTCTTTTTCTTTATAACAACAATTTAGCTGAAACATATGCAGTTATGTATATACAATGTATATCTTCTATATCTATGTAACCTCTTTATTTTCACCATTTTATGGTGATTATCTCATGTTCATTTACCTTCTTTTTCCTTTTCAACCGTTTTTCTTGTGAACATACAGGGCTCAAACAGCAGAGCCAAAAAGGTGGCTTTCCTTCCACATACTATTCCAGACTTGGTATTATTTTTTTTCAAATAATGCTTCTAAAATTCTTTGATAGCGATAATATAAACAACAGTGCTTTTATTGTGAATCTTTGTGGTTACAAAAAAACAGAAATCAAAAACTTTAGAAATCAAACTGCAGTCAAACCTGCCCATATTGTGTTTGAAAAGTACATCTTCTATGGAAATTATCTGACTATGAAGAGTGAGATTTTATTGTTCTTGTTCTTGGGAACTACTAGGGAAATAGATGAGATCTCAAGAGACCTCTCTCAAAAGGGAAGAGGCTTAGCTCTTGAGAGGAGCAGAATGTATCAAAGACGTACAAAGTTTCTCTTGATACCTGGTTAAGGTCTGTAAAGGAAGAACCCACGAGCTTAAATTTTTTTAAAATATAAATACTACTTTTTTTTTTTTTCAGTTTAACTAAACAGCAATAGGACAACAAGGTACTGAATATTGAAGAAACATTCAGAATAGTTGTAGACATCACTTTTACAAAAACTGTATGTACTGGAAAATCTGATTTTCTGATTACGCATTCCCAAATGTGAGGAGAAAGGGAAAATAATTTGTTCATACTAATCAGGGTATAAGAAACAATGACTGGAAAATAGAATCTTTTTTAAGAAATGCATGAAAGTGGAAGCTACACACAATATGTTCACAGTGGGTTTTCTTAAAGACACATCCTTTATCTTAAAAAGTGAGGGAGTCATAGTAGTGTTTATAGGAAACACGCAAATGAAACCACAGTACATAAATATTACCTTGAAAAAATATGCAGAGAGGGCATTAGTCTTGAGCTTAACTGAACACTGTCCAAAACAGAAAAAATACGTGGCACTTCCCTCAAGCTGATTTGACTTTCCATCATACAGTTCACAGGCCTCCATTCAGGACTCCCATCTCAGAAGTGTCACTAAGAGTTAGAAATATATCTAAGAGTTTGTGGAACCATGACCCCTTGGATCAGTCACATTGAGATCCAGACTTGGATTTTGTGCTTGTTTATTTCTATGCAACTGAAAGTTTAATTGTTATTAACACATGTAATGAAGATTGAATCTGAAACCAAAAAAAGGTTTGTTTGCTTTGTAATAACTGTTCAAAAAATGTAATGTTGTGGTGGAGGAAGCTTTAATTATTGTAAGAAAGCTCACCAGATTTAGGAAACAGCTTCTGGACAAAGACTTGGTGGAGAATGTGAACTGTTAACTTTTGCATGTTAAATTGCTTGACATGAAATATTTTGAGCATAGTTAAGCTTATCATAGGCGTGGGGTTTTAATAAGCATCCAGACTTGTTCCTTGGGGGGAACAGATGTGTTTTTCAGTGATCAGCCAAATATTTTCTCTTTCCTTTGACAATCATTACGTATTTCATAAAACTATATTGTGTTTTGTTGCTGGGCTTTTATTTTTTCTGAATTCCACTGCTATATCTTTATGTGTAATGTTTTTATGTTTAAGTTGGGCACGGGTAACAAGACAGTGCGTGTGCAGCAAGATTAATGCACCTATAAAATGCACTTCATTATAATCACGAATGTATTTTACATTGTTATATGTTTTTCTTTCTTTAGCTACTACTACTTTTCATGTGGAGAGCAATGTGTGCTGAGTCAGAAGACATGTTCTTAAGAAGCTGTGCTTTGTTTTGGACTAAGCTTTGTTTTCCCGTGTGGCCACCGGTAGGTAAGATGGAGAAGGTGATTCAGGGTCAAAAAAGGAAGAGGCTTTGGCAGGCAGGCTGGGGAGTTGGATGCCACAGCGGGCACAGCAGTAGCAGCCCAGGCTCTGAGGGAAGAAATTGGGATGGTGTATGAATGCAAGAGGATGCTTTGAGCCCTCCAGATCTCACAGGGAAGGACGGAGCATCCAGATTTAATCCGCTGATTTTCTTTCAAGAATCCCTCTTCCTCATCATGCCCAAACTGCTAAAAACGTACGTAGCTGCCAAACAGCAGAACAGATGCACGTCTGCGAGCTTGGAAGCAGGATCGTGAATCAAAAACTTGTCATTTAACACTCCTGACCTGCACTTTCCCTATCCTCTCACTTCCCTGGATGTGGGGAGGAAAGGTCAAGAGTTGATGCCTCCGTGCAAATGGGAAACATGTCAAGAGGCGTGCAGAAGCAAGTACTTTCTCTTCCTTTGTTGAAAAGCAGGAAAGACAACTGGGCAAAAGCAGTTCCCGCACGGTCTCCCCTGGCACAGGGTGTCCCACGGGGAGGTGAACAGCTGCCCCGGAGGACAGCGGATGCCCCGAGGGCCCTGGAGCTGGGCGCCTCCGTGCCGGGGCTGGCAGCCCTTCCCTCGGGCAGAAGGGTGGGCGTTGCGGCTCCGCAGAGGCCAGAGAGCGCTGGGCAGGGCCGAGAGCCGGCGAGTGTGGGTGTGAGGGGGTGTGTGTGTATCTGTGTGTGTGTGTGTGTGTGTGTGTGTGTGTGTGTGTGTGTGTGTGTGTGTGCGGCGGGGGGGTGCGCGTTTTGGGGCGGCTTCTCTTTATCTCCTTGTTGTTTGCAAACGGCCGGGGCGGGAGTTTCAGACTTTTCCCCCTCGCCCAGCTCGGGCGGGACACCGCCGGGCGCAGCTGCCCTGCCTCGTGGGGAGCGGGCAGGGCCCGGGAGCGGGGCCAGGGGCTTGTTTACCGCTCTGCCCGCCGAGGGCAGTGCGCGGTACCTGCGTGCAGGCTCGGGGCGCTCGCCGGCCTCCCGCCCCCTTCCTGGCGGCCGTTAACCGCTGACTCCCAGCCTCCCCCTGCCCGGGCGGCCGCGGCACGGTGCGCTCGCTGCCGCCGCCGACACGGCGCGGTCCCGCCCCGCTCCACCCCCTCCACCGGAGAGCCAGAGCGGCGGGCGAGGTGAGGGGGGGGGCCTGGAGAGGAGCGTGGCTTCGCCCGCCTTTCCCCGGCCCCCCTCCCTCCTTCCCTCCTCCCCTCCCGCGGCCAATCGGCGCGGAGGGAAGCGCTCTTGTCGCTGACGCCCCCGAGGGAGCCCCCCTTTTAAAATAAAGCGGCGGCGGCGCAGCGGGAAGAGGGGGGTGTGTGTTGGCTACGCTCGGTCCTGCACGCCGGTGGGCGGACAGAGCGAGCGAGCGAGAGCCGCAGGATGCCCGCAGCCCCCGCGGCCAGGGGCTGAAGCGGGCGGGGGACGAGAGGTCGCGAGGAGAAGGAGGAGAAGGAAGGCGGGAGCGGCGCGCCTGGAGGGTCCCGCGCCCGCTCCGGGGATGGTGCCCGTGAGCGAGCAGCTGGAGCCGCAGGGCGCGGGGGGAGACCCCGCCGCCGCGACCCCCCTGCCCGGCCCGCCGGCGGTCGAGGAGCCGCGGCGGAAGAACGGCGGCGAGTGGTGCCCCGGGAGCGGCGAGAGCGGGGCCCTGCCGCGGGCGGCGGCGGAGGAGGCCCGCAGGAGCCCGAGCCGCCCCGGGAGCGCTGCGGTGCCGGAGCCCCCCGAGGGCGGCTGGGGCTGGGTGGTGATGCTGGCCTCCATGTGGTGCAACGGCGCCGTCTTCGGCATTCAGAACTCATGCGGGGTCCTCTTCGTCTCCATGCTCTGGCTCTTCGGCAGCAGCGACGACAAGCAGCTGGTCTTCAAAACAGGTGAGGGGCTGCCGGGAAAGGGGTCGGGGCGGCTTCCAGCCCGCTCCGCCTCGGGCCTTCCCGCCTGCAGCCCGGGCGCAGGAGGCGTCCCGGCCGGGGGTTCTCGCTGCCGGCGGCGCCGCTCCGGCCGTCAGTGTCCGAGCCCCGGGGCCGCAGGAGCGAGACTTCTCTGGGGGGCCGGGCCGGGCCGGAGCCCGCTGGGCGCTCGGGAATACCCCGCGAGAGGAAGGGCGGCTCCCCCTGTCAGGGTGCGCGCTCGCAACCCTGCCCCCGGGGCAGCGACATCCTGGGGGACTGACTGGGGGAGAAGCTGCGGGAGAGGAGCAGGTGTGCTCTCGCTTCTTCCATAGCTGCATCTTTAGGCATCCGCTGTCGTGCAATGTGGGTTACAGTGCACACTTCTCCTCGCAAAAAGCATTATTCCCCTGCCCCCGTTGGCCTAAAGGTTAGTCTAAACGATTAATTAAGAGTGGGGTATAGTGACACTTAAAATTATGTCAAGAATGGGCTTGACTGTTGCCAAACCCTGCATTTTGATGTGCAGATTTACTGCTGCAACCACTGTCACGAAACTCACCAGTGAAGTTAATGATATTTACTCAACTTTAAACACATGAACAGTACTCTCACATGTTACTGATCTAAAGCACTTTAGACACGTGTCAATTAGTTAAAAAGTGAGCATGCATTCTGTTTTATTTCATGTAAGTTTTCTGTGGAAAGTGTCTTGTGCTCTGTAAGTTGAGGAAATGCAATTTTTGGCTCTTGGAATACAACAATTGAAATTAAGGAACAGAATTAAAATTATATTTTATTATAGTAAGTCATATAGTTGATTTACATAAAGGATAGTTTCATATTAAATTATTAAAATGAAATACTGAAATAAACACTGTCTTTAATGTTTTTGTTCCTTTCTTAAAAAAACGTCTAGCCTTGCAGACTTGTAAGCCTTCTAGAAAACTTTTTCAGTACAGAGTGGGTGTTACAGACCTCTTGAAATTTATGTCTTCCTTAATACTTGCATAAGCGGGCCTAAAGTTGAGATGTTAAGACGAAGTTAATTTTCCTCCTGCAGCTTAATAACTATTTTTGTCTGAAGTAGAAAACCAGGGCAGGTGTTTAGACTGAAGTAGGAAAGCTGAAAAGCTGTGGTGGAGCATTAAGTGATGTTCTCCCCTGCATTTGAACACTTGGCAGTGATATACAAGGTGTATTCCCCAGTGTTCTTGAGCTAGGAAGATGGGAAGCTACATTTCCACATCAGGTTGGGCAGTGCCTCCTTCTCAGAAGGGAAATGCACATTCAGAGGTGCCTAGGCTCCTTGGCCTGCACAGGAGAAGAATGAGATTCAGAGAACATGCTGTGAACATTTGCATACTGACCTGGGAGCCCCAGGCCAGTCAGAAGTGCAGAAGCAAATGGGTGGCTGATACTCTGCCCGTTCATTGTACAGAAGTGTAAAAACTGCTTTTTCTGAGTATCTGGTTCAGTGGTAACAATCTCTTAAAATTTGTCTTGTACTGAAAAAATAAAAAAGGTCTTTAGCTGCCTTGACTAGATGACTTGTGTGCATGCAAAGGAGGACTACAAATACATGGAGTCTCCTGTAAACAAAAGCACGGCAGGTAAAAAACGTTCCTTTCCTTTTGATGCCTGAAAGTACTTTGATGAGTTGGGGTACTGGAAGGGAAAAGTCACTATGATTTTAGTGTTAGAGAAAAGTCTAGCCTGATCATTCCCATGGTATTGATTCAAATACTTAATCTACTGAGTCTCTTGTGTTTGGACTGATTGCAACTCAAACCTGGTAGTGGTAACTGAGTTAGTCAGGTTTAATGAATTGGAAAACTGGAATTTGTAATGAAAGTTTTCTTGCTGTGGGGCTTTGCTTTGGAAAGCAAAGTTTTATAGTCTAATCCTTCTGGAAAAAATTATTTCTCTAATATCTGAAATGCTGGTTTTTTTTTTTTTTTTGAGAGGCACAAGTATTCCAGGTGATTTCTTTAAGGACCCCAGGTGTCTCTGGAATTTTGCTGTTGATCAGCAGTACCAAAGAATTCAGGTCTGTTTGTGGTTTGCTTGTTAGTTAGTTAGGTGGTTTTTTTTGTTTTGTGTTTTTTTTTTTTTTTTTTTTTTTTTTTTTGTTTTTTGTTTTTTTAACTACAGGTTTACTTAGCTGTTACCAAGAGCACATGTGTTGCCAGAGGTTTTTGTGTGCTCTTTTGGGACCAGTCAGTAGTTGTCTCTTGCCTGGTATTTTTCCTGAAAAGAGGAATTAAGTGGGTTATAATAAAAACTGCTTTTGGTATCTCTTAATAACATAGTGTAGAATCTTAAAAGTTAATGCAAGGCAAAATGGGAGGGCACTAAATATCGTAGTCTGTGCTATTTTTGTTGGTGTTAGTGGATGGGTGGGTGTTTATCAGTGTGAAAGGCAAAAGGGCAGGAGGCAGAATAGAGGAAGATGTAGTCAAGAAGTGATTCTGCCTTGCAGATGAGTGGAAGGAACCAAAAGTATGAGCAAGGCAGTTTACAGCATGCAGCATCAGCACTGGATAAATAAGATAACGAACTATAATTAACATTGTTGCTGGATTTAGGAGTATTAATGGAAAAACTTGTGGGTCATAAAGGGTTCAAAAATTCCTTCAAGGGACACCTTTTTATAGAAAAAAAATTGGATGTGACTAGTAGACAGTATTTTGGTATATATATTAGCAAAAACCAAATTTCTTTGCTTATGTAGTGCAGTATATAAGCAATTCCATTGTTTCCTTGTGTAGCCAATTTTTGTTCAAAAACTACTTGATTCACAACTCCAGAAGAGGAAAAGCCCCTAGTGTAAGTGTAAAACTTCTAGAAAGGTGTGTCTCAGGAAACTACTCTGTTCATTGTTTATAGTTCATTGTGTTTGAGGAATGAGTTGAGTGGAAAAAAACAATGGCAATAAAGTACAGGAGGCTCGTGGTCCTTGGAAATAGGGCAGACCTAGTTGGTCTCTAGTGTTCAAATGCAACTGTGGTCTGATCACCCTTGAAGGGAAAGGATTTGGTCTAGACCAGTCCAGGGTCTGACAGGAAGAGGACTTGGTTCCTTTCCTTATTGGAGTTGTCACATGGGGATGAGGGGCACTGAGCCAGTCCCGTTGTTATCTCAGATTTGTGTGAGCCCCATCTAGTGCTGTGTTTTGCTCTCTTGATTTGCTCTCTTTGCTCTCTTTGCCTCTGTTATATAGGTTTTTATGTGATTATGTACCCATACTTGTTTTCAAAAGGCAAATGAATTCTATTATACTAGCGGCAACAGGGATGAAAATGGTAGGTTTCATTAAAAAAAAAAAGTCAGGTAAAATTACTAGTTCCACTTCTTTAATTGCTCCTTGTTCTATGTTTTGCAATGTTTGCAGTTGTTCTCTGATTTGCAATGCTGGTTCTGTAATGCTACTGGATTATTCTCTCGTGTACAAGTATTGAGTACACCTCTGCGTACAGGTATCACCTGCACAGGGAGCATGTACTGCTATTAGAGTTCTGCATCTGTGTGTTTGCTTTTTTAGCCAGTGTTCCTGGAAAACACCACCTCACCTTGCCTGGACTGGTTATCAGTGTGCTTGTATGCCTCTGGGTTTGGCTGTCTTAGGTGCAGCCTTTAGTGACATATCTGGATATCGGGATGATTGATTGGCTGGCTCAACACTGTTGGCACCATCACAACTCTTGGCCCTGGGTTGTTGACAGTTCGATAGGGCAGGGAAGAGAATTCTGATTTTACTTTTACATTCAGGCTGTAATTCAGATACTGAAGAGATAATGTTGAATGACTACAAAGATCTACAAGAGATAATTTCGCAGGAGAGTTTGACATTTTCCTTTACTCTTTTCTTGAATCTTTTGATATCTTCCTGAGTTTTCCTCCAGAGATGAAGACCATCAGCAATTTTGATGTAATTCAAGTCCTTGTTGTGTAACTGTCCTTCAGAACCACACTTATGTTTCTAAATCTATGGGCTGCTGTGTCCAGTAAACTAGGAACCTTGGCAGGCTGGACCTGTGTCACGTGCCTTATGAGGGAGCAACTGACTTTTCTTTTTAAGAGGTAGTAAATCAAATTTGGAATGCAGAAGTTATCAGAGTACACAAGTATAATTGGTGTGAGGTACAAGGAAGTGTACTACTGTATAACACCTTGGTCAATAAGGATTACATTGCAGTGGAGGATGTAGTTCCACAAAAAGCTGGACTTCAGTTTTGAACAAAAAAATGGCTACACGAGGAAACAATGGAAGTGCTTATGTAGTGCACATGATTATCAGTGCTGCTGTAGTCTGCTTTTCTTCTCATGCTCGTGTGGCTACTGAAACCAGAGCAGCAAACCAGGAGTGAGTTCTAACCTGAAAGCTAACCTGATATATAAATAGTGTTTCATTTTATTCAGCTGCAGTCATTTTTGTACTCCTTTGACCTGGTGTTGTGATTATAAATACCTATGTAAATGAAGATTCTGGAGTGCTTGATATGATGATTGGGTCAAACTGGAAAGTTGAAGGCAATTTCTGTAGTATGCTGTCTTTGTTTAGACCAGAATGACTAATACCACTACTGTTTTTGCATACACACATGCAATGTCTTTATACCTTTGGAGCATTTCACTTGTAGTCTTGTCAACTACTCTGCGGAGTGATTACTTAGGTTGTCTTCTTGTATTTTTTTTTCCCTTATATTGGATTTCATGTCTGTTAGCTTCTTCCTGTTCCAGCTGCAGGTTAACTTGCAACAAACAGCTTTGTTAGGGAGAATAATCTTCCTGATAGGTCTGAAAGCTAGTTACCAGTTAATTTTTATGGTTTTCTTTAGAGGCAGTACTTGAATATCATAGTAATGAAACATCCCTATAGAATTCTAAAGATGATTGGCAATTGTCACTGCTCTGCATTAAATCCACATGCCTCAAGTTATGAGCTCTGGTGTGCTGCCTGTCAGACAAAACTATATCTTCTAAAATCTCCTTCATACAAATCCACTGAAATACTAAGTTTTACTGTACTCTATTCATGATTGTTGTGTTGCATGTGAAATATGTTTCATACTCCGAATGTTATTTCTTTGTCAATATCTCTGTTGCTCTAACTCTCCGTAAGGCAGAGAAGAAAGGTACTGTGTCATGTTACAAAATGAGGCTTTGCTGTTTTCTGGCATGAGTGATGTACTATGATGGCATTGTGCTGTCTATTTTGCATTATTTACATAACATAATGTTTTTCTTGCTGCTTATTATTCGTACCTGCAATCAGTGAAGCTTAGTTGACTTTGGAGTTTTCCAGTGTGTGTTACTCCTTGCTCTTCAACTTTGTTTTGTTTAATTGGTCCCTGTAGTCTGTTCAATGCCATCTTACTCATCCATTTTTTGGCAACCATTCTTTGAGGTTTCTCAGATCCCTTCCTCATTTTTGAGTTGCCTTAAATAACTGCTGTTTAAAGGGGAAGTTAGCAAAATGTGTATGTCTATTAATAAACCTCTTTTTTAGATTTAGCAAGATGTAGCTGTGCTTAGTGCTTGCCTACCCATAAACATGATTTCATCTTTCAATACAGTCTGTTTGCCTCTGGTCACTTTCCATTTCCTGATAATATTCAGTTTCTTTTATTATTATTTCTTTAGCCTCCTGAAAGGAGTGTATTGAAGGCCATTCTTGAAGTTTAAATATTATTGATGGCTCTTTATATTATTGAGTTACTAGTATTGTATGAAGCACTGTTCTTAAACTGTGACAGCATAATATGTATATATGTCTATTTGCTCTTAACCAGTTTGAGTTAATTAGACATAATAACAAACTGTAGCCCTCCACTTGGAGCAATGTCTACTGGAGCAGGCATCTAAGGACCTTGCCCAGGTGGGTTTTGATCCAAGGATGGAGATTCCACAGCCTCCAAAGTGCCAATGTTTGGTTACTGCGAGCAAAGATGATTTTTCGTACCTTTAAATGGAATTTTCTCTATTTCAGTTTGTGTCCTTGCTTGTCATCACAATACCACTGAGAAGAGTTTGGCTCAGTCTCTTCACATCCTCTCATGGGGTGTTTGTGCATGCTAAGATTGCCCCCTGCAGTCTTTCCTGCTTGAGCCTAACCAACACCACCTCTCTCAGCCTCTCATCTCTTGTGTCAGGTGCTCCAGTTCCCTTATATTTGTAGCCCCTTGCTGGATTCACAGTAGTAATCAGACTGCCTGCTCTGCCTTTGGCATTGTTGGTGTTTCAAGCTTTTGACCCTTGAAGGTCTCAGAGAAGGTAAAGTCAATCCACTGTCACCTCCAGTGTTGTGCTTTGTGCTGACCCCCTCCCACCTGTCCCTCACCTGGTAACGTACATACTGCACCAGCACACACCTCCTCACGTGTCTGAGTGCCTGCTGCCTGCCACGCTCTTTTAGTAGAAGTCTACACATCAAAGATCATGCTTTGAAGTGAGAAAAATGTTTAGAAAATTCTAACTTTTATTGCTGTGTAGTGCCAAGGAAAATAAGGTTTTTCAATAAACATTCATCTGTAATGCTCAGCAAGTAATTACCCAGTTTGAAGCTGCTTCTGCTCTGTGAACTCCAGGGAAGGAGATGCACTGATTATTTGCATCCAAGCTAATGCAGCACTAATAATATAACTTCCTGGTTTTAAAATAATCCTTGTGTGAACGAATTATGTAGGCTCTTTCTTATGTCCTCCACAGACTTTTTTTTATTCTTTAATTTTGTGAACAAACCATGCAGCCTTAGACCACTGCAGTTCAATCTTCAGCAAATATGTACAGAAAGGATAATTCTGAGAAAACATTCCCTTGTGATCTTGTACTATCTGTTTTAATTTCAGAAATCTAATTTATTACAATAGCAGCAGCTGTTTTGGATATTGCCTTTAATTTTTGTGGGAACTGGATAGGAATGAATGGTTCTAATAGCTAAGTTAATTGCAGCTCTTTAGTCAGGATGGGACCAATTTAAAAATGATCAGTGCTAGTTTGTTCCCACACACAGGAAGGGATTACTGAGATGTTGAACCCAGCCTCTTTGTTATCAGCAGCATGTCTATAATCCCATGGAACATGGTGTCACTTAGATGGTAGGGACTTGTACTTAGACTGAAAGTTGTAAAGCAATTTCTTTGCTGCCTTTTTTCTGCGTAAGCAGAAGTAGTGCAATCTTTGGCTGTTTATCTTCTGCTGTGTGCTTTATTCAGCAGAGCTGTACTATGTTTCTCTTCCAAGTACCCAATAGGTTTTTTTTCCTTTTTTTTTGCATTTTTAAGAACATAGATTGGAGGGATAATAAGTAATTCAAAACATGTTAACTATTAATTTAATTTTCATAGTCTCTAGCTGTTGTCCTCTGGGAATTGATTTGCAAAACATGCAGTAAAGATTGTCTTCTGGCTCCTAAACTGGGTTTTAGCCATTTTTTCAAGATGCTTCAATAAAAATATTGCAAATAGAAAATGCATTGAGTGAATAAAATAAGTCTTCCTACTTCATTGTAAAGAAGTATGTTGATAGTGCTACCACATAATTTTAGCTGTATTTTATCAGTGCTATAACTGAGCAAGGATAAAAACACTATGATATAATGCTCTAAATAAATAGTGATCTTTAAAGTTTTGCAGTCTAGAATGAATGAGCAGTCCTTTCTTTTGGACCAAAACACAGCTTTCTTATTGAAAAGTTCATTTTATGGAAACAGGAACAGCGTTCTTGTGTACCAGGTAGGAAAGTTTGTTTTGAAGAAAGTAAAACCCAAAAATCCCCACTTTATTTAACTACAACATCAAAAGAGATTGTTCTGATTAGAACAATGTTCTAGTTTTAGCACTTCCTATATTGCATTGAAAGCTTAAGAGTCAAAGAATTCAAGAGGAAAAGAGAAGGTTAGTATTCATTACCAAGTGATCCTGAGTGACTTGAGATGTTGGAGGTGGGTTGTGTCTTTGGAGACTATTGTCTGTGTTGTTTCTGGTATCAGCACTCTAAACCTGCCTGTTGTCCTTGGACTGACTTCTGTTGCCTTGTTTGGTTTCTGTACTCAGGTGCGTACTAGCCACATGTCTCTTAAGGAGCTGCTTAGTCTGCTCTAGATTAGAGTTGGGATAGCAGCGAAGCCACATACAGAGTGAGCAGTTGAGCAACAAGGACATCGGTGTGAAAGAAATTTATTTGGTTGGTCCAAGGAGGCCTGTACCTCTTGTCCAAAGAGTTGGAAGCGCTAAGTGTGCTTAGGGTACACAGCCAGGGCTTTCTGGGACAGTAGTTTGATCCTGTGTTGTAACTGAACATGCTGGTGTTAGAACAATCTCAGTGGGTTCCACTGGTCACACTGAGCCTGTTTGTTGTCAGTGTGCTCCAGTTTGGTGCATACTGTAGTAGTTTCAAAGTTGTTAGAACTGGCTGATGACATGTGCTTCTACAGTGCTGCTTGTTTTTATGAGAGGAAGGAAGGTGTGGTAGCAGTGCCTTACCTAAAAATGCTGTTAACCTCAAAGAACATGAGACTGAAATTGAGAGCCTGAACTGTGGTGCATATTTTGGACATGACAATGGTATATGTCATGGTTCAGAGTAACAGCCTTATGAGAAAGTTGATTTAGTACGGCTAGATAATATATTTAGAATCTTGAGTATATTATTTATATTATGACTTTTGGATTCTCCTTCGATTTATCTGTGAAAATACTGCCTGTGGCCCCTTGAGTTCATTGGATTAAGTTGTCATGTGTGTGACAAAACTGAAGGTATGTCTTTAAAGAAAGCCTTTGTGATTTTGGCACACAAAAGGGAATTTGAAGTTGCCCTTTGTTCTTTTATAACTTCAAGTAATTTATTACCTTTGAAATATTTATTTAGCTTAGGCTCTTCAAAACCCAGCATTGCATTCCAGACTTGAAAGAAATTAGAACCCTCAAATTATAATTTCTGCCACAGCTGGGTACTGGCAGTGATCTAGAAAATTAAATCAACACTAGGAAGTTTTCTGGAAGCTTAAATGTGCAAGCTTGGGATGTGTTTTCTAATCCTATCAGAGTAACCCCATTTTTTACAAATTGAAGCGTGAAGCATTATCAGCTTTTTACACCTCTGTACATATCGAAGTATTTTGTTTGTAGTGCTGCAGTTTAATGAATATTTAGTTTCATGCAGTGAAATCACTGAGTCTTGAAGGTGTGTGGGGGGACTGGGACAGAATTGGGTAAAGTAGTGGGAAGTCTGTAGTAGAACTGCACAAAATTGGTATTGACAATGTTAGTCTTTGTATGCAGTCAGCATGGCCCAGCTCTAGAGTTCTGGCTTTTTTTTTTTTTTTTTCTGCTTTTTCTGATATTAGACAAAATAGTATGTTGCATGCAATTTATGCAACCTCATGCTGCAGTATTAATCTTTTGTATACGTGGTTTAAGGCATTTAATTTAAAGTATGCTCAGTCTCTGCATTGAGGTCTGTGCCAGCAACTGTATACTGTATTAATAACTTTATCTGAAAATGTCAATATTTCAGCAATTGGTCAAAATATTTTAAAATATTTTGTAAATAACTTAGCTGTATTTATTAAGGATAATTGTATTGGGAAAATACAGGTTGAGAAAGGCAGATATTCTACAAACTACTCTGCTGCTTGTTCTTTGGGATACTGTCTCTGAGCAATTGAGATTTCTTTTCTGTTTATGTGGTATCCCACATACCAGCATTCCAGATGCATATTTTCATGATCAGAGTAGGTAAGAGAGGTGCTATAAACAGTAAGCTTAAAACCCAGGTGAAAAATTTTGTCATGTCTTTAAAACTGCCTCCATCTGGATCTATATTGTTGTTCTGGATTTTCAAACAAAAAAGGGTGTGGATTCCTAACGGGACAGTATTTCTCTAGGTTTTCAGTTAAGGATCAGAATGGAAAGGATAGAAACTTAAAACTTGTAGCAAATTTTCATATTGAAATTATGTTGTCTTCTGAAGGTGATAAATCTTGCCATTTCTCACAGCTTGCTATTTATAAGCAGTGTGAATTCTCTGGAAACAGAGTGCTAGTCCTTTGGGGTAGGATCTCAGCCTGAGAGATTGCTGGTCAGTGTTTATTATGCAGGGGTAATATGAACAGTATTCTTAAAATGAAGACTTCCATTATTTTTATCAAGACAGTGCTTTAACAAAAGAGAGCTGGGGCTCTGCTTTTTCTTCATCTTTGCAGAGATCTGTAGAGTGCTCCATAAACTGTTCTAGAATTCCTCTTCAACACACTTACTTGGTTTTTTTAAAGAGAAGATTTTCTGTGACTAAGATACCACAAGTTGGTTCCAATGGCTTAAAACCTGGTTACTGTTTTTCTTCTGTGTGTTAAACTAAAATGTGAAGTAGGGGTGGCTCAGTGGACTCCAAAAGGTAATTAGGACTGGTCATACTTAGAAACGAGTAACAGTAAGGTGACCCCAACAGTTGCCATGTGCCTGAGAACATTGTCCAAATGCTTCTTGAGCTGTGTCAGGCTTGGTGCTGTGACCACTTCTCCGGGGAGCCTGTGCCAGTGCCCAGCCACCCTCTGGGTGCAGAAGCTTTTCCTAATATCCAGCTTAACCTTCCCCTGGCACAGCTTCAGGCCATTCCCTTAGGCCACCAGAGTGAAGAGATCAGTGTCTACTTGTCCTCTTCCCCTCATGAGAAAGTTGTAGACAGCCATGAGGTCTCCCCTCAGTCTCCACCAGGATGAACAAAGTGACCTCAGTCCCTTCTCATATGGGGCTTCCCCTATAGACTCTACATTATCTTTGTGGTCCTCCTTTGGATGTTCTCTAACACTTTATACCCTTCTTACATTGTTGCACTCAAAGCTGCACACAGGACTCGAGGTGAGGCCACCACAGTGCAGAGGAGAGTGGGACAATCCCCTCCCTAGCCTGGCTGGTGATGCTGTGCCTGATGCACCCCAGGTTATGATTTGCCTTTCAGTTTATTTGCTTTTTATGAATTTTAAATTGCATGACAGAAAAATCACAGGGGCCATGAACTAACTTATTCTCTCAGGCTCTCCATGCCATTATTGCCAGAACTACCACCTGTCTTTTATGCAAAACTCATAGCTTGAGAGTGAATTCATTTTAAGGTAATCTTGCCAAGTGTGAAATTATATAATTAATTAAGTCCTTTTTTCTTGCATAAGTGGCTGAAGTGCCCAACATTTTAGTGAAGGGTTGGGTATAGCTTTGTGTGAAACAGACATCAATTGAATAGTGGGATGAACAGTTTGTGATTGGGGGAGTAAACGAGTGTTTAGTGGGAGGCTAAGAAGTAGTTACAGAACAGCTTAGCAGTGTTTACACAAAGATAGTTGAAATGAGTGGAGTTCAGGACTAGAGTAAATGCAGAGGAAGGAAAAAGGAGCCTCCACTTACTGCTGGGGCTGGTGAAGAGGAGATCAAAGGTATCTGCTTATTTTAAAAGTGGGACATTTTGTTAAGCCACCCTCCATTGAGAATGCTGCATCCACACAGATTTGCTTGTTCATGTAAGTGCTTGTCTTCTAAACTGACTTGTACTGCTTGTACAGCTTTGCTTTGTTGGCACCCTTGTTTGCTTTGGTTGTTACTTTTTGTCTTTAGCTACCTCTCCATTTTTAATGAAGTAATTTTATAATTGTAAGGCACTTTCCTGTGTGCAATTGGTTTAGCTTAGACGGGCATAGCGTCTGAAATTCTGTAAGTAATGAATTTCAGTTTAGTGTAAGACAAGGGTACCACAAATATTTTGTGAGAGAAGACAGTATCATAGGCTTTTAGAGCTGGTCTGTTCATATGCTTGTCTCCAGCTTAAGGAGAGTTTCAAGTATTACATGTACATTTTTGTCCTCAGTAGTTATATCTGGCCCGCTTTAAAATAATAAATGGGTAAACTATATATAGTTGTTCCTCTCCCTTACCTTTTTTTCCTGTTTTTATCTGGGTCACTGTGGGAGTGCTGAAGCAAATGTGATGGTTGGAGGGTTTTTTTATGTTCTGAAAGGCATGATGTATACTGACGTGAGACACAGTCTTCCTAAATGGCACTGGTGCCAGACATTCCGTGATGCTTGGCACCACATTGTACCAGTAATGTGCATTTTGCTTTCATTGGTGTTTTTTTTTTCTTTAGCTTCGCTCTGCTTGTCTGTGTTTGCTGCACTGGTACGTTGGGTGACATTTTCTGGCAGTGATGCAAAATATGCAAGAGTGGTGTTAGACCTGGAGAAAACTGGCAAGATGTGGAATTCAGCTGGCAGATTATACTAGATGGAGGTCTGTGGCATACATTTAGTGGTTTGTGGAGAATTACTCAGCTGGGCAGATGCCAGCTTTTAACTTTAGGGTGGGCTGAAATTCTACAGTTAACCCAAGCTGTGCTGCCTAGATCTCCACTGCCTCTAGTGGGAGCTTTGACTCCTCACTCACACAGGCATCCTCACTCGGGTGCTTTCATATGCAAGTCGAATCCAGCTCCAGGTGTCCTCTAGAACACCAGAAAGTACTGTCATACCCTTATGAGTATGTGGTACATCTTTGTGGTCTTTGCTCTAACAGTAGCTGCAATGACACGCTCACCAGTCCATGCTTCTTAGAGGTCACATTTACAAACCTGGTTAGTTGGATATTTAGGGGGTTATTGCCAAAGTTATCTGTCTTTTGAAGGTTTATCGGCGATAGGATTGATACAGAAAGCAGTGCCCTGTGGAACTCTTTGATGCTCTGATCTTGTATGTAGTCAGTAATTTAGCTCTAATTGCTGATGGGTCTTCCATGTGATGATGTAGGAGCTTCAGCTTCTAATTGCTCTAGAATTTACTTCATGGCATATGGAAAACAGGCTGATGCTGACTTCGTGGCTAACACTTTTGAATGATTCTTGAAAGGTTAATTCATCTTGCATTTGGAATGCTTAAATTAATTTATATAACTCCCAACAGTTAGACTGTAATTATAGGTGCTGGATCCATTTCAGCTGTTTCCAAATATGAGGTAGTCATAGGCAGCTTTTCCAGGTATCATTGAGTGGTTTCTTGATGAGCAAAGTTAGGCTACAAAGAAGAATAAAAAAATCAGTGTGATGACATCTAGGAAGTTGTTTACCAACCAGCACTGGTAGACTTGTAAAGCTTTTTCTTGGAGGCAAGACAGAGCTGCTTGGTGTGTCCTCCCCACCCCTCCACTGCCCTTTAACCTTTTTGTTTCCAGTTTTGGTCTTAGTGCGGTTATAGAGCTGCTGGCATACATAGATGCCAGCCAGTGCCAGCCAGTAATGTCCTGTCTCAGGGAGAGGGAATTCATGCTGAGTCCCACATTTGGTAGAAGTTGGAAACTGCAAATCGCTTCGTCTCTGAAGCAGTGCATTGCTTCTCTGAAATTTGTCATGGCAGGACCTAATGCTTTGCCAAACTATCTGAGAGATGCCAGTTGGTACCTGCCATTCAATTTTTTTTTTAAGTGTTGGCTGGGCTAATATGCTATTTGAGGCTTTTGTTCATGCATTAGTTGCTTCTTGGGAAGGTAACCAAATACTTGTAAATGAAATTTGGAATCTTTTTTAGGAGGAAGCTGTCTAATGGGTAAATGATTTAACTAGGTTTTAGGTGGATGTGTACAAGTGGAATCATTCTGATAATGTTTTATCTTATTCTAAGGAAACCACTTAAGACCTTGCAGCAGTTAAAACTTGAAGGTATTTAGCTATAACAAGAAATTTGTAGTTACTTTCATGTTGGTATTAGAGGTTAAATAAAACAATAGAAAAATTGAATCTGAAAGCCTAGACATTGTTTGCTGATCTCTTGATGTAAAAAAAAACTGATTATAATCCCATTGGTACTCGCTTTTATATATGCTCAATACATATTATATATGAAAATGTTTCTATTTTGTTTTTATCATTTATTTAACTTGAATATTATGCCTTTTATGTGTTGGGGGGCTGTGTGTGCTTGTTTGGTTGGTTTTTCTGACTGTTTTGTGTTTGTTTTGTTCAGTAATTCCCTTAGTTTCTCTTGAAATAGACCAGTTGCTATGAAAATGGTTTGGAATAGCATGCTGCCTGGTTTTGGCTTAAACATGTGTAGGCAACCAGTGGCACAGCATGCTGAGCATCTGCATAGAAATGAAGAGCCACTTCCTTCTTTTCCTAACAGTTATTGTCTGTACATGGGCAGTATCTGGAAAGATCAGTGCTGCTCTGTTAGAAAATGGCTTGAAGAATAATTTCGTTTTATTCCTTCCTGAAATGGTTCAGTTTTTTCCTTAAGAATGTTATCTAGGACAATTAATCTCAAGATTTTGCTGTGCTGTTGATCTTCAGCAGAAAATTGTCAGGTCTTCTGAGTTCCTGTGTGTTTCAGCTCTTGATACTTTACTGATGAGAATTGCCAAGATGAATTCTACAGTTTCTGTTTGCAGCTGTTTGCTTTTCTGAGCTCTCAAACCAGAGGAGAAATGCAGGAAAGTGGAAATACTCTTCTGTTATTTTAATAGTTTTACTACTCTTTTTACATTTACTTTTACATTCCTTATGTTAAATGAGGTAAGATGTTCTCCACTTTCAACTGAAAAGAGGGAAATGTAGAAGTAACACTTAATCCAATTAATGTATTTTCCTGCTCTGATTCATTGTGATGACTTTGAGCATCTGGTGGTAACTGAGCATGAGCTGCTTAAGTCACAGAAACCCAATTCCTATTATTTCTGCTCATTGAAGAGAATAAATGAATCACCAGACACTAATCTTGGGATAATTGCTTGCTGAGCAGGAGATCTTAGCTCTTAAAGAAATTAGTTTTGTAAGTTTATTGAGATGTCAGAACTGGTGAACTATTAAAAAAATGTTAACCACAAATGAACAGCAGCTGAGCTTTCAGTATTTTATTCCTAACTATTGCAGTTGAACTTTGCAATATAGAAATATATGCAGTGGAGATAAATATTATTTCTTCCTCTTTGTTGTAGTTTAGTCCCAGCCGAAACTGGGACACCATTATGAGTTTTACTATTATTTATCAACTGAAGTTTAAGCTGGAGACTGAAATTTGTCAGTGTTTCTGGCAGTACATCAGTAGGAGGTATGTGCAATAAGATACACTGTGTACTGCTGGTTTGAATGACCAAACAATTTTGGGTTTGAATTAATTGTTATTTTGGGTTGGTCCTCTGATTTGGCTGTAGAGGAAGGCTTGTGCTTTTCAGGTCTAGACTGTCTACCTTGTAACATTACAGCAGTTTTCCTTATTCTCCTTCATTTGACATGACTTAGGCAGGTTAGTGTCCAAAATTCTTTGAGTTCTTCATAACTGCGTGGCCTCGTGATTTATGGCTTTAGGGTATTGGTATTTGAAAGTCATCTTGCTTTTCACCGGTGTTCCTACTGCTTTGCCTTTGGAGAGCAGCGTGAAGGAGGTGTTAGGAGTTATCATTCATAGTTCCTGCTCAGTGGCATTGACCTCACTGGAGTCTTCTACTGGGAGCAGACTTCCTCTCCCACACATATATCTGGAAACATCGGAGCCCAAAAATAACTAGATAAGCAAGCAAACTTCAAATACATGTAAAATTTTTCCCTGAAGAATAAAATGTCTGTTAACTAATTTTCAAAACGTTTTATTTGCAGGATAACTAAGGAGTACTTCAAGGGTTCCTGGATCTTTCTCTCCTGATGGGTATTTTCTCTCTGTAGACTGTTGCTATGGGCAGTCAATGCATTTTTTTGAGGCTATGAAAATCTGTATTTCTCTTTCAAATTCCTGTTCTGTATCTGGTCTTTACAAATAACAGTATATAGTAATTCAGATTTTTTTACACTGTTTATAATAATGTCTAATACATTACATGTTTGATCAAAACTCCACAGGGATTCTGGCAAAGTGGTAACAATATCCTGGGTTAACTCGGATTAAGTACTCTGATTGGAAGTAATTGTTTCATGCAATATGTTTCTGCCTGTCAATGAGAACTGCACTTCTGTCCTATAGACAGTCTTTTTTGTGGAATCTCTGTTTGAAACTTCCTCAGCTTAAAAGGGTAAGCTTTCTTTATTCCCCTTCCATTTATTTTAACTACTGTCAAAATATCAGGATATAGCAGACTCCATATATAAGGACACTATTATTGATACTCTTTAGGGACAAACTGTGATCCCTGGAAGTTGTTTGACTTGTATTCAGAGTGGGCATGGAGGCTTCAGAGCCCCCTCTTCCAGTCAGTGTCCAGATATCATCCACAGGTTGGTTACAGTGGAAGTGTGAAAGCTATGTACTGTCACAGGTACTTGCTGCAAATGCACTGTGTTTTATTTTCAACACACAAGAAAGAAACAGCTTTTCCTTTTGCAGTCAGGGACTTCTGCTTCTGAATGCAGAGACACACTTTTAGGAAAGTACAAAAGCAGAATCAAATCCAGCCTACTGTTTGCAGGTTTGTTTCTGCCACACCATAGCCCCAGTGCTTAAAAAAAAATTATAAGAACTGCACACAGTGGAAATAAATCTATTATGGGAGAAAAGTCATTATTATATTTGTCATTGCAGAATTGAATATTGATAATGAAAATATTAATTAGAATTAGATCTATCAAAAAAGTATTTGAATAAATTGATACAAAATGTGGAAGTAATTTCAAACTTATGGGTCTTCACAAATGCAGTTGTGCAAACAAGAAAATGGCTTATTCTTGACATTTTTTGGTGGTCAGGAATATCGCACTATGTACAGCATATCAAAAGCAGGATAAATTGAAAAGAATGTTACTTTTTTTCCCCCACTGTTGTCTTTGAGTTTCCTGGACTACTGCTAGTAGAGGCTTCCTTGATTTGGTATTTCCCAATGCCTTTTTATTTCTAAATTAGAGTTAATTAGAATTGCTTTATATCTTTCTTGAGCACTTGAAAGTTGGTTTTGAACCTAGATGGTTCAAATTCTGAATATTATGAAGACGTTATTGTATGCAAAAGAACCAGTACACATATTGTACAGTCAGAACTAATAAGGTTGGAGAAGACCTCTTAAGGCCAAACCACTTACCCAGCACTGTTAAGTCCATCACTAAAGTGTGTTCCCAAATGCCACATCCACATGTTTTTTGAACACTTGCAGGGATGGTGATTCTACCACTCTCCTGGGCAGTATGTTCTCAATGCCTGACCACCCTTTTGGGGAAGAAATTTTTCCTAATATGTGGTTCACAATATCCTCTCCTGATACAACTTGAGGCCATTTCCTCTTGTCCTGTGACTTCCTGCGTGGGAGAAGGGACCAACCCCTGCCTTGATACAACTTTCAGACCCTAACTTTTGAATGCAAACCAGGAACGTGGCATAATAAGAAGCAGTGGGGGCTTTTATTTTGCACACAACTTACTGCATACATCTCTGGCTGTGTGATTTACTGCTTTTTTAAAATGGGATTTGTGTTGCTGTGACTGAGTGGTTGCATTGTGTCAGTGTGCTCACTGGCATGACTGCACTTGAGAAAAGAAACTGACTTGGTGCTAAACCTGATTATAAAGATTTTGAATAATTAAATTCAACTTTTGTCTTTTAAAGTAATGTCTTCAGTGGTATTAGAACTTTCCCAAGGAGAATTGGGAGCTGCTGACTGAAATATGTGATAGATTCTGTAATTTTCTGGCAGCAATTTCATTATAAAAATTGATATTTTATTTACTGTTATAAATTTGAGCCACATGGGAACAAACCTGTAGGGTAAACTAAAGAATGTTTAATTTATAAAAAAATGTGGTTGCTTGTTATTTCTGTTGTATCATCTTCCTTGTGTTTGGTAGCTATGGAGAAAAGAAACTCATTGCGTAAAAACATTCTGGGACCTCCATTTGTAAGGCTGTGCTGATCCTCCTGGTAATTTGCAAGGAAGATTTGTGACCTTTCCTTTGAAGCACGCTGGCAGTGGATTTTAGAGGAAATAGCCCTGCTTATGAAAACTCTCCTAGCTATGGTGTCTGTGTTAATGATAGGCTGGGTAGGATCTCTGGATCCCCTGTTCAGAGCAAGTTCAGTCAGATCAGATGACTTGGGGCCTTTGTTCAGCTGAGTTTGGATAGAGATCTCATATTCCATCTTCTGTCTCTTGTGTTATAGCTGGGCACCTTTGAGCAGTGTAGTTATGGTTTCTCTGCCTGTTAAGTAACTGTAGATGTCAATAAGATCTGCACCCTTGTGCCTCCCAAAACTTTTCATAAGGCTAAAAACCCCCAGATCTGTTAGTCTTCCCTCCAACATTAGGTGCTCCAACCCACAGTTACCTTGGTGGCCTTCTCCTGCTCTCAGTCCAATCTATCAATATCTGTCTCTTGCTCTGGGGTGCAGAAAACTCAGACCAGCTCCAGATAGAGCCTCATGAAAATGGAATGCCCATGTCCCTCAGCCTACTGGTAATGTTCCTGCTAATGCAGCTTGGAGTGCAGTCAGTTTTTGTTGCTGAAGGGCACCGTGCTGGTTCACATTCAGCTTTTGTCTATGAGGTCTCATGTGTCCCCTTCTGCAAATCTTCTGTCTAAGCAATTGACCTGCAGTCTGTACTGGCTCCTGTTGTTTCATCCAAGGTACAAGACTCTGCATCTGCTTCTGAATTCCTTCTGTCTGCTGTTGTCCCTTTTGTCAGCCCTTTGAGGTCCCTGCACATAACAGCCCTGACCTTCAGCATATCAGTCACTCCTTACAATGTGATACAAGTTGGTACACGTAAAGTGTTTCTTTTAATATGTGTTATCTCTTATAAAACCAGTTGTATGTCTTCAATGCTTAGTAAGAGATTTTAACACTGGAAATTAATCTAAGACAGTGTTCTGTATCTAGTAATTGATGCTTACAAATTACTAGTAATTTATGCTTATGAAGCTTAAAAAGTAATTTCTGCTGTTATGCACCTTTTACCCCTTGGTCAGTCTGTGATTTTTGAACTTGGAGAGGCTGAAGTCCAACTGACATCAATTGCATTTATTACCTGTGAACTTCAGAATGCTAAGTGGTAGAGGATGCACTGTTAAAATTTATTTTCGTAACATAATCCATGCTTCTTTGTGTTCTAAATGTGCTTTCTGATAATTTTGGGAGTCCCATCCCATTTTTGTTTGATGAGAAATTGAAACGTAAATTACTTTATTAGATCATCCATATATATTCTCTTTCTAAAAAAAAAAACCCCAAAACACGCAGTAAAGCCAACTAAACAAAAAAACACCTCTCAGCTGCAGTCACCTGAGTTTGTGTTTTAAGATGAGGAATTTTGTCTCTTCACCTCTTCTCTGTTTTCCAGGTGATTAGTTAATATTGCCAAACAGCAAGGGACTCAAAATGGATTCCTTCTGGATGTTGCTGGTAACTGCTCTCTGTATGCTAATTTGACCCCTCCTTGTTTCTTTAACCCACTTTATTCATACCTCCAGGGCTCTTCTCTTATCAAATGGAAACTTTGTTTTTCTAAGAATCTTTTATCATGGATGAGCCCTTTGTTGAAAGTTGCTCGAAGTTCTATGTTAAACATACTCTGAATGGCATGTTGCTTTAGCATATCCAGGTAATTCTCCATAAGTGATTATATCTAAACACCTTTTCTTAAATCCTTCTATTCAAAGGAAGTTTAATGCAGGATTCATGATTGCTTGATGAATGATAAGTATTTAAAGCTGCTTTTAGATGTGCAAAAGTTCATGATGTTCAGCTGCTTTGAAGAGGTCTTGTATCAGAGATGGTGACCTCATTGTGGTGAAGAACTACTTCTGTTTTGTTTTAGTGCTTTCTAGAATAAAAATTAGATTTTTAAGGGAGACGAGTACTCCTTTAGAAAGGAAATAAACCTTGTAAAAGAATAAGTTCTTCTGAGTTCTTCTTCTAAGTTTTATTCCAGTTTATTAGCAAAATGCAGAAAACATACTTGAAATATAAATTCTCTAATTATGTACTGAAGAGCCTTTGTTCTTCTTGAGGAGTGGTTTTTAAAAGAATTTGTAGTTGTATCTTTGCCACATGGAAATGCTGGGGTCTTTTCATCTCAAACAAACAAAAAAAAATAGGATTTTTTCCTATCCTTATATTTTTAAAAAATAATAGTTTTCTTTTATCTGGCTATATTAAAACCATGAAAAGAGTGGTGGTCTTGAAGCTTCTATCAACTTGCACCTAGCAAATATTTAGTTCTGATTGTCAGTGAACATACTATTTATGTTCAGCAATACTGCAGTGTATGGCATCATCTGTTTGCCTTGGCAAGTTTACGTGAAGATACTTTCTGACTGGGGGTGAGGGGCAAGGGAGAAGGATTGATAGAGGCTTTCATGCTTTGTTCCTTCCAGGCTTTTGAAAAGCAGGAATGGCCCAGTTTGACAGTAGCCATCTTGAATATGAGCAATTTGAGTGAATTTGTCCTCTGTCTTCTGAGGAGCCTGTCCCTAGTTGCATTTAGGAATGGAAGAGAGACACGTAAAAATAACATTGTTGCTTTAGGTCTTTTTATTTTCAGGTTTCTGTGATTTCTCTTATGAAGTCTGTAATATTCTTATGAGTAGTAAACTGGTCGTAGAACTACCAGAATCCTTTAGTAACTATGTTAGAAATTTTTTAGTGTTTTTTTTTTCTAATTTATTCACTTCAGAGCTCCTGAAAGTTAAAGCATTGCCTCAAGCTAAGCATGATGTTGGCAGGAGTTGTGCAAACTTCTTTGTGTAGTTTTTGCCAAAGAACCTACTTCTTGACCTGAAATATCCCTCCTGTTTCCAGCTGTGAGCTTCATGAACAAACAGTATGAATTTTGACAAGCTGATCATTATTCATGCAGAATAATTTATTCGATCAAATTTTTGTTCCTAATTAGTTTCCCTTTGTTTTTTAACAAGCTTTACTTTGTTGTTTTCACTGCCTTCTTATCAGCTTTTAGTTTTTGTCATTGGGTTGAGTAAGTAACTCTAAGAAGTGACTGAAGGATGCAGGTGACATGTGACATTGCATTGTCTAGTTTAAATGTCAGATACCACATGTAACTTACTGGCTAAGAATGTATTAAAATGCAACATAATTTTATTGGTACATAGAATTATCTGAATTGGTCTTTAAATTGTGATGTTCATAAGCCAGGAATACCCAGAGAGAGAATTAATTAAATTGCAGCTTTAAAAGAAGATTGAATTTGGAGTGGTTTGGCATATAAATTGCTGCATCAGGTTTTATTTCACAATAAGCTAGTGTTATATGCTATTTAGAAAATCAGGAATTTCTCCTGCAACGAAATTTTTTCCTCAGTCAAATAGTGGGAAAGGTTGAGTCAGACATAAAATAGTCTGTACTAAAGCTAGTATGTGTGATTCCTTAATGCCTGAATGATATAATGATGGAAGTTATGGACTGTTTTCCCTGTTAATACAGTATACATATTTTCCCCTCTTACCTGTCCTGTTAATCTCCTTCCATTTGAATGATGAATAATGTTGGAGCAAAGTTCATTGTGAGCCATTAGAAGATAGGGAGGCAATTTTTAAAATTAAAACAAACCAAACCAAAACTTCACCTAAAACCTAACCAACCTTCACCCCTGTGCATGCACACAGTCCTACCCACGTACTCAGTACCTGCTGTTGGGCAGCCAGACCACACAGATAAATGTGTCAAAGTGGTCTTGTTAGAAATCCTCCCAGTGCAATGAGTGATGGGAGAGTCCTGCTATCAAAATCCTCATGTTGCTGGGTTTTTCTTAGGTCAGTAGTTATGTGCTGAATTTGGACTTTTGTACCCTATAGGAGATCATAGTGGTGGGGATCTCTTAATCCTGTTCCACCTCTGAGTCATTACTGAGATTAGAATTTACTCAGTCTCTTGTTTCCCTCTCCTGGCTGCCTTATATCTTCAATCTTTTTATCTTGCCACCATTATCTTTCAGTGACCTAACCTGTAGTTTGTGCCCTACTATAGTGTAAATGTAGTCCTTGTTTTACTGACTTAGGTATTTTGAGGAACGGATATGTAGATGTACAGTGATCTTTGATCTGCTTATCTAGGTGTGATCAACATGTGCTGCTGTTTTCTCCTGCTATTCTTCCTGGTGTTTCCACACCCAGGCATTCCTATTCATTGTCCAATTAGTTGTAATGTTCCCATGTCTCTGCATTAATGTCTCTGCATTTGTACAAAAAGGGAAAGAACACATGCCTCTGTTCCACAATAGCAGTTTCTTATCTGTTATATCCCTTAAACTATTAAAATATGCTTTTCAGATCGATTGCCTGAATTGTTATTAAAATTACCCCCTTTTTGTTTGGGTAGCTCCTTCACCTACACATTCTTGTGTAGGGCTTCAGTTTGTTAGAATCTTTTTGCTCCTATCCTGTCGTCCAAGAAATCTGCCTAGTTTTCCTTCTTCCCCTTTTCTTGCTTACTCTACTTTGCTGGTGCCAAAGGAAATACAAGACTCCAGTGCCACACTAGCTTTAGTGTTGGAGCTTATTAGCTTAATGCTTTTCTTGGTGTTGGTATTGCAACTCCTGTCTTATTCATACCTGCAGAGTTACCGATCCTCAGATCTTACAAACCTGCTCAACACTTGACAACTCCTCAGTTTCAGGCTCTTGATTCACTTCCTCTTGTGGGCTGAGTATGCATTCCCTGTACAGTGAAGCTTCTCTTGTTTCCCTTAAAGAAACTCCCTGAAGAGCAGCCACCTCCTTCTGGAGAGGGATTCTTAGAGAACTGGTGGGGTGGTTGTTACCAGGTTTGAACTGCCAAAGGCTTCGCACATTACTGCTGATTTCATCCTCCTTTGGCACCCAGTGCTTTTCACTGAATAAAGCATAAGTCACAGGGCTTTCTGTGCTCCAGTCTGCACCCCGAATTGAAACCAATCAGGTCTTTTGATTCTTTGTTTTCTTTGGGTTGGCTGGGGGATGCTGAGTGTCAACAGCTTTTCTTTGAAGCATGCGTACTATAGTTCAGTTTGTAATAATTTTAGAGTAATTAAAAACCAGGCACTGTTCTTTTGCTGTCAGCGCTCCTAGTAGTTAATTAGTTGTGCAGTCTGTTGGATTGATACTTGTGTTTGCAGTCTTGAAAATGCTCCAACACTACTCATAAGCAGGCATGCTAATAATTCATGTTGTTTGATTACTTTTACCTAGTGCTAGTTTACATTATGTTATGCTATCAAGGTCAAGCTACGCACAACAAATTTCTGTATTTCTGTTTAGGGATCAGGCATGGAAGTCTGGGAATGTTTTTTTTTGTTGTTGTTGTGGGTTTTTTTTTGGTTTTTTTTTTTGTTTTTTTTTTTTTTTTTTTTGTTTTTTTTTGTTTTTTTTTTTGTGTGCAGACATTGGGACTTGATGGAAATTTAGAACAGCTGCTGAGCTCTCTAACTTGTATTCCAGTTGCTGCAAGGGAAGTGTCCCATCCTAGCAACTCTTATGCTGTGCTAGTCTTTGGGAGGAAGTGCAGGGCTTCCCGGAGGTTTTCTTTATGATGGAATAATGCTCTTTTTATCAGTATAAAAGCTACTTGTGAATTTACCTGACAGGGACATCTCCAGCAGGATTTTAGTGCAATGCCTTCTTACCCCTTGATTCAGAGCCCTACAATTCAGATACCCCTACAATTCAGAGCTCCTGATGACACCTCAGTTAAATCTATAGTAGCTGGGAGTAAATGCTACAGTGGCTCTTCAGGAGGACAAACTTGCCAAGTGGACACTGTACGTAAAAACTCCTTTGTTAAGACGGTGGAATTAAAACTGGACTTTCAGAATTGGAAATGTCTTGTTTAGCCAGCTCTACTGAACTTTGCTATGTCACTAGTTTTAAGTGTTTGGGAAAATCTCGGGCCAGATCCGACAGCCCGAGAGCAATGAAGCTGCTGCAGCTTTGTGTCCCTGGTGTAGCCAGTACTGAGGCTGAAAATATTTCCTGTAAGCACCCTCACACAGTGCACGTGCACGTGCACACCACATGTACGCATGTGTGCACAGCTGGCCGCACAAATAACTGACAGGCACTCAAATAGCAGCATTCACATGAACACAGCACTACCAGTGTCATCCTACTCCCCTCTCTAGCTGAACAGGATGGAGTTCTGGTAGGGTGAATGTGTGTCTGTATTTATAATGTATGTATACATGCTTGCAATGTGGATCCTTCCTGTGCTTGTTTGACACTCAGATATGAACACAGACACCTTGACCAGGAGAAGTTTAAATGGGAATTTAGCAAGCAGACAGGACAGGCTGTGCTGGTCAGGGGCAGGGCATGGTGAGATGATCATACCAGCCAGGAAACTGCTTACATATGGGCAATGCCTTTCACCCTCTCATAATTCTTACTTTTCCACACTTGTTCCTTCCCAAAACCCCTAAACATCTCCCTGGTTCCTCCCATAACTGTCCCTTAAGTTAATCGTGTAATCCTGAAATGCTTTTCCCTCAGTGTGTCCCATGACCCAGGTCAGTACTCTCCCTCCAATCTGAAAGTGCCCTGGCATAGGCACACCTGGATGTGGGGGCTCAGGCTCTCCTGGGACAGACCAGGGAGAACAGGCCAGAGTGTCCCCTCTTCTGGGCCTGTGGCCTTGGGGCATAGAGACAGGCTGGAGCTGGCAGGGATGAAGGCTTCTGGTGGTGTGGGCCTGGGGGAAGCCAGGGCAGGATGCTCTTTGGGCTCCCCGTCCTGCCACTGCCTCTCTGTGCCCCTGTGTGCCTGCAGCCAATCTTGCATTGCATAACCCAGCACTGAGCAGCAGGAGCTCGACAGCAGACACAACCTGCTAAGGTCCCTTGTGGTGCTGGCAGCAGCCCTTGGCCAAGCTCAGTAGAGTTGTACTCCATAAGCAGCAGGAATCAAAAGCTTTGTTCGGGAACTTGCATGTAATACGCTTAACACCCTTTTTCTTGTTCTGTTGCTTTTTCTGCCCTTTTCTTCTCTCAGAAGCTGTAATTTACTGGTTGGTGAAAGTAGCACTGTCTTGAGCTTTTTAGATCATTATAAGAGTGAGACTTCTGTATGAAATGTGAATGTATGTATCGTATACATGTTATTAATGTTAATCTAACTGTTCACACATTATCTAGTGACAGTTACTGTTGTAATAGCACTTTTGTTAGGCTTAAAGTTATTTTTACTACTTCTCTTCCCCTAAAATCAGAAATAGGGAATAATAGTTCACTTATTCATATGGAATTAAACTGCATAGGTGGAAAATTGTTGGTGTAATTCCTTAATTGATGGAGTTCTGGAAATAGTACTGAAGTAAACGTGATTGTAGAAATGGTGGTAGTAGCTGAGCTACTTAATGCTTAGGTAGCAAGCTGATAAAATAGAACATATGTAAAATGTTCTATTTAGATTAGTGCTTCTAATATAGCAGAGTGAAATGTTACTGCATGGAGATTGAGCCTTAAGCAGAAATAATTGGGTGCTTGTCTTTTGTAATAACTTACACTATTCTGTAATGTACTAATATGCATAATAACTGGGAAAAAAATTGTATCGTTTATGTACCAGTTCTTGCTTTTTGACAGAAGAAAAATGGCTGTATCATTGCAAGAAAGTATTTAATGTTTGCCCACTTTAAGCAAGACTACTACTTTCTAGGAAGAGTTGTGTTTTTAGGCTTCTTTTCAACAAATAAAAAGTTTTTCCAGTGAACAGTAAAGGAGTAGGGCATTGAAACTTCCTAAGATCTTTCAGTTCCCATCAGATATTTGAAGGAGACAACTCATTCCTTGACTAAATTTTATAGTTTCTCTTAAAAAAAACCAACCAGCTTACATTAAGGAAGTAACAAACAATGTTTTAATCCAAGACTTAAAAAAAAAAAAATTATATTGGACACTGTGCGCTCATTTGTTTGCTCATGGCAGGTACAAAGAGTCTTTTTAAAACAGGCATCCATAAGCTTGAAGAGCTAAAGGCATTGGTGAAAAAAGGGGAAGAAAAGAACCAGCAGTATGATTGGCTGAGTTTTATGTTTTTTTACCTACTTATTTTATAAATAAGAGCTTTGGACTTCTGATTTTTTTTTCCAGAATACAGCTAAATACTCAGTAAAAAAATTGTTTTTATGACTAAGATAGTGTGATCTTTATCAAGCAAAACTATTTTTTTTCTTTAAATGAATCTTCAGAAGGTTGTAACCCTGACCAAAATTAGATGGACTCGTGTGTGTTGTGGTATTCTTGGGTATTTTTAACCACAGTTTTGGTAAAGAATTGCTAGTAGGTGGATGCATGGTCAAAGAATAAGCAATGTAGTACAAGCATTATACAACAAATTTATTCCAGTTATGATTGTTTATACACACTTTTTTGTTTTTTATATGGAATATATAGGCTTTATTACTCCCTTATCTTTGATGGGATTTTATCTGTGTAAAAACTTAGCAAAGTATTTAATTTGTAAGGATACTCAGTATTTTGAGAGCTGATTTGATGTCTTAAGCATAACCATACAATTTTTGGAAAGTAATACTATACAATAAAGGAGAGAACCTGTAATGCTAATGAGCACTCACATATGTGAAAAATGTAGGGGTCTGTACAACAGTTCAGGAAGAACTGCTGGGCATGGGAACAATATGTACTGGAGGAGTTAGTGGAGGACTGTTCCCTGTGGAAGGGATCCCGTGCTGGAGCAGGGGAAGAGTGTGAGGAAGAATGAGCAGCAGAGACAACATGTGATGAACTCTCTAAAACCCCCATTCTCTGTACCTCTGTGCCACTGAATGGGGGAGCTAGAGAATTTGGGAATGAAATTGAGCCCAGGAAGAAGGGGAATGTATATTTTAGGATTAGTTTTTATTTCTCATTAATCTGATTTGATTGGTAACAAGTTAAACTAATTTCCCTAAGTTGAGCCTGTTTTGCCCATGACAGTAATTGGTGAGTTGATCTCCCTGTCCCTGATCTCAGATAACTAAAGGCTCAGACCCATGAGCCTTTAGTTATTTTCTCTCCCCTGTCCTGAGCTGAGGAGGGGAGTTATAAAATGGCTTGGTGGGTGCCTGGTGTCTAACCAAGATTAATCCACCACAAATTGAAATTCTCAGCTCTAGGTTATTAACTTGAAATAAGTGTGGTTCTCCTTTAAAATAGATTTTAGGGAGTGTTTGCTTTCATGTTTCTTAAGGAAAAAACCAAACCCCAAAACATTTTTATCAGAGAACCATAGCATAGTTTGGGTTGGAAAGAGAGCTTAAACACCATGTAGTTGCAATTCCCCTGATGCCATGCCTGGATGCCCAGGGAGCCCCGTGACCTTTTAGGGAGTCAGTTCTTTAAGCCAGAAATAATAATTTTGGATACCAGGAAAGCATTGTCAGCTCTGGAAGCACGGGGTGCATCTACACCTGCAGCTCCTCCTGCTACCTCCTGGGAAACAACTTTGGGAACCACTGGTCTGAGAAACCACTTCTGGTTTGTGGCTTGTTTTTAACTAGGGGAAAGTGGCACGTTTAGAAATAACTTACAGCCTCAGGGCATGCTGGCGTTATAAGAGCAAGTCCCTCTGTGGTAGGTGCTCAGTCCTTGCCATCTTTCTCAGCAGTAGGTGTACAAATTCTCCTTTTCTTTCTCTTCCACCTTCCTTAGAAAGAAAAACAAACATTAAAGATAGATAAAATCTTTCCTCAAGTCCCTGCCTATTGATTTGACTTAAGGATCTTGCAGAAAATAGGGTTTGGACAGTATGTTCTATCTTGGGGTAGGGTGTCTTGATTCAACAACTTATTGGGAAGCATTTTGTTGAAAAAAATTTTGTGCTTTACCAACTGTAAATATCATCCAGATTATAACTGCAACCTGTGATATTTGCAGTGTCGAGACTCCACTCAAAAATCCTTTGTTGTTCTTAATAACTAAAAGTATGCAGATGTGAACTCCAAATCTGCTGAGTACCTCAACAAGCTGCATTGCATGTGTCCTGTATCTGTCAGGCTGACCTATGCAGCAAGTCACATCCAGCTGCTTAGCTAAGATAAAAATACTCACTGTGTGTGCAGTGTAGCAAGTTGTTCAAGTTTTCTAGATGAATGGCAACCTGGTCATTTGGATTGCTGGAAGTCAGACAGATAACTGCATGGGTAGCTGGGTATTAAGTTAATGAGGAATAGTTTATTGTCCCAGTGAGTCATATTGGCAGACTTGAAAATTTTGCATGGGAGTGAGAGACAAGAACAAGATCAAGAGTTAACACTGGCTGGTTCACTTGGTTGCAAGTTAGAGTGCACGTGAGTGTAACTGATACAAAGGGCACATGCTGGCATAAAGATTTATTCCTTCACACATGCTGTCTGCTCTTATCAAGCTTTCCATGCAAATGATTTCCTCTCACTATTAATCCTCTGAAAGTGAGGTTACTTTAATTCATTTGTTTGAGGTCCAGAAACTTAAGATGCCCCTGTTGTTTGACTTCAGTTTTCTGTACTTGAAGGGAAGAGAGTAGGAGATGTGGATAAAAGAAAATTAAATGCATGGAAGTCCCCTTTTTTCTTCAGCCTGTAAAAACAATATCCAACTCTTAGTGTTGCTTAAAAATAATCCAGTTTTGGGCTTCTGTATCGACTTGGCATTGTATTTGTGATAGGATTGATAAAATTATGTGGAAAAACAAGAAAGCATTATTTATGAAGGACACATACTGAACTTGTTAATTGTCATCTCACTTTAGCTGAAGGTTCCTTGTTTTAAAGTCAAATGTACTTTCCACATAATAATAGTACAAAACAGTGTTAAAATGCCAAAGAGAAATTTGCCATATAGTTCAGCGTTTGCACTTGTATTATTAAATGCAGGCATGCGGCTCTGAACATTTGTCTGGTTTTTGGTTTGTAAAGTTGTTGCAAAATAGGCACTGTTGTTTCTGTGCAAATACTGATTCCCCTCTGAAGCAGGTGCAAGTTAAACAATCAGATCTTACCTTGAAAAATACTTACTTTTTGCAGTATCTAAATGATTTGCCCTAAAGTCACTTGTTCTTCTGTTTTATTTGGCCTGCATAATAGAGTTTTGTTAGTCTACTTTTTCCTCTATGGTAACTAGTCTGTCCCTTGCTTAAAATGCCTGTTGACTGATGACTGCTTTGGGGTGAAGAGTGTGGGAAAGGGTAGTTTGTAACATGGGAATATGTTTTAGATAACATTTTGAGCCTTGAGAGTCGGGATTGAAAACCTGAAGTTTGATTATTTTGTAGGGATGTACAGAACATAAGGAGAATATGTTGATGTAAACAGGGAAGAACAGTTGTTAGAATCTGTTGAACTGAAGTTACTGACATGTGGTGGGGTCTTTTAGCCAGTCCTGATAGGTTCAGAAGGTTCTTATAATGTGAAAAGTCAGGGTTAGTTTGTGAGTTGCTTGGTGGCAGTCTGTCCTCCTGAACTTCAAATAGTGTACAAAATATACTTGTGAAGTAAGATTTCTTCATCACGCTGCTTTTATCTTCATGGTCTCACAAGGACTTGTAGAAGTGAAATGAATGCCTGTGTCAGTTAAAGGGCAACCTTGATTTGCAGGTCTTGCCCCAGTGCAAGTGAGGTGAGGGAAAGAAAGAAGACTGATAACTCCATTAAGAGTTTAGGAATTTGAATCTTGAGGTCTAATCTGTGCTATAGCTCTAAAACATGAGACCATTGTATAATGTTTGGTTGTAGATACGTTTGGAGTGTATGCAGCTGTTGGTTGGGAGAGCAGCTAGGATTAAATCTTTCTGGAAAATCAGAGTGTCATCTTTGAAGTTAATAGCTACTACTTCCTGATGCAGAAAATTACTGATCCTAAATCAAAACAGAGCACGATTCTTGGTCTTCAACTGTTTGGAATTAAAAAAAATTATGAACACAGAAACCAGTCCTAATTTGAGGGGAGGAAAGGAAAGATAAAAATGTGCCTGCAAATCAGTTCTGGAGCTCAGTTTTTTAGGCTGTTAGTTAAAAATGTGATTACATTGTACTTTGAAAAGAGTCTCAGCAGAAAACATTCTTGTATGACTCCTAAATGGAAAAACAAGTGGTTACAGCCATTTCTTATCGATTTGTTCCTTGTTTATTCTTCCTACCACAGCATTTTCAGACTTTATTAAGTGTCAAAGGTCAAGCTCAGTTTGCTATGAAATCCAAACGCACGTGTTTTTCAGTTAATGATTTACTTCAGCTTTCCTTTAAAGGTTCCTGAAGGCTTAACACTTTAAAATCTCTAGCAGCAATATATTGTCTAACACTACACTTTTTAGCTTTTGTTTTAGCTTCTACTAACTTAAGCATTTGTTTACTTTCCTCCAACTTTTTAAAACATGTAGAAGAATTGCAGTCTCTCTAGTAGTAAGAGTTGTTAGCCTCTAAGTACATCTTTAACTGTTTAGGTTTATATTTTTTCCCCTGATGTTTGAACAAAATTTTGTGATAGCTTCCCATGATACTTGCTTTGTGTTTACCATTACTGTCCCTTTTGTTAAAGGGGAAGCCAACAAGGAAAAAAATGGCTACAACACTCTGCCTAAGCTAGTGTTAATACAGCAAGTGTAAATCGGAAGGTACTTAAATAATTGCCTAGTTGCAGTAGTGTGGGATGTTTTGTCAGTATATGAATACTCTTTTTTCCCCACTGTTCTGCTTTCCTGCTGTTTATGCACACAAGAAGTTATCTCAGTAGAAATTCTGAGTTTGTCTTGCCATTACTTATGGAGGCAGAGGGTGAAATTAGTCCAGTTCTGATAAATGGCAAGCTTGGGGAGGTTCACTGTATTAGGGATATATGTGACTCTTCTGGCACTTGGTGGTGTATCTATCCCACATCATGTGAGAGAATATGGTGTAAGAAGCCTTGAAAGAAATAAGCCTATGTTTTGACTTGACAGAATGTTGGGTTTTGTTTTTTACAGCTACGAGTGTGCTTTGCTTGTACAGCAGTGTTACAACATGTTGGCAAGTTTATGCTTCCTTCCACTTTATTGCATTAAGTTCAGCATGACATACATGAAACCAAAGTAGCATTTTGGATGGTCAAGAGGCAATACACTGAAGAGATGCTATACATAAACACAGGAAAGCTTACAGCTATTGGCAAAATCTGGGAATTCAATCTTTCATTCAGAATAAACTAATTTAAACTGCTTGATAATGACCTCATTAAAAAGCAGAGGTTGTGCTTTCATGCTTTGTGATATGGAAGCAAGGTGTCTGTTGAAAGGTCTCTTTGTAGGGATTGAGTGACTAATATTTAATTATTGGATTAAGATGCATCATAACAACCAGTATTTTTCAGTAATAAGGTTATTCAATGAAAGGTTTTTTCATCAGGGAGAAGAAAAAAAGAGTGTTGGAGGGAACCCCCCCCAGTGCCTTGTATTACTGTTGGACACTTCCACTAGTTCCTGGTTCATAAATCCTCATGTGTTGACCATGATCTCTGAGTGTATTATGGAAATCTGACTAAATCCTTTACAGATAATACCGATTTCCAAAGCACATGCAAGACAGCCTTGGTGTCCAAAAGAGTTGATACTTCCTTGCCCTAAATTATCTTTGCCCAAAGTATTTAAGACTTTTCATTTAATTTAGAATTCAAGGTGGTTTTTTTTTTTTTTTTTTTTTTGATAGTACTGCTTTAAGGGAGAGCCCAGCTCAGACATCTTCAAACTAAACACAGGAAAGTAAGCAAACTGAAAGAGCTGTAGTCATGTAACCTGAGTTCAGAGTATAGGGTACTTCCTGTGGCAGCATTATGTCATAAATTTATTTTTAGTCCTTAAACACATACTTTCTGTAATGGGATCAGCAGTTCTCTTTTGGATAGAAGAAGCAGTACATTTTTTGACAGTAGGGATTCTAAGTGTGTCCGTACATGCATTTTAACATCTCCTTTCCTTTTCCAGTGACATACTGTTCTGGGATCTGTGGATTACTCAGTAATAGGAGCAGCGCTATGGAAAACAGTTGCTCACCCTTTTGCACCCATGACTAATGAAATTCCTCACAATTCATGAGAATTTACTGGGCAGGTTCTGAAACAATTTTCATGGGCAGGTGTAAGCAAAGCATGTAGCACAAGGTATTTGATGTTGTCTTTGGGTAGTGATAGGTTAGATAAAAATGGGGTGGCAATTTCCAGGAGGCTGGCCTACAGAGGCTTTCAGAGGACATGGGAGGATATTGGAATATTTGTTGGGTCTAATGGTTGTGTTGATCTGTTGGGTAACTAACATCTGCTGAGCATTTCCCTCTTTTGGAAATTGCTGGCTTTCCCTGGAGAAAAAAAAATAGTGGATAAAAGAGGATAAAAGACAATGTATCTGGAGCACCTTAGGCATAGGATAACCCAGTGCTTCTGGGCACAAGGCAACAAGAATAAAACAATACTGATGGAAAAATTGCATCAGTAGGAGGAAGATACAGTAGTTCTAAGCAATGAATTCCACATCTCTTTCACATCTCTCATTTTAATAATAGGTCTCATCTGATCTGCTTGTTAGGATCTATTTAGTTTAGAATTCAAGGATACTCTCAACTCCTTTCTATTTTTAGGGGGGAAAAACAGTTTTAATCTTATGACTAGGTTGGTGTGGTTTTTTTTTTTTTTTTTTTTTTTTTTTTTAACCTGAAGGAATTTGTATTACCAACCAATTTTTTTTTATTCTGAAAAACTGCTGATGTGTAACATGATCTTCAGAATCCAGTTTTTCAAGAAGCAGGGGTTTAGAACAGTACTGTTCCATAAATTATATGGAATAATTTGGGTTGGAGGAGATTCTCTGGTTATCTGGTCTGATACCCTTCACTCAAAGCCAGCCAAGTTAAAGTACATTGAACCTCTGAGTTAGATCAGGTTGTTCAGTGTTGTCCAGTCAAGTTTTAAATACACCCAAGAAAGGAATTTTCACAGTGTTTTTGGGTCACACTTGCTAAAGTTTGACTACCTTTATGGTAAAAATTTTCATGGCATCTAATTGGAATATGCTTTGTTGCAGTTTCAGTTGGGTTTTTGTCCCATTGCTGTACATGACGGAAAAGAAGATCGCTTTATATCTGTAATAATCACCTGTTAGATACCTGGAAACACTGATTATATTAATTTTGAGCTGCATGTCTTCTGCATGCTGAACAAATTCAAACTCTAGTGTGTCCTCAGGGGTGTGTTGGTGGCTGACCACTAGAGTTGCTGTGTTCTTCTGTTATTGCTGAGTGATTAATGTGGCAGATTAAATTCAGTTTATGTATGTGTCTCACGAGGAGAAATGTAATCCAAATAAGTGGTAAAAATAAAGGCAGCTACACCTTCAGACATCATTAGCATTTGTAGGAAAAAAAGGTAATGGATAGTTTTATAAACATTTACTCTGAAGCAGCTGCAATACATAAAGAACAAAAAGGGGGGGGGAAATGAAGTATAATTAGAACATAGAGACTGGGAAATTAATTTTTAGCACAGAAACTTATTAAATGCTGCATGCAGTTCTGGCTACCTGGTCTCAGAAACAGTGGGATGTACGCAATATAAAGGGGCAAAGTACATATTCTGTACAAAGACAGACTGAATCAAAAAGTTGCCTCATTTTGAAGAAAAAGTTAGCATGAACAGATCTGATTAGGGTATATAAAATCATGGGTTTCAAGAGGAACCTCAGCAGGGATGATTTAATTCTTGTTTCTTAGAGTGGAGGAATTATATATGAGTAAGTTCAAAGCCAAGGGGAGTTCTTTTAAATGTGGTGCTGGTGCCTGAGCATGTTCTGTAACTGATTACAACAAAAGCAGAGAAGCCAAAGTAATATTGATGGAACTAAATGTTCTTGTTGAATGGTTAGATGCAACATTCTGCTTAGGCAGTTTCTAAGCTGCTTATTGCTGGATGTTGGGAGGATGTAGGTAGGGAAAAAGCATGCTAACCCATTTTCCAGAGGTCTTTGTCTAAGTACTTTGTGGTGGTCAGAGACAACATTCTGGGCAAATCAATCTTTGATCTACACAGCATTGCAATTACCTTGTTGTTTTAAAAATTAAATGCCATATAAATGTGATTTAACAGGCAAGGAGTTATTAATACTAACTGGAGACATGCAAATTATTTACAGAAATAAATTTCAATGCTACTTTTGTTTCCTCCAGAACAGGATCTCTAAAATTCCCAAACTATTCTCATAACAAATCTTTTTATGGCAGCCAATCATCTGCTTTGCTGAAGAGAATATCCATGTGTGTAAATGGTCATAATAGAAGCAAGGGTCTTTTACCCATTCCATATTTAAATTATGGAGTTTTAAATGGTCATAATAGAAGCAAGGGTCTTTTACCCATTCCATATTTAAATTATGGAGTTTTTTGCTGTAAGAAGTTGTGGATGCTGAAAATACACCAGTGTTCCAGGGAAGCTTGGCAGTTCATGGAGGAGAAATTGCCAGAATATTGAAAAATACAGTGGAAAAAGAAGTAATGTCCAAATTTATGTATAAAGAAAAACAAATAATAATAGGCTTATGCAGTCTCTCAGTTGTTAATGGTTTGAGGCTGGGAGAGTACATACAGCCTTCCTTATGCTTGCATAAATTGTAACTAATAACTTAGTGAAAGCTAAATATTATTCAGACTTACTGAGCTTTTAGAAGTTACTAAGTGCCTTTATTTTTCTTGCCTCATATTGCTTGTCTTCTGGACAGCAGCATTTTGTTCCCTTTCTCAACCAGAATGATCTCAAGGGAAAATATTAAAAAAAAAAAAAATCTTGAAGCTTGTTAAAGAATGAAGGTTGTTACTACTGTGTTGAGCCAACCACTTGAAAGACACTTGAGGATAAAACTGCTAAGGTCCTTATTGTAATGCTTAGAAAAATTTTATTTTAAACAAGAATGTTTTGGACAAGTAGCCTTTATTTAAATTTGTGCGTGATAAAGCATTCCAATGGAATATGATAATAATGTTTTCTTTTTTGTTGTCCTGTGAATCCTAATGCTTGACTCTAAAAAATGAACTAAAAAATTTAATAGCTTGGTTTATAATTTGGCAGATGAATATGTATTGTGTAATCTAACTGTGACAATGGGAATAATTCTGAGAATGCTCAGATATTAGATACTATATTTACAGTAAAGACACTATTTAAAATAATTTTTAATTTTTAAAGAGTTGTGGTAGAACAGCAGCATATTTTTGGGGTATGTGGTATAGTTGCATTGCTGTAGACTTTTGAACAGAGGAAATAATTAAAGAAATATCAGAATATATGTTGAGATTTCAGTGAACTGATCAGGGAAGAACATGTAGCTGTGACTTTCATATAATAAAGTTTTGAGTTTTTGTTATCCATTAGGCGTTTCAGTGGCACAGAACAAATAAACAGACTTTTCAGTACAGCTGCTCTCTGGTCTAATACTTTTATCTTAAGGATGACTACTTTTCCATCTTGTGAGGAAGCCTGGGAATTGTTAAATCTATAAAAATTACATATTTTGTGGAGCTAATTCTTAACTTTCAGTGCCTTAAGGAATATTTAAGTCCTTAAAGTAGAAATAGGTTTTTTCCTATAGCAGTCAAGATGTTTTGTGTATGAATATGAATGCAGTTATATGTAGCAATTAGGTGCTGTATTAGTATCTGAATTAGCACCTTTGAATATGGCCAGCTTGTGCCAGGAAGGCAGCCAGTAGCCTGGAGGAGAAATACTTTAATTAATATGTAATAACTGCTCTAGAGAGCTCTCAATATTCTGGCAAACTGCACTTGTAATTTCTTGTATTACTTAGGACAGTTGTAAAATCTGTTTGAAAAAAATGTGGAAGACAATTCAATGTACATTTTTCATACTGCATGAAAAAGTGTGCTTGAAAACTTACTTAAAGTGAGATCAAAAATTACTTGGATCTATTGAATGTATTTTAAAGAAACACATTTCTTTACAGAATGAAGATATCACAGCAAAAATTATTTGCATTAGGGCATTTAAATATTTACTCACGTACTGTTCTGTTTATTTTTGGTACAAGGTTTCTTCACAAAGGAAAAAGGCAGTACATTTTCTAGATGTGTGTATAGGTGTGAAGTTTAACTTCAAGAATATTCTTTTCAGTAAATAATAAAGCTGTTCGTACAAGACATGCCAACCATGTCTCTAAATTACATTTCTGTAGGCTAATGAGAGCAACTTACTAACCTGAAGTAGTAATTTAAAGGGCTTCAGCTTTCATTAGGTTGCAGCATGGTCTCCCACTTCTGCAGTGGGACTTACTCCCACATGACCGTTCCATTCTGAAATGCTTCAGATAAGGCATCATCATTTGTCTTAGCTGTCCGTTGTGTTGAAAACCAGTGGAAACATTCTCTTTTAGGCTCTGCCCTGTTATTATTGTAATAATAAGAAGAGAAAATCAAGTGATAAAAAAGGCATAGTTTTTTTATGAAGCACAAAGAGACAAAATCAACATGTTAGTTTAATTTGAGCTGAATGTCTTCACTTCAGCCTTTTCTATTCCAATTATTTTATTAGCTGTATAGGCCATTAAAAAACACTGTAACCCTTGACTTCACTAAGGAGAATGGAAATAAAATCACAGCCTGTAGCTCTAAAGTAATTTAGTCTGTTACTTTATGCACACTACTGAAGTTCAGTTTCATATGCCGCTTTTCTTTGCCTGTTTTGTCTCCATGAATAGGGTCCGTGTGAGATTGGATTCTCAAAATCAGTCATATCTGGTGGGCTTGTTTCTTATCTGTTGTCTTTTTGTACCTGGGCAGGAAGGGTGACAGGTAGTTCAGCCATTCCTTGGTACCTTCATACCACTTGAAACTTGTGATGGATGCTTCTCAAGACTTGGCTGCCTCTTGGCCTTGCAGGAGGGGGACTCTGATTCTTCGTGCTGCCCTGCAAATCATGCAGAGGTGCTGAGGACTGTTCATGGTGGTGGAGCCACCATTTATTTGGGAGGGTGACTGGCTGAAATGGAGATTCTGTCCCTGGTGTTTGCAGTTTCCTTTGGACAGTAAAACTGCAGGCTCACTCTGGGAAAGATAAATAAAAGGATGAGGAGTCTTGGAGAAGTTGGACTTCTTAGAAGCTTTGTAACTGGCTGGTCTCCAGGCTGTATGAGAGCATCTCCTCCCTCAGACTCCTGTTTACAAACTGGTTTGTGTAATGTCTTGTCCCATCAGTAGCCATCGGGGCTGTAATAGGGGACAGATATCAGAGGAGTTATGTCCTGCCACACCCAAGGTGCTCGTGAGCATTCCTCAACTGCAGGGAAGGACTAGACCGTTCATAAACTTGATCTTTGCCGTTCAGGCAGTCACGGGGTCTTTGCTCTTCCTAGTCTCTTATGCTGTCCCTTCATCCAGCTTGAGGCTTTGCTGCAGAGGTGCAAGGCTGGTAGGGCTATCATGTATGGGGTAGTCCTACACAGGAAATGGCCATAAAAGTCACCCTTTAGATTGTGCCTTGAAACTCTATTATTTTATCATATGATCAAAAAATCCCAGTAGCACACATTCCTCCCTCCCTTCCCCAAACAGGCCATGGTTCGTTGAAAGCATTGTTTGCCCTAAAATAAAGGTTTTGTTTCTTGTACTCATTTCTGGTTATCTCTAGCTGTCTATTCTTTTGTCTTTCATTTACATTGTAAACAAGTTTTTGCTTGTTGGCTTCTTTTTCTGTGTTTAGTGCCTGGCACGATGAGGTCTTAGACAATGTGGAGGGTTCATTGGCACTTCAACAGCCTATCTCCTAAGCCTTGGTAGTGGTAGATCTACTTGCAAATATACTTCATTTAGTCCTGAGGTTATATGCTTTTCCAGATAATTTTGTTTGCCTTCATCACTGAATAACAATTGCTTATCTAACTGTTTTTAGGAAAAGTATTCTAAACAAAATTCCAATTATACAAATGTAAAACTCTTTCAGGTTGAAAGAGTTGTCCTGTCTTCTGTACATTTCGAAAGGAAGCCAAAATATTTTTTCCAATTAATTTTGAATTAGCAGTTTTTTCCAATTCCTGTTCAGACCATTTTTTTCCCCATATAGCCAGGGACATTTCCAATAGTTGTGACAATTAGCTGTGCTAAAAAAAAACCCACTTGAGGCTGAAACTATGGTGGACTCACCTGAATCAAATCTGAATGATCTAATAAACCAAATCCAGTTTTCACAATGTCTGTAAAGCTCAAGTAGTATCAAAAGTAGTGAAATTTTCCCATTAGGTATGGAAGTGGTTTTACTAACTCAAGTTTGTTTAGTCTAAAGAAAAATCACATTCCTAATGTTTATATTACAGTCTGAAAGCCTGTTGATTACTCATTATTGATGTTCAGTATAACCTACATCTAGTAATGAAGTTTAAAATTATTAATCTTCATTCAGCAAATGTACCTGTTTAAAGTCATTAAGGTCTAGCATTAAGTCAAGTGAAATGAACTAACTTATGTCAGAATGGATATGGATCCTCAAAGGTATCTTTAATGACTTAGGCATCAGTTTGAATATTAGGTTAGTTACTAGACAAGTATCTTTGTGTTTATAAACAAAAAAGTAGGAGTAATAGCTAGAAAAAATTTAATTGCATTCTTTGAGCTGATAAAATCTAAATTAGTTGATTATGTAAATTGTTAGGCTTTTTTTACCCTGTTAGGTAAATACATTTTAAGATGTAATTAAATGTTTTTAAAATAGTTACCCAATCGCTACCCAACTTCAGTTCAGCAACATAAAATCCTAGGTGAAAACAAATATTAACTGAAAGATGAAATCACTTGGTTTATAAAATGTTGTCTTTTTTTTTTTTTTTTTTTTTTTTTTTCTTCCTATTTTGCAGCATGGGTGAGCTCTCTTTCTATGGGAATGGTCTTCTTCTGCTCCCCAATAGTCAGCATATTCACAGACCTGTTTGGTTGTCGAAAAGTAGCTGTTATTGGAGCTGCAGTAGGGCTTGTTGGACTCCTTTCAAGTTCTTTTGTAAGGTAAAAAGTTTAAATTCATAACTTTCAAAGTATTTTATCAATTTTTTAGTGTTGTAATGTTGATCTAATCCACAGAAGGGTTAAACAGTGCTACTTTATATTATCTTTAGAAAACTTGTTTTATTTGGGTTTGGTTTTGTCTTTCAAATTATGACTTGTGAACTTGCAATTTTAAAGTATTTTTAAAAATATAATGTTAATAAATAAAAACAAGAGTCCCCATTTAACAGGAACCTCTATGTATAAATATATCAACAAAAAGACTAGTAAGACAGCATTGTTCAGGATAAACTTACATATTTGCTTGATGTATATTGTGTTTTAACAGGTACATAAACATTGTTGTTGTCTTCCCTTCCTGCTCTGTCCCCTTAATTTTCTTTTGAGACAGTTTTAGTGGTGATAAAAACACAGTAGGGCCTCCAGGAAGCTGTTGAAATTCTAGTGAGATTGGATGTTTTCTTCTGTTCTTATTGGTCCACTTGCCAAACATGGAGATAGAGAAAACCTTGTTATATTGACTATATTCAAAGCTTATTTGTTTTGGTTTTTTTTTCTTCTAGTTTACAATTAATTTGTATGTTTCTTTTCATTTTTTCATTTGCCTGTAATTTTGCAGAGTAAATCTTAAGAAATTCAAGAGCAACTGATTTGTTGTATGTACCCTGTAGAAGATGAGGAAACGGGAAGTTTACTTAGTTTAGTCACTGTTAGAAATTGGTTAGTGACGGTAGGGTGTAAAGAGTAGCAGGAAGATAATCCAGTTACTTCTAGTTCTCAGAAGATTTTTTTCTCCCCACCCTTAGCAGAATGAGTATAGGAACAATCAAGCTACATTCAGAAGAGCTTTGCACTTAGGTGCAAATGTATTTACACAGGCAAAAAGCTTGTGAAAATATCTTTTCTCTGCTTGTACTCTGAATCAGATGGATGTAAGCTGCTGTGATCTGAATGGTTAATCCTGGTGTAAATATTTGGCTTAATTCATTTTATTAAACAAACAAACCCCCCACTTCTTGATATGTTTTAAGAAGCTTCTTACTAAATGTGAGGTAAAAACTAAAAGGTGTCTTGGAAAAATCTTTCTTCCTCCTTGCTTCCTAGTAGTATGCTGAGTGATGAATACTAAACCACCTTTGTCATTAGATAAAGATCATTCTTGTGGTTGTCTGATACCCAATGGAATAAGGGCGCAGAAGAGACGTGCAAGAGCAAGTTGTTTTGTAAAGGCTTTACAAATATTTCGGCTTAACTAAACTTTGAAGAGCACTTTGAGAGGTGAATTATTGTAAGAGTACATGCCAGGTTGATGTGCATATTTGGTGTTTCATTATGTTACTCACATTAAAATGATTTATGCCCGTGATGTTATCATTTCATTAAAGGAGTATAGTTCAGATACAGAAGTCAGTGTTCTACAAGTAGAATATTGTAAAGCAGACAAATGTTACTATGATCTACTGCTTTTGCATTGCACTAATTTCTTAATATAAATTTTATGTCTTAGGAAATTAAGATGTAAGTGTTTATAATGCAGGACAGTATTTTAATATGCATGTTGTGCTGCAGACTCTTTGAGTAAATTTACATATGGAAGAAAAAGTTCACTGTCTTCACTGTATGATGTTGCTCCTCTCATTTTGTAATTTCTGGTTTTATATCTCCTGGTTATTTTCCATTAATAAAGGTAATAAGTCCCCCTTATGTTGTTTCTGCTGGTTTATGTTGTGTATCAACAATTTAAGAAATTGATAGTTTAATATAAAAAGTGACAATATTATGTTACACGAATAATTATTTTTATAATTTAGAGTTCCTGAAGTCAGACCTTGGTTAGTCAAATACTGTTTTCTAAGAAGTTCTTTAATTGCATAGGAAGCTTGTGGAATCTATTTTTTTACACAGGAGTTCTGGCAGGTTGCATCCTGTGATGAAAAGCATTACGTAAAGCATTCATACTCCTTAAAAAGAAGTTAAAAAGTTAAAAAGATTAACTGTTTTCCAGAAGTGCTTTAAATGCAGATGGTAACTGATAAAACAAGGGGTGAGGGTTCATTGTAAACATAGCATAAAAAAATTATATAAACTCTCACATGCCACCTCAGAAAACTCATAAAAATTGCTTGCACCCTGCCTCCATCTAAATGTTAAAAAATGTTTCTTTCACTAGCAAATACTACAGCACTAATTATACTGATTAATAATTGTAATTAATTATACTAATTATACTGATGCTGTTACTTCATACTTGTAACATTTCTTGCACAGGTACTTTTTATTGATGTCACATGTTTGTGATCAATTACAATGTCTCTGCTTTATTTCATTTGTAGAGTAAATGGTAATAATAGTGAACTTTATTATGAAGGTCCACCTTACTATAAGATGAAATGTTTAATTCCCTATTAAAAATTTTTTTAGTTCTTTCTTAGCATATTCAATATATGTATCAAAGCACTGAATTTAAAATATTTATTCCAATGAAGACTATTTGTCTAAAAAAATTAATACCTAAAGAGTCTATAATTTATTAACATATTACATTACAAAATTTTGTCAGTATTTAAATATTTTATTTTTCAGTATTAATGATGTTTACCATGTTTGTTACCTTATTTTCATAACAAGCTGTTTTCTTGATTTTTCTGTGTTCATGAGGAGAGTTCAGTATTACATTTGAACTCCTAGCACAGTGAAGAAATGTAGAAATCAAAACAGTACAATTTTCTTTGGGGGAAAAAAAAAATCCAAAAACCCAGCAATGGTTGAACTTACGATTGGCTAATTTGTCCTGACAATGATTTTTAAAAACTTTTTTTTAGCCGCACTACTTGATGTAATTATAATTGCATGTAATTTTTCTTTTTTTCTTTTTTACCTGTTCAGTGAATTCTGTGAAACTTTTCAGTGGAAGGAGTTCAATAGAATAGTTGCTGAATTAATCTGATACAGTGCTATTCAACTATAATTATATACAACCTCTTACTTACAGTAGTGATTTATGTTGATTGATTGATTGTGAATCAGTTTTGTTGTCACTTCCAGGCGGATGAGCATCCACTGCCTTACCAAACACTAATGATTTGTTCTTTTCCTTTGGTACAGCACCATTGAACCTCTGTATTTCACCTACGGGATCCTGTTTGCCTGTGGCTGCTCGTTTGCCTACCAGCCATCCCTGGTCATTCTCGGGCACTACTTCAAGAAGCGCCTTGGACTCGTGAATGGCATTGTCACTGCGGGCAGCAGCTTGTTCACAGTGTCACTGCCCTTCCTCCTGAGGGTCCTCATCGACTCTGTCGACCTGTTCAACACCTTGAGGGTCCTCTGCATCCTTATGTTTGGTCTGTTCCTGGCTGGATTTACATACAAACCTCTTGTTCCCAACACCAAAGACAAGGAGGGAGGAAAGAAGGGAAAATTCATATTACCTCCTGCGAAAAAGATTTGCAATTTCTCAGTTTTCAAAGTTCTCAGTTACCGAATCTGGGCTCTAGGGATTCCAGCTGCACTTTTTGGATACTTTGTGCCTTATGTTCACTTGGTAAGTGCACATTTCTTCCTAGGTGCGATGTGTTTGAAACTATACATACCTGCCTTTGTGCTATTGATTAAGAAGCAATTGGTGATAGGAAGCCAGATTGAAACTGCAAGTTGTGTTGGGGAGAAACACAAAATTAATTTGGATGTTGTCTTATTAAAAGAGTGCTTTAATCAGAAGTACTAGTTAAGCCAGTTCAAATCTTTGTTCTTTGGCCTCAATGCAAGGTTTAAAATACTTCAACAATGAAAAGAGATATTTAAAAAATATTCTATACTATTCCTAAGAGAATTCTTTATTTTGGTACTCAGATGCATACATTGCCAATGACACTTGTGTGTTTTAGATGCAGTGTGAAAGGAGTAAATGACAGGAAACATGTTAGAAGTGTAAATTTTTTCCTATGTATTGAGATTTGTTAAAGTGTCAATTTTTAGGATCTATTGTATTGACCATTTTTCAGGTTTATTAAAAGCAAAATATGTGGATTTTTCTGTCTTTCCAACTTCAGCCTTGTAGTTTACTAGTTTAGCATTCATGTAACTGCTCCTCTTACCCTGTCCCTCCCAGCTGCCAGGTGAGCTGTGTTTTATTGCTGTCTACAGCAGCTGATGGAGTTTTGGCTTCTGGTGATGGGGAAGATGTGTATTAGCCATTTCCTGTACATGTGCTAGAGTTGTTTCCCTAGCAGTTTGTGGGGTTTTTTTCCTCTAGTATACTCCTAAACTAAGAAATTCAGGTGCAACTGGGAGATGCATGCATTTGTATCAGGCTGACTGACGCACATTGCACAGCTGAAATGGTGAATTATTATTGGACAGCTTGTTGGTGGTGCTCTCTTAACTGAAGTGGTGTAAACCAAAAGGCTTAGAAGGGAAAGGTGGGGAAAAAGTCTCCAATGATGCTTGCTTTGAGACCATTACATATCCTCATATTAAGAATATTTGATAGAGCATGAGCTAGTAGAACTCAGTATAAAAACAGAAGGGTCACTTTAATATTCATTATTCACCCATGATAGAACAGTGAAATTAGTGGTAATAAATATCTTTACTTCTGCAAAAAAAATCTTCAGTGGTAGACAGACAGAGGCTTTGTATGCCTCCTTTGAGAGGGGAAGCTTCAGCTTTTAGTAAAACTTAGACTGAACAGTTCTTGTCAAAACCCCTCCCTGAAACCCACAAGTTTTCATTTTAATTTACTTGTATCTAAATACTTGATTTTACTTAAAGTCCCTGTGGATCTGAATAAATCAGTGTTTATGAAGGCACATAATGGATTGTGCCCTTCAACACAGATACTTCAGCTCAAGTAGATAGCTCTGGATGTTTCTTATCCTAGTTTTGTCTGCTTTTGTTAAAAAAGCCACACTTTGTGTACTTCCAGAAATACACAGAAGTATGTACTTACAAATAAGTCAAAGGCTATAAGAACAAATAAGGGTTTTCACTGGTAGGTCTACCAAACCAGAGACTATTTTCCTCAGCTTTTGAAAATGAAAGTTACTATTATTTCATTGTTTGTTGTATTTTTAAAACTATAGTAACTGGAAAAGGGATGTGATCTTTAGACAAGTGACAGCTTTTGTTACGTTAAAATTCTTGAATTTTTCCCAGTGTTAGGGGTGGCTGACACCAGCCAGACTGTTAGAAAGGGATGCTGGTTACAAGTGCCCTAAGAAAAAAATGCTAATACAGTGAATGTCATGGCCTCTGACCTGGTACCTGTACCCACCAAGTCCCGTTTTTCCCACCTGGAAAGACGGCTTCTGCCAGAATGGCTGTGTTTGACCATGTCATGCAGCACAGGTGGCACTGACCCTGCAGTTTGGGGTCCTTGTGTGTCACCCATGGTGGCTGGGGGCTGCTGGCTGGGTGTGCTGGAGTCACTGTCCAGAGTCCCTGTCTGCCAGCCTGGCATTGCTCAGGAGCTCCTGAGGACCCAGCCAGAATCTCTCTGTGCTTCTGTGCTGTCCCCAGTCACTGTTCATGCCTCTTGCATTTTCTGAAGCCTGTTGGAAAGGAGAATACATGCTATGACCCCTGTAGTAAAAAAGAAGTAAAAACTTTGTTGGGCTTTGAAGTAACAGAATTAGTCAAGTCTTTGCAACTGAACTCTTTGCACCTTTGCAATTGAACTCTTTGCAGTATTTGCTATTTGGAGTAAAAGCTGTTAAAACCAAAGAAACAACCTGCTCATTAAGTAGGCTCTAATTTAAAATTAAATGCACTAACAAATTGATTATATGGCATGCTAGATAGGAGCTGCTAACTCTTGCCAACTCCTTGATATGAATCCTGACTGGTAGGTATTAGGCATCAGATTCCTTTTGGCTCTTGCAGGGGAGAACCAAAAGGGAGAGCTTTTCTTATCCCCATTTAATTGGTGTCAAATTCCATTAATAGGTGTTCCATTACATGTATCTTGGGAATTGGGTTGAGATGAAGACTATAAATAAGATTTGACTTAAGTTTATTATATACTTCCAGCATTGAGATTGTTGAAGAACAAACTGATAAGTCGTATGATTACTAAATCAAATGGTTGTTATTCCTCTCAGTTTTAAAATCAGTCCAAACTAGTGACTGAGATTTTTTTTTTTTGTGCCTCTAAAATAGGCAGATAGACAAGTAAAATCCTTGCTTAGTCTATTTTGGTTTAAATTGTGAAATCATAACAGAAATCTGTAGAATCAGTGGAAAATGCTCTTTCCAAGTGTTTTTACTAAGGACTGTCTCACAAGGAAATTAAGTATATTTGAAAGAAGGTATATCTATCTAGTCTTTGTGCCACTTGTCCTGTGCTTGTTTAGATAATAAATAGAGAACCTCTTTTTTTCAGCAGTCTGATGTTAAGGGCTTGGTGTTGTTCTCTTACCCTTAAAAAATATTTACTCACTCAGGATCGTGCATTCTTAATTCTGAGGAGCTTGTTAGGTCATTTCTGTTAAAATTTGATACAAGGTCACATGCTCAGTAGCTTACAAGATGTGGTTGCCTTTTGTGCTTTATTTAGCAGGGTGAAAAGAAATACTGCTTAAAATGGATGTTGTCACTGCCTGTCTTCTCTAAGCAGTGACTGAAGTCATTACCAGGTTTCAGTATGAATTTAGGAAAATATTACTTATGACACTTACAAAAAGGGGCCCATACTGTGTTATTTTGATATAGCAATATTCAGCTATGAGGAATACTGCTAGGACTGGTAATATCATCTTAATACTTTCAGAGCAGTGGTTCAGTCCTAGAGAAATTTGTCTTTGGATGTTTACAAGTATGGTTTGATTTAGCAGTTACTTTTATTAAATGCCTCTTGCTAATGATGGGTCCTGCCTTATTTATAGTATTTGACACCTTGCAGGATGAAAAACTGAATTTAACAACCAAGTAGTTGAAAAAAAAAAAGCACACATAATTATTATGTGTTCTACTTTAAAAAAAAGAAACTGCATAGTAGATAATGCAATAAAAATGTGTCTTGATAGAGTTTACCTTTCTAAGTTTAAGTATTTGTTATGAAGAAAATACTCCTAAAGAATGACTAGATATGTTTGAAAATTAGGCTTGTGGTTTAAATGTGCTGCAGGCTTGTATACAAAGCTACCCATTAATTGATCTGTGAAAATGTGAAAGTTCCCATAATACTGCCTGTCCTCTTAAAACTCCAGAGTAGCTCAGGAAAAAGATATCAGTATTTCTTACCTTGCTTTGCTGCCTGTTTCTTAATTTACTGTGTAGATCTGGCTTTTACTTTTGATGGTTATCCATGTTCATGTTCCACAATGGGTACATACTTGCATATGTAGAGATTTTTGGTTAGCAGTAACTATGTGGAGTGTATGTGTTCTGTCTGTTTGCTTCATGTTTAAGAGATGAATAAATGGCTTGTGTCCGACCATGTTTTCCAACAACTGTCTTAGGAGAATCTGTCTTGGTAGGCAAATAAGTACTGGATTTAATGTGCTCCATAGATAGATGCTGAAGATTCAATGCCTCATTGCTTCTCTGAAATCTGCATGTGTCAGGAATAGGCTCATCTAGACCTCCAGAGAACAGGGAAGTGAGAGTGCAGACCTAATGCTTAGGGAAAAAATAGGTAGATGCTTCTGCTGAGAAACAAAGCATCACCTTGGACTCTGCTCCAAGATTCTTGGAAAAGAAAATTCATTCTCAGAATGAAAAGTAAAGATGCTTCCAAGCAATTTTATTCATGGGAGAGTCATGAAGCTGGTTAGAGTTGCTGTAGAGTACATGTTAGTCAAAAGAACTTTTTCATGCATATAAACAAACTCATTTTCTTGGCTGCATCACAAAATCAGACAACTTGGATAAATATTAGTCTGTCATCTGGGTGGCTGTGTCTGTCTCCAAATCTTCTGTTTGTCACTTTGAAGTTGCTGAGTCTAGTGCTATGCCCACAGTGTCTGTCCTTGGACAAAAAGACAGTGCTGTCTGCTGGTCTATGTTTCCTATCTTTTGCTGGAACATTCATTTTTTTCCTGCTCTTTAGATAAGAAAAGTAATCTTTTTCACTTTAGTAGCATAATTAACAGGAGGACTTGCTGATATGGGTTAGAGCTGATGCAGATTTTTTTGCCAGATTTGATTCCTCCTCCCCACCTTCTGATCTGTAGTGTAAGTTCTGTGTCTTTTGTGTGATTTAACTGTTCTACAGCTACTTTACCATCTTGGAGTACCTTTTTAAATCAAGCCTTGAGGATGACTTGGCCTTTAGCTCTGTTCTTTATGAGCCACCTATTTTGGCTAAATGGCTGCCCATTTCTCATTCTCTATCAGTGATGTGCCTTGTTTTTGTTAATAAGAGATCAGATTCCACTGTGCAAATTCAGTGTGTTTTGAACCTTTGCTCCCTAAAATATGTGCCAACAAAAACTGTTGTCTTGTGCAATCAGCTTGGAGAAGTGAAGAGCCAAGTTCTTGTGAGATCCTCTGTAGTTACAGCTTTCATGGGAACTTGTCTGAAAAGCTTGCTGTGTAATTTGAAAGCTGTATTTACTTCCATATACTCTGGAAGTTTCTAACACTTATTCAGGACAACGCATTCTATCTATTTTGCCTGTTAAGAAAAATTGACATTTTCCACTTGTAAACTGCTCCCTCCCCAGGCAAAAGCTTTGGGTCGTTAGGAAGAATTATGCTGGAAAAATATAAAGAGGGTATAGAAACCACCTTAGACTCTTCAGGCAGATCTGAGCTACTGTACTGGGATAGGGTATGATAGTCAGGATGACTCTCACTGCAGTGTTTGATGTCCTGCCCAGCAAGACCCTAATCATCATCCATAACATTTCTTACAAATATTTCTGTAACTCTTCAAGCCTCCCCGGAGGGGGAAATGCACTGATGTTGTGTTCCCTAAATGTTGTTAGATATGCCATCTCTAAATTACATCTCGTCATTTGAGAAATGAGTGTTTTTGCTTCTGCCCTTGTCCACATACAGTGGCAGTGGCTCTGTGTTCTCTGCAGTGGGAGACTTGCCCAAGGAACCATAGTAGAAAGGATTTACCTTGCAGTATGTGAAGCTGTTCAAGTTTTGCATTGTGTGTAAAGTCCTAATCCTACACCTCTTTCTCCCCTCCCTTTAATTCTTACACCCCTGGATTCCACAATGGAGACAAATGGAAGCACAGAGATAAATGTTTTCCTCTATGTCTGAGGGCAGAGCATGGTGAAAAGTCTGGTGTGTACTCTAAGGACCCTAGTAACCAAAAATCTCTAAACTTTAATGTACAAACTCTGCATATCCACAGTAAAGTGCATACACATAATACATCTTGTAAAGCAATAACACATCAATTCTTGTAAGGTAAGTGCTGTCTGTTTTGTGAACCACCTGTATTATGTCATAAAGTTGTTACTTCTAGAATGTTGTGTAAAATAATGCTGAATATCCAGTGGGTGTTTCTGGATTTTTTTTTTATTCAAACTGGAAGAAACCAGCCTCCATCACTCCATTCACTTGCTTTTATGGGCTGTTGTTCAAGAAACCTCTTAATTTCTTCAGATCTCCTACATCAGTCATTTGTCTGGTCTACCACGTCTTTTATTTCCCAGAATCTGCTGTTAGTCTTGTAATGGTAGGAGAGTATCTTTTAAATTATGTCCAGTGCTAACCATAACTGTGTCAAACAGATTTCTCTATACTATAGCTATTCTAAAAAAGCTAAAACTAGGTATAGCTGTCAGTTGTAGCACTATTACCTTTCTCATCCACTTAATCTATCATATTTCTTTCTCCAACGGAAGACTAACAAGACACTGGTTTTGTAAAGCTCTGATGTAATTATTAAGCACATATCTCTGAGACCCAAAATCTTCAGTGGCTCCCTGTGCTTTACTTGCTTTTCTAATCTTTGCATTTATCTCCCTTCAGATCTCAACATCTGCTGCAGTTTGACTGCCCAGGTTAGTGAAATTTTCCCCCTTTATCCCACTTCTGTTTTCCCATTTCTGTCATTATCCTGTGCACCTGTTTCTTTTCCAGTATTCCTTAATGTTGACCTAGAAGTACTTATTCTTGGTTAGATCGTCCACTTTGGACATTGGGGGTGGTGGTGGGAAAAGAAATAAATTATTTCCTACTTGTAATTGCTATTGAAAGCATATTTTAGATATGTTTGTCAAATAAGTTCTGAAGACAAATAATATAGATACAAAAAGAACAGAAACAAACAAGAATAAACAAAGGTTTTCTGTGTTTATTTTAGAAGTAAAAGTAAATGGAATTAAAAAAAAAAAAGGTAGCAGGTATGCTCAGGTGCAAACTATGTGGTGACCATGAAAGATAAGAGCAAAGCAGTCTTCCTCAGGTCTGTGCCATACTGGCAGGTTGAAAGGTCTGAGTTTCATTGTGATTTCCTTTGTATCTGTCTCTAACAGCACACTACTTCATGTACTCTGGTGTAGTACAAACTATTCTGATAGCAGATGGAGTGAAAAATTCAAAGAGTAAATTGCGAAGTGTGTTATCCTTTTTTTTTTTTTTAAGTTTTAATGCTATTTTAATGGTAAACTCAAAATCCTGTCTTTGGACGCTTGAAATATGTGGATTTGAACTGAACTCTTGAAACTCTTCATGTGCCCAGAAGTCTGAGATCACAGCTGGTTTTGCCCTGCTGTCCTCATACAAAGTAACAAACAGTCATTGCCAAATTGCTTCTCTCATATACAGACCACCTTTTGTGTCCAGTTCCTGTTCCAGGGAGAGCTGTATGGAAAACCTCTTTGCTTTTTAATTCCTGTTCAGACTTGTGAATATCTCACCATGTGTTTTGAATCTTCTGTTGAGGAGATCTCAGAACCTAGCTCTTTGTAGTTGATTGTAGTAATTGTCAAGCTCTGAGCTATTTTCCAGGTTCTTTTCTGATGATTAAGTTAAATTTTTCATTACTACTGAGTAGAATATTTCCGGGGAAAGGGAAAAGTGGTTTTGGATTGCTCTAGGAAGATAAAAAAAGGGGAACATAAATGTCTTTATCCTGAGTAAGGACTGTATCTCTGTATAAGGAGGAGAGGCTATCATTGTCATCTTTTCCTTAGGATTTAAATGAAAATTTGACTACTTGATTCAATTTCTCAAGGCCCTGATCCAGTTGATAGTGTATTTAGGACTGTCTTGAAGAATTGAGACAATTAAGAGCTTCTGTTCCCCAGTAGAATGAGTCAGGTGCTTCACCAAGGTTTGTGAAAGCTGAGGGGATTATGACCATGTCCACGAGTAGATCTCTAATACTGAAGTGCTATGGATACCCTGGGAATTCTGGGATGGTTGAACAGAGGTTTGAGAATCTGTTTAGATTTTACTTGCCTAGGTCCTATGGTTTAAGGAGTCTAGTTTTGAGAGATGTGATATGAGTAGTACAGATGCTGTTGCTGAGCAAGGATGTCAGTCTCTCTTAGGACATGACAATAGCATTGTACAGGATATCCTAACCCATTGTTTTGATATTCCATAATTTCTTAATGATAGCATAGCATATAATGTACTTGGTTTTAATTACATAAGTTGTAAACTGGTCATTTTATTACATTAGCAAATGCCACAAGGATTTATGTGATGGGGAGGGTTCTCACAAACGGGACCGCTGGGGTATAGGGTATGGTCCTTGCGCTTTTATTATTAGCCTCATTACATGGTTGAGACAACAGCAAGATGAGATAAGAGAAATTAGAGTTGTTTGTTTTCCTTTTTCCCCTACAAATCTTTGTCTGTCCTTAGTTTGTGATGTTGCCTGTTAGATGTTTTCAAATAGTTCTGCTGTTATTCTGGAAATTCAAATTATTGTGATTGACATCTAACTCTCTAGGATGTTCTGATAGTAGCTGATTTTGGACATAGTTGAGTTTTGAGAGTAAAGTAGGCTCTGGAAACACTGCTTTAGGCCATAAGAAACAGAACTGAGACTGCAAAATATAGATTGTAGTCACAAATAGGAATAATTTTAAAAGGGTTTTATCCAATAATTTGACTCTCATCCCTTGTGTACATAATACTTCATATCCTGTGAATCCCTGACATTATTCTGCATCCTTGTGCTTAGTCACTGTGAGCTTCCAAAGATGCGTGTGTGCCTTATCTGTCTTGATGCTGCTGCCCAAACCACACCAAGCCACTGGTTTTCTTCACATGCTCTTTAGGGTAACAGCTCTGAGATTAAAAAAAAAAAAAAAAAAATTATTCAGGGCATATGGCTTCAGGGCTAGCTATTTATTGGGGAAAAAAACCCTCAAAATTATTTTAATTGTGTAATTGTCAGCCTCGAGTATTTTTGAATTTTTAATGCTTAGGGTTTTTATGTTAAATAGGCTTAACAGTTAACCTGTTAACTGTTGTGTTTAGTTTTACTTAAGAAATTCAGATTATGTTTGTTCTGAATCTTCATGATGTATGAATTATTGTGTTTAATCTGCTTTACTCAGTGGAATAAGAGAAAAGTTTGCTGTTGGCATGTAATAAATCGCCTTGTTTATTTAATTTTTCCTTGTTTTTTACATAATTTAAATTGACGATAGATAAAAAGAGGTATTACCACTGTTGGGGCAAGTGTGTAAGCAGGAATTTCTTGAAAATATGTTTATGCATATGTTCTGGTTCAAAAGCAAAACCAGTGAGAGACTCCAAGTCAGAAATACAGTTTACTGGGAAAAGGGAAAAGAAACAAACCACTTGCAATAATACAAAAGGAAGACCACTGACAAAGTCAGAATACAACCTGACACCCCTTTGTCTAGCATGTTGGTAGCAGTCCAAACTGGAGTGGCTGCAGTCCTCTTGGAGTGGCAGATGTGGTTTCTGTTGGAGCAGTGGTCCTGTAGAAAAGATGTAGTCGTCCAGTGGAAACCCCAGCTGTGTCCTCTTGGAAACCTGTGGGAAGGCTGCTTACCTGTCCAAAAATCCCAGAATATATCTAGGTGGGAATGCTTAGCTCCTCCCCCCTGGGCAGAGCATCTCGCAATGGGCTGATGTCATTCCGAGTCCTGCGGTGGGTCCTTGATCACCTGTACCACAGAAACAGCTACTGGAGGGAGTTATCTCTGAGTCATGTGGCAAGACATTGATGGGCCCATTAACAGGAGATAAGGAAAACTGCCCAGAAGACAACTGCTACACAGATGGCAATAGAAAACATCCTGCTTCTCAATCTCGGACAGCATATTTGTCATGTGAAGGCACTTAGCTAAAGTAATATTTCACAGAAATTCTCAGGATATTGGCACTCCCTTAAAAATTGATCCAGGTTAGGTATTTGTAATGCTAGTTCTGTCTTTTACCATGAAGATCATATTTGCTGTAGAAGTGCAGGAGTTGCTGGCTCGTTCTGCTGTTTTTTTGCTCACCTGTGAAAGTTTATTTGGTGGGGTCTGGACTAGAAATGTATTTGCCTTAAATGATCTTCCTGGTGAGCAGTGTCTTATAAAGCTCTCTGGCAACCAAGTTTCTTTTTCTGTTTCTCACCCTCCTTACTCTCTACTTTTGTGGAGTGTCCATATGTTGGAGAATAAACAGTAACTTATCCAGAGTTACTTTATGCTCTGCTTCTTAGCTCTTTCTGGAACTTCCAATCATCTAGGACATCTCGCTGCAAAGAAAGAGATCACTAGTCCGGGCTACAGTGTTGATCCAGCTGATGGGATGGCCAGGGTGCCACCTGGACTTCATGCAGCAACTTTTCTCTGGTGTGGAGATAACTAAATTGCATAGAAAGTGAGAAAGTTATGCACAGTCTGTTCTTATAGACCTTCCTGGAAATGGGTTGTGGGATTTTGGGGCTTTTGGTGCTGATTCCACCCTACAATCCGTACTGGTTTCTCGACCTCATTCCTGCGCTTGCACCGTTCTGTTACACTTATCTCCAGGAGCCAGAACAAGGACGTTTGTCCTGGAAAAGTGCTGCCCTACCTTTGTATGGCCCCCTTCTCCAGCCACACACTGTTCTTTTTCACAGTATGTTATTGCCAGCAATCCTTGGCTGTTATTGCCAACAATCCTTGGTTGGCTCCACAGCTATCTGGCTATCAGTGTTTGAGACATGCACATGAGCCACCTTATCTTCTAGGCTTCTACACCCCCTCAGCTCTTTCAGAAAACTTAATTTGGAGCAGGTAATAGTATTTCTAGTATACAAATGGTGCCAGCAGTACTCCCTAAGTGTTTCCTTTTATCCTTATGCTTGTTTTCAGTGATTGTGTTGGGCAGCAGGACTTGCATCAGTAATTGAAGAAAATGGTGGTTTTAATGTGCTCAGAGTTTTCTAGGTTATGTGCTCCTGTTAGCCATCTCTTTTGGTCAGAGAGACTATTGCATTTAACCTACTAAAGCTTTGCTTGATTGGGAATCCCCAAAATGGAATATACATGGGAAGAATGTGGTTGACAGAATTATTTCTTACTAGTTCATAAGCACTTCTTTCAGATTCAGGTTCTTTGTGTTTGGAAAAAAAGAAGCTACAGCTTTGCTCAGAGTAATGTCTTTGATTCACTGTGTGAATGTAGCTGAAATGCATGTACAGTGAAGGGGAGGGCTTAGAAAAACCTGGATCTTGGCTGGTTGGAGAGAGGTCAACCAGAACTGTGTATCAGAAAAAAAACCCACCAAAACCAACAACAAAACAAAACAACCCCACAAAAAAAAAAAAAACAAAAAACCCCCAAACCAACAACTAATTAGGTATTTTAAATTTGGGATGAGTAGTGGTTATTTTCTTGTTTAAGGAGTTAATTGAATCAGTATTTTCCCTTCTTGATCAAAGAGTGGCAGCATTACAACCCTGTGCTGCTTTGAGAAATCCAGTTACTCAGTTGCAGGTGCAGGGTTAATAGTTATCTAGATACAGAGCTTTATCTTGCCTCTTGAAAAGCCTCCAGGGAGTGGATGGATCAGGCCTGCTAATTAAACAATCTAGAGGCTGCAGAAGCCTGGAAGTGGAACAGGTGACAAAAATTGCAAAGAACACCTTGGCTTCTCTCGCCAGCTGGGCCAGCAGGTGCTGACAAGCACATAAAGGTAGGGGTGGGAAAACTGTCAGCTTTTCCTTTTCTCACCTTTGACAGAAAGGGAATAAGTAGAACAGCTTATCTTTTATGTTTAAATGACATTTCAGATGAAAAATTTCATCAGGTTCTGTTCCCAAATGTGTCTTACAAAGCAAAGGAAAAAACAGAGCAAGCACCTGTCTTTAATTTAAGTTAAAAGTTTTCCTTTCAAACTAGGATAAACCTCCTTGGTTTTTTTTCTTTCTTACAAAATCAGTTACATTGGACAAATTAATATTAGATTTAATAGACTTTCTGTGACATGTAAAAAAACCCCAACAGATTTTATGCTTAAGAAAATTGCTTTTACTCAGCAAGTCCTATTTTCCTGTTGGAAAATAAGTTTCTTCTTCTTAAAATCAGTTTCCTCTCTTTGGTCTTTTACATCTCTGAACTTTCACTTGTATTTACTTCTTTACTTTTCATGTTCAAAACTACTTATGAACATGGAGATTGCAGGACTGTGCAAGTGATTTCTACATCTTCTAGTGCCCATTTTGGCATATTTGGTATTACCAAGCACGTTCCAAAAAACAATAGTGTAAAAAAATCTCTTGTGGGTAATTTTCTGGTCTTTGGGGATGATTAAAAATAAAAACAAAACCAAAAACCCAAAAAATCACTGCAAAAACCACAAACCAAAAACACCGTTCAAGTAGAGAGAATATAAAAAAATCCAAATCCATCAAGCCAGCCTGGTGATTTTTTTTTTTTTTTAAACCATGACTTGAAAAGTTGGAATTACTGACACTGATAGTTCACCCTGTGGTCAGTTCTTCAGGCTGAAGTGGCTGATAAATCATTCTTCCAGTCTGCCCTGTTCATTGCTGCTGAAGCTGCTCCCTCTCGTGGGAGTGTTTGCTGTTGTGTTTGGCACTGCAGCTGTCTTCTGCCTGCTTCCTCCTTGCCCCTGGACACCATGGATGTTGGGATGAGACCTTTGGAAGGGCCCCTCCTACTTGCGCTGTCTCGTCTCCGGCTCTTTGCTTCTGGCTCCTGCCCTGAGCTATGTTGCAAGCTTGGTAGCCGGTGTGGCTTCTGTGTTACTTTGAATCTATCATTAGTAAATTAAGAGTGGGTGGAAAGAACGTTTCTAAGCTATCTTTTTTTTTTCTTCTTAATTAGACATAGCTCTCTTGTTTTCCTGATTTAAGTTCATTAGTGGTGGATAAAGCAGCAACACATTTCAGATTGTTTTTATTGTGTTGCACTTAATACTGCATTTTAAAATCTGTAAAAGCAGAGTAAGTCATGTGACCAGTTGTAACTGCGTTTGTAAGCGATTGACAGACTACTTCTACTTGACTCAGGTTTTCCAAGGTCTGTCTTTTTCATTCTAAAGCAAATTTATTTTCTCTTTTTAAACAGATGAATCATGTAAAAGAGAGATTTGGTGACAGCGTGCCAGAAGAAGTGCTTCTGCTGTGTCTGGGCATTACTTCAGGAGTTGGCAGATTGGTCTTTGGCAGATTGGCAGATTATATTCCTGGTGCAAAAAAAATATATCTACAGGTATGTGTTTATTGTTTCTTTTTTCCTTCTGAACTGTGGATTCCAAAGGATTTGTTTTTGGGTACTGTTAATAAGTAAACAGAATTAACTGAATGGAGATTCAAATTTGAGAAGTTTCAAAACTCTAGGAAACTCAGTGTATGGCTTTTGATATTGGAAACCTTTGGTGCAAAGCATTAGGAATCTTTCAATTTTGTTTTTCATGCTAAGAAAATATCTATTTCCTGCTGGCTGTTTTCAGCCGGGAATGAAAGAAATTACTGTTCATTAGCATGTGAGTGAGAGCCTTTGGGGATTCTGTAGATTCTGCTTTCTCTGTTTTATCCCGGATTATGATTTCATAATGGCTTTCCCTAGATAGGGGAAAAAATTAAGCCATGTTTCTCTAGTAAGGATTTTGGATCTCTTGATCTTTGACAGGCACTAATTTGATGTCAGATATGTTCTGTGCATAGTACACATGGCCATGGCAATACAAGAGGTGCTTAGTTGAGGAGAATTTGCAGAAAGAGTCTGGGCTTCCAGAAATGCTGAAGTGCTGAAGCTTGGAGAGGAAGGAGGATATACACTTCTTTCCCTCCACACTTATAAATGACTTTTTTTTTTTTTTTTTTTTTTTTTTTTTTTTTTTTTTTTTTTTTTTTTTTTTTTTTTTTGAGAAACTAGCAGTGTTAGTGTGGGATTTTGGAAAAGCTTTAATTCACTTTCATATTGGCAGTTTCGAAGAGTTCTTCATTTGGTCTCTTAAAATGAATAGCAAGGGAGGCATCTAGTGGGGATTGTCTGCACTGCATTATGGAAATCAAAAATTCTTAGGAAAGAAGTACCGTTCTGCTGGAGTATTTGTTGTCATGGATACATTTAGACTCCTTGATGTTTTATTGCAGTTAGGTGGAACATTGGTTTCCAGTGCTTACATATGGATGGTGCACAGGCAAAACTGTTACCGCTTTTATTTTCTTTTTAATTCTGCTTCATTTTGCTGAAAGACAGTTTTATTTCTTTAAGTTGAAACAAATAAATAATCTAAGATTATATTAGAAAATCTTTGTAAGTATGTATGACCATAGCAGTACATCAGGATACTTTTTTTAATGGAAAAATTAAATGTTTTCACTTCTGTTGAATATAAGCACCCTGAAATAACCACTCATAATATTGATATTTTTACTTACAACAGTGAGGAGTCTATTTACAATATTCCAACTGTCTTAAACTTTTAATACTTCTGTGACTTATTTCTCAAAAAAATATTAGTGCCTGAGAAATGACCATACACAATCAGTGTAGGTTAGTGGATTATAATTGCATTTTCAAAGCTTGCGAAATGGGTGGTGGAATTTCTTTGCCTCTCATGGGTTATGTTTGTTTTATCTTAGTATGTAACTTCTGAAGGTGGTAATCCATGGACTGGTTATTTTAGAGTAAATACAGGCAGGCAGTCTAATTCACTGCAAATGCAAGGAGGTTCATCTGGTCCCTTACAATTTGCAAATTTGATGCAATGCATTTTTATATTTTTTTCCTTGTTCATATTTAGGTGGCCTCATTCTTTTTTATTGGGCTGATGTCTATGATGATTCCACTGTGCAATGTCTTTGGAGCTCTCGTTGCTGTCTGTCTCTTCATGGGCCTGTTTGACGGCTGCTTCATTTGCATTATGGCTCCTATTGCCTTCGAGCTCGTTGGGGCTCAGGATGTCTCCCAGGCCATCGGATTTCTGCTTGGACTCATGTCGGTGCCTATGACAGTTGGTCCACCCATTGCAGGTGAGTGTAGGCAGGTTTATAGCTGTAAATGTGTTTCAATGTTTGCATACCTTTTTGGCCATGTTTCCCATTCCTGCACCACGTGCAGAGCTTTGAAATTGGAGGTTTTCTCTGTGCGTGCTTGAGAAGATAAAGGAAATTTACCTGCTGCTCATGGGTTATTAATTTACTGCACTCTTCAAAGGTTGCTCAGTCTTCTTCATTGTTATACAGGTGTAAAACATTCCTCAAAAGAAAGATAGATAGGTTTCCAATTGGATTTAGGACCTGACATTTTCAGTGTACAAGTGACTGCCTATTGGTTGCTTGTATTACAGAGGGCCTCCAAAATAAAACCTGAAAATTAACTCACTTCCAAAATTCGCTCATGTTAAAACCATTGTGAGGATAAAGGCTCCAGTCGCTTTAATTGGTCTTCAAAAGTAAGAATACTGGCTTTATTCATCCTTTGGTGGGAGACTGACAAGGTACAGGTTTTGAAGATGAAAACTTGGAAGTTCTTGGGAGGTAGAAATAGCTAAAGCTGTAATCCTCACCACTGATGATTTTCAGTAGTAATTTACCCTGAGGTTTGGTGAGTGAAGGGTACTTCATAAGATATAATTGATCTATGCTGCATTATAAAAGACAAAATTTTAATGCTAGAACAGCACAGACTTGGTGCTTCCTACTATCACAGCTATTAGTATTTAAATAGAATTTGACTAATGGGAGGAATTTAGAGAGCAATTAGAGTGAATTATTGGGAAACACACTTCTTAATAAGAGGCCATGAGGAATGCAATATATGGAATATATCTAGATTAGAAAAATGGGCATATTGATCAAAGGCAGCTATTATCAAAAGGAAGGAGGATTTCTTCCCCGGAGAAGCTCAGATGAGCAACTTTCAAGTAGGAAAGATGGTGCATGTTTTTAGTAGATGTTAATTAAGCAATTTTTAATTAGTTGAGGGGTGACATACTGAGCTCTTCATTACTGCTCCAAGTCAACTCTGGAATAACTTTCTACCTCCATGTACACCTCTGTTTGGCCATCAGGTTGTCAGGTTCTAGTGGTTATAATCTGTGCCAGCTCTTGGGTTTCTGAACCTGAAGCCACGACCTGTTTTCTGTAGATTCCTGAGGCCCCTTTATTTATGAGTGGTCACTTTCTGCCTTCCCAGGTTTGCTGCGGGATAAGCTTGGCACCTACGATGTGGCGTTTTACCTGGCTGGAGTCCCTCCCCTCATTGGAGGAGCTATTTTGTGTTTCATCCCCTGGCTCCACGAACGGCAGAAGTTGAAAGAGAGAGCAAAACCTGATGATAGAGAAACTACTGAGAAAATGCTGGAAAATGAAAGCACTTTGGTGTCAGACACAACAGAAAAGCCAGGCAAAGAACTGGATTCTGGCTTTTGATGCTTTTTTCTTTTCCCTATACCATCCTGACCTCCTCCTACTGAAACCAGATTTCTACTTTTTGGCTGAAGATACTATACAATACTGAAGTCTTGAACTATTGCTCAAATTGCAAAACTGCTACAAGAACCTTTTATACCATTGAACTTTTTTAACAAGTCATGAATTTGATTTCAGGCCACATTTTCAAGGTATTTGAAGTTTTGTAGCTTTAGTGTGTATGTGCGTAGTGATTCTGTGTGTAAAGAGAATATTTTTCTAATCCATCAGAACTGATTTCTGGAAATGTGAAAGCTGTTTTTCCTTCACTGACCCAGGATTCTTCAATGATGTCTATGATCCATCCTCTGCAGGCACACCCCTGGGTGTTTATACTGGATAATGTAGTAGCTCTTATGACTGATCTGTTTTTTTGAAGTTTATCATGCTGTTTACAGTCTTCTGTAATTCTCTATCATGAAAACAAATATGCATCTTTTTGCTGAAATGATTGTTTCATTAGAAAGCTAAATTATTATACAACTGTTGAAACACTCACTTGTGTTTGCATTCACCTTTCACAGTAGCCCAAAGAACATTAAGGATGGCATTTTTGATGGGCTCAAGTTTTGAATATGTTCAAACCAAGCTCCAAGTGCAAACACATTCAGAAGTTAAGCTGCTGAATAATAGATTTTATTATTATTATTATTATTATTATTATTTGGTGAAGGCAATACCCTTAAGATGTATGTTCATAAATCTTTTTTCAGCCAAACCTCAGAGTAGTAGATAGTTTTGAAACTGTACTGACTAATTCTTTGGAGCAGTATTGTGAATTAGACTAAATTTCAAATTATTTTGTTGTACTTGTTAGGATTTTTTTTTTGTTCGTAAAACCAAGACAGCTTTAAAGGATACTTTCTAAGTGCAATACCAAGTTGTTTTTAATGTGGAAATATACATGAGCTATTAAAACAACATTCAGCAATTAAAGATTTTTGCACTAAGTGAACATGCAGGTTTATTACAGGTCTTTATAGCTGTGCTCAATTGCCTGTAGATTATATGGCTCCATATTTTTTTCAAATATAAAGAAATGTCTTTGCATGCCCTATTTCTTGCTTAACACCCTAAACAAATGTTTGTCAAGCAAGTAACCTCTTTTTCTGAAAAATGTTTAAAAGCATAATACTTTGAGATGAAAACATTGCTTTTCAGTTTATCATAAAACACTTCTAAGCCCACTGCTTATCTATGGATGGGGTTCAGCAATCACTGGAATACTTAATCAATTTTTATTTCAGGTCCATTTAATGCCAATATTTTTTGTTGCCTCACTTAAAACTGTCATAGCAAAGAGTAAACTAAATGTGATCTGGACAAAATACGTATTTAAGTGCTTTTTTAGTTAGTAACTGTTCTTTACATAAATCATGGAGGCATACTGTTTGGTTATTTTTTATAATAGCCTTTATTATATTTTTTATTTTCATTCTTCTTTTTCCAGTGTTGTAGTAAATTGCTTAGAAAACCCATATAAAACAGCAATACTATTGCATTTAATGTTTACATCTAGCAACTGAGAGAAGTTCTTTAAATATAATAATGCAAAGCATTCTAATTATTGTAGACCAAAGCTAAGGCTTTTTTTAATTGCAGAATCTCAATCCCTACTTTGCATGAGTGAGGTCTAAAAGAATTGAATATTAAAATGTTAGAGAGACATATGGGGAGGGACTTGGAGGTGGGAGGGGAAAAAAAGCCAATCTGGAAAACTGAGGTCCTTTCAGGTTCACTGGGACTTGTGCATTGGCACATTGTAAGTACTTCTAAAATGTCATTGAAATATGCATAGTAGTGTTAATTAAAATTACTGCCTTCATTACTAAGGTGATGCTGACAGCCAATGCTGCTCTTATCTGGAGTGTTTCTGTAGAATGTGATATTCAGTATTATTTTCCATTTGGGCAAAGCAGAATGTGGTGTTGGCTAAGTGTGTTAAAAGACTCTCATTTCCTGTTGTTCTGTTATGAAAAATTAGTGTTCATCGTAGATCTTGCATTTCATGTGTTTTTAGCCCTGAGTTTTATACCACAAACAAAGCTGCTGCTTTTTTTTGTCACTGGTGCAATTTGCAAGGATTATGACCAGGTATCTTGGTGTAATTCTGGCATCTTTCCAGCTTGCTGCTCTGCATCTCTAAATTGTCTGGGAGAGTATATAAAATAATTGTAAAGATTTATAAATTACATGGAAATGGTATATCAATAGTATGGATTAATTATTGCCATGCTGTTAAAAAAAAATCCAAACTCTCATATTTGCATAAAATTTATAAAAATCCCCAGACCAACAAATGAAAAAAACACAAAAATTGTGACCTCTGTGAGGAGGGTGCAATGACTAGGTATTGCTTAGGAGTGATTCCTATGGTAGAACCAGCTAGTGAGTGGGATGTGGGATGAAAGGGAAGCAGAATTTAGAGGGAAGGAAGCTCTGCTGGTGTGATGGTGTTGGAATAACAAACCCATTTCTGATGCAGTGCTTGTGTTAGCGTTCAGGAACACACATAATCACGGGGTATGATTATATGCAGGTGCTTTTATTGCAGAGCTCTGGGAATCAGGGGTACAGACCCAAATCTGACTCTGACATGGCTTTCGAGCTGAACGTATTTTATAGTCTATCGTTATATAACTTACATATTAATTATTAAACTTATATTCTTCTATTGTATACATTGACTTTATCCAAGCATGAATTTCTCGTGATCTTAAGCCCCTGACCACAGTTTCCCATGATTATTCTTACGATTAAACAGTAATTATATTTAATTACTAAACAATCACTGCATCTATCAATTATATAATTTATCATATACTAGCTACACAGGTTCAGTTCTAGCAAGTACAAGGCCTATACTTTCCCAGGATATTTTCCCAGGGCCTACTAAGCTTAATTTTCCTTTTAACTCCCCAAATCCTCATGATTTTAAAACCCTTTTACTATCACTTGTTTTGCAGCAATGCTAAAATTGGACAGGCTTTTCAGAGAAGATTAAGTAAATTACTGTTTAAGAACTCTATTAGCCTCTTTTCTGATAGTTTGTATCTATGGGGGAAATGTCCAGTAGCAAATGCTCCTTTTTGGACAAAAGCATGAAGTGTTGATGTCCTAAAGCTAGGTAAGATGAAAAACAAACTCAGATTGTTTGTGCTGGGGCTGACCAACCACTGAGAAACTTCTTGAGAGAGATACTAGATTCTGTATGCCCTGAGGTTTTAAAAATAAGGTTAGATGACTTAATTAAAAAAAAAACCAACAAATAAATCCCCAAACAAACTAAGACATAAAAAAACCCTACACAAATAGCAACTATTTAGTAAATTTATTTTTTAAAATATTTAATATTGTAGAAGTGGAGAAAATGACTGAATATTCAATTTTATTTTAACTGAATAAATGCAAATAAGATTTTGTATCAATTTAATTTTAGGTGTGAAAATCTGTTCATGGGAAACCTGCTGAAATCTTATTTTGATGACCCAAATCATGCAAGCCTTAATCTGGCAGGGGTTGATTCTAAAATTAAAATAGTAGCTTAATTCAAGAAGACCCTTAAATCACTCTGATATATCCCTCTCTTGAGAACAGTTAATAGAGTACTTTCTATAGACATTATTCTTGTATCCTATAAACAAAGTAATCATCTTTTCATTGAATGTTCTCAGGGTAAATCTTCAGAAGAAAATTAGTAGAAACAGGTTCACTTAAAATGGCAGCGTGAAATTTCCAGTCCTATGTGATGCTGTCATTTAATACACTAGATCTTGAAACCAATGCTAATTCTGAGCAAGACTTTATTGTTGTCATACTTTTTCAGTAGGTATGAAATCCTTTTAATCTTAAGAAAACTGTTCAGCAAAGAGTCTGACATAATGGAAACCCTTTGGGTTCTTAATTACATCTCAGCTATGCAACAGGATCCAATGTGTAACTAGTAAAGTATTGTTGGATTTGTCCTGGCTACTTTTGAAGACCTGTACAAATCTCAGACCCAGAATTCAAATTATAATGTAGTTAGAATGTCTTGCATCCAGCTCTTCGTCTGTTCAGAATTAGCATTTAAATTATTTTTCTGATTTTATTTCCAGTGACAATTTATTGTCCCTGAAAATTGCCCCCATGAGTCAAAGATGCTGTAGCTGTTCTGTGGCCTTTCTTCAGGGTGTATTTGGCATCAGGTGAGGTAGACAGCTGACACTGTTCTCCTCTGGCCCTTCATGCACTATGTGTGGGCGCATACCTTCCCCCCTCCCTGCAGAGACATTGGCTTGTCAAGCTGATGCCTACCACATTGGAAATGGGTGCTGCTTTCCAGCCTTCCCTGGATGAAACGTCTGAGCAGGCTCAGCCTGGCAGAGCAGGCAGGTTTTGGAGCGGTGGGAGGTGTGAGGTTGCATCACCCCTGCGAGGCAGCTCTCACAGGTACCAGATGAGTGCTTTGATCATAGGCTCGTGGTGTAAAAAAGGGACGCTGCCACTGTAAAGCAGAAGTGCCCTGCTCAGTTCCTTGCCTGGGGTAGTACATGCCAAAGGGACAGGAGCTGCTTTCTTGCAGCCCCAACGGGTCTGTGTCAGGTTGGGAATCAGTGCTACAATCCTTCAGGCCATCCATTCGGGTTGGCCGACGCAGGGCTCTCCCTGTGCTGGCACAGGGCAGTTTCCAGCCTCGCTGCTTGCACAGGGGCTCGGCCATGCCCTCTGAGCAGGGAGCAGGGCCAGTGCCTGGTCTGGGGCCCAGATTCCCCTTTGGAGAGCTGGAAGTGTTACAGAAGTCAGAAAGGACCCTCTGCTATTAAGAGTGTGTGTATCTATAAATGCAATGTATTTTGATCAGGGCATGCACAAACAGTCTGCATCTCACTGGAGGAGGTATAGTTCTGAAATGTGAGAGATAGCTGAGGCAAAAGTGATCCCTTTCTTGCGTGCCTCCCTGTTGACAAGCACAGCACCAGCTGAGTGCCAGCCAGCCAGCCAGTGAGTTTCTAGTCATGTACGCTTTGGCATATGTGCAGTATGCCTTCTAGTCTATGTATATCTTGTGTCAACAGTTGTAGTGTTTTGGAAGTGCATATGCTAAGAGTAGAGTGATGTTATACTAAAATGTTTGCTAATATTGACAACACTAACATGTTTAAGTATCTTTATAGCCATCATATTCTGTCTGTTGCTTTTGATATTAAAGGGTACACATTTTTCTAGCCTTAACTCCAGTCTTTCAAGTTCTGCTTTGTTAGAAGGGTAAGAAATGAATGTTTAATGTTTTTTGTGGTGCTAAAGTAACTGTGATCAGTCTCAAATTATTCAGAATAAAGATGGTAGTTCTTAAGTGCCCCATTTGTTACTGCATGCATCATTTTTAGTCTTATTCTTGTGTGAAACTTGTCATTTTGAAATGTAATTTTGTTGTATTCTGATAATTATTGAATCTAGCGTGAAGACTTTTATACAAAAAGTCTTTACAGCTTTTATTACCACTGTGGTCTGTCATTTTGAAATGTAATTTTGTTGTATTCTGATAATTATTGAATCTAGTGTGAAGACTTCTATACAAAAAGTCTTTACAGCTTTTATTACCCCTGTGGTCTGACTGAAATGTCCCCATTACATTTGCTCCTACATTAATATATAGTGCAACCCATTTCATTCTAATTGCACTGACAACCCATTATAAGACTAATGATTTAAAAACCTAAGCTACTGAGGTGCTTGTTTCTGAAACAATTATGTTCTCTATTTTCCATTCTGGGGCTTAATATCAAACTTGCAGAAGCAGTTGCATTCACAAAAGGTAGAAGGAAAATTGAGGGAGGGAGGGAGGGAAACTACAATAACTTGAGTGGTGTTTTAAAATAATTCTGATTTTGCTTCATGAACTGCCAGTTTAAGTCAGTGGGATCTTTAATCATTTACTGGCCTGCTGCTACCAATTTCTCTTTGACTTACCTTGACTATCCTTACCTTCCCTTGACTTACACTTCATGACGCATGAAGTGTTTCCTCATTGGCAGCTTCAGTAAGTCCCAGAAATTCATTCACCTTTCCTTTGTAGTAGGGCCAAATATTTATTTTTTAATAAATATATCTGATGATATGCGTGAAATACTCCCTTTTCACCTGGGGTTATTCCCTAGACTGCTTGTAGCTCAAATTAAAATTTAAAAAAGATGCCCAAAACCTTTATAAAGTGCCTGGGTGCTGTTGCTATTTCTACACTCTCAATGTACAAAGCTTCTTTGTAAGTGTGTAAAACAACAGTGAGGAGAAGCCTGGGCATTTTAAACAAGGCAAAATACTGACATGTAGAAATGTGGTTTGACTTGTGTGTGACTACTATTATAGTTGAAATTATTTTGTCTGGAATTGTCTCTACTGCTGGACGTATGAACAGAAGCTTAGCAGTTTTCTGCAGATACCTCATGGTACAGACTCTGCACTCCAAAGGTAGGAACGTGGGATCGATCAGATTTAAATCTGTCAGTGTTACTTGTAGCAAGCAGGTGCTGGCGGTGTTTTTTGGTGTGTTTTGTTTTGTTTTTTTTTTTTTTTTTTTTTTTTTTTTTTGTGTGTGTGTGTGTTTTTTTTTTTTTTTTTTTTTTTTGTTGTTGTTGTTGTTTTTTTTTTAATGCCTCAATGCACCCAGGCTTTCCTGAACAGGAAGGGACTTGCAACATGCTTGCCAGTGCCAGGAGAAACAGGAAAGCGTTGCTCACTGTCCATGCACTGCTATATCCCAGGATCTTCTTGTTAGGAACAACTCGTTTGGAATTATCTTTTGAGTTGTTTGTTAAATTTACCAAGTACGGTGAAACTCAGAGCCTTTCTTACAGGGAGCAGCAGCTCAGTGCCAGACAGGGAGCACACACTGAGACCTGTTGCAGTCTGTGAGCTGCTCCACGTGAGTGGTAGGAATTGATGTCGTTTCAATGCTTTAAACTTTTAATACCAGGCATGTGTTAATACTTGTGCCTAACAGACCCAGCAGCTTTCTCTCTTGAGAAGCTTTATCACCGTGCCATAACACAGTCCTTGTGGAAGGCAAAGATCGTTTATGATCGGTTGACTGAAAGGTCGAGTGCACTTGGAGTGATAACACAGATTAAAAATAAATGCTGGTTTATCAGGGCACTTCCTCGGGCACTGTGGCACAAACTTGCAGCGGTGTGGAGTGTCAGCTGCCCCGGGAATGTCGCTCCCCAGCGGCGAGCCCCGCTCCCAGGAGGAGCCCCCGGCGGAGGAGGAAGCGGCGGTGTCGCCCCCCGTGTCCGAGCCCGCTCCTCCTCCCGCTCCTCCCGGCGCCGTGCGCGGGGCGGGGCCGGCGGAGCCGCGCTCCTCGGGCCCGGAGCGGCCCTCGGAGCCGGCGGCGGGAGCTATGGCCGAGGCCGATCGGGAGCTGCGCGTCCCCTTCATCGAGGCGGAGGAGGCGGAGGCGGCCGGCGGCGGATGGCGCTGCGGGCGCTGCGCCGACGGGGCCGCGCTGCGCTGGTGCATCTCCGGGACGCTCTGCGCCTCCTTCCTGGGGCTGGTGAGTGAACGGGCGAGCGAGGGCGGCCCCGGGGCTGCGGGGCCGGTGCGGAGGCTTCAGCGGGACTGGCGAGGTGACCCCGCCCTCTCCCCTGCAGGGGTTGAGCATCGCGGTGCTGGGTCCCACCTTCCCCATCCTGGCCGCCAATGTCGGCAAGAACGTCAGCGACATCTACTACATCTTCGTGGGCCGGTCCCTGGGCTCCCTGGGCGGGTCGATGGTCGGCGGGGTGCTCCTCGACTGCATGAACGCCACTCTGCTGCTCGGTGAGTGCCGCTCCGCCGGACGGCGGCATCGCCCTCTCGGACACTGCCCGGGGCAACCGGGCTGTGCTTCTCCGCAGCGAGCGCAGCCCCAGAGGGAGATGTGTCGCCTTTCCGGAGCCGTGCCGAGCCCCGGGAACGGGAGGGTCCGTGGGATGTGGTGCTGTTCCCCCAGATGCCCGCGGTGGTGGTGCCGCTCGCTGTCGCTGTGTTCCGCCCTGCCCGGTTGCTGACCCCGCGTGTGCCGGGCGCTGCTGCTCTGCAGCATCGCTGCCGAGAGCCTGGGCCCGCCGGGCACGTCCGCAGCGGGAACTGGGATTGAACGGACAAAATCCGCATGGGTTGACCCATGGTTTGCGCTGGAAAGAACAGCTGCATTTTTTTGTAGTTTGCATCAAGTAATGTGCGCAGTGTAGGTACTCTTGGAACATAACAGGCTTCTGTAGTGACACTGTACAACACGTGGAACGGGAAGCTGTGTTTTGGCTGCCGTGTGTGCAGCAGAAACTTCCAGCAGTCTCGCTGAGGCGCATTTCTATGGGGAGAGCTTTCCCTTCCCTTATTTAACACTCATCATTCACGATCATCTTCGTGTACTGGACAAAAGCCTGTGGCTTTTGACTGGAGGGCCGTAGCCAAATTTTAACTTACTTACAGTGGGAGACATTAATTACTGTCTGTGATGGTGGAAACATTTAAACTGTAGGAACCACAGTCGATGATTTTTACAGTTTTCTGGATTTGTGGAAATTTGCTCCTATAGGAGCTCAGGACCAGCTTTGTCCAGGCAGAGCGAGGCTGCTCAGCCATCGGGGATCCCGGAGCCACACTCAACATCCAGCAAGGAGGGGCTCCTTTTAGAGTTGTGTCAGTGTCTCCTTCCTGCAGAGATTCTCAGAGCACACCAAAAATAGTGGAAGCCCTGACTTTTTTACTTTCTAGTGCCTTTGTGCTCTAAGTTAGGGATTAAAATGTGTACCAGGGCTCACTCTTCTTCTCCTTAGTTCAAGGAACTGTGCCTCCCATAAGGACCGTGCTGTTATCATATGGTCACTCAGATAAGATCCCTTTTTCCATTGCTAGTGCAGTTGTGGAGTGGGTTTCCTTTAACCTCCTCCTTGTGCACCTGACCAAGTCAGACTTTGCCTTCTGTAATGGAATCAGTGCACACACCTGTAGAAATGTATGTGAACTTGAAATAGTTTAGTATTTCCTTCTTTTCGTGAGGACAGTTGTCTGTTAACAATGCTTGGGAAATGATGGGTCTCCTAATCCTTTCCAGTTTGGTAGTGCTTATGGCAAGACCATCATTTGAACTACTGAACCTGTTCTCATTTTTATCATCTGAGCACTGCCTGTAAGAGATTTTGGCTTGTGTAGTTTTGCCTCCCATCTTTCAACTGCAGGAACTCTGCTACAGAGAAGAATTCTATATAGAGGAAAAATTGAAAACATCATTGTGTTTGTCAAGGAAATTTTTAAGTGCATATGCACGTCAGGCATAGAGCTGAAGTGGACAACTGAGCCCTTGCTGAGAAGTTACTTTTCGGGTTTGAGAGCGGCACCTGAGGAGCTGCACTTAGTATTCCCAATCTCTAGTGTTTTCTTCATGCAGCTCAGCATGCACACCACCTTCAAAAATGTTTTGAGACATGTATTCCAAGTATCTTGCTAGGTCTTTAGGGTTCTGGACATTGTTGCTGGTTTTTTTTTTCTTTTGGACTCAACCTGAATTCTTAAATACATCGGGCTCCATTGATGTTTTAAGTATCTGCTGCACCTATGATCATTTCTTGATTTAAAAAATAATAGAGACAGCTGAACTGGTACAAGCTTTCTAAGAACCTAATACTGTCTGTTCAGGATATCAATTGCAGGTTGTTTTATTATGGAGGCAATTATAAGCATAGAATTGAACTGCTGAACTTCCTCCCAAATGGTAATAAAAGCAATTTCCGTCTGCTAAAAATATTTTTTGAAATGGCGTGTTGTAAGTGTAGCCAATAATGGCAAAACAAATACAGTTAATTACTTGCTGCTAAATTTATTTATGAGAAATTTTGTAGTTCTGTCTAAAACTTCAGAAATCCCTTGGAATACATCCCTCATGTGAGAACAAAATATAAATAAAAGTCAGCATCTTTATATGAAGATCACTTGGTGGACAAGGTACAATTACTTTATAGGATTTTTAAGAGCTTAGTTATTTGGGTTCTTTTAAAAATGGAGCCAAATTAAATGTTGTGCAGTTCTCAGAGGACAGGCTTGACACTGTTCAAACCCATGTTTTGCTGGTTTCACACTGAAGTCACATTTCTAAATCAGAAGTTTGCAGAAGACTTCTTAGTGTCCTAGGAGGAGGACACTTCTTCGTGTCTCTTTGCTTTAGCCAAAGAAGTTTGTCATGCAGGGTTTATGCCCTGATGAAATTATTTTTTTTTCCAACTAAAAAATGATCTGTTGAACATTCCAGCTGCTACTGCTAACCATGGATTGAGGTATTTACATTGCATCACTTATTAGGATTATCTGTAACTTTAATAATCATGAATTTATTTGTATTTCTTGTTCTTTTGTGTTATTTAAATGGAAAATGTAGTATGTAAGTTTGTTTTGTTTTTTAACCTTTCTAGCCTTATCCATGCTTGGAACAACAGCTGGTCTTTATGCGATACCCTGGTGTAAGCAATCCCTGCTATTAACAATCTTGATGTCAGTTATTGGAGGTTCCATAGGAATTCTGGACACAGGTAGGGGACCCTGTGCTCTGACAGTTCTAACAGCAAAATAATTGGAAACTTCAAGCATATATACCAAAACAGTTGCTGCTTTTTCTTGTGATACATATTGAATTTAAAAAGGGGAGCTGTTTTACCTGGCTGTGGTTCTTGGATTAATTGGTCCTGAGGCTTCCAGTGTTTGTGTGTGTGTGACAGGCCTTCCTTTAGGGGTTGGGGAGCAGCGTATCTCTTGCTTCCTGGAGAAGATCAATTTACATTTCAGTGGGCATAAAGTGCCCTGTGCTCTTTAAGCAATGTTTTCTTTAAATTGCTCATTTGCAGGAAGCTGGTCAGGATATAGTTCATTAGCATTAGCTGGGCCTAAGCTAGTCCTGAGCAAAGCCCTGGTGTTTGAGATTCTTACACTGCTGTTGGCAGAGTTGCCCACCTACAGCTGGCTCAGCAGTAGCTGGGAGTTCACAGCACCATGGTGCCCATATCCCTGAATTAAGGGATGTTTTCCACCTTTGGCCAGCCATGCTTAGGTGGTTGGGAATACAAATTTGTTCTGTCTCCTAGATTCTAAGTCTGTGGCATGTGTGTACTGCAAATGGCCTGGCCAAAAATCCCTAAATCCAACACTTTTGCTGGAAAGCTGTTCAAACCCAGTTTCCTAGCAGAGGTTTATTATTGGAGGAAGATGATCTCAGGGATATTTTCCAACCTAAATGATTCTATGATCCTGAGATGTGTTGGTGAAGTTGCAGATTAAGAATAGGTGTAGTCAGAAAGGTCAGTTATACCAGAGGTAAGAAGAACGAGTCCCTGGGCACGGCTTAGACAGGGTGGGTTAGGGAGGGCTGGCTCTAGCAGGCAGTTTGCACCAGGAGGCAAGGCCACAGCAAAGGGTGCTTAGAGATGCCTAGGAAACGCTGGCATACTTGCAAGTGGAGATTAGGAAATGCCCAAAAGTACCTCAGTTAGCAGAGTGTTCTGGCATTGCTGTAGCAAGTGGTGGTGAAGCAGCACCAGGCAGCCACTCCTGGCACCTTTCCAGCGATGTCCCAGCAGCATGTGCTGACTCTGCTGCCCTCCTGCAAGAGCCTGGGGATGCTTACTAATCAGCAAGGTACTACTGGAGCTGGTTGATCACCTTCAGGGCAGGGTTATTTCTGAGAAAGAGCTGACTCATGTGTTAGCTTAGCCATCCAAACAGCTCTGGAAGCATCCCAGCCAGGGCTTGGCTAGGGTGGCTTGGCTGGTTGGCAACAAAGTGATGGCTGCACATGTGAAATGTCTGCCTTAATTCTGTGGGGTTTGAGGGAGCTCTGCTAAGATGTAAAAAGAGCAAGGCACAGGATCCTGTAGTGAAGAGATGGTTTAGCACTGCACAGGTCATGTTAAATAAATGTTGTATTTGGTGCCTCCGCTAAGATTGTTATACATGGGACTTGGTTTAAAAATTCTTTGTATGGGAAAAATCTTGTCAGCCAATGGTAAATATACCTTCAGTAGGTGTACTGTTTGGATCAGATCTCAGAGCCAGGGAGACTTCCCATGCTGAGCAGGAGTAGCAGAAGAAACTCACAGCAAGGCAGTAAAGCAAAGCTGAATTGATTTGGAAGAGTGCTGAGTGATAAGGGCTGCTGTACTGCAGCACAGGAATTTGATTACTGTTTGTTTTCCTGCATTCTTTGAGGGACTACTTCAAAATACCTCTCTGAGATATTATTTCCTACCATTATTGTTGATCTAATGGGGTTGTAGTTTGGTGTTTACAGTGGTATTGATGTAAACCCTTCTGTTTCTGGAAAATCATTTGAACACAGTGGGGTGGGCCCAGCCCATCAGTAGCAAGTGAATTGTTATTTTTCCTGGGATGTTGTTAAATGAGTTTTAAATGTTGTTTTTGTTCTTCTGATTCTTAGCATTGGGCATTGCTGCTTTTGATACTTAGAGAAATGAGAAGCAGTTAAATTTCCCTTTTAAAAAAGGCTGAAAATGCTGCAAATTGTCAAGTAGGGTAATTAGAATCATAGAATCATAGGGTCCCTAAGTGGGAAAATACCCTTAAGGTCATCGGGTCCAGCCCTTAACCCAGCACTGCTGAGTCCAGCCCTAAACCATGTCCCTAATGCCACATCCATGTGTCCTTTAAATACCTCCAGGGACGGTGTCTTAACTGCTTCCCTGGGCATCCTGTTCTAATGCTTAACAACCCTTTCCCATGAAAAAGTTTTTCCTGACACCCCATCTAAACCTCCCCTGGTACAGTTATGTCTGTCCATTGCTGCTGGATAAAGCTGCTGTGTGATTCTTTGTTTTGACTGCTCTGAATATCCTCCTAAAGCTCAAGTAATCACATGGATTTAAGGCAGAGTTTCAGTTAACTTCTGTTTTACACATTGTATTAGCTAAACCTGGCATTATTGTACATTGAATTAGTAATATAGGTTATGGTTTGTTTTGTTTTGTAGTTTTTTTTTTTTTTTTCTTTTAAACGATGTCTGGTCTCGGACTAAAATGAATCTTTTTCTCTGATCTGCAGGTTGCAATGTACTGGCACTGTATACCTGGGGATCAGAGGCTGGGCCACACTTGCAGGCTTTGCACTTCAGTTTTGCTGTTGGTGCATTTCTGGCTCCTATCGTGGCTCAAATGGACTTGGGGAGTTCTGAATCTGAAGAATTTGCAGGGGCTGAAAAGACAAACCAGTCTGTCCTCAAGTCTGTGTCGACAGCATCAGCTGCATCAACTACACCAGCACTGAATGACCATCACAATGAAGGCTTTTTGTGGTCCTATATTTTCATAGGGACCTATATGCTCTTCATTTCCATATTCTTTTTTGTTTTGTATTCAAAGAGCAGCTCAGCTAGAGACAAATCAAAGGCTTCTGCGCAGAAGGACAGGCTTGCCAAATACCACTGGCCTCTAGTTGGTCTCCTGTTTGTATTCTTCTTGTTCTATGTGGGAGCTGAGGTCACTTATGGCTCCTATGTATTTACTTATGCAATGGTCTTTGCTGAGATGACGGAAAGTCAAGCAGCTGCTTTGAATTCTGTCTTCTGGGGCACGTTTGCCGTGTGCAGAGGAGCGGCGATATTCGGTGCTACTTTACTGTCCCCTGCCACCATGATCGTGATGAGTCTCCTGTGCTCTGCTGCCTCCTCGACAGCCCTGGCCTTCTTTGCACATTACCGAGCCGCGCTGTGGGTGGGAACTGCCATGTACGGAGCATCCATGGCCGCCATCTTCCCCAGCGGCATTGCCTGGATAGAGCAGTACACGGTTGTGGAAGGAAAAACGGCGTCTCTCTTTGTGGTGGGCGCGGCGCTGGGCGAAATGTGTGTTCCTGTGGCGGTGGGCTATCTCCAAGGCAGGTACCACCACGTTCCTGTCGTTATGTACACTGTCTTTGTCACTTCCATAGTGACAGTCCTGCTCTTCCCTGCCATGTACAAACTGGCCAACTGGCCCCAGCAGCGAGACTTGCAAGAAGTGAGTGACAGGGAGACCCGGAAAACTTTGTTGTCGAACTCGAGGCTTACTGAGGACGAGGAGGAGGAGGAGCATGTGAGAGAGTGGAACGATGCAGACTTTGAGGTAATAGAAATCAATGACAAGCTCGAAAACTCTCTGACAGACACCTCCTGTAGGATACCAGGGGATTCTCCAGCTGAAGTCTCTCTCCAACCTCATCTGGAAGATGCATTGGGCAATCCTCCAGTGGTTGCTGATGGCTCCCCTGGGAAACAAAATGGGAGTGTTGACTGGGAGAAGAGTGAATAGTCAAAGCTGACTTTTTAAAAAATGGAAATGCAGTTGAATTGTAGCTGTTGTCAAGTGGTTCAGGAATCCTTTCATAGTGGTGCTGAGCTCAGCATGTTAATTTTCCCACTCCTTTCTCCTCTTTCATTTTCAGCCTGCAGGGATATGTCTTGGAGTAGGAAGGTCCTCAGTGATGTGAAAGGGGCAACATGATAAATGTTTGGCTATGCCAAAACTGTTAAAATATATGAGATGTTTTCTAAATATGAGGCATGCATCCAAGGAAGATATGCTGTAAAAACTGGGAAAGAAGGGGACTACTCAGACTACTCAGTTTTTTGAGGTGGGTGAAAGGTGCAGGTCTGAGATGCTTTGTCACAAAATGGTTTTATGAGAGAGGAGAGACATCTGTTACCAGTAATGCTGAATTTTCTTACCTTGTGCAGGAGGAATGTTTCTACTGCATTTGAAAGTTGTGTGTGATCAGTTCAGTTAAAATTTCTGGTGTTGCCCAGCAGCAGTAAATTGAATAACCTTTTGCCAAACTATAGGAATTCTTGGTTCTGAGACAAAGAGAAGAAAAAACTGGAAATTGTTTCTTATGAATGAAACCATGCCTTTGGGTCATTTAAAAGCAGTTTATGAGAAAGGACACAAAACGGGCCGTTGTTTATCTGCTCAAATGCATAACTCCAACCTACTAAACAGTGGCAACAAATCTACATAATCTAAAGTATTTCTGATTTAAATTATGGCACTGCTACTGAAATCAACCAATGTACACAGAAGAAGATAAAATTATGTAATCTTTGAATGGTTTGAGTTGGAAGGGACCTTTAAAGATCCTGCTGACATGGCAGGGAAACCTTCCACCGGACCAGGTTGCTCAGAACTCTGTCCAGACTGGCCTTGAAAACTTCCAGGGATGGGACATCCACACCTTCTCAGGGCAACCTGTTTCAGTGCCTCACCACCCTCACAGGAAATATTTTTTTCCCCTGATATCTAATCTAAACCTACTCTCTTTCAGTTTGAAGCCATTCCCCCTTGTTCTATCACTACATGCTCTTGTAAAAAGTCCCACTCCACCTTTCTTGCTGGCTCCCTTCAGGTAAAAGAGATTACTTAATATATGGTATTTTTTAAGCCAGTGGTTTAAATTAAGGTTATAGCAACTTCTCTGGTTTCCTGTGCCAAGACTTAACAGGGTAATGTGTTACAATGAAGATTTGAGAAGGAGAGGGAATTATCAATGAGACAATTCTTTCCGTGGCTACCTGCCCCAGGCCAGTTGGATTGGTGACGTTTGGGTTTTTTCTCTGGGGGGATGACATGGAGATGGACTCTCCCTAGTGGAGAAGCAGTGGTTTGTATGTTAGGGTTCATTGCTGCTAACCACGAAGCCCTGAGCAGGTGCAGCCATGCCAGGGAGCCCTCCCAGTAAGAGGGGGGAAAAAAAAAAGGAGCAGCAAATGGCAAAATCTGTCTCTGAACAGTAATTTGCCATTTGTCAGCTTGGAACTCCAAATCAGTTAAGTATTTAAGACTGTGTGATAAGAATGTACTCTTGTTTAGGGTTTTTAACTTTGCAGTTTTATTATTATTTTTCTTGCTAAGAGGCTTCATTTAATAACAAAAGTGCTCTAGGTGTAACACAGCACAGAATATTAGATGTTCCTTGGATTTCCAGGTCTGCTTTTATTTCCTCTCTTCTCTTACAAGTATGCAACCTCGGCTTGAATGGTTTTTTCTTTTCTTCTGATAAGTTAATAAGAAGCCAGAATCAAGTTGTAGGAAAAGTATTTTTGTTAATATCTTGCCATGTTGCAGAGCCTCCCTCTCCTTCTGCTGCTGGCACTTAAATGCCACCGTGTTTTTGATGGATTCCTTCTGTGGCATCTTTTTCCAGTGCAATGCAGGAACCTGCGCTTTAGAATGAAGCCTGGTTTCACTTGTGTCACAAGGGTTCTGTTTGCTTACAGGAATGGTAAATGCCAGACCCAGTCCTGGCCTGTGTGACAGGAGTGAGTCCGTGTGGCCCTGTGTGCTTGGCTGGTTTGACACGGAAGCAAACAGTGTGGTAGGCAGAGAGAGGGGATGGAATGAGGGCAGCTGGAGCCTGAATGTCAGTTTTTCCTCTTCCCATTTTTTCTCCTGCACGCTGCTCCATGTGTGTGGAAAATAGGGGGTGTCAGCTGATGGTGAGGACAAATCCCACTGGTGGAGGGGGAGGGAGAAGGTGCAGGATGCACAATGTAAGATACGGAAACTGTTCTGTGGCAGCTCCCTCCTGGAGCTGCCATCCCCCCGGCTTCACCTGGGTTGACGTCGCTATAAAAAAGTTTCTCCATACCCAAGATCATGGTGCCAGAACAAAATTATTTAAAGAAAGATATTAGGCAACCAGGAAGATTCTAAACTCCCCCAATTCATATACTAAGTTTTGATGAAATTCCAGATTGGAATGTCCTACATGTAACACTGTTCTCAGGGATAGTTTACGTGGATAGTTTACTTTGTATCGTTTGCATAATCAAGTACTAAAAAAACCCAGAAAATTAAATCAAAGCTGCATTGGGAAATGTGCTGTAATCTCTTAGAAGCTTATCTACTGCATATATGCAGACACTTATTTGTGTTTCTGACCAGCGTCGTCCCAGCAAATGTAAAAATGTTGCACAAAACAAAGATTTTTTTTTTTTTTACTGCCAGTATTAACTCCTGTGTGAATAACTTAGTTTCATCCCCATTTCCTCCTTAAAAAGCAAGAGGCCTGCTTTTTACATTTCCTGTGTAGTAGGAATGGAGCAACAGGCTGGAATCCTGAGGTAAGAGCAGCCTTTTCCCACAAATAAAGGATCCAAAAAGCAGTGGCTGTATGACAGTGGAAGCTGAAGAATTATCTACGTAGAGTCACTTTCCAGTGATTTGTGGAGACCTGCCTAAATTTAGAGTCATCTTAATGAGGACTTGAAGCCTTCAATTGCTTTAGTTCTGGTCTTAAACTTGAACAGAACTTAAACAGAAAGTGTTTTCCTTATCCCCTAACCAGCCTGCTTTTAATAGCAGGGGCTGCCCTTGAAAATGAAATGCTTGAAGCAATTTAAGTTTAAAACAAGATCTAGTACATTTCCAAGGATAAGTCCAGCTCTTATCAATTCTTGGTACCTTTGATGGCCAAGTCTTAGCTCACTGCTCTTGGATTTTGGTGTTCCTCAAGGCTTGCTTTCAGACAACGAATATTAGTTTTCACATGTTCAAATTTCCTTTCAAAGTAAATTGCTTCCTGGCATATACAGCAGAAGTGGGGATCTATTTACAATGCACATCTATTTTAAGTTACAGGTCCTCCAGAAAGCCTCAAGTACTTACATGTTGGGGGTTGAAATTACTTGGAGTAACTGTGTTATATCACTATTGCCCTCCTTATGCTAGAAAGGCCATCCCTCTGTTGAGGACAAGAACTTTAATCCATTAATTAGATATGAATCCTATTTTTGTCCACAAACCTGGGAGTAGTTTGAAGATGAGTGCTCTGCTCCGGTGTGAAAGGTAACCTCCTGCAGCTAAGTCATTGAATACTTCATTTATCCTGAGGCACTGCCAAGTGCTGGACTGTACTACAAGCACTCACTCCTGGCATTTGCACTTTTATTCTGTACGTGACCAATGCCTGAATGCAAGACCAGGCAAAGTTTTATGCCTTGATGTTTTGTTTTTTTTTTAGAGTTATTTTGCATACAAGTGCATCGCAATCTGTGGATTTTCTATTATATATGTAATAGTTTTTATTCTGCTTGCTGTAGGTTTTACATTGTACTATGTAATGTGACATTTAATAGACTGGCTAGTGTCTTGACTGTAATAAATTCTTATCTGGAGAAGGCACTCAGGTTCCTTGATGCAAATAAAGTTTTCTTCTATTTTTCAAACCTTCTCTGGACTTTTAAATTTAGAACTCTGTCCTTTTCTGACTAATGGAAAATTGGAAATGTTTCTCTTCTGGTTTGGAGATGGCCTCCAAGAACTTCTGCTGATGTTTTGGATCCCAAAGTTTAAGCTGGATTCTTAATTTTGATTTGAGCAGTCCTGTTTTTACATTATTGTGTGTGCCAGAGAAGGAAACAAATTGAGGGTAAATATTAAAAAAAAAAAGGTATAATTTTTTACCATATCATTTTATTCAACTTTAATATGGTTTCCATTATTAACTTCTAAAACAAAATGATTTCCAGTTTAGAAAACAATGCACTGACCACATAATTCCTTTTCCATTTTATACAGTTATACAAATATTCTAAATACACATTTTGTCAAGATGGTGGCAAATAAGATTTAACTGTACAGTACGTAAGGAAAGAAAATATTTCAAGCATATTTAGAAGCAATAGAAATGTCTATACAAAACAAGCAAAAATGGAATAAAATTTTATATTTAAAGTATTGCAACAGTCCCACAGGTTTGTAACAAAAATGTCTTTGCACAGTTCCTCACAATGCCCCATTAATAGCTAAAGCAAGACAGCAATTTTTAGAAAATAATGTTTCAAAATGCTACACATGGTACTACTGCTTGCACAGTCTGATCAAAATAACAATCTACTTGGAATCAAGCAAAACTTAGGAGGAGATATACCAACCAACTTTAAAATTATCTGTATAAAAGTCATTGCACATTATTTTACTCAGTTGTTTGAAAAGTAAAAAAGTGTATTTACAAAATATTTCGCAGACAAAATTATAAAGTGAATGGATAATATATAAGTAACACGTCTTGATACTGACAGTTCAAGAACACACACAAATGGTTTTATCATTTCAAGAGGTTTTCAGTGCTCCTTCCTCCAGGAAGTAAACTTGACTTCTACTTTGAAATGGATTTACAAGATGTTACACAGAGCTATTTCAACATCAGCATTATAAAACAGTATGTTAGAAACATGAAAGGAAGAAGAAATTTTTACATCTTAAAAAGTGAGCTCTTCATAGATCAACAAATGGGTTGGGTTTTTTTTTTTTTCCAATTTAGTTATGGTAAGTGTTCATTATTCTCCAGATAATAAACCCAACAGTTAAAATGGAAATCCTGGACTAGGTGAGAATTGAAAAAGCACCATGCACAATAGTCTTAGTGTGGTAAACACTGACAAAAAAAAAATAGCACCTGGAATCCTGTAACACAGATCATTTAAAACTGGTCAAGCAGCTGGCGGAGATAGGGTGCCTTTGACAGTTCTCTGCTCACTCTGGAGAGCTTGAAAAGTACTGGGCAGTTGAGGGAGACACACTGGATCTGCCGATCGAAGCAGCCTGTGCAGTTCTTGCATATCTGGATTACAGGAGAAAAAGCAAAACAAATTATTTAAAATGACACAAGCGAGGCATAAACCACTAGGGACTACTAAACCCTCAAGCCTGTATCAGCAGAATAGGCACAGCCCTTCTGCACAGAGCTTCTCCCCAGCATGGAGGGACCCACAGCAGCCCCCTTCTCTGCTTCAGCCCCTTGGGCTGCTGCCAGACAGCTCACTTGGCCGCTGGTGGGGGCTGGCAGCATCACCCACTGAACTTGGCAGACAGCAACAGCAGGATTCTACAGCTTGGGTTTCAATCCTGCTAATTAAGTTCTTCTTGCATGTGGTGGCACTTGAAAAAACAAGGTAAACAAGTTGACTGGGTTTAAGCAGAGCAGTGTGTTCTACTTGTGATAATCTTGCTCTCTATAAGTCTCCTAGCGAAAAAAGACAAAACTCTTGTCCTGCAGTTTATTCTCTGCAGAGAAAAGTGACTTTAAATAAATTACTCATTTCAAGATAAGCTTTAATTAGTTTTATCTAGTCACAGTCAATCAATCCCAACACAGAAATACACAGGCCACAGCAGTTGCACTGCTTTTCTTGTTCAAGGAACTACTTGTTAATACTGCTTGAAAGTACTTTTAACATGAAAAATAATAAAATATAATAAAATAAATAAAATAATAAAAATAATGGAATAAAATAGCACCAGGCACAGTTTTTCCAAAGGTAGACACCTTTAGGAAACTAAAGGCCCCTGCTTTGCTATTTTATTTTTAATCTGCAGCATTTGCCACCTCCAACAGTTTTTCTAAAACCTCAGAAATTTGCTTCCAAGCACACCTGTATTTTGTAACATCAATATGTTACACAGTTTCTCCTATCACTTGCCCAGCCTTATCAACAAACCCGAATTGTATCCCTTTGATTTTAAAACCAGTTATTTTCTTTCTTTCCACATTCCATGCTAATACCAGGCCGGCATCAGCGCCAAATCCCTGCAGGCTGACAAGAGCTGGAGAGGGGCAGCCCCTCCTGGCCAAGTGCCACGGGTGGCACCTCAGAGGATACCAATCCTCTGGCCTGCAACTCTGACCAGAAGGAACAGGATTTTAACAGCTGGTTCCAGGTTTGTAATCTCAGAACTACATTTATCCCAGTTCTTCTGAAAGAGGCTGTGGCTGGTTTAAATGCAAGGGACCAAACTAAATGGAACTTGAGACAAGTCCTAAATTCAGTTTGTGTTGAGACAAGTAGTCTATGGTTTTAACCTAGAGCATGTAATTTTTGAGTGCAGTTTAAAATAATGTACAGCTTAGTGTTATAACAGTTTTCTGCTGGCTCCAGCAAGTTTATAATCTCAAAGGGCTAAAAATTTAAGCTGTGAAGGATATATATGCCTTCATATTAAAATAAGACAGATGCTCTTACAGAGACATCGAACACTGACTGGGACAGGATCCCAGGCTGTGCTGAGCTGTTGTGTGTTGCAGGGACAAGAGGACGCTCTACTCAAACTCATGGATCCTTCTGTGGGGCTGGACCAGCCTGCCAAGTTCTGCATTATTTCAGAACAAGAGCAATGCAAAGGGTTCCAAGTACCACAGGAAAACAGCAAAACATGCATTTTCTCATGTCTGCCAGTCACAATGCAGATATGGGCAAATATTACAAAATACAGCAAGAAGCCCACACCTTAGTAATAAAATATTTATGAAGTGAATTACAGCGCGTTTTTCGCAAGCCCATGAGAACCTATCAAATCAATTCTGAGATTTAGGAACATTTATATCCCTGACATTCGGACAAGTCTTTAAAGTGGTTCACGTGCTAGTGCTAAAAATAAACTTTAACTAAAATATTTATTAATTATAAAATATGACAGTATGAAAATTAGGTGAGGGTATGCATGTGTTTCCACAAGGGGAAGCATTGTGCTTTGCTGTAATATATTCATGAGCACAGTCAGCTACCCTCTTAATTGACTTCTAGCTCAAGGGGAAAAGCAGCTTGGAAAATTCCTATTGAGAGGAAAGGTAACAAGAAAATCCCCAGGCTAAACCACATCGATGTTTTACATATAAATAAATAAATTTTCTGACCCAAACATTTTTGTTTCTAGAACATCATCTGTTATTTTAATGCAAAAAAAAAAGAGTGAATCTTTTACACTTTCACAGTTCTCTGTCATTAAAAAAAGGGACCTACAAGCCATATAAGGTACTCTTAAAAACCAGAAGAAAATGAGAAAAGCATCTTCTGTTCTGATCCCCCTCCTTTGCCTTAGCTTTCCACAAAGCCTAGGAGAGTAACAGCTGCTGTGCTGCCTTCAACAGCTGCAGCACATTTAACACCTGGACCACACTTCCAATTTCTGTCTGGAGTATTCAATAATGCACTGCTTTGAAATTTCAGCCCCTGTCTTTTGCTGACAGACATCTGACAATGCTTTAATCGTACCTGGACCAGCTGTTCTTGTTTACGCTCCAACTCTCGGATTTCTTGATTGAGAATCACTGCCACATGCTGTGGCTGGCTTCTGCATTTATTACAGATCCCATACTGGGTCAGTTCATCACACACAGGACAGTGTAAGGTCGTGAAATACTGGGAGATAGTGCCTTTGCATCCTTCTAGCTCAGTGCGGGCAGCTGAGGCAGCCTTCTGAATCTGTCAAAAAAAATAATTAAGAGGTAATGAACTTCCAAGAGAGCAGCTTGCCTTATTCCTAGATTGCATACTTTTTTTTTTTTTTTTTCCCAAAGGAGTAAGAAAGTGCAAGATGGCCTGCAGGGCCTGGGTTCATACACAAATTATGAACATGGATCACAGCACACTGAAGAGTGCAGCACTAGCCCTGAAGTGATACACTGAACAGAGCCCTCCCCAACACCTATTTCACAGGAAATTGTAACCAGAAAAATCCTTGGTCACACATGCTTAACTCCTGATCTCACCTCAAACTCTGCTCCTGCAGCTGTTCCTTTTTTATCTGCTGATCTGATTTGCATCTAACCATACCCTGGCTGCAGCTCCTGTGGCTGCCTTCTGGATGCTGCCTGCCCTCATCTGAGTGTCTGTGCCGGGCAGCTCTGGACACAGCTCTGCCATGGTGCTTTGATTCACGGCACGAGCTCATGCTCTGATTTCTTTGAACAAGGCTCCTCCACCGGCCCCTCACCCTGGGAAGTTTGTTCTCTGCACTTACTCCTGCTGCATGACTTTTGCTTTTTTGCTTTGCGCTATCCTTCACTCTCCTGCTGCTCTGCTCCCTGTGACTTCCTCGCTGTTCTTTGGCCTTGCAGAAAGCCAGGGCTCTTTTTACCTTTTTAGAACAGCTTGTTGGAGATACTTAAGGTGACTGCCACGGTGCCATTGGAAAAGTAAAGAAAAGAAGAACTGAAGTCAATCAAGGCTGTACTGGGAAATACAGCTACACTGCTATATTGCAGTGGGAACATGATACATTACTATGCTGCTGAAGTCTGTTCTGAGCAGAATAACCAAACTACATTGATACACTGTCTTTCACCACCCCTTTTTGTCAGGGGAATCACAAACTAAAATCCAGCTATCTAATGCTTCTTTTCCTGCATCTCAATGACTTCTTTAAGTTTTAGAGAAGTAATGTTTGGATATTATTTGATTTAAATTTCTGGTGATACAAATTTTTAAAGTGTTCCTCCTGCTAAGGCATGCCACCTTTTCTATACAGACAAGAGATCTTCAGAACATTTTGGAAAAACAGGAGTTCCAACATCTAATATAGAGAGATTTAAAAAGTGGTACGGCCAAACAGATACTGCTAAAAATACAGAGTTACGGCAAAATATTTTCTTAAACTATAGAAAGGATCAGGAAACAGAAGATGACTGTGATCAACCCTGCACAGAAGGGCTGGAAAAACTCATTTATTATGTGAAAAAAAACCCCACACAGAAGATCTAAGAATCAGGACTGCATATTTGTGCATCAAACACCACTTCACAAAATAACCTTTGCTGTTGCTTCCTATCAACCTCATTCCACTAAAAGTCACAACAAGGCCAAACACTGCACCCAGATGTGCTGCACTTGCTGACTCCTGTTTGAAAGCACTCACCCGGGGCAGCTCGTGGTACCAGCTGAAGACGTCTATGCCAATGAGTGAGAACACCCTGGCCAGGGGGGGCAGGATCTGCTTGGTGATGTAGTAGGTGGCGTTGAGCCTCAGGCTGGGGTCCTGCAGCACTTCGAGGGGCCGCCGGACGAGCTGGATCAGGGGCAGGCCGGGCATGCCGTACACAATGACGTAGGGCACGCGCTCCCCGACGCGCGGCTCAGAGCGACGGTCATAGGCAAGCATTCTCCTGTCAAAACACAGCCTTGAGAACGCATCCAGAGACAAATTCATAGTTACCTCATTTGCCTGTAAGCTTCCCCATCTGATTAGATTAGTTGCTCTCCAGATAACTGGAGTCAGTGCCTATTATGAAGCACAGGACCAAAATGTATTTTTAATTTGCCTTGTGACTGGACCTAAATTTTAGAACTTGGGACACAAACCCTAAATAAACTGTCTATTTCAGGTCACTTGGATTTGCATGCTGACTGTTTTCTAGCTACCACTTCCCTAAAGAAATGTTTTGATAAAGAACAGCCAGGGTACTAAAAGGAGATCAAGTACAATTTGCTTTCTAGTCAAATTCTGGTCCTTTGCTTTCTGAGACTGCTTGCTCAGTAGAATGATACCTGCTTCAAATTGAATTATCCTTTACTCAGAAAGCAAAGGACAATTCAATTTGAAGTAGGTATTAGTTTTGGACTTTGACAATGTTTTATTACAGAAGCATAGCTTATTTGGAAGACCTTCTGTATTAAGCAAGGTGACAAAATGTTCCAGCTTACATTATCTACTTGTCTATTACTGATCAAGGACATCAACAGGATGAAATATTAACTTTAAGTAAGGTACTTTATTAAAAATGAAAAACTGTGCTTGGTAACGTATTTCACAGCACTAAGAGACATCACCATCACAATCTGTAACACATCTAATAACCCTGAGTGATGAATAATCTTAGAGAGTCCAGCCCTTGTACAAAACCCAAACTGTAAGTAACAGAAGTGAACACACTATTACAGTGTTCTGACAAGACTTTCCTCTTGAATGTGTGGCTCTTTCCAGGACCATCTCTTTTCACACAGAGGAGAAAGCTAGGGATACTGCTTCAACAGTATTTGAAGAAGACATCTGACTGCTACCTGTAACTTGACAGTACAAAAGTCAAGAGAAAAAATATCCACAATCTGCTATTTAATGTGTCAGTACAAAGATCAAGACAAAAAAACCTATGTGTGAGTTTGCGGGCCCCAAGATGGGCAACTCCCTGGGGGCTGCCCTGGCAGGGGAGATCCTCCTGGAGCAGTTCTGTGTCAGGAATGAGAGACACATTGAACTTTTTCGGTCTTCAGCTGCTGTTTATTGTTATCTTATCAAAACTTCAGCACACTGTCTGCACCAGACTCTGCGTGCAGGAAAAAGAGCACAAAAATGACTAACAATCTCTTGTTACAAGGCCTTTTAAGTCTAATCGAAAACTAAGCTATCCAATTAAGAAGTGACACCTAAATTATTTTCCTTTCTAACCCAATAACTGACCCCTAAAGACCAACAATGCAGATTTTTCTAGCCAATTACAAGATACCACCTAAACCCAAGAAGAAAGAGGAAGAAGAAGAAAGAAGAAGGGAACTCAAGACAACACCCTATATCCTCCATCTTGAACCCATGTATAACATAATAAAAATCCTAAAACCTAAATTTCTCACCCATGTGACATACTACACTGTAGCAGTCAGAGGCCCTGCAAGGCCTCCCTGGCGGTTACCCGCCTAAGACAAGAAATGCAGAGTGGACCAAAGTAGCCTTTCTTCCGTCCTCGGACCCTTGTTATCTCTCTGTAAGGCTGTAGGTCGTATTCTCCTCAACCCTGGCCATTGGACAATTTCCAACACCCCAGTAGCCTACATAAACCCCCATCTCTGCCGAGTTCAGGGGAAGAGCTGTCACTGGAACCCTTCGCAGGACCCTGATAATAAAGACACCGCTGCGGAACTCTACACAGGCTTCTCCTCTCTCAATCCCTGCGTCTGCCGAGGCACCTTTGTGAGCACAGAGCTGGAATCACTAAGAGCTGAACTCACAGAGCCAAAATCACTCAAGGGTGCTCGCTAAGGTTGCCTGAGGCTGGGAGCTAACCCGAGGGCCCCAGAGAGGTTGTGCCTCACCCGCACAGCGCTAGCCGGGACACCTACGGCGGCAGCTGCCGGGGGGGCCAGACGGACCCCGGGGCCCCAGGCCGCGATACTACACTACTGTCTACAATCTCTACAATCTATTTCACACTTTTGTGGTTTCTAGTTTACCTTGAGGCTTTGGAAGTTTTCTCCATGAATGAGGGTCAAAGTCAGTGCTCCCCTGGGGGTCAGGACACCCCTGAGCAGACAGAGAAATATTCCTGGTGCCCTGGGTTTCCACACCTATGAGTTCCTACCCATAACCTGTCAGCACAAAGGTCAAGATAAGAAATATCTATGATTAGCACTTCTTGATCTCATTACCTGGTGATTTCCAGAGCAGGTACACAGGCTCCAGGTTTGTATGCTGAGCTCCCTCTGTATTCTTTTGCAAAGATGAAGTCCTGCATGCTGGCTTTTCCTTCCAGTAGCTTCATGCATTGATTCTGAACATACTGCTTGATCTGACTTATGTCCCGTGTTTCAAATAGCAGCTTGATAGAACACTCAAGTATCTGTACAACCAAAAGAGAAAGGTGAGAAAAACATGTATGTTTGAATAAAAAATTAATTGCAATTAATTCAGTAAATTATATGGAAATACAAATACAGCGCTTAGAAAAAGTACCAGTGGTGAACTAGGATATTGATAGGACAACAGGTTCTAACGTCTTCCACTCAAAGACATTCATAAACACATTACTGGACAACTCTTTCCTCAGTTTGCCACATCTTTCATGACATCATCCATACTCCTGCACTGCAAGATTTTTTCAACAGTTATAGAAGTTTCCAAAGTGTAAGAGAAGATGTTTTTCCCTGCCATCTAAAATATTTTGCTATGACTTTAGTAAACCCTTCTATGTCATGACCTTTTTTACTGGCATAAATTTCTTTTAATTTGGCTAAGAATAAGATTTCCTAATTTCTTTTTAACCTCTCAATACACAGCTTAAAATAAACAGGCAAAAAAAAGTATTTTAAGGGAATTCTTAGCTGAACTAGAATTATGTAAGTGAGCTATTTGGAAGACACATTAGTGTGTCTCACTCAACTGCATTATTACTGGCAGTAATAATTCCATTTGAAGTGAACTGGATCAAGAATTGTCTATGAGAGGGCTTACATGGGGCAAGGGCTTTTTATGGGATGAAATATAAACTGCAAAATACAAATCCTTGTAATGCTGCAAAAGCTCTTCAATTTATCTTTCAAATAGCTCACACGAGAAAAACAGATGAAGATTAAGACAACTCTTAATCTAAAGGACTAGAAACTTTGAGAAAGGACAAAATAAGAAATGAAATAATAGATTATAATTTCATTCAGGAAGAAATCTATGAGTAGTTTACCTTGGAAACAGCAGGACAGGAGTCCCTCCGGACTGTCTCTATGCCTTTTGCATCAAATACTGGGTCCTTCTGGTCCAGTGTTTCATACATGTAACCCACGTACCTCTTTTTAGTTTGCAGGACACATGGCAAGTAGACCTGGAATGTTTAGAAAGAAGACAGCCCAGTCTGGAATGTGTTGGGAACATAGAAGGTTTCCTAAGGAATACTGTGCTTTGTTGGTTTGTTTGTTGGGCTTTTTTTTTTGTTTGCTTTTTTTTTTGTTAAATCATTACAACTGATAAAATAGATCAAAGTACTCTTAAAGGATGGCTGAGGAAGTTGGGATTCTGTGGTGTTCCATTCTTAAATCACTTTACATTTCATTTAGCTGAAGCTCAGATGGAAAGTGACACACAGTATAAATTGTTGCAAGTACCTTTACTTTTCTGGGTTGCACCTGTCACCATTTCTAATGTAACTTTTCTAATGTTTTCGAACTTAAGGAGATGCCAAAAATCTGCTAGTATTTCGATTTGGAGCAAATATGCTTTTTAAATGCCTGTGCTTGGAGAACAGTTTTCTCAGGAATGGATTTTTTAGGGTCATGGTCTCTTTTGCTTGTTTTCTCCAACCTCTTATTTTATTCTTGATTATGGTAAGTATTCCTTGACTACTTTAAAATGAAAGAATGGAGAACAATCTCTTCTTCAAGTGTTACTGGGATAACACCACATCTTCCTTACTCTCATGGAAGAGGGAGCAGTGAGTTTAGGGTGCCTCAGGCTTACAAATTTTGACCTTGTTGAGTCGGGTATGTACTTTGGAAATATCCAGACCACCTGAACTAATGCTAACTGACCTGAACACCTTGCTAATGACTTTACAGTGACGAACTCCAGCAAAATCAGTAACGTATTGCCTTACTCTTCTATAAAATATTTGTTGTGGTTAATATTTCTTCCAAAACCTAATGAATGGATTTTTATGACTTTTCATTTTACAGGTGTATGTATCACATGGACATCTGCTGAAGTGTGCTAAGGCTGGCTGAAAAATATCAGGCTTGTAATTAATGCACTGGAACTGGGGACGGTGAACCTTTCCTCTGCTAAGTTGGACACATTGATTCAACTGTAGGTATACAATACCAAACTGAGGGAAATATTTCCAAAAAGTGATGAGACAGGAATTCAAACTGCCTTATGCTGCCAGAACAACAAGCCACTGATGTGAAATCAGGAATATTTTTTTTGTTGTTAACACTGTAGTGCTCCTCTGAAAAGGTCCCTGAGGCATTAAGGAGCTTGCACTATATCTACAGAAACAGCACGTGATTTGTTTATCCTCATGTACATTAGGGTTTAGAAAACTCTTTTATCTTCAACTTTTTTGGGGGGCTTTTGTTTGGTTTTTGTTTTGTTGATGTCGTTTTGATAACACCCGACACATTTCAAGCAAAATATTTTCCTTTTACCTTTTCAAACTTCAGTTTAACAGGCTTGGGATTTGTTGCTGTTACAGCTTCAGCAATTTCTTGACCAATCTTAAAAGACTGCTCTTTTGTGGCTCCTTTCAAGAGTACAAACATGCTACAAGAAATCAGACACAGGAAGTGAGTGCAAATCTATTCAACATAGTTCCTGAAAATCATACGCTATAGTTTCCTGGTAGCAAGGCAGGGATGTTATTATAAGCTGTACTTCCTTTCTTCAGCTAGAAAAGACAAAAATCTGAGCAACTTCAGTGTTCAGCATGAGATGAGGAGTGCCAAAGGGCTAATGAATGCTGTGACTACCTGACGAGGCAGGGAATGGACTGTTCCCATGCACTGCAAAACGGGAGCTCCCAGGAAAGAATTGTAAAGAGCTCTGGTATGCCATTTTTCCCCCTCTATGGGCAGTAGCAGGATTTTACTTCCTTTCTCCAACAATTTTTTTTTTTAATGAAACCACTATGACATGAAACCACATCCACATCTTTGAAATGTCAGGTCTTTTATCAGATCTAGCTAAAATCAGTCACTGGATTCCCAAGTATTAAGAAAGGACAGCCGACAAGCTTTGTTTCCCAATGGCTGAAAAATTATCCAAGTGTGAAAGTGTGTGGAACAGAGATGGATATGCCTAGAGCATGGCTATTATTTAGATGAAAGACTGACTGAGAAAATGTATGTCAGGCAGCCTAATAATATCTTTGTATGCTCTGGTGGCTGCTTTTGAATTGTATCCACTTCTGAAGCTTAAAACAGTGCCTTGCTTGAGGTGCAATGCCTACTACTCTATTTTTAAAAATAAAAATGGCATTAGAAACAGGCACAAAAATAATAATAATTTGGTAAATTAGATTATATTAATTCACAACTGAAAAAATATTTCACCCCCTCTTTCTGTTCCACATAATCTTCAAATGAAAGGAAACCTTTAAAGCGCTTAAAGAAACCCGAGCAAACTCGGTAGTATTCACGTTGCATATTCTGCAAGGCAGTAAGCAACATCCAAAGAAGATCCGCATACCCTTTTCAGCATCATAAATTTGCCTTGTTGAGACAAAAGCAAAATTTATCTATGAAGAACTATTACGATTTTAAAACATTTTAAGAAGCAGATCATGAATTACCTGTCTGTATCACCATATACAACGTGAGCACCCCATTTTTTTGTATCATTCACCAGTTTAATGGCACGCTCCAATGTTTCTCTGGCTTTGTGGACAATGCTGTCTCCAATCTGCAAAGTTAGATTGAAAATCTTTATTCTACTGCCAAACCAAATACTAGCTCTAGGTAAACACAGTCTAACCATGCTTGATCTTGTTATGAAAATCACTGTATTAGATGATATACTTTATTTCATGGTTTAAATGCATATAATAAATAAAAAGGTCACTTAAGTTACCCCAAAATAACAAGAACTAAAAGAAAAATGATCAAAAATTATTAAGTGTTAAAATAAAGAAGAATTTCTTTTGAACTTCTTAGAAGTTTATAATATATATTAAAAATCAACGGGGCAAGACAAGACGGCTCAGAATCATTTTCTCTAGTTTTTGGATTCTGCTGATTCCTATGAAAGCTCAGAAAAAGCTACAATGTTTTGTTTTATTTCCACTGTTATAACGGCAATCCAATCTACCTTCGGAAACAGTTCTACAGCAATGCCAACTCCAAACGCTTCTTTACAGGAAGAAGACAGCCTTTATATTTTTCTGGAAGACCACACATAAATCCTAAGTTGCTGATTTTCAGTACTACAAATAAAAGCAGCTTTTCTGAAGGTATTTAGTTTGTTTCAAATAATAATATTATGTTATCTGACTAGTGTCTTTCAAATATTTTAATACATTTTTACCTGCAACCCTTACCTCAGTGCATGGCATTCTTCCAGAAAAATTAGCAGCAGTATAGCCAAAAGTAAAATTAGCTATATATTTAAGACCCAACTGACGAGCTTCAAGCATTCGAGTCACAGCCTTGTCATGCTTATAAGCCTTCATTGACTGCTTCACCATTATCCTGGTCTTCAAGATTTCTTCTAGCATCCTTGGCAGCACACCCTTTCTTACTGAAGGCTGCCATAAAGGGAACAAAGAAAAACGTGGCGTTAGAAAGCCCAACATAAACAGTTAAGAGTAAAATCAAACCCCAAAACTGTTAGTAAATCACTAGCAAGATGCCCCAGCCACTAACAGTTTGGCTTTTCTCACAAATATTACAAGGAACCTAAAGTACAGGCAAAGCTCTTAAAGGCAGAATCAACAGCTTTTTGTTCTTTGTATTCATCAACCCTGCTGATGTAATGTTTAGATAACCTTATTAACTAAAATAGGAATTCAATATTTAGCTGTTAACTTTTTAAGTATTAAATGCTGAATGAACATTATCTTTTTAAAATTCTGCAAATATTCTTTACTTAAAGTTTTTGTTTTACATTAAATACAGGTATGCTGGTGATTGCCTAAATATTTGAACAGCTCCAGGCCATATTCATTACACATCAGCCAGCAGCACATATTACAAAATGAGAACAATAGAAAGCAAGCCAGGGAGTCTCATTTCCCAAATCAGTACCCTTTTTCTAAGAAAGCATTCTGCTATACAGGCAGGAGAAAAATGAATTGTTACACACAAATAATTACTGTTTGATCCTCAAACTGCACATGTAAAATACAGTTTAATTATAGATGAAATAAGCCTTCAGTATAAAGGAAAGCATAAAGACATTTTGCTTCCTGAGATGCCAGAAGTTCAGCACTTTGACAAATATCAAAAACATTGTGAAATGAGAGAATGAACCTCCCTTTCTGCCTACTCTCAATGCAGCAAAATATCAACTACAGTATCAATTTGATCTTAAGTCAGCCAACAGACAGTGAAAATGCTGTCACAGAGCACTAATATCATTACCTTGACAAAAGCTACTCCACTGGGTGACACTGTGATATCATGTCTAATCTGGTAGAGTAAGTCAGGAGGTACTCTCAGAGATGTACAGCCAAATTTGAATGCATCATACCTAATAAAGACAAAATTTAAATATGAAGACAATTCATTCATTTACAGACTAATCAAGCGAAAACATCAGCTCACATTAAAATGCTAGTAATGCCAGCAAGAACAGAATAATCTCAGGTATAAACAAACGTAACATAATTTCAAAATTCTTAGCTACATACAGAAGATTCTAGGAACAAAGTAGTAATAAATAGCCAAATTCCAATGTATGCATTATTTATCAGTTCTGCTCTGTGTTATGAATTATTACCAAATACTGAGTTAGTGGAGGCATGTACTCAGTTCTGTAATCCCCTATGGAAACCATCCATGTTTACCAAGTACCACACTGCACTTACATTCTTCCTACAAATTCAGAATTTCAAATCAGGAACTTGAAAACCTGATGGTGACACCTAGCAATTATTGCAGGCATCTTTCGATTCTTCAAAATACTGTTTTATAGAGGTAATTATAATGAGCAGTGAGATCTTTTTCCAATTAACAGAATAACTGTTAAGCTCAATAAAAGATGCTACAAAGAATAACTCAATTGTACCTTTTAATTTTTAGTAATTAGAACTAGAATGAACTACAAGTGATACAGGAACAATCATAGTTCAATAAGGAATAACCTCAGTCTAGTTTTGAAGACAGATCATGGATTTATAGTAATTTTAATTTATTCTGAAGCAATATTAAAAATCAGCATCATCACAATTATCAAAGAGGTGTACATACACAGAGTTGTTTCCAGGGGTTTTTAAGAGAATAGTCTAATCCTGTATTTAATTAAAAATACAAATTGATTTGTATATGTATGTGTATTACATGTGGACACACCCACATGGTAGATTTTTATCATCTGTATTGTGTAACAGAAAATGGTGCTATTCATACGTGCCCATCGTTTCCAATGGCAACCAGGGGTTCTCAGTACCTTAGAAAAGACACTCAAGTATCTACAGAATCAAAGATCATGAGAAAAGAGTAGCAACTTACTTTCCTAAGTTTTCAACATGTCCCAGGCAGGTAGAAAAGCAGTAGTTGTATGCTATGACAATGGAAGGATATAAGGACTGGAAATCCAAGACAAGAACAGCGTTGCTGTAGAAGCGGGATTCTGGCTCCATTATCAAGGGAACACACTGTGGGGCTTTCATCTGAGCTCGCTGCTGGACACTGGGAGTCACAGCAATGTAGTTCATTGGCTTTGCAATGCGCAGCATCACCGACTCCACACGGTACTGCAAAACAGTTTGGATATAAGCATTATCATCAAAAGTGCAGAACAAACCTCTATTAACTAGTGCAAACACACTCTTATATTTCCTGAATTTAAGTACAAATAACTATTTTTGTAAAATAAATAGCAGTGCTCTTAATGTGTATTTCAGTTGTATTTTATATCACCAGATCATCTTTAGGTCCCTTCCAAGCCTAACCGTTCTATTATTCTGTACTCTGTATTACATAGAGTAGAACTTTTCCATGTGTCTCCTCTTCTTTTAGCCCTAATCATTGAAAATAGGGTACTTTTTATATATGGAAAAAAGAATAATCCAACAGGCTTCAACAATATATGTGGATGGCCCATGCTACTGTCAGTGAATGAGCATTTGCCAAACTGTACTTCTGTCAGACCTGCAGATCACCAAAGAAACCAAGTATAATATGCAGTAAATGCACTGGGTATCATGCTTTCTCCCTGATACCACAAGCAGAACAGGAAGCATAAAACAACAAACACCCTGTTCAAGATACCACAAAAAGTTATATATGTGTAGCTGGCAACAAGAGAAAAAAAATCCCAGCCCTATTTATTTGTGCATTACTCGATGATTTAGTAAAGGCTTTACAAGTAAAAATGGGCAGGTATGCACTATGTCCATTCAGAATAAAAACCAAAATAGCTGAAAACATACATACATGGTGTGAAAACTACATACATAGGTATGGCAAGGGACTGAAAAATCCCGAAATATCAAAGAACAATTCTACATAATTGTAAAATCCTGTGCTTTGTAAGCAACTAAATCACTATTAAAGACTGTCTGCCTGACATACTATGTATTCAATCATTGTACTGAATGGATTAGATATAATTTCTTTAACCTTGAAGTTATAAATGAGCTTACAGAACCAACAGACTTAACAAGAGCCTGCACCTTAAACAGAGGTTGGGGTTTGATGTGTAGTTAGGGAGCAACATAAACTGCCACTGCTGCCTTGCACTAATTGCACATTAATTTGTGTCCAGTGATGAACTTGGAAGTATGACAAGGTGGTCAGGGACTGGTTCTGGCAAGAGGTAGATTTTGGGTTTTTTTCCCTAGTTTTCACAGCATTGTAGAATTTAGGGTGGAAAAGACCTTAAGATCAACCAAATCAAACCGTTAACCCAATGCTGCCAAGCACCACATCTACACATCTCTTAACTCCAGGGATGGTGACCCTGGACAGCCTGTTCCGATGTCTGACTATCCTCTTGGAGAACAAATTTTTTTAAAACACAATCTAAACCAGCTATAGAACAAATTGAGGCAATTTCCTCTTGTTCTATTGCTTCTTACTTGGGAGACTGACCCCACCTCACTACAGCCTCCTTTCAGGAAGTTGTAGAGAGCAGTAAGGTCAGCCCTGAGCCTCCTTTCCTCCAGGGTAAAGGATTCCCCACATCCCTCAGCTGCTCCTCATAGGACTTGTGCTCCAGACCCTTCACCAGTTTCATTGCCCTTCTCTGGACTTGCTCCAGCCCCTCAATGTCCTTCTTGTAGTGAGGGGCCCAGAACCAAACACAGGATTCGAGGTGTGGCCTTACCAGTGCTGAGTAAAGAGGGACAACCTGGTGGTGCTGGCCACATTATTTCTGACAGAGGTCAGGATGCCATTGGCCTTCTTGGCCACCTGGGCACACACTACCTCATGTTCAGCTGTTGACCAGCACCCCCAAGTCCTTTTCCTCTGGGCAGCTTTCCAGCCATTCTTCCTGTAGCCTTGCATGGGGCTGTTGGGAATCCAGGGCAGAATCCTCACACAACTGGCCTCAGCACATTGACCCAGCCTGGGTAGATCCCTCTCTAGAGCCTTACTACCCTTCAGCAGAGCAACACTCCCTCCCATCTTGGACCTGTCGGCAAACTAACTAAGGGAGCCCTCAATTCCATTGTCCAGATCATCAGTAAGATACAAACCAGGACTGGCGTCCTGTTTGTTGCCCACGCTGAGTGCACTGGTGTAGATGCACCTCAGTTGGGCTACTGATCCTACCACCTTTTTTTAGGCAGGGGGAGAAGCTCTAATCCCTATATGACCATTCTCAGGTCATCTGTGGCTCCTAACACACCAATAATCCTTTTGTCTTTGCTCCCATGTGGACCTACAGCCCCTACCTCCACTGAGTCAGCGGGCCAAAGGACTTTGCTAGGACACTGTTTCTCAAACACTGCTGTGATGCTCCTAGGTTTATCTTTAGTGAGCCTGATCTTATTCCTTTCCCCTTCAAATGGAGTTTAAAGCTCTCTCAATGAGCCCTGCTGACTCCTGTGCAAAAACCAACAAGTTCTTCAAATATCTGACTAATTATATGTATGCCTGTGATCATCTCTTGTTAGATTTTGTTTGGTCTTCTAAGAATGTTCACGATGGCTTAATACAATAAACAAAAATAATTTTAGAATGTTATTGTAAAACTCAATGAGAAATACAAACATGGAAAAATAAAGTATCTGAAATCTGTTCTTATTACTATTCCATTTTGACATATTTTTTGGCTAAGGGTGAGTGTCTTCATAAAGGGTACTGACTCTTCTGTGTGAAAAAAAATTATTTGGGGTGGCTGGGAGTTGTTGCAAGTGCCGTTTTTGTGATCTAGAAAGTTTCAATGGAAACAGAACATACGTGCACAGAAGGGAAGAGAAAAGAACAGTCAGGATAGAAAATGCAGCATGCTTCTGTTGCTCACTCCCACTCACAGACATCTGAGAAAATGACAGGCAGAACAGTCTTTGTGGGCTGCAATCATGACAGCTTAAGCACATCTATGCTGGCAGTATGCCGGTCCCACACTCCCTGTCCCTAACTGTGCATTTCTCTTGCCTTGCTCCAACAGTGGTATTTTCTGTTAATATGGTAAACCAGATCGGGGAGTTCAACTGGCAAATACCTACTGACCACTGCCATGGCTCTGCTGATGGTGCCTGCCAGCCTGCTCTCCTTTTCCCCCAAATACAGGGTCATTACCAGAAAGACCAACATGAACGTGCTCTGGGTCAAGAGATGACACAGGCAACTGCAGTCTAAGAAAAAAAGGTGGCAAACGTTTTTTTAAGAGCATTGAATTGTTAAGGAAACTGCAGCTTCAGACACTCCCATAGCTGGCTGGCTTATGATAACAGAAGAGCTGTAACACATGACAGAGTATCTGACTCATTTCAGGTGCTGTTCAGCTCTCACACGTAGCCATGAAAGCAGTTCAGTTAGCCTAATCATTCACAATCTGGGCAGGGAAAGCTTTTGGTATTATTGGTGACTGCTGGGCTCCCAAGTAAAGTGCACATCTTGCTCTGTTCTGCTCCCTTTTCCCCCTGATGCTGGTATCAAAATAATCGAACCACAAACATCTTGCATGACATGTATTTCATAAAGCCAGAGCCCCTCGTCTTATTGCAAAATGTCACCCACAGGTCTGCTGTACCAGAAATGTCACTTAGAACATATTCAGTGCTGCTTTGTTTGCCCTGAATGAAACTAATCTCATCTTTCTAAAACACAATTATATTTCTTAATGTTCTAGAAAGCACTTACTTTCAGTCTCATGAAGTGTGAACAATACCAGCTCAAAGGGAAAGCTTAGTGCTCCTGAAGGCAGTAGAAGAGACTCACAGGTGTGATTACATTTGGGGAACTCTTATTTTTAACACCTATTTTTAACCTCTGAGACTAGGCAATTCAAAAGCAGCAATAATAGATTTGAAGGCTGTTCTTTACGTTTCAATTTCATGTTAATTCATGCTAACAGCTTTCTGTGACCCTGTGAAAATACACATATGGACTGAGAAGAAACTGAAGAACTAGAACATTTTGTAAAAACTATTTTGGTTTTGTGAAGTATAAGGAGAACAAAGTCTTACCTGGGAGCCTCTTGTTAATACATGTAAGAACTGAATGCCAAAAAGTCTTGCCATTTCACTTGTTCTGTCAATCAAATCCAGTTTGTCTAACAACAGGAGATTCCCACGAACGCGGCTAACATAATGATCAACCATTTTCCATCTGTGAGAGCGAACACCTCATTATAAACAATCCAAAGAGTGCTGCCCTTTCTACTAAGACAAATATATTTTTATGGTAATTTGTAACAAACCAGCAAGTAAAATTTTCCTCCAGAACATTTTCATGCAACTCTTTCAAAAGCGTGGCATATATAAATATACACTTAGGTATTCTAAAGACATACACACATTGTGTTACAGCAAGCTACTGTTAAGGCATCTTGCTTTTCCTCACTGCCCCATAGGATGATCAAAACAGACACAACTACCTCCTCTTCTCTTTACATGTTTTTTAACTGAGAGGGCCTTTGTGGAAACATCCTTCTGTATTAAGAATGCCTGCCACAGCTGAACATAAATTCATAATTTCTGTATAAACCACTTTTCCACTTAGCTACAGAAACACTTACAGAAATTTTATGTATGTCACAAACAACGTGCAGATCAGTACTCAGTTTCATGAATTGTTCATATCACACAATACCAAATTGCGTCAAGAAGAGTGAAGCTGAATGCGATACATGTCGTATGAAGGTATTTTTAAGCAGCTATAGCTTAAACATCTTAACATCCTGTGTGCTGTTTTGTAATACTTTTAAGCCTACCTTGCTTGACATGCACTTGAAGTGAAACAAAAGCCTGGCAGTTCATTAACAGCCCTTCTGATGAATAGTATATACAAAATAAAACAAAGACATTGCAGAACTTCCAAACAGTACATCTATTCAGGTACGTTGAAAACGTAACTGAAAATATTTTGTTGTAATATTGAGGGTATAACTATACAATGGAACATCCAAGTAAATAAACTCATGTTGCTGCATATATAGTGCTCTAGTGCCTGAGCTAAATTGATTATTTCTTCCTATTGTGACTTTACCTCAAACCTGCCCAATGTTAGGAATCTGGCCTTAAAAACAGCAAACAGAATGGATTAATAGATCAGTACCTGTAGACATCTGCCTTATTGTCAAACCAATCAGACAGAACTCGGAACGTAAATAAAGGAAAACGATGATGAAGAACATGAAAGCCCACATTTTCAAAAGTGTAATTCGTCAGATTCACCTAGAAAAACACAGTGGACATGTCAAGATGCATGATGGTTTTCAAAATCAAAAAATCTCTACTTTTCAAAAACTGCAAGAACTAAATTCATTAACTTTTTATTAGTATTTTGTTAAAAAGGTTAGTATTTATTCTTACCAATCCCTAACTATTTAGTAGTCAGGAAAAAGCATCCCTTATCAATTGAAAAAATACGCAAAATTAAGTTGTTCATAAAGATCAGGTCTGAACTTGGTCAGAACAAGATTTCTAAAGACTGGGCTAAGTATTAAATGGAAAATTATAAATGGAACAAAAAAAAAAGAAAAGAAAAAAAAAGATAAATCTGACAGCTTAAAATACTTAATGTACTAAAAGCACCACACTAGACAAATTCCTAAAACAAGTAAGTTGTTCTCAAAACCCACAAATCAGTGAAAAGGAGAATCATTAAGAAATATTACTGAAAAATAAAGGCTTCAGTACTTTACAGTTTAGAGATTCACAAAACTCATTCTTACAAAGTGGCAAACTACTCTATTTGAAAAGGTGTATAAATAAAGAAATTGTGTTAGTTATATGAAACTTTCAACAAGGTCTGCAATAATTAGAAAACCCAGTAAACCTAAACATGAACCTTTAAAAAAATTTACCTCATGTCTCATCATTCTCCAAATATTCAAGACAATTCGCCCAACAATATTTATTTCACTCATTGTATCCGCTCCGTATTCATCCAGCTCGGTGGCAAATCTGTTCTCTTTATTTTCATCTAAAGACATTAAAGGACACTATATTTAGAGAAGTTATTAGACAGTCAAGACCAGATCAAACCATCCCTCTTCCAATCTTATCTCTAGAAAAATAAGAATTCATAAAGATTACCGCTGATTCTACAAAATTATTAATTTACCAGTCATCCACACAATCTCTAAATGAAACTCCCCCAGGTTTTTCTGGGCTCTTGTCCTTTGCAGAGAACTCTTACTTTGGCTTCACTGAAATAGTGTCCGAGGCAATATATTCTCTGTAGTGAATATATTGGTTATGCAATGCTGAATGTTACTTGAGAGTCAGCTGCACATGCAGTAGTGCACAACATAAAAAAATAAAATTAAAAAAAATTATTTCTGCCCTAAGGACTTTATTACTCAAGGCTTTACTTGCAATGATCTTACACAGTCTGAACCAGGTCGTGGGAGAGAAAATTCAATCTCTTTCATTCAATCTCCCACTGCAGTGGGAGCAAGTAGACATGAGTTCCGGATAGCACAGGAAGAAGGAAATAGGAAGGAACCAATACAGATGCAGAAGCAGCACTCCAAATCTTTTTGTGAGAGAGCAGTGTCTCACAAAGTAGAGAAGTATATCCTCTTTTGCCATCCTTGATTTTTGCCATACTGGAATTTGGAATACTGCAGCACAAGAGAAGACAGTCTTTTTGGCATACATTTCTTTAAACTATCTTTTTTTCAGTCATCGTAAGTTTGCAGTTCTGGTGTTCTTTCCACAGTTTACATAGATTTTTTTTTTTTTTTTTAAGTGGACCACACAGACTAAAATCCATTATGAAAACACACTGATCCTCAGCCTTATTTCTTACTAGTTTAATGGGAGAGAAATCACTTCAAGGCAATTTATCTACAATTCTAAATCCATACCCATTTTATAACTGCTGGTTGCTTTGTATTCTGCCACCACTCTTTTATCAGGTACAGCACAGTCTGTACAGTACCCTGCTAAGAAAGAGCAGAAAATTTTGGACAGAGAGTATAGAAGTGTGGATACACACTGCTTTGCAATAATGATCAGAACTGAATAATTAGATCCTCAGACAGTCATGAAGCACATTTACCCTTGATGACAGAAGTAAAAATTGCCTGAAATGCTGCAGAACAGCTATGAAACAACATAATACAGACTAATTTTGTGTGTTAATCTTCAAATGTGTGCCATATACATTAAAAAATGGTTAAGAAAACCTATTCGCCATTTACTGACCTTATCAGTAAATCACAGATCCTTGACAAAATTTAGCAGACCTTTTGTACACTTCATCAAAATGCACACTTATCTTTTTAACCTCCTTATTGTTTCAGATTTTTAAGGAGGAAAACCAGCAATTTCTCTTTCCATGTTTGGATGGAAAAATGCCCCACCAAGTAGCAACATTTTTTCTTCTGCTTTTCTTCATTTCCACATGCTGGATCTCCTGTCAAAGGGAGGAATTTGCATTTCTTCCCCCTCCGTTTTTTTTTTTGTTTTTTTTTTTTTACTGGAAGCAGAAACTATTGGTTAGTTCTACTCTCTTCAGTGTCATCCTAGTTCTCTTTTGACTTGTTTAGGAGATTTCCTATATTAAGTTTGTTTCATGTCTTGCTGGTAAAAAACAGGCAGTAAAGTATACTGTGATCACAAGAGAGACCCACTGTCTGATGAACTCTGCCTATGATGAGCACCACTATATTACAAAAACCTGCTCTACTTTACAGCTGGTGTGGGAAATGCATGACCAGAACCAGGTAAGCCTCTTTGGGAACTATGCTGGTAAGAAGCAGAACAGGACATTCCTCCTATCTTTCGAGTGCATGAGATGAAATAAAAAGAAGTCTCCTCTCATTCTCTCTTACCCACTCCATAACTTTGAGCTGTGATGCAAAGGAGGAAACAGGAGGCCACACAAAAAATGCCACCATGCACAGGTATGGCATGCACTTTTCTTGTGATGTGTTCTATGACTTATGAATAGTTCACTTGTAAAGGGCAGAGGCAGCACCAGACTCAGCCAATAAAGCAAAACCAGAGAGAAGTCCAGCTTTCTTTTTGTTAAGTTGATATCACAGGAAAGGATAAGTCCCAACAGGGGTTGGAAAAGCAAGAGGAAGACAGATGGGGTCAAAACCACGGACAAGGAGACCCCAAAGCAACAGAGAACACAGCAACTTGCACGTATATGGTCATGCGTGCAAGACATTTACGGCATGACATTTCTGGGAAGAGCTCATCAGTGTAAACATTTTCTCATCTTTCTGCTGCAGTTCTGTCAAAAGAAACCAAACACTTACCTTAAAATAACAGCAGTTCTTAGAAACATTTTTAAGTGTTATGTATTCCATTTCTGAGTACGCATCTACCAGCTGGCACAGGAACACCTGCACTACAAACACCAGTGCTGTGCAGATTGTGACTATGCTCTGCATGCTCACTTGAACTTCATGTACAAAAATATTAAGGGCTACAATCCTAATTTCCTTCACTAGAACTAAACCTACGTTGTGTGGGACTTGATAGCTGTAGGGAAGGAAACCTGACTGTGAAATACATGGGGAGGCTACCATTAGGAACCACAGAGATCCCTTTCTTCTTTGAGGACCCATTCATATGTATGAACTTGAGAAAGAGCTTATGTCAGGAAGATGGGTACTATTAACAGCTTTGCTAATTGTTTGGTTCTGCATCAACTACAGTGCACACAGAGCTGTCCTGCAAGACACGAACTGTGACTCAGCCTCTGAGAACAACAGCAGAGGCACATATCCCAAACTGAAGACATTGTTCAGCCATACTTCTACAGTAGAGCAGTAAATCTTTGTGATATTTGGAGGTTTTAAAAAACTTTTGACTACAACACGTACTGTTCCTCTTACTACAGACACTGCAAATCTTCAGATGTAATGGGTCAAAATTTTTTCTGAACATCCTTCAGTACCTCTGAAGACTGTACCCAGAGGCATTATTTTGCAACTAGTGTATTATCTCAATTTGAGCCATCAGGGAAACTGAATAACAAGGTACATGCAATCCATTATTATTCCCGAAGAATAAATTGGAGAGCTTTGTGCTGAAGAAAGAAACTTATGAGCACTGATGGCCTGTTCATATTTAAACTATCATACGATCCTGTTTTCATATATAAAGTATTTAAAAATTCACCACAGTTCAATTGCCAACAACTTTCAGCTGAAGATACAAATTTTTTTCTTGTGTTTTCTTGTCTCTGGGAGGACTCTATAACTCAGTTCTTTTCCAAACATGTCACAATCATTGAAAGCATCAAGAGTATACAAATATTCAAACCTCAAGGAAGGACTGTGTGAACATAGTGCTTCTAAAACATCATATTCTCCTGGCCAGGCACACAGGACAGCTACATAAAAGATGATTCCTGTGCTGGGTATGCTCAAAGATTCAAGTAGCCCAGTATCATGTTCTGTCACATACTCAAAGACAGATGCTTCAAGATGGGGGAAGCAGTTATTGATACTCTCCCTACAACACTTCCAGCTTTCAACCATTTACAGCTTCCTGGGCCAGACATTATTTTCACATATATCATAGCTCCCAATGGATTCTTCTTGCAAGAATTTCTCTCTTTTTAAAGCAATGTACACTTTAAGCATTTGTACTACCTTGTGACAAAGAACTCAGAGTTCAGCAATGCTGAGATTAAAAATCAACTTCTATTCTGTAGTTGCCACTTGCTAGCTTCACTTGATTTCTAGTTTTTGCATTGGAAATGACCATGAAAACCCAATCTCTATTTCCCTTTACACCCCTCAATATTTCACAGGCTTTTACCTTTCCTACACTGTTTTGTCTCTTATGGAATCCCAAATTACTAAATTACTAGGCACATTTGGATAACCCTTCTCATCTTTACTAGCTCCCCTATATCCACTTTGATGGGGGGAAGGTTATGAGGTGGCTACAACCTCAGTATTTGAGGTACAGGCACACTACAGATTTTTACATTTTTTACATTTACATTCATTGCTTTGTATTTTCCTTGCTCCATAATTCCAAACACTTGCTTTTGCAATCATTAGAAAGCAACAGGCTCAAGCTTTTAATAGAACAATCACAGAAATGGACTTCATAGCAATTTAACTTCTGTACAGATGCTTTTTTCTGTACAAGCTGGCAAAACCAGCTTTTTCAACTATTTTGATTTTTAAATTCTTCCTCATCCACATCACCCTGATGACCGCTAAGAGTTATAACAAATTTTTGAGACAGTTTTTCATTTTACAAAGTCATCCTGACTCTTCTTAGGTGCAACAGTACATTTGTTTAGCTGTTCATTATTCTTCAGAATGATGGCTTCTATTGATTGGCTAAGTATAGGCACTAGGCTTACCATTCTCATCCAGGTTTTCTTGCCAGTCTAAACAGACTTTTTTACAAATGCTGGAGGAAAGCATCAGCACTTGGGCCAAATAAAATTTGCCCAAAGTACAGGAATGGTCACTGAAAGTGAGGATTTTATTACAAAGCTGTCCAGGACAATCGCTGCTCAGGAGCAGTTTTATGATCTTACATTCCAGCCAGAGAAACCACAAACGATGATTATGGTAGGTACTCTGAATGACTGGAGCCAAGGAAAGCAAAAGAAGGTTTGGTAGCAGAAGCACCTCCAAGAACTGGAACTTAACACACAACTATAGAATGTAAGTCCAAGTTCATGAATACAGGACACACACAGAAGTGGAATATGCCACTAAGTTGAAAATTCGGAAAACACAAGGGGTGTGTGTGGTTATACTATTAACAACATAGGAGCAAGAACAAAAAAAAAAAGTCTTTCTGAAGAAATACTCTGCATTTATTTTTAAAATTTGTTCATAGATTTCAACTTGCTCCTACCAGAATTGAACTGAAGCCCTAAACAAATAACTTACCTGGCACACGAGAAATCATCTGGCATAAATCAACATTCAGTGCTGCAGCCCTCTGTAAGAGATAACCCCAGGAATGCATCTGGACTTCATAGCCTAGCAAAATGTCTGGGTCATATCTAGAGAGGTAGGGGGAAAAGAAAAAATGAGCTTCATATAATTTACAAAAATATTTTCCATGAACAAAGTATAAACAGGATTGCATTCAAATTATGTTGGGTTTAAAAAAGACGCAGTCACAATCGGTTTCTATGAAAGCAGCATCTGGACTAGAAGACAATACTTAAAACAGGCAATCTCTTAAGATTTTTAATAACATTCAATGGCAAAAATATTTAGAAAGGATATTTTCACTGGAATATTTTTTTACATACTTCTATTATTTTGGTCTTTACAAATAAAGAACAAAACTGAGGTCTCATCAGGTTTTATTGATGGCATCTGGAATTATCAAGCATAAACTGAAACTTAGCTACTGGCAGGAGACAGATGTGAAATATAGTGAAATATAGCCATGCCTATGGAACAGAATTTGCCAGTAGGTTAACTGGAATGTTTACAGATAATATTGTGTCAGACACACTGCAGTGTAACTTTGAGTAATCAGAAGGAATTCCGGGTCCTAAATGATGACCCTTTATTGGGAGTTACAATTTGTAGTAGAGTGAGAGCTGTCAAAACTGAAACAGAGAAAAGCAACTGCATCTACCTGTTCTCTTGAAATACCTCTTTATTTAAGATGGTCTTCTTTCTAGAAGACACACAAGAAAAACTTATTTTATACTGTATCTCTTTCCAGCTGGAAAATCGGACTGGCTCAAGTATGACAAAAAAGTCAGAATTGACTTCTGACACAATCACTTCCAATCAGGCTCAGAGTAGAGCTCACCAGACAGAAGGACAAAAAATGTGGCTTTAAAGACAAAGCACAGGTAGGAGTTCGCTCAGAGGAGCCAGTATCACTTATCTTTTGAGTAGGTACTATTAAAACCACAAGTCATGATCTGGTGATTTGCTCAGTAGTCTAAGAATGATTTTGTTGGGCAGAGAGAGACCAGCCAAAAAAACAGAAGATATCTGTTATTTTTATAGCAAAAAAAAAAGAAAGGAAGTTTCAGTGGGATGAATAGGTGCTTCTTGGTTAGGCTGAATGATTTTTAGTGCATTTTCCAACCTCAATGATTCTGTGATTCTTTCAATGCAGCTAAAGGGTTTTGAGTTCTAGCAGGCAGCATTCAATATAACTGAATGACATCAGGGCAGCTGTCAGGAGGTAGAGGATGGATGATGGGCTGAGGATGCTGTACCATAGTCTATGCCCAGCCCTACAACAGAATGCAGGCTTGTAGACCTTAGTTTAGGGAGGGAGTGGGCAGAGGCCTTGGATTATGAACAGGAACTCTGAGGAACTCTCTACTCCTTGCATCCATAAACACATTAAAAAAATACAAGTATTTCCTGACTGTTGAATACAGAACACCCTTTCCCTGAATACTGAGTCAGTTGTATCACAGACATTACAAATGAAAGTTCAGACTTTATCAGGAGACTGTCTTCCTTGCTTATGTGTCCTAGCCAAAGGCAATGACAACTCACTTTGAAGATACTAATTACTCTGAGAATAGCTCCAAAATAGAATTTCTCCATACTTCTGCCATGGAAACTGACCTTCTGTGAAAAATAGTTGAATGCTGTTTCTCAGCATGGCTCTTTATTACAATTTGGGCTTTTGCACCTACCAGAAGTTGCAAAAATCCCCTTTATCACCTACTTCTACTTGTGAGGGAATGGTTTTGATACAATTTTTACCTAAAGCAGGGGATTCTAAAGTAAGTTTTTGATTTCTAGCATTCTACAGAAAGTAAAAGAAGTAGCACTTTGAATTTGGGGGATATTTTGCTATCTGCTGTTCTTGTTGAAAGAAGAATTATTTGGTTTTGGAGGTGGAAATTATCATCAGGAGTGCAAGCAGTAAATTTACTCAATATGGAGTACAACAATGGTACAACCCCAAAGCTACTTGGAACAATTTATGGACAAATGACTGAAGCTAGCCTGCAGTTCATTCCAGCAGCAGAATCAGCGTCAAAAAGAGTTATGACTGCTTGCTGCTCTGCACAACATACAATGACTGTGGAATGATGCTCCAAAATTATTAATAGCTCAATTTCAGCTTTGAAATAAAAAGGAAATATGCCATGTTGTATACAGGCGTAGAATAAACATTGCAAAAATGAACATATTTTCAAATTAACTCTTGTAACTAAACTATCCCAGTCCTAGCATGTTGCAAAACAGTACTGATTAATTAAAATGAGGGAAGTAGTCATTCGTTATCAAATTTGAAAACTGGCATCACATAATTCAAAATGGAGAATCCATGTAGATTTTACACAGGACAAGGCATTATGCAGATGGATTCCATGATAGATGCAAATGTAAATCAGAAACTCGTGAAGAGCTCCTTAAGTGGTACATAAAACAATATTCATTACGCCAGAAATTTGCTTTCTCTTATAAGCCTGTTCTGAACAGAAATAAGAAATGTTTGGAAGCAGCAAGTTGGTAAAGTTTGTCCTTCATCAGCTGATGAAGGACAGTTGCTTTGGATTGGAACTTGCCCAAGCAGGGCATTACCTTTCTCACTTCCTACTTTAACAAAATTAGTGGTCTATTATATAACTACTGCAACTGAATATATTTTACCAATTCTGGAGGTAATCTTCCCATTACCTTTTAACCTGATGAACAAAATTACCTCTGTAATCTATCTGCATATAATCACAAGAACTGTTTCTCTAGTATCCTTCAGATGTGAAGGTGTTTTTATACACAAGACATAAAAGCCCTTTAGTTTATGATGGTTTTAGATACATGCCTTTTCTTCTATAAATAAACTGTATCTAACTTAAGAATCACATATTTTAACACAATTTTATGTAAATCCACATAGAGCTTGGAAAGCTTATTAATCAAAAGATTTTTTAAAAAAGCAGTGTGCTAGTTTCTAACTCAGTACTGCCTGTCCAGGCCATTAGGGATCACCTGTAATTGCAAATTACTGACTTACAGGCTATCACTTTATAGCACATTACTTTGCTTTTCCATCCCAACTAGATACCACCCATGTATTAAGGGGAGTGTCTAATTTCAGCTAATTTTGGCATCTCAAGTTTTCTAAATTGGTCTCTATTGTCAGTGAACAAAAAGGCCTCTTTGAGTAAACCATTTTTTGTATTTTAGTCACCTCTTGCAAACCAAGATCTTCTGGTGATGAGGTTAGCTAATTAGACACTGACTGTAAAGTACAGATGTTTAAGTTTCAGTCATATGACTTATACAAAGCTATCTAAATGGAAAATTGAGGTAGAATAGCTAGTAAATGGTGAGATCAAATCTTACTGTGAATTTCCTGTAATCACAGTCCTTTAATGTCAGCTGGTCTGTATTTAAAACTTGGATCCAAGGGGTATCCTTCTAAAAGCATGAAAACCAATAAATGTACTACTGGCAACTGAGTTGCTCAGATACTGCAGAAAATCACACATATACATATTTTGTATGTATATCTGTATGCATGCACTAGTGTATCTGTGAATTATCCCAGAAGGAAAAAACAGAGTAACATTAAACTGAAGAACTCCTTCCTACTAAGGAGTTCTGAACTCCTGCACTAAATATGCATAAGATCTACCTTATGCAACAGGTTTAAGAGGCCTATCAAATTTCTTGCACCTAGTAAGAGACACTGTTGTTTCTTGCTTCTATACTGCTTGCTGATGAACTACATCCCAATTTATGCTGCAGAAATGTCCTCTACTGTAGCCCAATCTTGTGCACCAGTGGTATCAATGAACCAGTGTGGCACTTGCTGAGACCTCCCATGGTATTCTATTTGTTATTAGAGAAGAAGAGATGTCTGGAGCTAAAAGAGTACATTATTCCACATGGGAAAACGAATAGGCAAACCCAAAGTTTAGCTGATGTGAGCTTAGCTGAAGTGTGATCTCTCACTTTCTCTCTCTCCTTTTCACGTGGTGCCACAAAGACAACAGGCTGTGAGCTAAGAGGACAAGTTTTATGTTTCATTCTCCTGTCTCACAATTTTTACAGTATACTATGAAGCTGGTCTTTGACATCAGTTCAAGCTATTTTATTAGAAGAAATTGTAATGAGACCAGCTGTTACACCTGCAAGAAACTAGTGCACTGTAATGCTGATATTTGAAAGCTGCTGGCTAGGAGTAACACGACAGGAATAAGAGGTGTGCTTGCCAACATACACTCTTTTGTTAAAAGGATGGGCCCTGATATTGCTTTGCATGCTGTTGCCACACTTTCTGCAAAGATGAAAAGCAGCATTTATGCTGGCAGGATTTAACACAACAGCATTAACATTCAACTCATACATGCTGCAGAGAGAAGAAAGACGATTATTTTCCTTTCCAGCTAAGTCGTATATGCTGCTATGACATCTCTTCCTCTTTCTCATTTGACGATTTCGTGAATGAACACTAAAGCTCCCACTTATACCTTCCCTTCTATTATGTGTCTGCTTTTCCTGACTGCTATTTTTCTTCCAGCTATGATTAAGAGAAAAAAAGGGCGGGAGGAACCATGCCAGACCTATGATACAGACAAAAGCAGTAACTGTGCATAGCAACAGAATGCTTGGTGACTCAAACATGTAACTGAAATCTCTGAAAACATTTTTCCAGTTTGCCTTAGACAACAAAAATCCATAAAGTTGATACAGGACATTGGATACAGATTTCTACAGGAAAATGTCACTGATGAAGATGATACTGGCCTGGAAAAAGAAGGTTAGATTAGCACATCTCTATTTTAAGAAGAAGACGTTGCCAGAGCATTTACAGAAGAAGAAATATAACACACTGTATCCAAACAAAAAAAATCATTAGCATTATACCTTACAAGAAAAACATAAAAATATTTAAGTATTAAGCATTAACAGTTTAATACACAAATGTTATCTCCAAAATGTTTATGTAAAATCTTATATTATACTCTGTTCATGTAATTCTATCAAAAACTGATTCAGTGGAGGCAAGGAGCTGTGGGTATCTGGTAAGTTTGAAGTAGCAACGAATCTACTACTCTTTGTTTCAAGCCTGCCCTGTTTTCACATCTTCTGTGTGTCTGAGAGATGGGGACTGTGCATTCCCACATGAATTCCCCAAATTTTGTTCCTCTCACACCTGCAGGACCAGCCCTTTTCTACTATCTGCTAGCATCTGCTCTTAAAGAGAAGCAGAACAATTTGCCCTAAAAGTGAAGGAGAGGCCCAGACATTTAATTTCTCTTTCATGGGAATCCACTGCTCCATCAGGCTTGCACTTCTCTAGTTTTCCTATCTAGTTTTAAATCCCCATGTAAACATTCTTGTAGCATTCCCCTTCACCTTCTCCTCCTCCTCAGACAGCTTTCATGTGTTAGGAAAGTATGTAAATTTTTCCTGCCTTTCCTCTTTTTCCTGCCCTTAGGTTCAAAGAGATGGTTCTCTTACTTCCTCAAGCAGAAAGACTCTTCCATTTTTTCTCCATCTCAGTGCAGCTGACACCTTACAATCAACAAAGGATCTATTCAAAAAAGCACCTCAGGCAGTAGAACAGAATGCTTTAGGACAGCAATACATGTCCAGGCTCAATTTCAAGAAAAAACTAAATCCCCTCTGACAGTTCCAGAGAGCCTACAACTTGGATGTCTCCGCTTCTAGGACATCCCCAGCAGCTGCACAGGATTAGAAGGATGTTGTCTCTCAGCTGCTTTATGCCAGTTTTAAGCCAAAGCCCTTTTTTAGGGAAATTTTGACCTATGCAGGTGCAGCTCCCTCTCAAAGTCTAAGACAGTTGTCAGGGTACCAAAAACCAATCTAACAATGCTTTTCTTTACAAATACGTGCTGTTTGTTCTTCCCTCCCATCTCCAAACTCATATTTGTGGCTCTTCCTTTCTGTCTGTTTCCTGACTCTCAAACCTCAACCTCAGTATTCCAATACCCTTCAAAATTAAAGTTGTCTCTGTATAGACTTAGGTACTCACACTTGTAAGTACTTCTATTTAACAGGTTAGTCAGTCTCAGTAATTATCTCCTAGAAACAGAGGTGCTTATTCTTCTCAGTATTTGGACAAATCTGTGAATTTTCAGTATAGATGAAATCACAGATTACAATTCCAGACAAAAAACCAGGTCTTCTTCTGGTCTGCTAGAACACAAGATGACTTATTTCTGTTTGCCAAGGGCTCTGAGTTAGAGACAACATCCACTAATCCATATAAGAACATTCAACCAGGTATTTACTTCATGGATGCCAAGGTATTAACCGTACTGTAGTCATTTAGACGTAGCACAGCCTAAACAACCTCACAGTGAAGGCATTAACTGAATCCAACTTCAGTTCATTTATTCCAGAGAACTTTCTGCAGCAATACTCATCTTCAGTGATCAGAGAATAACTTTAGCTCTGCTACAAAAAGTTTGGGAAACACTCTTCAGTGATAAAAACGGAGTCAAAGACACTGATGAGCCATGAGTATTGCAGAAGTTACAAATTTTCCAGGAACACCCTGTCCTTCATCTGTGTGCTGGAAACAGTGACCCAGAATTTTCTACTGGGCTCTTCCAGAGTTTACATGTATTGACAAGAAGTTACAGAATCAACCATTATTCATTTTCAATAGCCAGGATGGAAAGAAAACAAAAGGCTTAAGCAAAAAGAAGTAGAAGGCTGGAACTTGAAACAAGTATGTTCCACAATTTCACATATATGGAACAAGAGGAAGAATCAGGCCAACTACTAAGAGAATGACTAGAAATAGGAACAAGAATTCTTAAACTGGACTGCATAAAATAATTCCTCCTGCAGCTGTGATCCTTTCTGTTCCATGCTCCAACAAGTTGATAAAGTCTGTTCCTGATACTGACAATCAAGAGTGAACAGACAGTCTGTCATTCATTATACCAGGAATTGGAATTTCAGTTTTCCACCTTTCCCTCCATCCACCCAGGAGGCCAAGAACATGAACCAAAAGCAGGCTGCAGTCATGCTGGGAATGTCATTCAGTCACAAGAGCCTATTATTGTCCAGCCTAAAGTATGCATCAGAATATAAGATACTGATACAATTATCAGCTTGAAAATTGAGGTGATTTTGAGTTGATCCATGAAGTTCAAGCAGTAATGCTTCTTAAATATGGCCTGATAGTTTTCTTTCTCTAATCTATCAGATCTACTATTAAGTGCATCTACCAAAACAGTCAAAGTACCTAGCTTGTGCTGGAAAAAAATAACACTAAAAAGATAAACAGAAGAATGTTTAAAAAATAATTACTAATTTTCATTAAAGCTGCTTGCTTGTTCATTTCTCACTGAGGAAGTTTTTGCAGTCCACTACTTCTTAATTACATGGTTTTACCATACTTCCTCCTTCAGTTAAAGCTACTCTGGGCCTAGACACTTGTTTTGTGCTTTAGAAATACAAAACATTAACTCCAACAAAATTTCCCCTTTTTTTTTGCCCAGGCTACAGAAAATAAAGGGGGAAAAAGAGCAGCAAACTATAGATGTGGTCCAAGTTGCAAAAAACATCTTTTTTGAGAGTCCATCAGAAGTCTGGTAGCTAAGGTGCTATTCTAGAGTTGTGAGCAAAGTAGACTAAGATGATAACAGTAGCCTGTCTCTCCATAAATAGATCAAATCTTTTATCTTCCAGGAATACAAGTCAGCTAACTCAATCTTCATGGATGAAGTTGCTGCATCAAAAAGATATGCTAGCACATGTTAGAGAAGATCTCATAAGCAGAGATTTCTCAGACAGCAACCTGGTACATTCCATCTTGAAGTACACCAAAACTGCATGAGGTTTTTTTTGTTGTTCTGTAATGCCTTCAGCATGTACAGATATAGAAGACTTCTGATCTTCAGCGATAAACATATATTTTAACTGCTGAGTTCTCTCTACCATATTCTTTCTGTCCTGTCACTTTTTAGACTTCCACACAACTGGTGGAGAATTCTTAATTTATTGGCAGTTTCTCATTCTGAGTACTCTTCCTAAGTTTGATGGAGCACTAGATTTCCAAGAAAGAGAAAAATAATATTATATTCCTTACCTGAATTTTGTCTTCTCTGAACAGGGATCTGCTGCTCTGTCAGGACCCACCCTGTGCTGGTTGCATTCAGCAACTCTTTTTGTATTCTGGCTTCATGGGGTTGGTCAAAGCCTTTCTCATCAGAGGTTTTCTGGTTGGAGAGAGAAAGAATTGCAAATGTACTCTGCCTAGTTTGTTTTTTTTTTTTCTTGTGCCTCTATTCCAGCAGGGTGACTCAGAGTTTAAATTTGTTTGTTTTCCTTGAAATCTTACAGCTTTGCACCTGTCAGTAGGGTCTGGAGAGACATCTGTGGTTCCACCTACGCACCAAGTGAGAGGGCTCCCGAACAGGCTTCTCAGCCTTGGTGGAGATGGGGAAAACCAGCAGTTTTCCAAGTTTGATGGAGCAGGGGATTTCCATTCAGAGAAGACAAAACTAATGAAGGAAACTGATTTTTCAACGAACCCTTATTTTAAACTGCAACAGTTTCAGTACCATGTAGGTTTTATTCTGTCTTGCCTCAGAGTTCCTAGAAAACTCTTCCTGTCTGAGGGGTTTTCTATAGCTCTCAGCACTCTTAATATCTACTATTCTGAGAGTTTCAGAAAGAGATGTGTAATGAATTCTGGGGTTAACAGGAAAGTTGTATGTTAAGAAAGATTACTTATATATGGCTGATAAGTTTCAAGACAGTAACTCAGCTGCTTAAGAGGATCGGAATGTTCTTGCTGTCAGAGAAAAGGAAAAGCAAAAAGAATTTTTATTTGAAAGACCACCATGCTTGTCCACTCTAGAAATAAGCCTTTGAGGGAAACAACAACAACAACAACAAAAAAAAATCAGTATTCGAAAGACTGGCAAGGGTTGAAGGAACTAAATCTGCTGTTCCAAGCCTGAAAAATAAAAGCAGAACGTACAGATATGCTACCTTTTTACAATATTCACTACTTCCTGGAAAAGAGTTCTTTCATCAGTAGCGTAACTGACTTCTAGTCCTGTAACTCCAGATCTTGTAAGCAAGGGGGCTTGGTCTCTGCTCCCTAGAAAATAAAAGTAAAAAAACCTGTTACAATTTAGAAGGAATTTCATTACTTCAGTCAACAATACTGCTTTAGAATACAACTGAAAAGAAGTATGGAACACAACTTATTTTTATCTTTAATAATTATCACAATTAATTCCATGGATTTATTTTGTTTCTCTTGGGTGGAGTGATTTTTTCTTTTCACTTTGTAGAATTCTCCATAGTAGTTATCTTGCACAGATTCTCAGCTAGAAACAAACTTGATTCATGAGAAATTTCGCTATTTTACATACACAGGAGTCCAAGTCCTGGAAAATTACTTTTAATAAGAAATATTAAATGACTATATGACAGCTCACACACTGTCTTTATGCAAAACATAATTTTAATTGCTATCTCAGAGTAGTGCTTTGCAAAATGTCTTACAGAATGAAAATGCTATATAACAGTATAGTTCTTTTTTTTCAGCACACTAAGTTACTGACTGAAATAGAAAAACATGACCAACTGCTCAGTTAGTGCACATCAACAGTGTCCGCATTGATAACGTCTGAGTAATATCTAAATTTATATGCATGTAGGAACTCAGCATTTGCCTTCCAAATTAAAATACCCTCTTTAAATGAATAATGCACAACATATACTCTGTTTTCTCTACACAACAGGTAGTATGATATCTGTTACAGTGACAATGTAGATTTTAGGAACTGGAGTTTTTAAAAGGCATTCTACTTCGACACATTCTTAAGATCTTAAGAATTAAGAAAAGTGTGCTTTCAGAAATAAATGTTAAAACAAGTACTGCGACTTACAAAGAAATAATAACACAAAAGGGGAAAAAAAAAGATGTATCTCAATGCCAAGTCATTCCACAGGGAACTCAAAAAGTTCTAACCAAGAAAGTATTGACAGCACACATCAATTAAAGCAACGAATGTCACAATAACATTTAAACACATCATTTTATTTCACTAAGAAAAGCAGATCTGAACCTTTGTTTTTTCTAAGTATCATTGGACCTTTTACAGAAAGCTTTTTCTTGATAAACTATCTGTGGCACACACACCTAGGGAGCCATAGTGCCTATACTGTGGCAAAATCTCAGGACCATAATAGAAATATATTTTTTTAAGATAGTAACAAGCATATAATACCAGAATAAAATTCACTGAGAATAATAACTTAGCTTAACATGATATAATAACTACAATACTTTGAAAAATACACTGGTAAAAGAAGAAGCCGTTGCCTTATTGCTAATTTTTTTTGGTAGGTTTTTGGCCACGCTTAAAATTTTAGACAGTATTTTGTGGTTTGATACACATTCACATTGCCAAAGAAACCCTGAAAGAAAGAGGACTACTTTGGGGATGTCTTTTGGTTTGAGGATTTTTTTTTGGTTGGGTTTTTTTTTACTAGCCTAAACCAGTGGTACTCAACCTTTAACAGCTGGAGAGCCACTTCTTAATAAAATGGAGTTGTAGAGCACCATAAAAATCAAGTATCAACGGTGTGTTTTTTTTTTTTTTTCATCATGACACTTCAATGTGTGACGATGCTGCCTTAATGCCACCACACACTGATACATCACGACATGACACATCAGCATCCTCTCTCCCAGCAGCATTCTGTCTTCAATCCCTTCTGGCTGCTAGGAAGGAGTGGGGTGGAGGGGTGGAAGGGGCAAAAGGCAAGTTTTTCCCCATTCTGCCCCACAGCTGCTGGGTGGGAGGTGATCTCTACTCTTACCTGTGGGGGGATCCCAGCAGCTCCTTTTCTTTCCCCCTATGGGAGGGGGAACTTCAGCGACTCCCACACTGCTGGTCCATTTGCTCAGTGCTCCCCGCGCTGCCTGACAGAGTGGAGCGCCGATCAGATGCCTACATTGCGAGAGCCGCCTGTAGGGCCATGAAGAGCCACATCCGGCTCTAGAGCCACAGGTTGAGTATCACTGGTCTAAACAAAGCCAAAAAGGTACAATAGAATAAGGGCCCCTGTTTAGATCCTAAAAGGATCAGATAAAACCACAAAAATAACCCTTAAGTAAAATATAAAACATACTGTCTTGCTTTTAACATTTTCTACTTGCAGCTATCCAGCAACTCGAGTAGGAAACTAAAGGCAGGTTTTCCTCTTTACACTTTTAGAACACTGCAGGAGCTTGTCCACAAGCACGCAAACATGGATATTTTGCACACACAAATGCTATTTGTGGTTTACAGCCCATGCAATAGTTCTTTGGAAGATATAAGCAGGAAAACTCCATATTTAATATGGCCATTCAACAAGACAAAATTAAATGAGATACGCAGTAATATAGATACTCTACTACATTTTGTTTGCTACTGTTTGATTACTATGAAATAGCATTTTTGTAAAATATAATATGAAAAAAAGAAATAGGAACCTTGGCTTGAGAGTGTCCTGCCTCTATCAATCACTATAGCACCAGTGATTTCTTTTTTATCAGTATTTGGCAGTGCTGAGTCTGATGAGATGCAATAGAATAAAGCACAGATCGGATCAAACTCTGGGTCTGGTTCCAAATCTCGTCTTGTTCGAGCATGTAACTCCATACTGATGAGGGTAAGGTGCTGGACCTAGCAACAAATAAAGAAAGCATGTTAGTTTGTTATGCAGGTTTCTTAAAAAAAGTTAAGAGAAGACTATCAGTGCAAATGTGGAAAGTGCAGACATTTATATGTTGGTATTACGTTGTAACTACAAGGTTCCACCCAAAAATTAACATAAGTGATTAACCATGCATCTTTGGATCTCACTTTTTTGCAAATAGCACCATCTTAGGAAAAGCTAAGATTCATCATTAAACACAGCTTTATACTCAGTTATGAAAATTCAGTATGCGTTTCTGAGTACTGTATTCTTCTACTAAAAGCAGAAAGTAAGACAAAAACCAGATAATGTTCAACAATTGTAAATTCCTGTAGTGTTTTCAAACACCTTTGTATATTGAGCTGAATCACATTTCTGAACTGATCAAGAACAAAGAATCACTCTTGGTCTTTCTCCTCCTTTCCCTTCCTCACCCAAGACAAGCACGAAGACTAAGTCTTAGAGGAAGGTGGGAGAATACCTAACTTTGCCTTCAGGTGCATTAATGAACTTCCACATCATATTGCCAGAGTTTTTTGCAGAATGGTTTACATTTAGAAAATGCTAACCCCTATATACAGTCAAGTTTTGACTCTGCAGTAAAGACAGTATTATTTAATACTATTTCCACACTATGTTGCTGCTCTGTTCTCCTGCCTATTATTGCTCATAATGTGGATTAATGGAGAGGTTGGACAGATTATGAGGGAAAAAGCATTTCTGTGTACGTAGGGTGCTCTGGGGGCAGCCTGATTTCCTCTAGATTTGCATACTAAATTGCTACAAACATCACTGAGTGAAATTTTGCTATCAAAGCTCCATCTCCATTTTCCTCAGGATCACTGGTTTCTTGTGGCTTCTCCTATGCCCTTTACTCAGTGCTATCCTCCCTATCTCCTCTATAAACTGGCCAACAGCTAATTCCAGGTGTGCAGACTGTCTAGGAGCACATATACACAGACTGCTTGCCCTGTCAGCAGCCAAACACAGCAGTACTGTATTTACATTGCTTCCCTTTCTCCAGCACTTTGATTCCTCTCCTCACACCAAACACTAACCTACACTAAATATATAGAGACCTTCTTTGAGATAGGCACCCTTTAGTTAAATGTAGAAACTGCCCAACAGGTTCAGAAGGTAACAAGTAGAAATACCAGGAGGGCTTTACTGATTGCTGCCAGATGCCTTGAGGAAACAATCCATTAAAATTATGGTCAACTAGTTTTTCAAGTTATATTTTTATGCAAAACTTATTATTTCTTCCTTCTGATTTTTCCATAATTTTTATTTTTAAAGGGAGGTTTACCATCTTCTCAATCAAAATACTGCAAAGTCTAAAGTCTAGTTCAATACTATTAGAGACACTGGACATCAAGCTGAAACTGGTAGATCAACTACTTATAAGTTGCAGACATCACATACTGATTAAGTCACTTAGGGACCCAAGAGAAAAAGATTTTTGATTTCAGTATAAAATCGGCTTGATAAATTATAAAGTGACATGTAAGAGTAAAGTTACCTCATGTAAAGATTTTGCTTCCTGCAGGTTTTCCACGCTGACTTTAAAACCGTAAGTATTATTTAAAGACGGTCCTTCAATCTGGGAAGTCTCTTTCTTTGGAGCACCAAGGGCAGCAAATTGATTCTTATCAGGCAGGGGAAGAAAAAAAGCACAGGATAGTGAGAAAACACAGGTTGCTAAACTCATATGTAATATTAAATAAAAATTTATCAATGAAAATGTAAATGCTAAACTGCAAATTACTAAAAAGTCACCAACTTTTTACTGTCTCATTTCATTTTTCAACATGCAAACAGCCATTGTATCTTTCTGCCTTTTAGGAATAATTTTAATTCATATCAAAGCAAGAGGCAGTTTGAAATACTTAAAAAAACCTCCTAAACAACCAAAAATTCCCAGAACATAAAAAAAAAAAACAACAAAAAACACAAAATAACAACAAAAACAAAAAAAAAAAAACAACCCACAACCCAGTCCCTCACACACTGGCTTTCTTTCTTGTCAGTCTGAGGATATGGATACCAGCAATTCTCTGTTCTCTCTTGAGCAACATTTTGTTAAAAACCCTGTTTCAGTCATTACTTTTTAAGGCACTGGATTAAAGGTACATTAAGTACCTCCTTGAAATAGGTGAATACCAGTATACTGAGAAGAAAAAACTACTGGGTCACTCCAGTAACGCACCTAGCCTTCCATTCTGTTCCAACAGGGAGAGCAGAAACACTGTTTAAATAAAACAAGTCCAACCTCTTTCTCCTCTGTTGGCACACCACAAACTGCCCTCCTTGTTTTCAGAAAATGCTTAGAACATTGTCTGAAAACTGATACACATAGAAACACATAAATATACACAGGTATATATAAAAAAGGGAAATCACACTAGAACTTAAAAAGGCTGTTGTAACTCAAAAAGCAAAACATCATGGTGTCTCTTTAGTGTTTCATTAGTATATCACTATCCTAGAGCAGCATCCTCAATCTTCAGCTTACGCCCGCTTCCCCCAATTTGAACTCATAAATTTCTTCCTAACTTTCAGTGTGCCCTGATTCTACAACATTTGTACCATACCATTTTAAATGTATTTTCAAGATCTTAACAGCAAAAGGCAAAAACAACAAAGAAGAAAGAATGGAAAGGTGTATATGCCGCAAAATGAAATACATCTGTACAGAAAATGTTAATTTACCTTCATTTGTGTGGTTAGAAGTACTCTTCGAAGACCATCAGTATTACTCCCCCTCTTGTGGCTCAGTTTCTGAGCTTTTGGTTCTGTAAACATATCAGTGAAAGACAACTTAGCCTCAATAGTATTGTCTAGGCATTAAACAACATGCAAGAAACAAGAGAGGCATTTCATTAACATTACAAGCAAATATGACATATATAACCAAATACAGCTTTATTCTTTATCAAATCCAAAGCACAACTACTACAGTTTGGTATTTGGACATTTAGGAACATAAATAAGTTACAAAGCCTCACATAATAATTATCCTGAACATTGCAATGTTACTGACACTCTACATTGAGATTATTTTTTGGAAAAATACAAGCAATATAGTCAACAAGATTAAAAAATCCCCCAAACAAGCAATACTTCTAAATTAAGCTTTTAACCAGCACTTCAGAGTTCAGATACTAGAGACTGGTAGGAAGCAAATGGATGTTCCACTTCTAGACTTTTTCAATAGTTCTATAGTTACTTTGACAATAATGCACTGAACTTTTCCTTTAAAAAACTAATTTTAAATATATTTTCGCAGAGATATAATTTTTAATTATTATGTCAAAAGAAATATATTCAGATTTGTGTGTGTTTGTGAACTATTAGAATCACTTAATGGATTTACCTGCAGATAAAGGAGTAAAACCAAGAATTTCAGGCATTCCATCTTGGCTTTTTCTGTGCACAATGGGTGTACTATGTAGACAAATTGATTCAGAATTTCCAAGATCTTCATTATCTGGAAATGGGGATGTGTCAAAAGATGTCCTAATATTCTCTTGGGTGCATGGAGAATTTTGTGCACTTCCAACATAATTTCCTTCCACAGAAGACAAAATAATATCCTGATTTTTCCACTCTGTGTCTTCTAAACTAGACTGTTTAGGATCTGGAGATGCTACCTGCTGCCAAGGAGGAAGCACTGGAGAATCTGGTGAACTGTAACTGACATAGTAATCTTCCTCCTCCTCCTCCTCCTTATCATGTTCTAGAGCTGAAGTAGTGTGGGTCTTGCTTGCACATGAAGTTTTATTAGAGTCTATGCCATTTTTAGTATTTACAGAAGTTCCTATGGTGCTTATAGACTTATCACAGGTTTCCTTGGTTTGCATTTTTGTATTTTCTGCCAAAGAGGCAGGAGTATTCTTTGTAGGCACTATAGGTCTTTCATCTTCCAGGCTAGACAAATTCAAATCTTTAGCTACTTTTATTACTTCTATAGATTTCTCTTCAGACAATACTGCAGAGCTGAAATTCTCATCTGCCTTTGCCTGCTCAGCAGAATGACTCTTAGGCAATTTCTTGAAATGTTCATACTCTTCTTTGGCATGAAGCCACATCTGAACTTGCTGTTGGCTTGGAGCACACTTGCATGGCATTATGACTATTTTTTTGTCTTCACTAGTTTTATGGCTATTACTTTCTCTTTTATTAACAGTAGAGTGACCATAATGGGGAGGAGATCCTGGTCTAGGACTTTCTGTCATTGCTGAAAATGCAGTCTTCCAGAGTCGTAGACCTTCTAATGAGAAGTCCCCCTCAAACTCGAGAAGGTCATTTGGAAGTCTGGTTTCCACTGTGAGAAGCCGCCCTCCAATCTCCCTGTGAAGAAAAATAGTTTGAATTACTGTTTTACTCCAAACTGCACTGCAGGCAGTCCTCCAGATGACAGAAAAGCAGAGTATTACTAATTAGTTTCCTCACTATGCAATTCCCATGGACAGTATTTTTATTTTACAAACCATGAAGGCACATTCCCACTTACTACAACAATATGCAATAAAAAATCCAAAGTACCATGAAAGAAAATGGGTATTTGGACTGGAAGCACAGTAATTTTCAACTTCAAATGGATGTATATCAGATGGGATCTTTAACATATCTGTGCCACATAACAGCATAAACAGTCACCAGAATAAATGAAATTTAATATAATCACAATCACATGTAGACAGAAAGCATTTAATACAGTACCTTGGCTTTTCTGGAGCATCTGAAGGATTGCTGCAAAATGGTTCCTGATAAACTGTTTCTGCAAGATCATGATCCAGTAAAGTTGCCATGATTTCTTCACGACTGGGTGGGGACATGAGAGGCTTAAGAATGTGAGCAGTACGAGGTGTAAAGCTTCCATTCTTTGATTGTGATGGAGAACTGGTTGATCTTGGTGAACTATCTGGAGTTGGAGTTAATGCTTCATTGTTTCTTGAAACATGCAATTCTAAATCCTCAGAAGCTGCATCTAGAAGTTCACCATCAGGTGATGACAATAAGGATGTAAAAGAGGTATTAACTGAATCAAGTGGTTGACAGGGTTCAAAAGTGGTTTCTTTTCTAATGTGGCTTTGAATCCAGTCTGAGCAGGTTGGCTGAGAAAGATTAAGAAATCTCTCTTTATTTACTGTATTTCTATTCAATTTAAATTTTTCATTTAAACAGACTTCAGTCTCTTGGGTACAAGAGGTATCGATAAAACTAGATCTAGCAGCTGAGGAATGAATGGTTTTCCTCCATTGACTATGGCAGTGGTTCTCACTATTATCTAGTGAGGTCTTCTCAAAAAGCTCAGGGCTCAGGGAACCAGACCGTATCCATTTGTTAGTGCTTGAAGAATGTTGCTTTTCTTCCTCAGATTTTTGGTCATTATGACATAAAAAGTCATTTTCTGCTGTTTGTCCAGAACCAAGATCCTGAACTGCATCACTCAAGAATTTCTGGGGCAAGTTTTGATCTGCTGGGACAAACTGGCTTGCAGAATAAAAACTGCAAAATCCACTTTGCCCTATAGTATTAATATCAAAGTTGTAATTGTGGTCTGGAGATAAACTGTCTTCAAGTGAGTAACAGCTTTCAAAACCAGGGTCTGAAAAAAAAATGGGGCTGTCATTAGATACAGAATGATCAATGCGATTAGTAATAGGCTGGCTTGAAGATTCCATTTTTGCAAGTTTTGCTGTTTTTTCTTTAGGTTTTGTGCTCCTGGGAGAACGAGATTTTCTTGATGATGTGACTGGCCGTGACCTTTTGATGGCTTTATTCTGTTCAAGAGGGCCCTTGCTCAGCTGTGGTTTGTCTGGCAATGGCTCCTGTGCAATACTGGCATTCTGAGCTTTCTGCTGTCTCTTCTGGAGCAACTCTTTCAAAACAGCCAGACCAGACTGTCCTTCACCAAATGCTGATGGGGCCACTATATTCCTGTTTTTATACTGGGAGATGGGTTTTGGTTGCATGGTTACTTCTGAAAAAGGCCTTTGTTTTGTGGTTTCTGGTTTAAAATGTGACATATCCAAAATAAATCCTCTCTGGTTTTGATCACAATTTAACTGTTTCACTGGACTCTTCAAAGACGTTACAAAACAGGTCTTAGTCAGTTGAAGTGGCCCAGGGTTTTCCTCAGATGGCTTAAGAATAGAAGAACAAGGATCAGAATGCTTGGACGCTTCTGGTAAACAAAAAATCTGCTGCTGATTATTGTCTTTACAATGCAAATAGTTAGTGGTATGTAATTGATCCATCTTTGCTGTGTCCAGAGAGTCACGAGTTTCATTTAATTTCCCAGCTGGTGGCAAATACCTGATTTGCAAATGTTTTATCTCTTCTGCTTTTGGAGAAGTCTTATGTTTTGAGATATGAGCATTCTGTGTCATGTGAGTTGAGTGATTAGATGGATCAAATATGTTTTGAATGAGAGCAGAATCCTTCATTCTAAATATGGCACTCTGAGTCCTGGACCTTTGAGCGCTCATTTTTGGTACTTCCCTTCCAGATGCCACGGGAGTAGATGCAAAAGATGAATAAGGGTCTTCCCGTGGAGCAAGCAAACACTGTGCATCTACAGGCTTATCAATTTCCATCAGTGAGTGAAAACAGCCTGATGAATTACCTTGTGCATCAGCTGAAGGGAGCTGTGCTGATGGCAGATATCCAGCTGAATAGCCAGGAAGAGGACTGTCTTTGAGGTTGTGAAGTGGCTGAGAGCAGACAGAGTTGTAAGAAATCTCATGAGGATCTTGATGCTTCAGCACAAATTTGACTTCTGTAGTAGAACGACTACTTCCTTTTTCATCTTTAAATACAACACGTTTTCTTGAGGATCCTTTTTCAGCCGTTTTTTGTTTTGTTCTAGATTTCTTCTTTCCATCATCTGGTGTTTTATCAACCTGATGAATCTTTTTCTTTTTCTTGGTAGATACAGTGGGGCTAGCAAATTTCTTTTTACATTTCTTAACCTGAGTTTTTGCTCTACTAGTTTTTCCTACACTAGTATTAACAGTCTTGCTGTTGTAGATATTGGGCCCCCTACTAAATAAAGCTTCTCTGTCCAGGTTGGTCAAAATTTCTTCTGCTTTTGGATCAGTGGGAGACCAGCAGCGAGGTGGAGATGTGTTTACTGGGCTTGTGCTTCTCTCAGAAAGAAAACCTAACTTAGACATAACATCACTATAATTATAGTCACAGTCATCAGCTTCAGCACTGTAGGAAGGTGAAGGAGGAGAAAGAATTGTATGAGTCCTTTTTCTGAAAGATAAAGTTCTTTTAATATTTGTACCACTTGTTTTTTGTGGTTTTCCAGCTTTTTTCTTGGTTGACTTATGTTTTGCTTTCCTTTTGTGACTTTTCTTTGGTGTTAGTGGATAAATAGGATATTTGGTTGCAGGAGAGTCAGGAACTTTTGGCCAAAAGTCTTTTAAAGGTGCAAGCTTTTTATATAAATTCATCTTTTCCTCTGTGAGTACCACTCTTTCCTCGCTAGAATCTACTTTACCCAATTTAACAAGCATATTTTTTCTCCCTCTAAATCTATTGATGATAATATATTTAATAATAACAGGTGGCAATTTTTTAGAAAGTTTTCTACGCTTTCGAGACTTCTGAGACCCATCCAAACTTTCAACACTTTCTATTGGTTGAGGTAGATTAATTTTTGAGTTGTGTGCGACGAAGCTCGATTCACTGTCTTCAGTCTCATAATTTACCTTCCGCTTCGTTCGAAGAGTGTATTTATTCCCACACAGTCCAAATGACTGCTCAGTTTCAAGAGATCCGTCTGCAAACTGGCAGTCAGTGTAGTTAGCAGTACTTGTAGGCATTTTGTTTTCAAAAGCCTCAAGAGGAACTTGAACTAAGTCACTAGGTAAAGCACTATCCTTATCGGGAATGTTACTACAAGCATTACCTTGTGTATAGCAGCCTTCCTTCACTGATGCAACATCATTTGCAGTTGCAGGCTCCTGACGATTGATAAAACTATGCTTCTTTTTACTCAGTTTCAGCCTGGACTGTTTGTTGCCCTGCTGTAATTTATATGTCACAGGAGCTAACTTCTGTGGTCGACTGAGACAATTAGAAAGAACAACACTTGGAAAGAACATATAATGTGCTGCTTGTTGACTGAGGCTTGGCTTTTCTGCCTTGTGCTCCTGAAATTCTTCATACCTAATTTTAAGCTTATTAAGGCCACCTTCATCAGTGTTATTTTCAAGTGAATGTACCACAGTTCGACTGCCTCCTGAACAAGATACCAATTCACAATTTTCTGTAGCTGTTGCTGGAAAAAAACTATCTATACTTGCACTGCTGGATTTTTCATTTACTTCAGAGGACATTTTACCTTTGGAGTGGCTCATGTCAGAAAAGTTATATAAATTTTTATTCAACATGTTGTCACCAATATGGCGGCCCACATGCATAAAAGAGACATCCTTTTCAGCCTTTCTAATGCTAATGTACTTCCTACTAGGTATTGGTCTGTTCACTGATGAAATATCATCTTCATAGTCAAAAATATTATTTCCACATGAAGGAACTGGGAGAGTATCTTTCTTGTTACTCTCTTTGTGAGAGTTTTCTGCATGGGTACTATTGCTGAATGGAGTTGGGTACTTGGCTGAGTAAGTGCTTTCTTTTGTAAGAGAATGGACTGAAAGTTCAGGTCTTGTTTCTGTGTTTGGTTGTGAGAGGTCTTCTACAAAATCTTCATTATTCAAAACATGGTTAGAAAGGGCACTTGTGTGTTTACACTGAAAAGTAATTTTAGCAGAAGATGGGGGTTCTAGTGTAGCAGCATCTTTGTGAAAGATTGAGGTCTTTACAGACATTTTGCTTGTTGCAATGACAGACGAGTGAGTTCGAGAACTTTCATTATTCAAAGGATTGTCTGAAATGGAAGAAAAGCAATTTTATTCTAGTTTTCCTGTAAAAAAATAACCTAAGGCATTAAAAAATTTAATAGTATTTTCCTGAAAGCCTTCCCATCCAAATAAGAAATAAAACTCTTGCAAATCACATTACATTTATCATCATGACAACTAGAGACCCTGACTACATGAGTTGCTTTATCACAATCACATTGTCAGTACATTTGTCTAAGGCACTTTGTCAGTTATTCCTTAATGGCAGACTTGCATACAATTGTCAGAGATTTCATGCTGGCTTTCTGAAAGAAGGCTTCACAATCACTTTCAGACAACTATATAAAAACAGACTGATTTCTAGAAAAGTTTGTACCCTGCTTTGTCCCTGAGAAGTATGTATACTCATTGGCTCTGAAAACCAAAAATCTTACTTAGATGACCTTCCTCATGCAGAAAGGTCATTGCATAGAAAGCTAAAGTAGCTAAAGTTTCACAACATGGCAAGGGCTTTGTATGAACTGTGCTGTGCACTAAACATAGGTAGTTTCCTGCACTTCTATATAGCAGAGCAATACAGCACCCATTCAGGTGTTCATGCAAGAAGCTTGCACCAGTTTGGTTCTGGACTCATATCCATGCATCAATGCTCCCACATAATCTGAGACCAGTAGGTGCTGTGGTAATTTTTCCTGTGCAGACTCATCACATGGTATCTGATTTTCATCTCTTTCAGTGATACTTTCACCACATTTATTGCAGGGTAAGTATGTACAGAGACGTGGTAACAAATTAACAAGTGTGTGCTTACTCATAACCTTGCTGAACAAGTAGTTTGACAGAGATTGTAGCACTGCAAAGAGGCAGCTACCACAGAGCACCTGGCACACAGAAATTTGTTCATGTATCCACCTCTTTAGCTGAAATGTTGAAGGGGGATAGCAGTTATGAAACATGCTACATGACCTGGAAGCATGTGCTGCACACTGATGTACTAGACTGGGGATCCTTTGGGCCTTCATTCTAAGTCTCAACCAATTTGAGGATCATCTTAGATTCATGCTGCCTTCAGCTTAGCAATTTATTTGCTGCTGGCTGAGAAAAATAAAAGGAAGTCCCCGTGTGTTTCTAGTAATGTTTTCTAATGCATACACAGAGTCCCTGAGCTGTGAGACACAGCTGGGAGACACTGCCCATTATTCTTTGAAGGTAGGAGTCCACAGAACGAATGAGGATGATTAACTGAAAACTCAGAAAATGGGAATTGGCGGTGTCAACAAACACCTGGAAAATACCTGGCTATTCAGATATAAAAACTGCAAAAATATTTGTCTGTCAGTCAGTCAGATTATATGGACACAGATTCATGCGTGGATAGACATTTTCTAATTTAGACGACCTGGACTGAGATCTGTTTTGAATTTACTGTATCTCCTATTATAAGAAATCAGTGTAAAAGTTGAGAGTAATATGCTTTCTAAGCTGATGTGATATTTCACATACTTAAAATATGCTTAAATTTAAACAATTACTTAAGAAAGTCTCTTTAGCCAGCAGCACCTCTTATTACAACAAATGAGAAAATATAGCAAATAAGGAAATTAAAATTGTTTAGCTGACAAAAACATATCATATTAGCAGTACATCAAATCATTTATTGATCCTACCTTTATACCTATAAAAACAAAGGAAAAAGCAAACTATGTTTTAACCACTGAACACAAAAGAATAGCTGTGGTTATCTATAATCTATCTAGTAAGATCATACAGTTCGCTTTCTCAACGGAACATTATAATGTGACTTGCAGATTTTGTAATGAAACAAATAATATTATTTATATACTTCTCTAACTTCAAAGTGTGCATTCTGTTGATTAATGTTATTTGATCAAAGACAGCACGTTATAAAGATGGCAAAAGATCTCTACAGATTAATTTTTTTTTTTACAGATTTTGAAAGGCAGTTCCTTCTGCAGTGACTTTGCCACAGCATAGTTTTAACTCATGCAATCCCAAATGTGAATATGCAATCTGCAGAATGAAACACAGGCCCAAACAAAAGCTCACTACAGGTTAGCACATGTGGCAAATACTTGCAAAGAATCATCTACATCTACACAGTATAATACATTAATTATTTACAATAATCCTAGGAGGGTAAATGATCCCACAGAATCATTACTTTTAATATCATATTTGTTTTTTTCCAAAGAACTGATTAAACTATATCCTTTTCTGGATCATTGATACAATATGAAAAACAGATTCTGGTAATTCATAGAGGGCATTGAGATTAAAATGCAATTGTTTTTTAAGGAAGATGTTAAGGGCCTGCTTCTGCAATTTGTTGAGAACTTTTCCTTCCAATTGAAACAAGGACTGAAAATGGTCAGCACTTTTGAGACCTAGCAATTTGGTGTGAAAATGAATTATGACTCAACTTCCAAAGCTGATTTTCTATTTACTTACCACCATTTTCATCTGCAGTTCCATCTAACTGAGGTATTGAGAGATTAGTTAGGAGCATATTGTTACCACTCCACTCCATTTCTTCCTCTGAAGATGAATCCTCTTCTGTTGAACTTCGATGCATATTTTTGCCAGCTGACCTGGAGGAAAGTGAAGGATCTAATTGATGCATAATACTTCTATTAGAAAACACCATGAGTCACAGGGAACATGAAACTCAATGGAGTATGGCGCTATGTCGTTGTGTAATTCAGGGGAGCAAAAGGAAACAAACAAAAATTTTGTCACATTTCTCACTGAGAAAGTCAAAATATTATTCAATGTTACTATTTTAAGAGGCAACAGCGGTAGCCAACCATTTTAAACAGCAGGATTCACTAACTTAAGCAGATACAGAGAAAGCATTTCAATGTTTAATTTTAGGTCAATTTTACTGCGATTTAATTTCATTGCTTCAAAGTGCTTGAAATTTGAAGATTAAACCAACTATGCAAAATTACTTCAGTTTAGCTGTTAGCAAACAGATGTCTACTTTTTTGTGGGGTTTTTTTTTGCTAAGAAATCTTTACTGTATTAAAACAATTATCTCTCTTGGCAGGCTTAACTAAATCATGACCAACAAAACCCTGCTTCATTCCACCTCTCACTGAATATTCTGAAGTAGCTGTTGTTAATACTTAAGCTGCTTTTACTAGGTTAACTGTTCTACACTGCCATGTTTACGGTCATAAATACACTGGGGAAAAAAAAGAAGCAAACCTACAAAGAAAAGCTTCTATGAATTTTCTGTGCTTGCTTTATATGGACATAGGGGAAGGAAGAATATTATAGAGTATCATAGAAAACCACAAAGAACAAATCCTCCAGTATATTATAACTCTACAACCACTTAGGAATTTGATTTCTTCTTTAAAATGAAGTGTGAGATGGACAAAACTCGTAACAAAAATAAGCTGTTCTGTGGCTACACGAAAGAGATCTAGATACATATTAAAGAACTGGAGTTTGGGGTTTTTTAATTTGTTTGTTGTTTGTTTAAGTTCGTGTAATACCTTAAAAACTATAAACACAAATGTTTTGAATTTACTGGAAGGAAAATCCACAATAACCTAAATAAAGTTTACTTTTGCAGAACTCTTTTATGACTAGAGTTAGACCAGCATGAATCATGTGTATGGTACCACCTTAGACATGTGAATGTCAGCAAAGAGCTAATTTAAATCAGGACAGATTTGTTAGCTCAGAAACAACAGGCTCAAACGTAACCACATAATTTCCACTCAGGTCTGGAAGTATGACTTGGAGAATCAAGTAACAAGCACATCTAGGTGCAGTCTCCATGATCTAAGTGAGCTTAGCTGTCCCTCTTCTATGTTCCCAAAACATGGGAAAGCATAGCACAAAGCAATCAGCTTGATATGCAAATTAATATCAAACTGGGGATACTCCTTCCAACCTGAATTATGCTGTAATCCCAGGTAAATCTCTATCAACTTTAGTAAATCAAATCAGACTGGAGATGGCTTCTGCAGGTAACTTGGAATTCTCCTCATTCAAGCCCATCAGTTTGGATTCCAGGAAAATTTATGTAACACACATGATAACACCATACATGAACTAGTCCAGGTCTTGGTGGGCTTTTTTCTCCTGATGGGCTTTTTCCTCCAGTTCAATACAAATCAAACCCAAGCCATTTAATTCATTCAATAGGGTGTGGTTACTCCTCATTAGCTCAATATATTTTCTGAGATAATATAAGACTGGTAAATACTCACTAATAGAAAAGCCTTAGTATGGATATGCAATGATGCATTAGGAAGCCACAGAGATGGAATGAGCCTGAGCAGAGTAAAGATCAGAGTAACAGATCTATCATCAGACTCAAACTGGTTCTTCACACATGAGCAGAATCATGCAGGGGGCAAAGACACCCATGGCTTGTGTCTGAAATCAGTCCAAATTCTGTAGAGATCTCGGTGAAACAGAACTTGTAATTCCCTCTGAACACAAGTTCACTCCCTGTGGAAGAACATGGTATGTACATTTTCCCTAGTGTTTTCTCTCTGGGATTAAGGTGTAGGCATATGTGAGTAAGATATTAGGGAGACAGCTCATCAAGTCTCTTGAGTTTTTAAATGGGAATCTTTACTGCATGAAAGCAGTTAATTGCTTCAGGATCCTACCAGAATCCTGAAGTTGTACAGTTAAGCCTATACAGAGCTGTGCCTGAGCTAATGAATTCTGCAAGATACAGGCTTTCACAGTAACTACCACTAAACTGAAGTTTGATGTTAAGTGTTTTGGATGGAAATTTCAACTTTTTAGACTACTGGAAGGAAAAAAACAGAAAATCAAAGGTCATATAGGAAAACCAGCTTTAGAGATCAATTATCTCTAGAACTAGGAGACTAATGAACTAACTAATTTCTGGTTCTCTTACAACTTTAATGTGCCTTTGAGAAATAAAAGAAGCATTTCTATACCTCTCTGGTTCTCTGAAACATAGTATGATTACAATTTCTCATGTAGGAAAAAACCCCAAATATAAAAACGTTATGTCTGTGAAGTTCCTTATACTTCAAACAGAATTATAAATATCAGAAAGTGTGCCGAAAGCAGGGGTCAAGAGAAACTGGATATACCTGCCTTCAATCCCTGTCAGTGCAGACTGTACAAAAGGTCATTACAATCTGAGAAGGTGTTCCAAGAATCTTGGCCTTAAATATATTGAAGTTGCTGACCTTTAGCAGTCAAGCAGAGTGAGCAACATTCATGTTTTGATTTAAGCTTTGAACATGAAAACAAATGGATGTTTCTTCCTCAGGTTGCTTGGTTAATCTTTATATGACTACTACTTAAATATTGACTTTAGTAAAAGATGTACAAGATACACCTTAACATTTGTATCATATCCAAGGTGTGACCTTACAAGCAAGTTACTACTAAAGGTTTTCTTGTACTTAGACTTGTAGAACAAAAAGTCTACTTAATTCTTCCTCAAAGAGCAAACTAGAAGCTTATGTTTGGCCAAACTTAAACACTTAGTCTTTATTTCCAGATAACACTAATGAGTCACATCATCATCTAAACAACGTGCATTCCATCCCAAGATCTGCACATATTTTTCCATGTTGTTAACAGAGACCTCTCTACATCTCACTGGGCTTGAAAACAAGGTGGGAGGAAGGAAAGATCTGGCAGGAAAAAAAGACATATTGAGAAAAGAAAATATATACCTCTTTCTTTGCCCAGGCTCTTCCATGCTACTGTCCCACCTCTGGGACATTAGTAAGCTAAGTTCCATTTCTTCTTTCTCACATTGTGGCTCATTTTCTTCATCATCACTGTTCTGAGAAGTTCGCCAGCTTCCAAGAGAACGATGGTGAGAGAGTGTTTTTTGATGTCCCATCTGATATCCATCATTCTCCAGTCCAGCCAACAGATCAATGATGGCCTCATCAGCACTACTGCCCACTGCAGAAAAAGCCCATACAAGTAGAATCTATATTTTGTTCTACTTGTAAATGACTAGATACAGTTTACCAGTAAAATACAAAACCAACCAAACCAAACAAAAAAGCCCCTCACCATTTTAAAATCTACTAGTTTTTTACTGTCTAAGGCAAGGCATACTACAGAAATAAAGCTCTTTTCAGATCTTGTTATTTCAAATTTTATGATTTATCTTTTCTAGCTCTGTATCTAAAACTTTGACAATTTTCTTTCTTTCTGCCCTACTCTTCTGATTGTACCAGATTCAGTGGACACACTTATCTCTCTCCACTCTCCTATTACTTCCCCATATTCAGTAAAGCTTCACTCTTCCCTTTAATTTCAGCTTGAGTGCCAGCTTCTGAAGCATCGCTGCCTTCTCTTGCTCAATAGCTGCATTAGCTTTGAGCACTTTTTTCTGTATCACTTGAGGACTTTCAGTCAGTACATCTTGTGAAAAGGGATGCTAACTTTGACCAACTACTCTTCTTTCTGTTCTTAAATATAATGCTCAACTTTGGCTCCCTTTTCATGCCACTATAAGCTGTTCTATTCCAAGGTTTCTCTAAACACTGAAAGTTTACCTGATTTCACTCCTCTCTTAAATTTTATATTTCTTTTATTTGACACAAGCTTACAGTAATTTATGCATGTCCCTTCTCTCTTTTTTTTTGTCTTAAAAATCCTTCCAGGTCACAATTATTTCTCACTCTCTTCCTACTTACCTATCATCTGACCTCATAACCAATTTATGACCTCCAGTCTACCAGGCATCTTTGTTACTTCTCTCTCCTTCTCTGGTTGAAGAACTACAGTCTCTAATTTCTTTCCTCGGGAAGCATCATATGATTACAATGATCTTGAGAATTATATAAAACAGATCTCAACATTGGTGAAAAAGGCATTTTTTATATTTTGCAAAGGCTTTACAAGATACCATGCAACTCTTTACAATAGAAACCATCCCCTTTTCCAGAGTTTTTGAATTAACCCACTTTCAATTATACTTTCTGTTCTTGGCTCCTTTGCCCTTTGTAAGGCTCATTATTAAACTCCAACCTCTACTTCATGTTAATATGAACCTTGGGGTGTAATTCACACTGAATAGCAGAAGTCATGTGGTTCACAGTCCCTGTGGCACTACAACTCTACTAGAGGAATAGTGAACACTGGTGCAGGTATGAGAGAGCATAAGAGACCCAAATATGCAGCATGTTACTCATAGTCACACAAGAAACCAGGAATCAGCATGACAAGAAGGGAGGAGAAAAAGAAAGAGAAAAAAAAGTAATATAATCTCAATTTGATTACCTAGTCAATGGAAAAAAAAAAGACCATTTCAACACTTCAATTTGGTTGAGCAATTCAAAGGTACAGTCATAAGGCATATCCTACATATTATTTTAGCCATTTTTTATCCTCTCAGGTCTGTTTGTTTGCCAGCTCCCAAGGAATTTCTTATAGTTCTTTACATAAATCCAAATCCTTGCTTATAAAACTTCTACAATCAAAATCTTGCCTATTCTCTGCAAACTAAAACAGCACTACACTCTTAATCTAACCTCACCTACTCCTCCTTTCTTAGCAAGAACAGATTTCAAGGTTGTATATTGTATTACCCACAGACATATACCATTGCCAAAGCACAAATTCATACCCTATAGGTATCAAAAAAATGGAGACTACTATGGGTTTTAAATACTCCTCCCTGCCTCACACTGCATGGTTCACATTAACATTATACATTATGTTTACCAAAGAACATAGAGATATATCATGAACTATGTGCTTTTCATCTCCTTCACAGTATTTGAACTATTTCTACCTCATAGTTTTTCATACAAGTTCCTTTCTTGGTTATTTTATGGTTGTTTCCCCCTCATGCCTCACAATTTTACTGTCATGGCTTTTCTCCTTCTCTTAAATATTTTGCTTCTTGTTTCTTGGCCTTCAACCATTCTTTCTATCTAAAATGATTGGGAAACACTCTGCTGCAACTTGCCTCTCATTATCAACCGACTATTGCCCAGTATCTCCAGAGAGCTGAGCTTCTGAAGACAGATCACATGCATGTTTTCTACCTTAACTCTATGAAAGATGCAGTCAGTAACTGCAAGAGTATCATGGACACACAGTCAGTATCATCTTCATTCTGATAGTTTTAGCCTTATAGCCCTAGTAGCATAAGGAAGAGGAATACCCACAAGAGACTGCATTGAGCTGACCTGGCAAGAGGACAGGCCTCACTGAACCAAATACAGCAGCCTCTACAAATACAGTCCTGGTGACATTTCTTAGAAAACATAAGGTATGTTTTAGTGGTGGTAGGGTATATGTCTGTGTGTGTGAAGTCTCAACCTGTTTGAAAAACTCATTGAGATAAATTACTTACTTTCTTTCATGATGGGTAGCCTAAGGGTGCACAAGGCTGTGGAACAATAAAATAGTCGGGAAGAAAAGACATTCCAGTCATACTCACTAAAAACTGTAGTCTGATTCAGTTTTTGAGACAAAGGCTGAAAGCTCTGACTGTTCTCCACAATGTTTAAAATTGCTTCTTCATTAATAAGTGCTTCCTCTTCTTTATCAGTATGCATGCTCTTGGAGTCTTTAAACGAAAAAAAAAGAAGAGAAAGCATAAAACTTCAGAGTCAGAGACATCAATACATTATGAAAGCAAACCACTTCAGAATGGATTTTACTATCCAAGTATATTTCCATTATTTGCTGTAGCAATTTTAAAAAGGTTTACTCTAACAATAACAAAACCCAATACTACTCTTTGGTTTTTCATAACTAACAGTCACAAGTTCCTTGTCTTACTTCTGTTAATAGTATGAACAGCCAAACCATGACACAGATTTATGCCTAAACAATTAGCATATTAAAAAACTCACCTTTGCTCATCTGTTTATCGTCATGCACTTCTACTGTACTAGCTGGTGTACACGGAAAGGCTTCAGGAGAAAGTACCTCAGAATGCAGTGTCAGCTCAGCAGAGAACTCCTCTGATCCATTACTGTAGTCCAATGATCCTGACAACGTTCTAGTTAATTGAAAAGCAAGTTTTAAATGCATATTTAAGGTTTGCATAGAATACTATATTTTATGACAAATGGCTAAACACTTACACAGAGAAGTCATTTTGCTTGAGAATTTCTTTAAGTCTCTTCTGAAAAAATTTTTCACTCTCTGTTGCTGGCACAAATCCACGGTCTTTAAAATTTGAAAAATATTTGTTATTCAGTTTTACTTAGACCTCTCAACACAGAGAGCAGCTAAAATTACTGATTTTATTAGAAAAAGGCTCAAAGTTGAAGTGCCTGCTAATTTTCAGTGCCAAATCCAAGGGCTGACTTTCCGAGTGTATTAAAAAAACTTTAAAATACTACACATACTCCCAACTGATCTCATTTGCAACTGTATCAACAGCATTTACAAATCACGATGCAATTACCCCAAGGTGAGCATCCAAGAAAAATCAGTGACCATTTTTGAGAAGTCTGGCTTATGCAGCCTCAATAACATTATACAGAAACACAGGAAAAAGTCAGTCAGAAAGTAGTCCACCTTAGCCAGGAACCTGCCTCTTTTCTTCTTTCAATCCTCTGTCTTACTTGCCAAATATCATTCATATTTTAAAAGAAATATGGCCTAGGTTCTATGGAGAATAGCCTGTTCACTATGCAATTACATTGCAGAGCACAGTCTTCCCAATGTAATGAATTTTACATAAAAACGGGGACATAAAGACAGGGATTTGTCTATCCTATTAGAATTTTAATCTAATATCACCTTAGCTATAATTCTGCAGAAATTCAATGGGACTGCCCTTGTGCATAAGCTACAATGGAAAGCTTCAAGATAAAGAGATTTGGTTTTGTTGATATTTAAATGCTTTCCATCACAAAGCGTACAATCTTAACTACCATTATCATTCATTCTGTCTAGAATGTTTTGTAGAGAGCTGAATCATGATGTTGTTAGGCAAGGTTACATCATCTTACTTTCAAAATTGGAAAACACACACTGGACCATCAGTAAGCCTGGAAGCAAAAAAAAAACCCATACATCTAAAAATCCCCCAAACATGATACACCAATTTAAGTTCTGTCCTCTTGCTTGCTTCTCATTCAAAGTTTTGGATTAACAGTTGCACAATTGGATTTTTTTTTTTTACCTTGTGACTCAGGTGGCTTAATCTGAGAAGATTCAAATTTCTGCCTCCGTCGCTGCTTTTCATCCTCCCATATAGCTTGCAAACCAGGGTTCCTGCCAATCTGGGCTGAAACATGAATTATACATTAAGGGAAATCTGCCAAAATGACAAAGCATTCTTTCCCCAAACTGGATTCTGACACTTTTCTTCATCTCTTTGTCATTCTAGTCTGTTATATCTTAATTGCCATTCCTGCCTTACTCTAGGATTTGGTATTATGTAAAAATTAACGGGTAACTTCATTTGCTTTCCAGATCTCCTGTTTGTAATCTAGATCTTTGGCTTTTTCTTGTCTTCCCACCAAGTAGTGTATATATGTATATATAGGTGTATGTACATACATATGCAACCATGCACACATGTTGTTGTTGGTATTTCCATTAGTATTTTTCCTATAGGTCTGAAACCTTCTATTATGCATTAACAAAAATCTCTTTATATTGCTCTGATAAGACGTTATTTTTATAACCTCTTTTCTTTTAGAATTAATTTTTTTAAACTTTATACATTTGGAGATCAACGATTCACTAACACTAAAATAGGGATTGTGATTTAACTAAATGAGCTTTAAAAGAAGAGTGAACTATGACAATTTGGTTTCTGTTCTAAAACCATTTTACATTGAAAGTTATTAACACTTCACCTTCAATATCGAGTTGATTCAAAATGTCAGCAGCTACTGCATCCACCTCCAATTCACAGGTACTTTGTGGCTCAACACCTTTCAACATTAAAGAGCTGTGACAACATAAATACCACAGATTAATTTTATCAATACACTGAGTTTGAAACATGCATCATCATTGTTTTTTCACTGGACTAATATCTAAAGTTATTTAAAGGAAACAGGAGTGACTATCTGAATGCAGAATTATCAGTTCCCATCCTCACCTGCAAGTCCTTAAACTAATGACCATATTCAAATCTAATTAGATAAGAAATCTGTACCTTCAACTTAAAGGGTTTAGCTTTTTCTTTTCTGAGGAGAAATGAAAGAGCTGGTAGATAACTCTAACTACTAAGCAATTACAATAACGTTCTTCTCCTCAAATACAAGATGAAATGTTCTATAGAACTCAGCCAATAGGACTAGGTGTGTAGGCAGGATCATGCACCCAGAAAACACAGTGGTAAGAACTTTTCTTTCTCATTCACAAATCAGAAAAATGCAGAGCACTTTTACATTTACAATTAATTTTTCTAGAGTTTTTTGTTTATTTACCCTGGTGAATAAGAAAGGGAATATTAACAACCCAAACACATGCTGAACTAAGGATAGCTGGCTCGATGAAGACTTGAAATACTAGAAACAGATTCAAGATTGCTGTACAATTATCTGTTCACCTTCCTGCTGTGCCTTTTCAGATCTGCAAATGTCAGTGACATTCCACCTGTTGCTGTCAGTGAACAAATTTTAAGACGTTTATGGAGGAAGGTAACAAACAGAAACCATCTTGTAAAAGTCCATTCACCCTTTAAAATCTTTTAGGGCAACACTGAAAATCCGCTCCAAGCTCTTCAACTTTCAAGTGGGGCCTATAGCAATAGGACAAGAGGTAATGGTTTTAAACTGAAAGAGAGTAAATTTATACTAGACGTAAGGAGGGTGATGATGAGGGTGATGCATAACGAGGGTGATGAAATGCTGGAACACTCTGTCAGAGGAGGTGGGAGAAGTCCCATCTCTGGAAACATTCAATGTCAGGTTACAGGGTTCTAAGAAACCTAATGTAATTGAAAGTTTTCCTTCAGGTGCTCGCTGCAGGAGGGCTGGACTAGATGACATTTAATGATGATTGTATGCACACTTTTATGATTGTATGCACACTTCTAAAGACAATCCACTGCCATCATATCCCTCTGTTCCCAGTCAAGCCATCAGCTAGGAAACAAGCCCACAAGATGCTCAAAATGCATACTTTTCATGTTACACACGTTGGGTGTTTACTCATCAAAGGATTCAAAAAGAGCTTTGCCTGAAAGGGGGCAACAGGAACTGGAGGCAAGCTGAAATTTGTATGTTGATCCCACAGTAACAAACAACTGCAAGAGCACTGGGAAACAAGACTGAGGGAAGAGGCTGCAAGAATTGTTAGCTCCCTTTACAAAATCATAACACTTCTGGGAACAAGCGAGAAGGACCATGATACAGAATGGTCAGTGACATCAGAAATATGATAAAGACTTGACTTGTCTGGAGGATACAAAATCAAAGATCTGAGCTTCCCACTTTCACTGATTTCCTCTTTTAAAAAACAATAAAAGAAACAAAAGCTAATGGGGGTTGGAGAGAAAGATGAGGAGCCTTTCTGTCAAAAACTACAGTATTTCAATTTACATGGCATATTATTCAAATTAAAAACACTGAGATAGTAACAGGCCTTTTCTGAAACAAATCTAGGATTTATCATTATAGTTGTCATTAACACTTCCATGATGAAGGCAGGGCTGGCAGTCAAAACTGCACACTCTAAAGAGTTAAGTGGAAGTTAATAAAGACACGTAACACACAGTAAATTCTTCATCAGACTTGAGAGAATGTCTTCCCAATACCACTGGTTCATTAGCTTGGCATTTAACATCCTCGTCAAGATGAGCTGCTAGACACTTGCACTAGTTGAAATCATGGCGGTAGCACCACAAGCTTCTGCAGCATTCAGGTAAGCCACAAAGGCCAAGAAGTCATTTGTTCCCACTTCAGGAAAACCCTTGAAGGGCATATGAAAGCAGAGCAGCTTTAACTGCCCTTTCTAACATTTTAATTTATGTTGATTAGAACAAAAACATGAGGTGGTGAGGGGGGAGTACAAACTGCCCTGAAGTACAGTTATTTAACATGGCTACATGCTGCTTTGGGAACTGGTTCATCTGAGTATTGGCAATAGCTTGGTCAGCTGTTTAGGTTTGGTGCTTTTGCTCACCTAAAACAAATGTGTGCAACATATTGGGAAAATACACAAAGTAACCATATTTCCCATTCTCCCAGACACATTTCCTCAGCAGCTACAGTGCTGTATTTAGCAGGTGAGAAGACAGCATGAAGTAGTCAGAACATGTCTAGTTTCCCAGGGGTAGTTAATTGAAAATATGAACTATTTCATGTCATTAGCAGTTGTAATGCCTTGAAGATATTCAGAAGTGGCCTGTTCAATACAGATTGCTTTATACAACAGACTAATCACCTGCTTCACATCATATGCATCAGTTTTGCAAAGAAAAGTAGCGGTTTAGGTAATGCCAAAACCATGATTTGAGAATATCTGTATTAGAACAAGGTTAGAAAAGACGAATTAGAAAGTCCCAGGCAAAGCTTTTCACAGCATCTATGTTCCACTTTGTAAGAAGGAATGTAAAGAGACTTGTTCACAAGATAAAACTTGTAATACAGGTATATGAAAGACAGGGTTAAGTGAGGTAGTGTAGAAGGAACCCAGCTGCAGGAGAATAGAAATTTTTCTCTCTGAAGAAGCAAGATAAATCAGGGTTGTAAAACACTGAGTTGCCATGGCTAGGCTACTTGGGATACTCATACTAGTTAATTTGAAATTAGGTACAATTTTAGGTACTAAATTAACTTTTATACCTACACACTAGGTGAAAAACTGCAATACAAATCCATTTTACTTTTGTATTAAAAGCTCCAAATACATTCTTTTGAGAACAGAGAAAATGGTCCTTATTTTTGAAGAATGTAATAGTTTATTCACACTTTCCACTGAGATAAAAACTATAGTTTAGGATGAAACTTGTGCTCAAAGAAACTACCAAGGTTTGGTTTCTCAGACGTTGAGACAATGAATTAAGGCTACAGTCAACGCTTTTTTTAAAAAGTGCTCACTACATACAACTAGGTAGATCAAGGCCCTTAAAAACCTTGAGAAATAACCAACAAGGTCAGTATCTTAATTCACCAATATTAATGACAGCCTAAGGAAACAAGTTCTGTAATGACCACATTTGAGGTATTTGTAATGTTAAACTGAGCACAAGAGACAAAAATTAACTCCATGGAGTATCTGAAAGGTGTTACTCAACTGTGCTGATAAGGACTCAAAAATTTTACATAATGATTTTTCATACTCTGTTCATGGCAGAAAACATGTCTTTGTTTTCAGGATGTTCAAGTGACTTAAATAATGTGCACATTATATTAAAAAATCAAACAGCTAAATAAAAACATGCACAGGCTGACAAGCGAGAAAAGCAATTATGACAGTCACAAGCCTAGCAAAAAATCTGCAGTATTACATATCTGCTAGACTGTGCAGAAGTGTTATTTGTCAGATCTCTCCACTTCCATATAAACTAGTGTCTAATAGCAAATCTAGGATTTAAAAAAAGAAAGTGTTTCTCAAAAGCATTCTACCAATCATTCTGCTTTTAACACATCATGTCCAAGTGGTAGACTTGACTGGCAGATACTCTAAGTCTGATGTTTACCAGAAACTTTTCTCAATGGAACTCACAGAAGTGTTTCATCATTTATTATCAGCTGCCTGAGTGGGATAACAAAATGTGTCTCATGTCCAGAACTCCTGATGTCAAACAGTTGGATAGCACTACCAGGTTCAGGTGACTGCTGCACATTTTAGGGTGGGCTTTGTAGGTTTCAGTGCAATAACACTGGCAAGTATTATACCTAAAAGCCTTCCAACACCAAAGATTTTGGACATTTGTCTACTTGATAACAAAATCATTCTAGAATTATATTTTAAAAAATGTCTCTGGCTTAATACAGTGCACTTATCATAGCAGTGAATCAATAATTTGGAGATTTGCCAGGAGCAAGACAGGACATGGCTGGGTTGAATGCTGTTCTTGGTAGGAGGCTGAGTAGCAAGGTGCTCTCTAGCATGAAAGAGGGAGTTCAAGAAAATTTGACCCAGTTCTCAAATGTTTTTTGAAATAAGGAACCATCACTAGCATTTACTCGGCAAAATGCCGCTCATGTTACACATGCCACTTTTAAACTTTGCATATGACCTTCCAGGTATCCAGAATTGTATTTCAGCCAAGTGATATACTCTGTTCAAAGTCAAGAAATGCCCAATCACTGGCACTGCTTGCTTAAACAAGAGAACTCGTTAACTGCCACTTACAGCAAGGACTTGGCAGATACATGTTGGACTATCCCTAAAATGTACTCTTAATGTATGCAAAGAATAATGAGTCCAAACAGACATCCCAGTCACTAAGAATACAAGACAGGCCTAGAAATTTTATGGTCTCAAACAACATTTGACTGTCTTTTCCCTTCTTGCTTTTTCTTGAGAGAACAAGTAGTAAGTATACAGCTGAAAGGTAGGCAAAGATTTATGTGATCTTCATATCTGATATAAAGGACAAGCAAAGAAATTTAGAAGTTCAGTGAGATGTAGAAGAAACTCCAAATGCTACTGAAAATAGCAGTCAAATTACAGTAAGTACAGTAGGTAAAATTACAGTAAGTAAAAAAATTTTGTTAAACAGTTCACAAAACATTCAAGTATTTCAACTTGAACTGGATAGAACTTAAGAGGACTAGATAATAAAGTGACAGGACTGTGCAGGTATTGCACATGAAGCTAGAAATGAATACAGCTGTTGATATGTAAGTACGTATGTTGGGAATACAGAACATACTTTGTTAAGAAAAGAGAAATAAAGGAAGAAAGGCAGCTTTACAGCTACTGAGCAATGCTGTAGCCTGCAAAAATAGAAACAGTTGAGTCACAGTCATTCCAGGAAACAATTAAAAGGGTTTCCTTGGATAGGTATCTCATACTATCTAGGTCAGATTTACCCTCAGTAAGGCTGATCATGACAATTATAGATCCATTAAGCCAACCTAGAAGCACATTTTCAAAATTTGAAAGGAAGTAGGAAGGCAATATGAAAGTGGCACTGCAGTATGTGTTTGATTACAAGAACACTGTTTTAACTTGATGACTCCCACAGATAATCCAGGAGAAATTTTAACAGGCAAATAATTTTGTGCAGATACAGAACAGAGTAAAATCAGGACTGGAAAAGTTTAGGCTTTTTGCTTTGCTATGGCATGTAGCTCCTACAGCATGGGGACGACAGTCATGCTAGAACACCCTTAATAAAAGAACTAATTTCCTAGACAAAACAACATTTAACACAGTATAAAATGTAAACAATTTCAGTTGCAGGAATCATATATGAATTCCTGATTTATTAAAGCATTTTAAGAGATAACTAAATGTGAAATTCCTCTTGGTTATATAAAAAGGACAGAGCATTGATACAAAATGTGTAGAACTGAATATGGACCAGTTTCTGTGACTGGGCTTACTTCACATCTCATTAATACAGCAGTGTAGTAATGAAATATCCTGATAAGGCAAGCCAGTAGACATGTTGGATACATAACCAGATCATAGTAACAGAAAACTAAAGCAGGATAACTCAGAAGTAGAATAATAGTAACAGGATGAGAAGAGAAACATCTTGTACTAATTAATAAATCCTAAAATGCTCACAAGCCAAATTGGCATGATAAATGAAACTGTAAAGTGTATCGGGAACTACCATTATCGTTACATATGGTGTACAGAGAATTTGTGTGGCATATTATGCAGTATTCAGGCTTTACATTCAATAAATAAATTCCTGCTGGTAGAAGTACAGCAAACAAATACCAGGGAAATGGACAGCCTTGGTATTTTCCCCATTATTGTTAACATCACACTTCTGGAACATACGTGAGTGCTGGAGAAAGACTGGCACAAGTGAGGTGCTGCACCCTGGCTGTATACATGGAAATGTGGAAGAAGGAGGAAAGAAGACTTGTGGTTACAGCCATGAGGAGGCTTCCTTGGCTCCTGCTCTGCTGAGCTTATCCCACTCTGGTGTTGACAGCCAGGAAGTACTACTTTGCTTTCTTTTTATCTGCTTTCCCAGATCTGTGTAAAGTAACATCAGATAATCCTGGTCTAACTTATGATCCAACCTTTCATGTCTAAGTAAGCTGGCTTGAGGAACCAAGCCAAATAGAAGTTGAAATGGACTGTGAATGAAATATGCAGCCAAAAAGAAGAAACAGCCCAAGAACAACTGCACATAAAGTGACCAGAAGTTGTCAGATGAATGTTGTTGCAAAATCCCCTTAAAGCAGTAATAGAATTAGAAAACCAGATGTAATCAACACAAGCTCATGTTTTCGCATGCTAGAAAAACCTGAAGTATGGTTTAATGCACACATTTTCTACTGGGGAAGCAAATTCTCCCAGTACATAACACTAGTAGGAAGTGTGGCATATTGAGCCCAATAAGCTCTTCAGAGAAGAATGACAGGATGCACCCAAAGACTGAGAAGATTACCAGATGACAGAAAGACCTGCCCAATCGTTAGCAAATACCATAAAGAATTAACTTGCTGTAGATAAACTATACAAATCAAAATAGCTTCACATACTGTAAGCTTCTCTCCCCTCCCCAACTCTGGCCACAGAACCCCTAAAATTCCAGAAATATTTCATTTTCTTATAGAAGCAAAATGATTACAAATTACAAACTGTAGAGTAGGAAATGCCTAGGAAAAAGGAAAAGTATGGGAGGCAGAGATGAAAATTCTAAGCTGAGTTTCTTATGTAGCTACCATTTGGAATGGACAAACTGAAAATCTCTAATAACACACTATTCATAGAATCATAGAGTCATTAAGGTTGGAGAACCTTAATGCTCAAGTCCAGCTATTAATCTAACACTGCTAAACCATGTTCCCCAAGCACCACATCCACGTATTTTTTTAACAGCTCCAGGAGATTCCACCACTTCCTGGGCAGTCTATTCCAATACCTGACCACCCTTCAGTGAAGTAACTAATATTCAATCTAAACCTTCCTGGTACTTTTATTGTTTATTATTTTAATTATTGTAGATTATTGTAAATTAATGTAAATTGTTTTACTTATTGTTTTATTATTATTATTATTATTATTATTATTATTATTATTATTATTATTATTATTATTATTATTAACTCCCCTTTCATCAGGCCATTTTACTTTGTCCTCCCACTTGTTACCTGCGAGAAAAGACCGATCCTCACCTGGCTAAAACCTCCTTTCAGGCAGTTATAGAGAGCAATAAGGTCAGCCCTGATCCTCCTTTTCTCCAGGCTAAACAACCCCAGCTCCCTCAGCTGCTCTTCACAGGACTTGTGCTCCAGACCCTTCACCAGCTTCATTGCCCTTCTCTGGACACGCTCCAGAACCTCAATGTCCTTCTTGTACTGAGGGGCCCAAAACTGAACAGGGATGTGAGATGTGGCCTCACCAGTGAGGTCATGTTAGTTAAGGATGATTAGAAAAACACAATCTGTGAACTGATGTGTAAATATTCTCCATAACTATTAAGCTTGTTTCAACAAAGTCATCATTCCAAAACCCAGAAAGTAGAATTTTGCCCATTATTTCCCAGCTGGATTTTTACAACCATAAACCACAAAGCATCAGGTGACCAACACTATACAGAGAAACTAAATAATAATAATTTGTAATTTGATAATAATCACTTTTTTTTTTAACATGTAAAACATATAAGGGTCCTTTAAATGAGAGAGCGGAACTCCATTATGTGCAAATTAATGTATATAGGAACATACAGCATACAACAGAAAAACCAGGGATGCTGACCTTGGTATTTCATCTTCTTCCCATTCAATGAAAGATACGTTGCTTGAATTTTCTGGCAAATGAGTTCTGTGATGTTTACTTACACCTGATGTGTCACCTAGGCAAAAAGTAGAATGAGAAATTAATTAATGTGGCAATATTTTTTTACAAATATCATTATAAAACTGCATTTATTATTTAATATTACCAGTCCACCTGCTCCTAAAGAAGAAATAGCACTGCATATCATCTTCACCCATTAACTATGGTATCATATAAATGATCTAATTTTATTTCTAAGATGTAGACACACTTACATAGGAAAGAAAAATATACTTCCAACACACTGACATTATTTGAACTACATTTGTTGCATTCTAGTCATATCTTAGCCTAAATTCAATCTTCTCCTATTTGTAAAAATTCCAAAAGAAATCATACAGTCTGATATAAACTTCAGAATTTCCTGGGTCCACAGTTCAAATCCCAATGGAAATTAGGAGCCAAAGAAAACGCTAAATTCTACTTCACACTTTCCCTTTTTCTTATTTGTGAGCTGGAAGGGAATATACAATACATTCCAGATACAGTGGTAGTAGCAGTAAGTGGAAACCTGCACTGAAGGCAGACATTGTCTGACCTACAAATAAAGAAAACACTAAGTTTGCTCAGAGGTCTCGACGTAAGGAAGTGTGCTCCAAAATCATTCTGGTGAAGTCCTCTCTGAAGAATTCCTACCTTCCTTTAGGTCTCCACCTGAACCCTCAGTCTCCAGAGAAAGGAATGACAATATACACAGGATATGACACGAGAAAGAAAAATGCCCAGGAATGGAGTTGGAGGGAGGTAGAATGGGAGAAGAGTTTGAAAATTACTCAGTCTACCACTTCTACCTGAAAGAACAGCTTGAACCTTGAATTTTCTCAGCTATGGTGGTGTCACGCACTAGCAGTTTTCTGGTATTAAGTTTACTTTTCAGCCATAGCAAACACTCCTGCATTTGTTAAAGTTACACCAATTAACTAAATTGTCAGAGGTCTTCAGTAATTAAATATTTATTAGAACATGTATTTTTATTCTAAAAATTTCGTAATAGTCTTGCCAATGTGAATTCCACTATGTCATGGTTTGACACTGGCGCGATGCCAGCGCCTCCATGAAAATGTACTTTTTTAAATAATTGTTGTGAGATGTGATCAGGAACAGAGCAGAGCAGGCCCAATCTTAGTAACAAAGAAAAGAACTTTATTAAACTACTACTACTATAAAAACTACAAACACTAAATCCTGGATGAAGACCTTCCAAAACACCCCTCCTCCTCCCACCTAATTTCTAAACAAACTCAACAGTGAGACACCACCCAGGATCCTGATCAAGTTGCCACCCTTCAGATATTCAAATACTCAATCTTTCAAGGGAGACAGGAGTCTCTTGTGCCACAGACTCCCCAGGAAACACAACTGCCACCCTTGTTTTTCCATGTCACACATGGCAACCGCCCGGAGAAAATCTGCCATGGTGACACTCTCCTTTCCATGTCACAGTGCTCTCACCACCGTGCATGGACAGACTGCTCACAGGGCTCCTTTAAGGATGCTTTGCCATGGACCAAAAGAGACAACAGTTCAGTTTCTCATCTTGGGACTACAGTCCCCCCCATTTTCCCCTGGGGCTGAGGGTCTGAGAACAGAGGTCTTCTTCTCTTCTTCTTCTTCTTTGAAGATAGAGGGCTTCTCCACACCTTCTCCGACTCTCCTCTGTTCTCTCTACTCCTCTGCTGGTAATCACTGAAACAAGTCTCTTGGCACACTAATGCACCCCCTTAAGTGCATCTTCTGTCAGAAGAATTTGGTTCAGTCTATGGCTAACAAGAAAAGTCCAGCCACAAGCCACTCCATCATCTCCTTCCAACTCAAGAATTTCTTCTTCCATCATCTCGGATCTCAGACTGTCTCTCTTCTACTTCAAATCAAGGAGGAGTAATATTTTACAAAGCCTTCATTTCTCAGGAAAGGGTTAAAAGCTCAGACTCCCTGGATGGCTGATATCTCTGCCCAGCAGCCGATTCCCAAGGCCAAGGCTGGGCGCCTTCCCCCCGGCTCTTTCTCCTCCGCGCCGGCAAAGTTACAGGTGCCGTCCAGACTCTCTGCCTCTTCCCTCTGGAGGGGGATGACAAAGACATCTCCGCTTCTCTCCACCCTTCCGTCCACAGGAGCTGGCTCGGTTCCAGTCCTTCTACCTCTCAGCTCACCTGGACCAGGCCTCATGGCTTCCCCTCCCCCACCCAGCCCCGTGGCTGGGCAGGGGAGGTCTGCACAGCACCCTGACCGGAACCAAAAAGAGCGAGCTCTTGGGAGTTCTTGCTTTTAACCCCCTGTGTTCTCAGAGGCGTATCCCTATCTTCAGTGGTCACTTCAGGTGCCAATATCCAAACTTGACCACTGATTGGTTTGACCCAACTTCCTGAAAAAATCACTTCCATGTCAAACCACGACACACTACTTGGAATATTAGGTTTAGGAATACATCATGCAGCAAAAAGCCCTGAGTTACTACAGAAGCAACTGACAGGCACCATGCCAAAAGAACCTCAGAAGCTACAAACAGAAGCTACAAGCAGTAGCTTCCTTTGGTCTGGAACAATTCCATATGTTCCAGACCAAGCTTACTGCACTCCAACTAGGTTCCTGAAAACTCTGCCCCTACACCAGAATCTTAAGTGTACTGACATGGCACAAAGAGGTGGCATTCAAGTGGGGTGAAGACACTCCTGTGCTTATGCAGAGCCAGCTCACGTTTCAGCCACACCTGCGTTGTTATGGTCTATGCACTTCGATGCCTAAGCAGGGGATTCTGGAAAGACAATACAAAATATTTGATCCCATTTGCCCAGATCCAGCTCAAACTCAGCACACCTTACTGTCTGTGCTGCTCAAAATTGATGATTTGTCCTGGGCAGCTAGTCCAGGAAGAAACACAGCTATGTTTTTACTGCGTGGCACATCAGTTAATTTTCCATATTAAAATGTAAGCTGACTATGCATGCAAACATTTTTATTATTTTTCATCTCCAACTTGATTATTTCAAGTTGATGAAATGGGACTGAATAGTTGTATATTTTAAAGGAAAATACATCTGACAACAGCTATGCAAGATTATAGACCAACTGGTAAAATATATACTATTATCTTTAAAAATTATATGTATTTCAAGTACCACTTTCAGTGGATTATTCCCTTTCTTATTCCCTATCATTGCTGTTTTCATATATTTCTAAAAATCGAGGCTCAAATTCCTGTACTAGTTTGTTTCTTCAGTAAAATTTATCATAGAGATAGGAATTTAAGGACACTCAATACTCCCCTTCTCTTGATATAAAGATCTTTGAATACAGTAGCAATGACACATCAAGGTCTTTCAGAGGCATATTACAGAAGCAGATTCAGCTACTGAAAATAAAAGTTTTGCAACAGTTACAGTGGTATGTGGTGCATAAATGAACAGGCAGCCTTCTTCACGGCCCATAAAGACAAGGACTTGAGGAAATTAACTGCTGCACCTTCTGGATACAAGCTGATGAAGGCAGAATATTCCTGCTACAAGAAATCTGCGTGCTGACCTCTCTCAGCCTTCAAAAACACCAACTTATCTCAGTGAGAAAAATACCACTATGAACAGGCTCCTGAGGCTGCTTGCTTACACTGACAAACATATTAATTGCCAGACTCATTTTAATATCATCATCTGCAAGGGAAGTAAGGTAAGTGTTTGCTGCACATCTTTTGGTAAAGGCCTTTACTGCTGTCTAAGAGATAATGTTTGGCTTGGCCTGTGTGACACAGCTGCACCTGACTGAACAGAACTCCCACAACACAGAGGCTGAGGAAGAGGCAGGTAAAGTGTGTCAGGTGTAAGCAGAGGCTGTGCTTCTGCACCACTCCAACAGCCTGAGCTCAGAGAGGGTTGCTGTACAAGGACAGGCTCTTGACAGCAGTGCCTCTGAAAGCCTGCACCAGGGACAAACCATTTGTCGCTCGGCTGCTGTGCCAGGAGCAATAGACAGTGATCCTGTGCCTGGGGACTCCAACAGACTGAGCTCAGGCTACTGATGCATGTGTGATGTGGAGCCATGCAAAGCAGAATGAATCTTCCTAGGAGCACTGCAGCCAGTATCTGATCAAGCCAGACAAGGTAGTGTCATTTTTCTCCTTTTATTTTATTGGATTCTTCCCCTATAAGAATAGTTAAAGTCCACTGGTCTCAGCCCATGCTCCTCTTCCATCCCCTTGTTCCCATTCAAGACTTGGGTCTCTCATCCTTAAATAAATGATGAAGGAGAATATAAACAGCTTATGTTTTTCATCTATCATCTGAAAGAGGGGAAAAAAAGAGCTACGGAACAAGAATGGAAGCAACAATTTGATACAAATCACACTGCATGTTTCCAGAAGGCTGATTTGAATATTTGGAAGACTAAAGGTACCTGACTGTATTTCCACAGGACTCAAATTCCTGAAGATGCTCTGTCCATGGCAGAGCTTTTGCCTTCCTACAGTTCTGATGCCAGTAAAAAGTGTGGGTATGAAAAGAGTATTTTCTTTCAAACAAGAATTAGTTATAAAATTCCATGGGCTAACCTATTGCCATCTGAACATACATGCATAAAAATAAGGAGGAAATTCAGCACGATTATTGCTCTGTGTTTTTACAGAAAGGTATTTCACTGTCGCTTTCAACTTTTTCTTCAGCTGTAGGAACAATTATGATTTAAGTAAACAATACTTATTTTACTAAACATTACATACCAAAGTCATACTTTTCCTACTGTAATCTCTCCTTTATAATGAAGAATTTAGAAGAATTAGGGATGTTTTCACTAACTTAATTTTTATGTCAGTGGTACATCTGAAATGCCAAATTAATTTCTTAAAATGCTTCCTTTGCTCACACACTAAAAATTCAAATTTTACCTTAGAGCAAATGACTTCAGCACAAACGCAAGCATTTTAATTAAGAACACTGATTGTCATCAGAGAAAAATAATTAGGCATAATTTTGTAAAGACACTACTGAAACAACAAAAAAAAAGAATTTGAATTGATGTAAGAATCAAAACCATAAAAAAATAAAGCAATAATATTATTATGCTATATTTCATGTCAATTCTTCAACTAAACAGCAACAATTTTTCATCTTCTAGAAAAGAGGTGTGGTCATCTTGTGAAATGGTCACAGCTGCACTGCTGACAGAACACGTGTTTCTTGATACACAGCATCTCATTTCAGGAAGCAGGCTCTTCCTCAATCCCCACACAGAGGCATAAAAAGCAAAAAAGCTACATATGGAATTTGTTTTGACACAGAAAGCAAACTTCAGGGAAAAAACACAATACTCATTCTGCCAAAATAAAGCAAAAGGTTGACAGCTAGTGATGTCTTGTTCAAAATGGTAGTTTTTAGCCTTCAAAACAATTATTTGGTCTTAAGAAATAAACACCTTACCTTTTCTCCTTGCTTTTCTGAATTTGACAGCAGCCAGGTTTATTAAATTCATTCCATATAAATTGTAGTCTATAAAGAGTTGGAGGAGGTAGGGAATATGGGCTTCATGAGGCTGGTAAGACTTGTTCATTATGGCTCCACCTTGCAGAAGCTCACAAACTCTACAAGACAAATTAGGACATAAATAAAATATTATTTCAGTACAACAAATATACAAATACAATACAAATACTTATATTTGACTTTATCAAAATATAGAATACTTAGACATTTTAAATTTTGCCTTAGCTGTATTTTTAACTTAAGAACTGTGTTTTCACAATAACAGATGAACAAAAATGATCTCTACTAATAATGATACAATATTTGTGTGTTATTTGCAAAGGAGACTTGAATCCTTCAGCTAAAAAACCACCAAACTCTCTGAAAAAAATCCTACAATATTCTATTCCTGCAAGTGAACCAAAAACCACTATAGGCTATGGAAATCTTTCAACAGAACAACTGTGGTAGCTGTATGCCTACTCACCAATAATAAGTTTGAAAGTCTCTCTAGTTCTCGTTGACATATATATGATACATAAAATGCCCTTCATGGTTTTCAAGCTACATACTGTATACTCAGAAACAGTATTTTAAAACTCTGCAGGACAAATTCTCTCTTTTTAACAGCTACACATTAAAAAATAATTGCAAGTATTTGGATAACTATAAACTGGTACAATAAGTTTCTCTCAAATTAACAGTATACAACTATACAACAAAGAAAAACACTAAGCATTTCTAAATGCAAAAAAAAATGGGATTAAAAATAAAGTTTTATACTGAAAAAGGAAAGGAATAATTTAACTGAAGTGTCAGTCCTTATTTGGATAGGAGTAATTCAAACATAAGAAGCTTCAAATTTTGAAACAACTGTCCTGTCATCCATTAATACAGAAATTTTAAACCATGCAAAACTTCACTTGCCTAGAAGAAAAATCAGACAATCCTGTCTTATGCTCACATATGGGACCTTTTTTTAAAAGTTACAGTATGTAATAGCACACACTCAAGAGATTTCAGTTTATGCTTGGGAAATAATTCCTCCTTATTTATTCCTGAATTTACTGCAGCTACTTCAACAGTAAGATTGAAATCAACAGTACTTTCATAGAACAGAACATAACTCTGTTGAAAATATGTAACCTGTCTAATAACAAAAGCTATTCAGTTTTCCAAGTAAATCTTAAATTTAGTAATTTTTATTGGAATTAAAACCTAAATTTATTTCATAACAGACGAAATGAAGCTATATGAAAGAAAACAGCTACACTGTTTTCCTTAAGAGTTACAGGAAAAGTAAGTTGATGCAAACTTGTTTACATGTTCACAAATTACAGGAAACATAAAACAACTAAAGGCAAGTATGTTTTGGTATTGCTTTCCTAACATTCTACTGCTTTAAAAGATTATTGGTGTGTTTAAAATTGGTAAATTTTAAAGTGTTTTGAAAACCATGATACAATAATTTTGGAGATTTTGTTAAGTTACTGGTGAATCTTTTTTCAAACCTGACTTTTTAATTCAAGATATAAGGAAATCAGACAGAATTTCACACTTCCACATCCTTACCTTTTTACCATTGCAGGATTGTAAAGATAAATCTTCATAAACTGTCTCTCCTTTTCATGGTAACCATAAAAAGGCCTGAAGAGAAAGAAATAAAAGCAAGAAGCTAGCCAGTTATGCTGTGGCATTTATTCAATGACTTTTTACTATAAGGAGTAGTAAATAAGCATGTCTATCTACCCTAATGTATTTCATTTAGGTCTTCCCCATTAGCCTGTTATGCAAACAAACAAAACACCTGAAACACTCTTATGCTGCTTTGAGGCAATGAGCAGCTGACTTTCAGTAACAACTGTTCTGAAATTCTAAGGCCAGAGAGGTGAAAAAGAGGCAGGTTCTCCTAATTTCTACCTGTTCTTTTCTCACTTATTCAAATACAGATTGTCATCAACAGTTTACTCTGTCCAGCTTTCACTATTGAGATGAACAGCTATACTACAATTTATATAGTTCTCACAAAAAGAACAATATCAAGAAATTTGGTAGGTGACCTTCTTTGTTACTGTAAAAACAGCAGAAAGTTTTGATTGAAAATAAAAACAAGTTACGGCAGCCACTTTACTCACAATATCTAGAAGCCACCAAAACTGGCTGGGAACAGAAATATTATCTTCCTACACTTAAACAATTGGAAAGAATGTATTTCAGAAATGTGTGGGAAAAAAGCAAATAAAACATAGTGTTGCACAACACTGAAAATTAGCATTTACATTGTGTTGAAGATGAAAAACTGAATGCATGTACCTTGATTACCTGTGCTTTTCCAGGATATTTTCCTATTACTCATTATGATTTGACTTATTTTTCCACCCTTGGTTATGCAAGTTAAAAACTAACTAAAAGAATCCTTAAAATGCTAACATTCAATATAGAAAGCTACACAAATAAAACACAATGGTCATCTTGACAGATTAGTAAATGTATGTTTAAGAGCCTCCACTTCCTAGCCTGTGCTGCTGTAAGAATCAGACAGATCAACTGACTTGACAGTCTCCATGGGGGCAATTTTACATGAACCAAAAAAAGAGAGAATACTTAGAATCAGACTCCTACAAGACATGCCTGGTCTCAGGGAACACAGTATATTCCAGAGGCAGAAAATGCTGCATGAAAAGTACTGCTCTAACAACAGAGACAGAAAAAGCTAAGAACAGATTTTGCAGAATTATAGACACTAGGATACAATGTAGCAAAAAATGGTTGTGTCAAGAAGGTTTTTTGGGAAAATCTGTGAACTATGTTAAAGTCAAAGCAAGTGAGAAGAGTAATTTAGAAGTTGTACAGCTCTGTATGAAGACATACATGGGTGGGGAATGAAAAAGGATTAGCACTGTAATCACCCAAGTGATTCTATGTAGTTACCAACTGCAAAAAATTATTCAAAACAAACCACCAAAACTCCTGACAAGTCATACTTACATTCCAGATACTAATGATACTTTGAAAACATGTTGCACAGTAGAAGATGGATTGCCTAAAGCCACATTGAGTGCTCTGTCAATGCTGAACGCCACTTGACGAAGGTAGCATTCTGGATGCTGTCCAAAACCATCATAAGGTACATAGAGGTAAGGAAAGATACCATGTAAGTGGAGACAAGTCTTCTGACCTAAAAATAAAAGGTGAACATTTATTTTCTAATGACTACCTTTTCTTCTTCTAAGTAGGTGCCACATTTTTTCATATTACTTTCAGGTTCTTCAGACAGGATAAATTTATGACGCAAGTGCAGGTGTGTTTCAAACAAAAGGTACTAATGCAGAGCAGCTCTCACACTTGATTCACTGACAAAACCAATACAGATCAGATGTGGTTACACGACATAGATATGATTACACCTGTGTAAAAACAGAATTCACTACTAATTATTTTCTTTATAGAAATAACACAACATCTCTCTAAGAATAACTTTGCATACTGAATAAATGTTGGATGCTTAATAGTTTCTCAGCCTTTGTGTAAAGTTTTCAGTATCAATCACACAACCTCTCAGAAATTAAAAAGAACATCCAGAGCACCTATGAGGCCATTCAGTATTCTAGTTATTAAGGCATATGTTGGGATGTGGAAAAATAGCCGGGCAACTTTCAATTTTTAAAATCTGTAATCCCTCAGATATTTCTACTGCATATGCAAATCTCTAGACTTCTTACAACATGCTTACTTCTCAGCATTAGCTTCCGTGAGTCTGCAGCAAGAGCAGAGTGAAAGGACACACCATGAAACCTTTGTGCTAGACCACAGTCTGAGCTTCTCATGCACACAAGGCAGCACAGTAATATGGACTGGGACCTCCCAAACTCACCACATTTTTGGAGGGACTAGTCTCAACTACAATGCATGATATCTGTTCTTTTCTCACCACAATGCAACAACGTATGCATTTGCTGGCATCCATTTACCACCTTTTCAGTCCCCAAAATCATTCATGACTTCTCAGTGGCCAATGAAAAACTTTCACAGAAAAACAGAGTAAGCATGTGCTGCTGATTAACAACCACCACCACAATGATACGCAGTACATAACCCTTTGCATTTTGTTTGTATGAACTCCCTGCATGAGGACAGCAAAACTGGCTGCGCTTTCATCACCCAAGAGATGAATGCTACAAAAACGGAACACAACTTTACTGGTCCACAAGACCAATGAAAAGACTTCCAAAACTCCACTCTTTCAAACTGAGGTTATTTCTCAGTTGGTGGAGCTTGCCTGAAGTATTTACACTCAATCATATCCCAGTGGCCACCCATGGAAGACAGCTTATGTCCATTAAAGCGCAGCAGTAACAAGACCTTCAGACTGAGGACTGCCTGCAAATCTTTTACACCTGTGAAAAGCATGCCCAAAAATCCCACTAACAGCATAGCTTTTTTTGCGTCTTTTTTTAAACTGGGGTCAGATGCACTGTTCTTCAATTATGTTTAGAAGTAAAGTAATTGCGCAAAAAAAATGGTACTACAAGTCCATTTTCCATTTTTCAATGTTGAAATAAAATCTATATATGCATTCTTAATGCTGATGTCATCATCTATGGATTCTGCCCAAGTCTTTAAGATATTTCAGGATAATAAAATTATTATTTATGTACCAAGTTTTTCAAACAATAATTCATTAAGAGAACGGGTAAACTAAAGAAACTAAGAACTACGGGTTTGAGGGGTTTTTAAAAGGCTAAAATAAAGGACAGTAAAAGGTTTATATGGCAGGAAACTTCTTCACCCCCTAAGGTGGAAAAAGTCATATATTAGTAGCCTGTCAACTGAAAGGACTGATTTGTGCAGTGGTAGCAAACCATTTATTTTTTATGCCAAGTCACCAACAAATTTGAGTGTATACTGATGGCTGTACTTAAGATCGATTTTGAATAAAGGAGTTCCCCATACAAATATAATTATCAGAAAACTAATAGTTGTTTAAAGTTCTACAGTTTCCCTATTCAAGTTTGGTTGGTTGGTTTTGGGAATGATTTGAGTTTGAGGTTTTTTATTATTTTTGTTGCTAAATTGGAAAGGGTGGGTTGTTGTCGTTGTTGTTTTTCTTCTAAAAACGTATCCCAGGATCATGTTCAGGGGGAAATTTAAACTAGTTCATGAAATAATTTGCCTGAATGCTCACTGCAGCTTAATAAAACAAGTGAACAAACCAACTCAACCCAAGCTAAATTTGAAATTGGAATACAGACTGTATTTCTGTATATACAAATATACACGTCTATCCCCCCATGAATTTTATAAAATCAGGTGTTTGCTTCCTAGAACTTGACAGTCAGAATCAGTTCTGCACTTATACTTTTTATTTGCACTACTACCTATGGACTCCTTTCAAAAGCATGAAGTTTTTCATATTTTAGAAAATACCTTAGCTTTAATAGTTGTCCAAGTATTCTGAGTTATAGTTAATTTATGATCCCTTAGTTTTTTTATGTCATAATTTATGACAAAATTTCAAAGTACCAGAATAAACAGAACAGTGACACAATCTAAACTTACAGTACTTCAATTCAGGTTGCTTTCAAGTTAAGCAGCTATTTAACAGTTCCTGCTGAACTGAAAATGCAATTTTATCGTTGAATAAAAAAGAGAACATGTACAAAGAAAGTTTCATTCTATTTCCTTCTGTTCCTTTTCCCTGTACTCTCCTTTATGTGCAAAAAACCCCATAAAAAGCACTACAGCTTTCGATTGCGTGGAGTCAAATTACCACTTAACTCCAGGGAAATCTTATAGAACACACATTCTGAGCTGCTTTTCATTTTTGATTCTGCCAAGAAAGCAAACAAGTTACTGCTGAGCTAAGACTCTTATTAGGCTAACAGCTGTTAAGTTACATGGGTTTACACAGCTACTTACTTTGATCCTCGATAGTATTGATTTATTTATTGTGATATTTGGTTACACTGCTATTTTTACTTAAAAACGATGTTATTACAAGTCTGATCCTGCTAACTGTTAAGAACAGTTGTGTATTTCCATCATTTAGGTAAAATCATCAAGTGTACCAAATATCATGCTATTGAGTTTGAAGCCCAGACTCCAGTAATAGCAACCATGGTTTGCACTAACCCATTAAAAATTCTAGTGGATTCTTTCCAATAGAGCCACAAGGAGAAAAAATATCTATCCACTGAGGATTTCAGGCTATACAGACCTGCCAATTTACACGAATTAAAAACTTGGCTTGAGAAAAGGTTAATGAGTTTAATGGTTTAAATATGTTAATCTTATGTTCCTGTTTCTTTTTGGAGATACAGAGAAACAAATTTGTACCACTAGAACAGCACTGACTGCTACAGCACCCACTAACAGTGACCAGATAATGTTATTTTAATATCTGTTCATCAGTCTCTTCACATCTGTACAATCAATGGAAATGGTGCTCCACAGCAGATTCTGCATACAACCACTCTCCACAGAATTTCTGGATACAAAATTGGCCACTGATGGGACAGGCAACTGAAATGTTTTCATTCTGTGGCCTCTTCATGGACCTGAAAGAATGAGGTCTGCACTGGCTGAATAATCTGCAGATCAAGCACCCCAATATGACTCAAGGAGACTGCTAATTAAAGCACCTACAAGTAAAGCTGAGGCTTAATCATGAGTCTTTGTAAGGCACTGAATGAAGTGGTAAATGAAAGAACAGAAAAATTGTTGCTGTAACATAGAAAAAAGGCAGTACACAAAGCCTTAAGATATTATGAGATATTCAACTAGCAAATTGGCCATTTTCTCTGAAAAGAAGACAGTGCCAACTAAACATCACTATAGATGAATAGTCATAATAATAATAATAATAATGAATCAATACTTCAAAAATAATAAAAATGTGATATTTTCATACAGTATAGAAAGAAAGCTCACCTGCAAAAATATTTCTAAAAGCAAGTGGCATAAATATTACTGAAGTATTAAAATAAAGCATTTTGCATACTTGACCCATGAAAGAGATATTAAGAAAGTCAATTTGGTATTTTTTCTGGAAGATGGTTGCCATAAATTACTATTAGGAGCATATACCAAGCATAATCCTTCAGTTACTCTATATTTTTTGCTATTACAAGAAAAATCTGTAGCAACCCTAAGATAGAAAACTTCAATATTATCAGAAGAGAACTGAAACCAGAATGATAATACAATGCAAAGATACAGGAACTGATGTCTTCTGACCACCAGAATGCTCAGCCATGTAGAATGATCTGGTAGGGATAAAACTGAGATGTAGTCTACACAGAATGGCTGAAGCTGGAAGGGACCTCTGAAAGTCTCCAGCCCCTTGCCTAAACTTATGAATCTAATTTCACAGTACAACAAGTTAGAGAATGCAGGAATTATTATTCAAGTGTCCTCAGAGAAGTGCTTTTCATTAATTTGTAAACATTGACTTTGATTTAAACTTCTAAAAACTTTCTTCCACCAAGATCAAATTGGACAAATTTCTGTACAAAATAAGAATGTGAAAATTATTAATAAGGGAAGTTATTTAATTGTCCAGTTCAGGAACAAAGTTTGCAAACAAGACAGAAAAGGAGCACATGAACGTCTCTGTATATATTCCAAGAGAAAACAGAATCTGCTCCAGATGGAATTCCACACATACATGACTACCTGCTGGCTCATATTCCATCAAGGGGAGAGCTTCTGTAGATACTGTTTCCATTTATTTCCTCTAGAAGACTTACAATCTCATGGGAGAACTGTCTGAACAAAGCATATAGATGATCACAGAAGGCAATCAGGCTAGCCAAGAATGATTTACCTTGAGTGAAACCATTCTGACTACTCTAATTTCCAATAATGAATGAGAACGTGTTCTATAGTTGTGATACAGTTCAACTAACTTTTCATAAATGATACTAAAAGCTGTGTATCTCCTATCCTATAATTCTTAATTTAGGAAATGACTACAGAAGCCTCATAAACTGAACTCAGTACTGGAAACATTTTGAATAGATGTTTTCTTTAGTATTTAGAAAACAAAAACTAAATCTAAATCTAGATAAATATGACTTCAGAGAATGGTTCAATGCTGGTCTACATACAGTCATATTTTGCTGTGATATTTCTGCTACAGAACAAGCTGATCCCATTATAAGAAGCTAAGCAAAGCCCTGGGGAACAATGGTGTGGGAGAAATATAGAGACTACAGCAGCATTTAGAAGCATGGCAAAACCCTGAGGTTTTAGGAAATTTGGGCTGGGAATTAATAAAGAGATGCAGAAGATGGAAGACAAATGGCTTTTCATACACTTGCAATCTATTAGAAGTACTTTAAGTACAGTTTTGTAAAGTGGAAGGACTAACTAGGCATGGACAAGTATTAGAAGAAGAATGCACACAAACACATCAAGCGTCACTACAGGATGCAGAAAAAAATCAGACAATCATAAGGGATTTCTTTCCTTTAACAGTAAAGCAAAATAATTAGAAATCAAAAGACATGACACTACCATCTTTAAAAAAATGGTATTTTCAACCAACTGTTGAAACACTTACATTCAAAAACACTTGAAAAATGAACTGTGACTATGAACTGTGCTTTCAGTCTAAGCTATGTTGCTCACTGGGGTGGACTTGTCAAGCCTGTATCACTGAATACCAAGAGAACTGAGCTACTGAAAAGGCACAGGTCTCCAGCCTGTGAAACTATAGCCACCCTTCCTTCCCTCTGACACAAAACAAACAACATACATGGACTGGTAAGTAAGGTAATGCTTTGATGAACACAAATCCCTTTCCTAATAAAACTTGGGAAGATCTTTTCCCCTTAAGACTGGTGCTAAGTCATTCAGAAATGTAAGAGTTCATGCTTTTAATCTCAAAGAGTTCTTCAGTAGTATACTACAATAATGTAACTTCTTCAATGATTAAATAAAACTTTCAGTCTTCTCCCAGAGTCAGCTGAAACAAATCAGCTTTTTCACAACTACCGAGAAGAAAGGGAGAACTACACACATTGCAGTCCTGGATACTACAGAATACTCAATGTCAAAGAAACAAGAATAATGAAACTAGGCCTTGCAGCAGCAAGATATCCTCAAAACATAATCAAGAACAGGGTGCAAAGACCTTATTCCACATACATTAGATATTTGTGCCAACACTTTCAGTTTTTCCCTAGGGTGTGAGAAAACACTTATTTCAGTAACACCTGTAAAATGGACCAAAAAAAATTTTTCTTACATTTGTTGAAATCCAAATGGAGTGTTTGGTTATTTATAATTATTTAGCCAGTAACTGGTCCTTGCAACATGTCATACCACTAACTCTTATGAAGACAAAAAAAACCCAAAAACCCAACCAAGCCAAAAAACAAACAAACAAAAAAACCCAAGAAAAAAAACCCCAAAACAAAACACCCAAACAAACAAACAAAAAAAACCCACCACTAGGAAGATAAGGCTTTTGACTCACTGCAATTAGATTGTTCCTCAGCCTTGTTGCAGGGATCCTTAGTGAAGGAGAAGAGCTGGGTTTTTTGTCTGTAATTTAAAATTAGAAACCTCTGTACAACTAGGTGCACATTGGTGTGCTACCCTGAGCTATGGTGGGAAACAAAGATCAAAGAAAAGCACATCTCTGGGCACTATGGAGATCTGAGCAAGAAGCCCACAAGCTTCCTTGAATTTGGCATCTTCCAAAGGCCAAACTCCTCTCAGGTTAAGGCAACATCAAGTAAAATTGTATCTGAAACACTGATTTTTACTGACATCTGCAACTGACATCCATGCAATTAATTTACTCACTGACAGCTTTTACATCAATAAGTTGTCTTAATCATTTGAAATATTAGGCCTAAGAGACCACATGGTTTACCAAGTCCTGTCTTCTCCAGTCTAGCAAGCAATGCAATTGTCACACAAAACTGAAGACCATTATATACTTTGAACCATGAAGTATCTAAAGAAGAAATAACCTTTGAGACCTCTCAGGCTAGAATTTACATTGGGAATTACTGCTGAAGGAAAGTATCAATGGTAACTTCCAAAAGCAAGGCTGCTTTGTCTTACTGAGAATTTCTAACATATATTTTTTAGTCCAATATGTAAGAGAGGCACTGTTTTTTTTATACAGAAACCATGAGCAAACCCCAAGAAGAAGCACAAAAGTTGAATCAGTTTATTTAATACATCAACTCAACAAAGATATTCTGATTATCTCCATAAAACTACCTCCTCCTGACTGGAATTGATTAGGATGGATCTTTTTTGAATTCCTGCTGAGACATTAGAAAACAATCTCAGAAGTACCACTGATAAGCCTAGCCATTTATAGGATGCAAAGGTACATCATCAGAAAGGAACGTCTATTCCCTACTGTTATCACCAAGCAAAAATAACTGAAATATAGCTCAAAAAAATTATTGTTATGTAGTCCAACTAAAACCATGAAAGTCCAGAGGTGGATAAGATAATTTCAGAGTATCTCCAGAAATAATGGAGACCAAAGAAGGTAAGCATCTCAAAAAGCAAAGATAAGCTATGTACAAACCATTCTTCAAGCTGATGACTGAGAGTTACCAGAAACAGTCATAGTATTTTCTTCTTTTCTTAAGACACACGAGGTGAGGTCGAGTACTCACTTATTAAGGACCCATCTATAAAAGGAACCCCATACAAAATATTATTCCTGCTTCCTCTATTGACAGATTACTCATGTAAGCAGCTGGACAATATCAGGAACTATTTCTAGAATGAGTGTCAAAAATCACTATGAAGCCAGCTAAAATGAGCTAAAACATACAAAGGAGGCAAATGCAGCTGGCCCCAGCTACAGATTCTAACTATCATATTGAGCTCTTGGCATTCACAGGCTGGCAGCCCAGTCCAAGCTGCTATTCTGGTAAGAAACACAACTACATGAAAGCAACACAGGCAGACTATGTTAGACCACACTGACCAAAGCATAGCTGAACAGAAAAGAGTATATTTACTAGTGCCAGGTAAACTCTTGAGGTATACTTCACCACATCCTGCAAAATATGAAAAAACAAGTCAGTAGTAAAAAGGGGGAGCAGAGTAATCACACAGCTTTTGGTTTCCACTTCCCTCCACAACCATTCATTAAAGACTGACACTGCCACACAAGTCTATCTTACTGGTTTTTCTTGGTGCAAATAACACAAGTCACATGTAAATGGAGAATGGTGCACAGATAGATATTCAAAGAAAACGTTGTTGTGGTAACTGAACTTTCACTTCTACAGGAGGCTCATCTGCCTGTTTAAATACTGTGATGTGTGTGCACTGCTCCAGCCACAACTCATCTCTTTGTCCTGTGCTACAAAACCAACTGAAACATTTTTGTTCAACAGGTATTTTTCTGTCAGCTGCAGAGCTAGTTAGAAAAAAACACCATAAATTATTGCCAAAAATTATTTGTTACTCTAAACTGCAGGCAAAAACCCCTCTGGCCTTGTGATAAGCTTAACAGTGTTTTCATCGGTACAATCTTTCATAGACACTTTTCAGAAACGTTGACTATAAATTCCTGAACAACACCAAGCTTGTGTAATGTCCCCAAAATTACACACTGTAGAGTATGCAAACTCTCATGAGTCACATCAGTTTATGGTAACAACTAAAAGACATCACATTCTGTTTGTTTTCTCTTTCTGTATTCTTCAAACAGCACTAAATAATTCTATAAATATTTCCTGAAATTTTTGGTTTTGTATTTGCATTAAGATCTCTCACTTGCCCATTCCTTGAGCTGATGAAAGCTAGATAATGTGCTCCACAAATACAAGGACTGCTCTTAGGCTACCTATAAGCAAATTTGCAACACTTGGTACTCCTTATCACACATTTTATTTCAATAAAGAAATTCTTAACATCTTTTTTATGTTTTAGGCTTTTTTTTTTTTTTTTTTGGACAAGCAGCAAATTACTAGGAAGTACTTCCTTACTACAGACACCCTCCAAATTTCTGTGTAAGCTTTTGAAATGACTACATGGTGTGTGACGGTAATAGTAAGGGACAGAATCTCATGACCCAGGAAATACACTGTATTCTTTAATATCTTACTGTTGTGGTTTGACACGGAAGTGAATTTTCTCAGGAAGCTGGGTCACACCAATCAGTGGTCAGGTTTGGATATTGGCACCTGGAGTGACCACTGAAGGCATGGACACGCCTCTGAGAACACAGGGGGTTAAAAGCAAGAACTCCCAGGGGAGCTCTCTCTTTAGTTCCGGTCATAGGAAGAGTGCAGGCTCTCCCCTGCCCAGACATGGGCTGGGTGGGGGAGGGGAAGCCATGTGGCCTGGTCGAGGTGAGCTGAGGGGGCTGAAGGACTGGAACCGAGCCAGCTCCTGTGGACGGAAGGGTGGAGAGAAGCGGAGATGCCTTTGTTGTCCCCCCCAAGCGGGAAGGAGACAGAGAGTCTAACAGCACCTGTAAATTTGCTGGTGGAGGAAAAGGAGAAGGATGGGGGGGGAAGATGCCCAGCCTTGGGAATTGGCTTCTGGGCAGAGATTTCAGTCGTCCAGGAGTCTGAACTTTTAACCCTTTCCTGGGAAATGAAGGCTTTGTAAAATATTACTCCTCCTCGATTTGAGGCAGAAGAGAGACAGTCTGGGATCTGAGATGTTGGAAGAGGAAATTTTTGGGTGGGAGGAGATGATGGAGTGGCTTGTGGCTGGACCTTTCTTGCTAGCCATAGACTGAACCAAATTCTCCTACAATAGAGATTGCATTTTAGGGGGATGCGATGGGATGGTGAACCAAGAGACCTACTTCAGCAATTACCAACAGAGGAATGGAGGGAACAGAGAAAGCCGAGGAGGGTGTGGTGATGCCCTCTGTCTTCAGGAAGAAGATGATCTCTGTTCTTGAGACCCTTGGCCCCAGGGGAGGAAGAAATGAGGGGGACTGTGGTCCCAAGATTAGAAGCTGAACTGTTGTCTCTTTTGGTCCATGGCAAAGCATCCTTAAAGGAGCCCTATGAGCAGTCTGCTGGGGGGAGTCTGTGGTGCAAGAGAGACTCCTCTCTCCCTTGATGGACTGAGTATTGATTATCTGAAGGGTGGGAACTTGATCAGGAATCCTGAGTGGTGTCTCACTGTGGTTTGTTGGAAATTGGGTGGGGGGAGGAGGAGTGTTTTGGAGGGTCTTCATCCTGGATTTAGTGTGTGTGTCTTTTATAGTAATAGTAGTTTATTAAAGTTTTTTCTTTTGTTATTAAGTTTGGGCCTACTCTGCTCTGTTCCTGATCACATCTCACAGCAATTATTTAGGAAGGTGTAATTTCATGGGGGTGCTGGCATTGCGCCAGCGTCAAACTAACTAACTAACTGCAGCACTTACTAACTCTGTGCTGCAGGTTTATGTGATTGACAAGAGGGTAGTGATTGACAGAGGGGAGGTTGCTGTGGGAAGAGGCCAGAGGCCCTGTGCAGGACACAGCCAGACCCAACAGACACACTGCAGAGCACAGCTGAGTCCCTCAGCCAAGCTGGGGACACACATGGGAGAACATGTTTAAGAAAGGGAACATCAGAGTCAGAGGAAAGTGGAGGAGAAACATCTCCATGGAACAGCAGATATTCCCGGAAGTCCATGGAGGATGCCACAGTGGAGCACAAGGATGTTCCTGAAGGAACTGAAGCCCGTGGAGAGCCCACATCAGAGCAAAGACATGATGAGGAAAAGGCAGAAAGACACCATTATGTACTGGCTGCAACCCCCCTGCCATTCTCCATGTGGGCTTGCATGACAAGGGTAGGGTATGTGAGAAATAGAGCTGAGCCTGGGGGAAGGGGGAGGAAAGGTGTGCTGTTTTGCATTTGTTTCTCACTACCTGAATCAATTTTAGTTGGCAATAAATCAGCTATTTTTTCCCAAACAGAGTTTGTTTTGCCTGCAATGGTAATTGGTAAGCAACTTCCCTGTTGTTATTTCAACCTACTGTTTTACTGTTTCTGTTTTTCCTATATTACTCCCTTGCATTACCAGACTGAGGGTGGTGGGTTGCACAAGCATGCAGATGGATGGAAATGTTGCTGTTAGCCAAATCTGGCTCAGCACACATCACTTAACAGAAATGATTCTCTGGATGTCAACCTCTAAAACATACTAACTATGTCAGACAGTAAAGGTAACAAACTCAAGCAAGTCTTAGCATTAGCAGACTCCTATCTTCTACCTTGTGATCTCTAACCGCACCAGAAAACTTCAAAGTAACAAAACCTTTCAGTGCAACATTAATATATTTAACCACAAACTTGACTAAAATAAAGTAGTCCTATTACCATAGCTCACGGCATAAATATTGTCCGTTTGTTGTGTTAATACATACTTAAACAATGTGGGAGACAGTATTATCCTTTACAACAAACCTACTTAAAAACATATTAGTGAAAGATATGCCTGTTCATGAATCTGCCAAAAAAGGTTGTGCAGGAAGGTGCAGAACATTCAAGACATTTCCATGTCAGGGAGAAACTACAGCAAGCAAACAGAAAGATAAAATTCTCTGGATCCGTTCAAGGCTTTTAAAGTTGAGATTGCACATACCTCAAATCCTCATTATAGTTTTTCCTAAAGATTCTCATGACAGGATCTTTCAAACAGCTACACAAAGGAAACAATTTTCATCTGGTAACAGCAGCACTAGGCGTGCCATGAACCCATCCTCAGCCAAACTCAATTCTATAACGCAGTTACAGAGGGAGCAGTTCCACACGTGACTTAGAGAAACTGTATTCTTGAAAACTGGTGGTCTGAATCAGGATTTATCTAACAGAATTGTAAATCCTGAGCAATTCTAAAGTTTGTATCACACGCATACACAAAAATATTACCACCCCCTTTTTGTTCATATAATTTTTAAACTTTGCTCCAATTTAGCAGTTGTTCAATAATTATAATCAACAGATACTCCAGATACTCAGGATTAACTGTGCAAGTATAAATACAACACTTTTAAACAGTGGAAACAGCAGCAACATTAGAAAAAATCAGATTACAGCATTTTTCAGTATTTTTTAAAAATTATTTTCCTTCACACTAAAGAGCACAATATATGGAAATCACACTACAGTAATGTTTTACTTTATTTTGCCTGTCAATATATTAGATAGCCTCTTTGCTTTACAAAAGACATGGCAGGGTAAGAATCTCATAGAAGAAAAAAAAGTCCTTGAAACCAAAAGTAAATTAAACTAGCTCTTTTTGGACTTTTCCAAGGTATTTTAACAGAATCTACATTTTAGCTTTTTGCCTTCTACTGCAAATACAGTCCTCAGGTGTCTGCCACACCCTCAGTTGTGGGTACTAACAAGCAGGGTCTTTACTGACTCCAGGTGAACAAAGACCTTATTATCCACTAAAGCATGACTGAAGTCTATAAATGCTAAAGGCAGGCACAGCATTTGTCATTCTTTAAATGTGCTATTTTTATACCATCTTCTTTCATGCTTTACAAAATATGTAAATGAATGCTCTTTCATTAATACAGCCAATGCTACTATTTTGTCTGACGAAAAGCTGAGACGCCCAAGCCGGGCGTTCGAGAGCTGACCGGGGCCGAGAAAAGTAACGAGCAGCCGCGATTTTATTCTACACATTTTGCAGTACTATTAAGTATCTTAATTCCTATTTTAGGTTTTTTTTTTTTTTTTCAACATACTACTTTCCTTCCTCACCCTGAATTAGGCATCCATCCCCCTCTTTTCATCTTCTGTAAAGTCTAGTGTCTTTTGGCAGCACTGGAAGGCTTTCATGGCTATTTGCCTGCTCTAGGCCTTTGTCTCTGCAAAGAATGCCCAGACTTTGTAGCATCCTTATCTTAGGCTTGTCACCATCATTGAGAACCCACACACTGTTCTACCTCTACACATGATTAGAACTATAAAATCTTTTTTCTGTTTCAGTGCTACAGCAAAAAAATTTAAACATCTGAGCACTCTACAGAAAGTATGTATCCAAAGACTGCTTGTCTTGTACAGATCATTTCGTGTGGTTGTCTTATATATACTCAGCAACCTCCAGAGTGGCTGGAAAGACTGTGTAGACTGGATGCCTCACTTGCCAAGGCAATGTATTTATAGCAGTATCTGTATTCTTTAAAAAATGTTTTGAAGTGTTACTCAGAAGTATCTGTTGCAGATGTAGTGTCACCAGACCTAATACTCCTATTTTACAAGGTAATCTCACTGGCTATTGTATTTTAAATTGTTGAAATTTGGTGCACAGCACAACTAACTAGTGACTACATTTCTGCACTGGAAACAAAGGATTTGCCTCAAAAAATCAGCCAGCAACCTAGTTTCACATTTTAAGCAAATGTCAAAATGTGCTGAAGGATTACTTAATCTCTCCATTGCTCTGTTAAGATCTGTATGGTCTTTTACCACCCTTTCTCCCTTTCCCCAAATCTATGATAGCAGTGATACACAGGCAGTGTCACAGAATCACAGAATTAGGCTGGAAAAGGCCTCCTAGATCAACTCCAACCTATGAACAAACATCACCATGTCAACTAAACCATGGCACTGAGTGCCACATCCAGTCTTAAACACCTCCAGGGACAGTGACTCCTCCACCACCCTAGGCAGCCCATTGCAATGCCCAACCACCCCGCTTCTGTGAAGAAATTTCCTCCTAATGTCCAACCTAAACCTCCCGTGGTGCAGCTTTAAGACTATATCGTGACTGAGATACTACACAAGTTTTTCAATAAAAATAAAAATAATGCTTGAGCAATAATAGGATGGTTTTGTCTAACAGCATTAATAAAGTGTGCATCAATAGCAAAATAACTGCATTAAAACACAAAGATTCCCCCTCCCTAGGTCCTCACTAGCTCTATGGCCAGTATCTGGTGAACAGAGAACACAACAAAAAACCAAATAAAATCCCCTAAAAAACACCACCACAACATAGCCCAACCAAAACAAAAATACACTCTACATGAAGAGGGGGTGCAAAAAGATAAACAGAGATTAAAAACAAAATGCAGAGTGGGAGGTATTGGTGTTGGAGGAGAACAGGGCCAATCTACTGACAGAAATCTTAGTAAATGACAGAAGGAAGTGCTATTAGTTATGCCCTTGACTCCTCACATACATTACTAAAGTGTATTTGTACAACTGATAGCGACTCTCTCACAAAATCTTAGCTGCACATCATACAGAGTAAAGACATGAAATCTGCAAGTCAGAACAACATGCTGAATGATTTACTTGCATAATGCATATCTAATTTATCATAGCAGATAGCAGTTAGAAATTTATGCCAATGAAGCAGACACCAACGCATACAGAAAGGTTCATCATTGAGGCAGATGAGTATCACTGTAGTAAACAGAGCATTCCCACCTCTCCCTCGGAATTTTACTGTGATGCTGAGTAGGTCAAATGTTAAGAAGGCAGAGGGAGCCTTTATTACATTGAGACAGGTAAAATGGTTTAGAAAATGGCAAAGTAGTTCTATGCTTAATTAAATAATTAAGCACTCTAATGCTACAGAAATTTAAACCATAACTTGTCACTGTTTAATAAGAAATGACACAAAGTCATCAGAAGGCTGAGTGACAGGCATATCACGCCCATTTACTTCAGACTGCTCCTTTTTATACACTGTTCTGATACAGGTAGACCTGTATCAGAACATGTATATTTAATGTATTAAACAATACATTCCACCTGATTGGCTAATTAACAAGATACCCTTTTACAAACAATCTTATGAGAATAACAAGAAAACAGACAGTAGGAAAAACAACACCTGCAGGTTGTTTACAATAATAAGCTATCATTGTTTATCTTCAACTCCCTAACGTCTCCCAGGCCGATTCTGGGAAAACTTATCTAGCTTTCTTGCTCTCTTGACCAGGCTGTCACATCTACAATAACTTTCTGTTGAAACCCTACAAAAGCTTAAAAAAATTAAAATCTAGTATTTTCACTTTGAAATCTCAGTTTTTCATTCATTTCAAGTTACTATCATTACCATAGCTCAAACTTGCAGGTAACTTCCAAAAAAATTATAAATACATCGGTATTACAAGGAAGAAACCCTCTCAGAGTGAATGTGTAATTTGGATTGAATTTTTGACTGGAAATGATAAAAAATATTATGCCTACTCACTGAATAATTGGTTAGAGTCACTGAGCACCTTGTGCTAATTGCTAGGGAAAATGAGAAAATATAGTGTTTTATCACGTTATTGAAAATCATCCTAATGTTTCACATGAAGGAAAATACTTCTGGCATATTTTCACTCTTTTTAGTGACTGTAACCCTGGTGTTCTTTTAACCAAGAATTTATATGGAACACTGATAAACAGGGACTCCAGAATTCCTACAGCAGATGAGGTAAAGATGAGATGGGAACTAGTAAATATTTGGTAACTCTGAAGATGTCCTTGTTCATTGCAAGAGGGTTAGACTAAATTACCTTTAAAGGTCCCTTCCAAACCAAACCGTTCTATGGTTCTCTGAAGGAGAAAAACCAATTTGAATTGACCAGTAGATTCCACTTGGCAGACTTTGCTGCTCAAGATCTAAAATCATCTGTTCCTTGTCTCAGGTCACAGAAGGACCAAAAGTCTGAATCAAAGTTTACACTGGTATTTCCAAGGCTCTATAAAGCCATATTTCTCATTTGCTGCTTAGGTGTAGCTCATATTTCAGGTAAAACCTCCAATGATTTACTAAAATTTGATAAACAACATAAAGAAGCAAGCCAATTAACAGTAAGACACTGAATAATAAAAAAGTTTGAGATACATAAAAGGTAAATATGTTGAAGATGAAAGCATCAACTTAATGAAATTTAAGGTTGCTGCTAAAACTACAGAAAACTGCAATAAATTACCAAATCATACAGAAAAAAATCATTAATGGTATCATGACACACAGGCTTTACCATTATAGGAATAACATCAGCTCTTACATAACAGTTCTGAGAACAACTGTCAACCAAACACAAACTGACCGACATTTGGCCTCAGCACAAGTGACATCTATCACACTATTTAACCTTCTCAATCAAGATCAGCCCAGGCCAAAAAGAGCAAACCTGGCAAACAAACCACCTTTGACTCAGCTAGTGCTGTATGCTGTCCTTTGTAGCAAATATATACTTTCTCATTTAATTCCAGCTCTGTAAGTGCAACAACTGCATGAGTCACCTTACAGCTGGAATGAACAGTGTACTAGATTCCTTATAAACTCTAATCTAAAACCAGTTTTATGAAAGTACTCCATGTTCAGCATCTGCACACATCAACTTCAGCAAGCATATCAAAAGGTGAGATTATGAGTGGAGTTTGAGAGCAAATAGTACAGCTGAAGTACTAAAAATTTACTTCTCATTCCAGCACATGAGAAACAACATTATAAAGGTGCATGAATTCATTTGAGTTAGAGGTAAAGAACATGCTTACTAGTCTTTTTTTCCTCCTAAATTTAAATATCAAATTTATTTAAATATTACCTATGAATTACTGTTGAAATATAAGCATGTTTAAGTTACTACTTTTTAAAGTAAATTTTTAAACTAGATACATCAAAGCATATTTTATCCTAGCATATATAACAGTCCATTTAGATTTTTGAGTTTTCAGATTACAGTGAAATGGAAAACATTTCAATGATTAGATACTACTCTTTCCCCCACCCATTTTTAACCTTAACAATACCTAGGAAGAATTGAAATAACACACATTTTTATAAACCTAGAAATTTGCTATACATGTTCCTCAGTTTTTAATTTTTGTCCTTTTATTTCTCTAAGAAAGATAAGGGAAAGAAAAAAAAACACAAACAAAATATAGCATAAGGAAACAAAGAAACAAAAAAAAATCTCAAAATCTTCTTTGTACTCCATGCATTTCAATATAAAAACATCTTCCAGGTGTTTATACAGAGAGAAATAACATTGAGAGGTCATTCTTTAGAAAAAGCAATTTGGCTGTGCAGTAGAGACAAAATTAGATGAAATCTAAGCTGTCCAAGTCATCTGGTCTTGCTCCTGCTCTCCATTTCTCTTTTGAGACTGAACAAGACTCTGGAAATCTGCACTAGGAACTGAACTGGAACAATGACCTGGCTAAAAACTCATCCTGCAAAACAATTACCCTTTCAACACATATCAGTTCCCCAGGTTCACCACAACTGCACAACTTACTGCGCCAGCACACACGGACACAAAACCACACAGGGCAGTTGTGCACACTTCTTGCTTCATACAGTATCAATGTCAGCTAATAGACAGCATATGCAGCATCCCAAACTATAATCTAATTGTTAGCTACTTTAAAAGCCAAGGGAAAAAAAATCCTGTACTGCCACATTCTTACAAGTGGGAAGGAATAGCTGGTACACTCATATAGCTTTTATGTTGTGCCCCTTCCACAGAGAGATAAAAAGCAATTATTTTCTGCAAATAGAAGAAAATATCAGTTAACTAACTGTTCTAATGTATTTAAGCAAACAACATCTCTAAATGTTTCTTACTTCTAAAGCAAGCTGGACAGACAGTATTTTACAGTCTTTTTGGCAAACTAAACTGAGAAAGCAAGTAGCTTCCAAACACTAATAAAACAGAAAAGGATTTGGTCTACATTTTCAAGACACAAATCCCATTTTTCTTATCACTTGTAAACCACATCACATGACTTGAGTTTCATGTGGAGAAAAAGAACTAAATAATCCAGAGTTTAAAGCAAATTAAGTATTTCTAAAACTAGAGCAATTATATTAATGTAACTATAAATGTATCAGTTAGGTCAATGGCTATTGAATGGTGAAAGCCACATTTCTGCCCTTTTTCACATTAAAAAAAAAAAAAGGTGATGGTGGTGATGTCGTTCACAATCAAGAAATGTACAAGTAAAGTTTTATATACTTTGCAGTTATTTGCTGGACAATATAAATGGGCAGAATAAGAGACCAGTGTGTAATCATGTGTTCACACTGTAAGGCTATGGGATCACAATATAACAGAAATGAATAAAAATCAGTACAGTTTGAAGTGCACCATTTTAAGACAGATTTACTGAATAGCTACTAGTCAGAATACAGCTGTGATTCCCAAACTGATTAAAACAATTAAAGAAAATGAAAACATGACAGCATCATACAGCAATAAATGGTCTTTCCACCACAAGTGAAACAATGCCAGTTTTCGTAATTATACTTATAAATAAAGATCTATGTAAGGAAAACAAATATGCATGAAAGTTCACAAAGAAATTATAGCAGAAGAAATTGGCTCAGCATTGGAGATTCAAACAAATCTGCACAAAGTTACTGTGTCAGAATTATGATTTACCAAATCACTTTAAAAAAGTGGAACAAAAGCAATCTAACTGGAATACACCCAATACAGGATTCAAGACACACACACCCCAATCTGCAGTTAGGCATGCAAAAGAATGTAAATTTACTTAAACATTTGGAAAGAAGTAAGACTATTGGTAAGAAAACTTTTAAGAAGTACTGATGATAGAAATCAACACTGTAGCTTGCCATGTGGCCAGGTTTACATTTTTGCTCCAAAGAAGTTTGAGGTTAACCAACTAATAATTAACATCTGCACTCAACTGGAAGATATATAGCTCTAGGGATGTGTATTACAAAACAGGCTATTTTCTAAAATACCTTTATTCTAGTTTTAAAAAGTGCTTAAAAGTCCAATTTGTAGTTCATTGCTTATAAAAAATTGTGCAGACAAGCCCCCTGTGTACACTACAAACATGCATAATGTAACTTTCCTTTTTCTAACCACATATAACAAGGGACTGCCTAACTTCAAATTTAGCTAATACAGCCAAAATTATTTTTAAAACGTTCCTGGTCCCAAGTAAATTATTTCAGCAAAAGAAGAATCATTGCAAAAATAAGCAGACTCAAGACATTAGATGGGTAAAATTACTACTGTTCATGTAGTTACCACACCATGTTTAAACAACATGAGCTGTCTTGTTACCTGCCTGTATTTTAGGGCCCATGAATTCTGTCTGTATGTGTGAGCCTCTTTATACCTTGACTCATTTCACTATGTGTACTTCAATCCAAAACTTGTATCACATATTTTGTGGTAACACTGACTACATAAAGATGCTTCTCTGTACTGCTGTTCCCTGAAGAGAGGGAGGGGGAAAATAAAGTATTTTATTTCCATGTGTCTAATTGTCAGAAGAACAGACCTACTATGAATCAGATGGATCTTTTTTCTTGGTCCAGAGATCCAACTTTTTTTTTTTTTTAAAGCATGAGATTCATGCAGTCTAATGAGTTAGGCGCCATACTGCTTCAAAGGGGACTAGCAGCAGATTGGACCCCTTCAACAGGTAATTCATCCTACATAAAGACAGCAGTTTTATAGACAACATCTATCCAGTGTTTCAGAGGCACAAACAACTACTTCCAGAAACAGCGAGAAAGCAAAAAACTATCCCCTGCCATGTAAATTTAGAAATACATTTTACAGGAGCATGTTATATGCACTCAAATTTGAATAAGTTGGAAGAAATTTCAAGCTGTCACCATGAGATGCATTTTCTAAGAAACTTCCATTATTTTCTACCACGTTCTAAGTTTCTTTGCTTTTTACCTGTGTTATAGTCACCAGAAAAATTAGGTTTCCTCCTATTACCATCCACGATGAAACTTTACAGCAGTATGTAACACAAAGCAAAAATGCACAAAACCCCCATAAAAGCACATAGAGAATCATATCTTTGTGATATTTTTAAAATTTTAAATTAAATTATACATTTCACTGCCTTTTTTAAACAGAGGAATGGTCAATGGACATCACCTCCTTAAAGTCTTGTTAGGAGCATGTTCAGCTTATATAATGAAAGCCAGTGATGTTAAATCAGAAATACCAAATGCAACTTACACTGCCAAGCAAATAATACTGATTCCAAGCTATTAAGCTTTATGCAAAATACAATGCAGAGTGCTTGACAGTTTGCCACTAGAGAGTCCTCTCTACTAAGCCCATAGATGCACTTGCCAGAAAGTAGTGATCTGAAAAATACTCTCTTCCTTTCTTAGTTCTCCTTTTAAAAACTGGGCTTTAACCAGGACTATATTCACTCAAGCTGGAGCGGTTACCCTGTGATGGACATAAATGAGTAATACTGAATCTGGTGAATATTCAGTGAAGGACATCTACTTTCAACAAATGAAGCCCACTGTCTAGTAGATACCCAATCCTTCTGTGACTGGTATGGGTCCTGCACTAAATGTGACGATGTCAGCTGCTCCTTTTCCAACAACAATTATCTCTCAATTCCACTTGAAAATTCTCCAGTGATTCATTCTGACTTGTATTTCATCAACATGGGTTGTGCAAAGTAGACTGAGTAAGAAATCTCCAAAGGCATGGAAGCTTCTTTCAGAGGATGGGTCTGACTATTTGGAAACATTTGTTTCCAAAACAATACTGAGCCATATTTTGCAATGAGCGCTCACATGCTCAAAAAGAGTCAAAGGCAATGGCAATGCCAGGAAAGGTCTCCTAATGCTGTAAATCAAATCAATACAAGTGAAATACTTGTATTGCCATAAATAACTCAATCTGTCTGAAATAAAGATAACTGTTTCAAAGAATATTATGATGATCAGAACACTCAATGTTGAAGTGCTTAACACTAACAGGAACAAAAAACAATTGCTTCAGAAAAGAACAGCCGAGGCTTTCTCTTTCTATTTCACACAGTACAGAAGCAAATCACATCTGGCCTGATGCTGTGCTGTTCTGAAGCTGCTTTTTACAGCATTACTTTTTATAGGCTAGAAAGAGGTTTGAATAAAAACAGACTGGGCTTGCCAAACTACACTAGTATTACTAGTGTAGTTAGTAGTATTTAGTATTTACTAAAACAGTGGCTTTTTTACGGCGATGCACTTGCCCAATCTTTTGTAGATCTAACCAGATCCAGCAGTACCTGAAAAGGTGTCTCGTGTGTCGTTTACATCCTTCTGGAGAAGAGTTTCCTCACACAAAGGAAAGAAGAAAATAGCCATGTGCCAAAACACAATAAGCATCAGAAATGTTTAACAATAATGGATAAATAGTAAAGCCCAATGATCCTATGAAGCCAAACATTGTGCTTTTGCCACTGGCCAAAATGCTACCATACATGGCTTATCCTGTTTGAACAGGAGAAAGAAACAAGTAGCAAATAAATTCTAGTCACATCACATTTATTTTGTAAGGTATGTATTCACTACAGGATTCTCTCTTAGAACCAGAAAGAGCAGACAGGAGGTAGAAGCCACTTGCCCTTTATGCCCTGAGCTACGTGCGAGAGCACTCAGTATTGGCATTCTCTCTTAGGTCACAAGCAGTCAGAAGACTCCAAACCTGCACATGCTGAATTATTAATCAGATACATTTCTAAGGACAAGCACATCTCAAAAACTGGTATATCAAGCTAAAATTTACTCAAATTATGCATTTAACAGCTGCTTTTGGAAGACAACAAAGGCCTCTGCTCTATGACACTAATCTCTCTCTCCCATAGTAAGAAAATAGCAGAGACCCTGATTATCCACAGACACATTTCATGGAAAAGTTACATTTAGTTTCAAATTCTGATTCCATTGTGGCAGTGACACCAGATGAAGACACTGTAACAGATTGTTCAAATGCTTTGAAAGCACAGGCAAGATGTTTTGCCTGTCATCCCTGGAAGTATGAGCACATGCACAAGTTACAGCAGGTTGAACCAGCACATAAATTTACAGCATATCAGCTGCTCCTGCTATGACAGTTTGCAGAGCTGTTACTACAGGATAACACGATCAAATTGGTGCTGCAAAGCTAGTGAGCTCTCTCATGAGCTCCAAAATAGAGAAAGCACAATCCTACCCATATATTTTATTTGAGGTCAGCTGTTTACACACAGCTCAGATCCGCACAGGCCAGTGAACTCTGAAGTAACACAAGGAGCCCAATGGGGAGCTGGAACTCAAATTTTTCTACTTCACACACCTGTATTTAGCACTCCATATTGCTGAGACTGAACTACAAGCAGTATTTCCCAACCAGAAGCAACCCTGCACTGATACAGCACTGAATCATATTGATGCAGTGGACTGATATTTAATGTTCTTTTTTTCTAAGTTATGGGGGAAGACTTCTTCAATTTGTCTGTATTCCAGGACATTACAGACCTGGTTGTCCAGTGGCTTACATGACAAAAGCAACCATTCTAGAAAGATCTATATCAATCTTTAGGAGAAGATGTGGCTACCACTTTCTTCTAATAGGCAGCTCAGAAGTCTTTAAATTCCTCTCCCTAAAATTCTTCATTGCCTATGTGTTTATTCGAATTTGACTAGCCTGAATTTCAGGGTTTTTTCCCCATTGATTTTCTTAATAAACTAGAACTCATCACTTCTTCACAAGCTCCTGATACCATCTAATAAAAGTTTATTGTAATATCCTCTAGAGGGGGAAAAATGTTTTGAGCATTGTTCAAAACCTCCTACATTTTTCCTACATAATTTAAAATGCAATGCCATAGAGCCACACTGTTTAGCACATCTGTTTCACAAATGCTACCTTCAACCTCTGGCATTCTGCTGTAACCAAAAATGACATTAGCCCAGCCACTTGTCTGCAATGACCTGAAATTCTTTTCACAGTTGCTGTTTTCCATACCAGGGACTTTGTTTACATTCTTCGTTCTTACATACAACGCCACACTTTGTCTGAACACTCAAACTCTACCAAGTCATCTACATAAGTATGTATGACTGCTAGTATTCTTCATCTTTCTTGAATTCCATGAACATCGCATTTTACTTATATAAACTAATTGAATGATCAACTTGCACTAAAATAGTTTGCTATAAGTAAGTATTATAATCAGTAGCTTCTCAGGTGAAAGATTTATGCTCCTTAAAGAGATGAAACCTCCAAAGTTATTGAACTTTTCTAAAGACCAAGCTCCAGCTCTTACTCTGAACCATATGTAATTCAAATCAAATTAAAATATATGGTATCAGGTGATACAGTTATCAGAAAACTTTAACCTTGAATTTTACACTGCACTGAGAATTAAAACAAAAAATTCTTAAGCAGTCCTCTCCTCTGTCCTTTACTCTCAATAAATTACTTTAATATGTTTTACTACAGTTATAAGGGATATTGTTTAACAGGCCAGAAAGAGCCAGTATGCTTGTATTTTATGGCATACAGCTAAGGAGCAACAAATTAAACAAGCAGCACAAGAACAAAAACCTAAAAACGTATCAATAAGAATACAAAAAATATGCAAAAAATATGCAAGAATATGTTTACAGTAGAGCTCAAAACGAGTCCAACTGAAAACAAGATACATTGTATATCAGAAGCATAGTAACATTTCTAACTACATACATTTTATCTCTATATATAGTAGTTAGAGCATGTGGGTGTGTTCATTCAAATGAGGAACACTCTGGTTGAAATGTCTGCATTCTAAAATTTTACTTGTGGGACTAAAAAAGCTCTGTCAAGCTCAGATTTATTTACTTAATTACTTTTTTCTCCTTTTCACTGGTGTTGTAGCACTCCTACTTTAATTTTACTCATTTTGACCACCGAAGCTGACAATTTAAATCTTCTGAAGGGATACTCTGCCAGCTAAGTGCACTGTTAAATGTCAGCAATTAAATGCAACCTAATCTGAACTATGCAAATTTTACTAAGTGTTGGCTGTTTGCCTTTGTTCCACGATTGAAGATTTAATCACTTACTCACTTAATATCCAGTCTCTCCTGAAACTCAATTCTTACAAGTCTGTAACGCTTCATCATGAGCAACTAGAGCACATCTCTGTTAGCTGTACTGAGCTTCTCCCTTCTATTACCTGGATGAAATAATGCTCCTTTATCCAAATAGGATAACTATTACACTTCCATTTTTAGGGAATCACAAATTATATGTCAGTGTGTAGTGGCTTGGTGAAGACATTAGAAGAAAAGCAAACCATAGAAAAGGTAAAGTAAGTGACCTAGAATTACGAAGTTTTTCTAAATACATCTTGTAACATAGACCATGTTTTTCAAGTAAGTGAAGAAAAAATATCTTAAGTTTGGTGAAATTGATATATATAGATGATATTCCTTCAGAAGTGAGAAACAGCTCCATTAATAAATACCACATAAAAATGTCCTAAGTCTTCTTTAATTCAAGACAATAGAATGAGATAAAATATTTCAACAAAGCAAAGAAGAAAATCTGAAATATAAACTAGTTGGATAAACACATTTTTAAAGTAGATATATTAAACGCAATTCTTCTGTCATATAACAGATTGGCAGAACAGTTGAGGTTGGAAGGCACCCTGGACACCATCTAGTCCAACCTCCCCGCTCAAAGCAGAGTAATCTAAAGCAGGTGGTCTATGGCAATGTCTAGTACTTTAGTTAAGGGTTTCTTTTGTCCATTTGACTCCAATTTCTACACAAAATGTTTAAGCCATCCAATCACAACCACAATTAGCCTTAAGCCCAACAAAAAATGAAACAAAAGAAAAAGCAGTAGGGTAGTTTTTCTTCAAGAAAATAAATATAATTAATTATCATGTGTATGAAGTATCGCTATTTGACATTAATTATGTTGGCAAGTCTAATGTTTTACAAAATTTGTTTCAGAAAAGAGATCCTAAATCTGAAAGTTTGCTGCTGTTCATTTTAATATTCACGTATGTATGCTCTTTCACTCTTTTTATTGATTATCAGCTTGTACGGGCTCTACATTTTTCAGAATGCAAGTAACATGTACATAAATATGGTATTACTTTCTACAGCTCAATGAACAATCAAACAGTAAAGTACTCTGACATTCTGGACCACCACTACTGGCATTTAGATTGGTGTAGTTTTAAGAACTATTGTTTCAGGCTCTCTGACTGCTCTAGTCATTACATTGACTTAGTTTTCATGTTGAATGTTTCCTTGCAACTACAACTACAGAACTGGTTCTCATTTGAAAACAAAGTTAAAATGACAAATCACAAAACAAGGGTTCCCAAGAAGCTTTCTTTTATGTCTCCTGGAATTGCTGCAATTATTTTTAGAAGTCTGACTTTGCAAAAAAATTCCTAAATTGAAGATGGCAAGGAACAGCATGTATTATACAAAACCATATACAAAGTTGCACTAACAGAACTTTATTGTTTCAAATTTTGAAAATTTATGTCTACTAATTATCATGTTTGGAAAAAGGTATCAAATACCTATACAAGCTTAATACAAAAATTTCACATATTATTATATTAAGCCTTTGAGTTGAATGGATCATCAATGGATCATGCTTAAAGAACAAAAGAACTTGCATTTCCAATGCATGGAGAAAATCATCATTACTATCCAGTCGTATCAAAGTAAATCCTTGGTTCTGATCTGTAATCTGTTTAAAAGCTGCATATTTTAGTAACAGGAGGGTGGCCATCTACATTTAAGACACCCAGAGGACTTAATTAAGCTCCTCAGTAGAACCTGGAAACTGGAATAGCAACATCCAAACCAAATACAGACATCTCACTGCATTAATGAATGGTCCATGTAGACTAAGGGTTTTCTTACAAAAGCAGGGCTAGTACACATATGAAAATACAAAATAACAAAAAGCATGGTGCAGAGGTTATGATTAAATGTTAGCTAAAAGCAGGAGCAATGTGGACGGGACAGAATTCTCAGGACACTGTACACTTAGTAAGTAAACAGGATAAAGTCTCCTTACCATACTAACAGGTAAAACTTGCAAATAACACTACAGATTAGCTATGAAAGGTAATTTAACATAATTTTAATTATAATTCTTAATATAATTTTGTATGGTTTTAACGTAATTTTTGATGAAATTATTAAATATTTGAAACCGGTTTATTCCATACTAGTTCTGTAGCGGATTCATTGCTTTTTACCCAAGAGCTTACAGAATCAAGCATTTATTATTAGGTCTTACTTCAGCTGGTGGCGAAATACACATATGGTAACCTTCTCAAACCATTGTTTCTCCATGCTACAACTACTGGAATAGTAGAAGTTAGCCAGAAAAGAAAACAGAGAGAACTAGAAGCTACTGAACATATTTTTCTTTTTGTTGTCAGAGAATCAATAGTCTTTATCTCTTAGAAAATAGCTTTTGCTCTATTCAAATGTGTTCAGATGCACCTAGCAGGTGTTTGTAAAACACCAGTCAGCGACTTTGCATCTTCACTACTCTTTGTTCATCCATGTACCTCTAGTGGCACGTTCTACTTTTCATGCTGAGATCCTCTAAGAGCGTTTACCAGCACATACTGTCAGTTTACATGTCCCTTGAGAACAACTACAGCCAGAGGACTGGAGGACTACAAGCCCCAAAAATGATTTTAGCTGCATAGTCACAACAAGCTTGAGTAAGAAATGTGCTTGAATTGCATTCTATGGTTTCTCCCAAGATCAGTAAGCTCGACCAAATCTGCAAATACAGGTAGGTTGTTAAAGTAAACTATATGATACACTTTTGGAGAAGAACCAAAGAAGCACTACTGCTAATTGCTTAGTGTGAAGACACACCTTAAATGAGAACTTAAGAGTCTTCCTCGGAAGCAATTATTTACATTTCCAAGATTTGAAAAGAAAAACCACGTTCCTGAAGCCATGCAACAACTTCACAATAAAGATCTTGTATCAGGAGACTGATGAAGAAGCTTATACAAGTTCAGAAGTACACTGAGGAATCACAGCCTTAGGATATTTTGTCCCTGAGGTCTGTTGGACAGTTACTGCTGTAGTTAACTCCCAGTCTGTAAAGATTACTGATTAGTAAATGGTTTTAGGCTGTTGAAGTATAAAGTTGCCATCATCTCTTGCTCCTTTAAAAAAGTAAAACATTTCCCAGGATGTACAGTTTTGTAAAGCAATGAGCACTACTCAACTAGAGACCCCAGTTCAAGTCTAGAAAAATCTCCTGAGAACACCAAGTACCAAGGAACAGAAATCTTCCCATCCTCATGTTTCAGATTTGAAATTATGCACATTTTATTTCCAGTACTAGTGGATTCACTTCTATTCTGGACAATGATATTTATTTCACTGTCACAGCTCCTGGTCCTTTTGAAAGAAAGGTTTAACTCAATCTTTTGAACAATACTGATGAAATTATGAATAATGAGTTTAAGAAATAACTGACACACTTGAACTCACTCAGGCATGCAAAGCAGAAGAGCCTGGAGGTACTGATACCAAAGTTCAGGACAATGAAGAAAAGAACACATTTTCTTATTTGCAATTAGATCAAAAGGTGGAAACAGGACAATGTAGATTCAAATTATTCAGGTTAGATTACCAGTGCAGCACTGTGCCTGTTTATAAATTAATACTTTACTTCTACTTATATTTTTATAGACATTAGAAGCATTTTCCAAAGCTTCACAGGAAACTGACAGAATAAACAAAATCTGAACTCTACCACCCTAGCCATGAGACTGCTCTTAGTTTTCCAGTGAGCATTCAAATAGTTGGACAACTGGAAGAAACAGACCATAATCAGAATGAAAAATCTGTGCTTAAAAATATTTTATATAGCTGGGACCAACATGTTGTTGATTCTTTGGAACCCAAGTCAATTAACTTGAATGTACTTATTTTACTTTTGATACGGAGTTACTCAACAGTAAAGCACAGATCCAGCAGAACTTCTCACACAGATGATTGCTACATCATGGTATTAACAATTATGGCTGTGGTCTGGGAAAACAACCTGAAAACCTCCTGTTGAGAGAAAATAAGTCTTGTGCAAGATTAAAGAAAAGCTGACTATTAAAACTTCCAGGGCTCTAGCCTGTTCATACCTAAAAAACTACCTCTTGAAAAAGCAGAAAAGAATGGCCCCAAACCACCAGAAGACCTTGAAATACAAAAACGCAGGTAAAGCTATTTATTTTCTCTTTTGGCTTTGGCCAGAACAATAATTCACTGCTGTCACTGCAGTGTTTTTGCAGTTCTAAAATCAATGTTCAAACCTTTTAATTATATGTAGTATAAAGAGATTTTAATTTCATCAGGAAAAAAAACTTTAAGAGAAAAAACCCCTATGTTTCCAACTCTTTGATGACAAAGGCAGTCTTCCAAATAAGCATCATTTAAACCCTATGCCTGTAGAAAAATTGTTCCTCTGCCTTTACTGTTGCTATTCATAGTTCTCTAAGCAGCTACTAGTCCTGACCAGATGACTGTAACAAATTCAAACACTTCTGGCAGAGGCATGTTTATTATTTTCCAATAGGACTGCCTGCCAAGTTTCCCTGTCCAGGATTTTTTTTTTTTTAATAAAGGAACTATGTGAGCCAAACTATGTCAGGGACTATCCTTCAAGCAGTTCTTTCAGGAAGTGGAAGTGCACAATCATATATGTAGACTTACACTTGAATATGGTTCAAAAACATTAGGAGACACAGCACAGTCAAAACTTCCATTTTCAGAGCACAAAATACTATGCTGTGAGTCTTGAAAAGCACTTATCAATAAAGAATCCACAAAATCGTTCTTAGCACATGATAAAAAAACCCACAAACTTTAATGAAGTGGGTCTCCTTTAATTCCCCTCAAAATGTAATCTTTTAATAAAACCTTCTGTTTAGTGACTTTCTAAAATATATATTCTACAATGTCTTGTGTCCAGTCTATTGCTCATTAGGTTGCTGTACAAATCTGCACACAATACTATGGCATAAAGGCACAAATCTTATGAGGAATTCTTCGAAGCACTGGTGCATATCATTATCTTAAATGATGGTCTTGTGATTAAAATACTTAGTGGCATGAAAAGGAGGATGAATCCCACTTCAAATCTACCATGACCTTGTACAAAAGTCATTCAATCCTTCAGACCTGAATCTACATCTGTAATAACCAAATTAATAATTGATTAAACATCTTAAAGAACAAAGTAATTCACTAACCACATACACGGCATTCAGAGAAAAAAGCAGTTACACAATTTATATACGTGATAAACACTCAAAACCCACTCCTTGCAGGAGTTGAATTAAAAGAAAGAAAAGTCAAATGTCTTTACAAAGATTCTGCACATTACTCTCAGCTTTCAATCTGAGCATAATTCTGCAAGGCCAACTTGAAGGAAATACTATCTTGCAAGAGTTTAATCCAATTGAAAATAACGCTAATATGTAAATGTACAAAGTAGTGACCAAATAACAGCGATACTGCTTAAATGGGCAGTGGTTTGATATGGTAAATACTTTGATTTATCTTGCTATTACCAGGTATTCAAGTCTTGATAGATAAAATTCTGTTTAGGATGTAAACTGGGGAGCTGGGGGGGGGGACAAAAAAACCTTAAGATATGACTGCATAAAAAATAGCAATCACTCCAAAATTATGGTCAAAAAGAACTAAAAACTTAACCTCATACACAAATCACAAATGAGACTGTGGGTTCTCCTTATTCTCTCCTACAAATAAGTAACTACCCGTGACAATTATGCATTAAAAAACCCCATAGGACTCCATTTACTGGTTCTAAATAAAATCACCTGCAGCACATTTCTCTTAAAACAACCAACCAAACAAAAAACTGTAAGAATGGAATTCCTAGAGATAGCCAGAATTATATTAGACTTATAGGAACTTAGATGTGATTCTTAGATACTACTGAAAAATCAAGTCTTGATGTTATATAACCATACCAACCAGATAATCTACTGACAAATTTCCTTGTACCCAACTGATGATTTGTCCACTGAAATTTTGATCTCTCACGTATTAAGAAACTTTTAAAACAAATATCTAACACATGGTTTCTTACAACAGTGATGTGTTAACAAAAAAAGTCTGCAAATGTGGACACAATGATTCTGTTATTGTGGCTGCCACTGTTCAATAGCTGGGGATCAAGAACTCCATTAACAAACAATTACAGAACATAAATATTTGTCTCCCTCACTGGAAAAGGTGCAAGTCATTTCTAAATATATATTAATTATAATCTACTGCATTTGTTATTTTTTTCCCTTTCATTTAATGGAAATTGTGAGTCTTAATTCAATCCAAAATTTCTTCTGTTTCACTTTATTTCTCTGGAAAAGATCACTCCACTTTCTTCACATTCTTTACTAACAGCAGAAAACATCTGTTTGCCCTTTTTTTTTTTTTAAACACAGTTTTTAACTGCTTGAGCAAATTCTAATACAAAACTACAACAATTCCAACCATCACGATCCTTCTTTGGAGTAAAGCCTTTTGTTTATGAATGGGCCTATGCAGAAATACCACTAAACCTCAAGAGAGGTGATCTTTAGAAGCCTTTTTAGAGCTAAACACTTCAACATACAGCTTGGTAATGAGAGAAAATGATGTCCAGTTGCAACTAAGCTTATTTTAAAATGTGACTGAAATTCCTGAATAGCAAAAGAGCTTTTGACCTCACAGTGCAACTACAAAAATTGTCAAAGAGCAACAATTTTCACTACAGATGTGACCTGTGTTTCATGATTTCAGAACTAAACTTGAACTAACTCATAAAAGCAGAAATTACCTCAGGCCAGATTTACTTCTGACTTCAGCATGAGTGTATATAGAAGCTATTTGCCAGAAAAACAAAGAATTCATGCAGTTGGCACCTTGTCCTTTCACATGGCTAGCCTCCAGTGTCAATTTGGATATTTCCTTGTTCTAAATGTTGCAGCTACTAGAACATATGTTGATTTTAAAAAATCCACTTTATTCCTTGGTACTTTTTAAAGATTTTACACAGAATTAAAAGGATACAAGAGCTACAAGGAAAAAAGAAACATTTAATTTAAAAAGTAGCTGATTAGTACTCAAATAGTAATAACAACTAGGACTTGATTGTTTTTTCCTTGGCTGGAACACTGGAAAGAATTTCTGGAATTGCAATTAAGATTCAATTCACTACAACTATGAAAAACACAACATGCCTTCTCTTTCACCAGTACTCTAGGTTTCACAGAAAGAAGTAACAAAGTGACACTGAGAGATTCTGGGTGGCACCAGTAACAATAATATTTAAGAATATTTAGAAAACCAACACACAGACACACACCAAAAAAAAAGAACTGTTGTCACCTCCACAGAAGTTTACTAGAAGTCATTCATTTTGTATCGATGACAATACAATCCTAAATTAAGAATTTCATCCCTGAACTGATTTTTAAACAATGATTTCCCAAACATTTGAATTTTCCCTAGAAAAACCCATACTAACAAATGAAACACACACTTCAAACTATAATGGCATGGGACTGCTGTCATATCCAATCACTCTGGTATTGACACAAAGATTTAGTGGATGCATTTCCCTATCACATATTCCTTCTCTACTCTTCTGAAAACTCTAAGAAAATGAAGGATCAATACAACAGCTGGAGGGAAAAAAAAAAGTGAAAAATTAGTCATATCTAATTTAAATGTACAAAATTTTATTCAAAACTGTATCATAACATTTGTAACTGATATAACAGGTTCTACTCAGTCAAAAAGACTACAGTTCTGGGTACGCACTTAAATACAATTTAGAGATATTGATGAGCTCGGATTATATTCAGAGTAGAAGAATATATCTAATTCCATTACATCTAGTTGCATTAAGGAATGGCTGGTATCTCTAACAGATCATTTCACATTTGAAGAAATAAAGAAACCATTTTAATATGGAAAGAAACAGTTTAGATGGAAAAAAAGTTGAGATTCCTTCAAGAATGCAGATGGAATGGACTTTGAATTCCCCAAGATTTTTTTTCCCTCTTTTTTCTTCATCTGTTTTTCCTCCTGTAATCCTCACAGGAATATGCCACCTCTAGTACTAGAAGTATCCTCTTTTACTGTTCTGATGAACCCAAACAGCACACTTCTGCAAAGCTTCAGTGTGTGCAGTAATTCAGAACACAGCCAGTAGAAAACCATCTGTCTTTCTCAGTTACTCATTACAGCATCAATATGCAGCTCACAAAACAGTCTGAAGCTCTAGTTATTTTCAGCTCTAGAACAGCTGAAAACTCAATTACACTGTGCTAACAATGAACCCAATTACTTGAGGACAACAGATTGAGCTGACCTCCATCAAAAAAACAGAATACCAAAAAACACCCCCCAAAAGCCTCCTCAGCTCAGCAAACATATTGAATGAGTCCCTTCCCCTCTCTCTTGCCTCTTCCCTGAAATTCTAAGTGATTTTCTAGTTTAAAAGCACTAAAAAATAACCACACCTGACCATTCACTTGTCATAAAACAAGCCAAACAAAATCAGAAGGCTTCAGAAAGCAACATTTATTCAATGTGATAGTTACTGTATCAAATTCTGGGACTAAGAAACTCTTGTTCAATACTGCACACAACAAAACATTTTAAATCATTAACCAAATATAGAAGGAAGAAAATGCAAACCACTGGATTGGAAACTCATCAAGTTATCTGTTGTAGAGATTCAACTGTATGATTAAGTTTTAAGTTTCAACTGATGGCTTCTGAAAAGCAGCTGTAACAATACACAAGTTTTGTACCACTGTTTTAAACATTACATGTACTTCTCCTGACCCTTGTATGCCAAATCATGAATCTTCAGACAATAAAAGCACGACCATGCAATCTTAAGTCACCAGGTTTTCTCCTAAATCAGTTTCTTACTCAAGTTTCTCTGGCCAACTCCACTCTGATCTCCTGTTATTTTTCCACCACCATTTTATCTCCACAACTTTACTGCCAAACAGATAAGCTTCAGCCTCTCACCATTAGATGTTCTGCTGTCAAAATACCAAATCCCAAGTCATTAGGGTACTACAAGTAAAAAATGCAGTCACTCATCCTTTAAAATGTAAAATTGAAACATTCACTGTAATTAAATGGCTTACTGTGAGTCAGATGGCTACAGAAGCCAAATTACTAATAAACATAAAACACTGCATTGCGAGTGGCTTCCATAAGAGAACAACATTCTGAAAAGGCCAGAGACTAACCTGGAAAGAACAAGATATTGCTACCGTTTTCTTACAGTAAATCAAGCTTACACAACATAAGTAAGATTCTTATGGAAGTAACTGAGTAACATAGCAAACAAACAGGCCCATTGGCACCGAAGAAGAGATAATCAGGTTGAAGAAATGTGTTGCTTTTCACAGCATTTGTGTTTTGTTCTGTTTCTGAAACCTGCCACATATGTACCTAAGATTATGCAGGCCCACCTATCTTAGTCAGCCAGCAAGAGATGCATTTTCTTGTGCACTCATAACAGCAAAGTCTGGCTTGAAGTCTCGCTGGTTTAGTTTATTTCTGTTGATACACCGGGAAGATGAACACCAGATATTTGTTTTATTCACATTTTCCCTTGACCTAAAAATGATACAAATTTTCATGAAAGTAGGCAATACAAAAGCTGTTCACAAACTGTATAGCACTGATGAGACTACTGTAGCTCTTCACTATGTTCTACACCTCTTGGACAGTTCTCAGTCAGGGTACTTTGTTTTTCTCTCTTGTCCCACTGAACTTTATGCAGTAATAAACCTTATGCAACATCTCATGTACCTCCAGCCACAAGTCCAGAGATAAATTTCAGGGGACCAGTCAGCCCCATGAGCCAAAACAAGCAAATCCAAAAGGGAGCAGCCCTAGATAACTGGTCCCTGTTACTGCAACTCCAACATCAATATTTTCCACAGTCCCAGCTCTCAGCGCTCTCCTTCCTCCAACCTCCCCTACCCCCCAGCTCACCTCACATGCTTTACATATTCCTTTCTGATCCCAGTCTTCCTTTCAACACATCCTACCCTTCCCTTGTTTTTCCATTCAGGATATCCCTCTTACAAAATTCCACTTCAAAATAATGACTAACAATATTGCCATGCCATCTGTTTTTATAACATACCACTCTTTCTACACCTTTTAACGCTCCATTTATGGAGAACATAAATTTTCTGGAGTGAGGACTACCCCACTATCATCTGTACCCTGCCTAAAACAACTGGTTTTGATTCTTAAATCTTTCATCTTTAATATAGCAGTGGTTAAAAATGACTATTTATTTCCTTGATTAGATTTTGAACTGCTGGCATAAGAACACAAATTCACCAAACCTGATATGCTGGCACAATCTGTAAACGCTTAGCAGTACTTTATTCTGCTCTTCCCATCTCTCTGAAAGTGTGTTGATGGGGTTTTTCTGGGGTTTTTTTGGCTTTTCTTGTTGTGGGTTTTTTAATGCATCAGACTGAAACCAGGAATCCGTACTGTAAAGACACTAAATTAATCTCTGCATGGGAACTGCAGGTTTACAAATGCACGTGTCAATGCACAATTCCTCAAGAATGGTACATCAAAAAAACCCACCAACAACAAAAAAACACAACCCAAAAAAACATAAGAAACCAAAACAAAGAATGACCTGAATTACCACGGCATAAATGTACAACACATGTCACTCTTCTGAAGTATGAAAAACACGGGGCAATTTAAAACTGTATTTCCAATACAGAACACCTTTTTAGTCACATGATGACTTACATTCAGTTATTTTACAAAATTCTCTTGTTTTCCGTCAGGTAAAACATACCATCAAAACCCAGAAAATCCAGATCCAGGATTTATTACTTTTACACAGCCATAGCATATCCAAGATCTCTTATAGAGATTTTATAAATGTTACAAAACAAACCTTGCTGTAATCAGAATTGAGATGCAGTGCTTATACCTTCATCTCAGAGGATGACATGTTAAAAAAAGAAAGAGTAACAAAACACACACTGGAGATCTCTAAAACAGATTTGACTGTTATGCAGCAAGGAGAGGAATGAAATTTAAGTGTGGAGAAGGAGCCTTGCAATAATGGATCACAGAGGCCAGTCATTTGTGGTGTACTTTAGAGGTCAAAACTCAGGCCAATGTTGTTTATCATCTTCATTAAGGACCTAGACATTGAACAGGTGCACCTCAGCAAGTTTGCAGATGATAAAATATGGAGGAGTGCCTTATACACCAGAGGGTTGTGCTGACATTCATAACTGGCTGAAGAAGTAGGCAGAACTCCACGGAGCCCCACAAGGAGAAATGAAAAGTCTTAACCTGGGGAGGGACTGGAGGCAGACTGTCTGAAAAGCAGCTCTGATATAAAGGACCCAGGGTCCTGAATGTAAACAAGCAGCCACAAAGAAGGCCAAAGAGTGTCCTGAGCAGCATTAGGAAGAGTAACACCATCAAGTCGAGGGGCATGATGCTTCTCCTCTATTCAGCACTGGTGAGATGCATCCTGGAGTGCTAGCTTCAGGTCTGGGTTTTCCAGCACTACACATGGACATACTGGAGCCAGGCCATAAAGATAATTAAGGGTTGGGAACACTGGACATACAAGGGAAGGCTGAGTAAGTCAGGATTTTGTAGCCTCAGGAAGAGACGGTGGGAAGATCTTATTGACGTGTATAAATACCAGATAGGAAGCAAAGAAGAGTGAGTCCGACTTCTCAGTGGCACCCAATGAATGGACAAGAGGCAATGAGCACAAACTGAAACACAAGAAACTTTAAAAGAAGTCTGGTGGTTTTCTTTATTTGTTTGGTTTGGTGTGTTGTGAGTGTGGTCAAACACTGTAAGTCACTTAGACTGTGGCATTTTCATCCTTGGAGCTGGTCTAGAGAGTCCTGCTTTGTGCATGGTGCTTGCACTAACTAGACAATCTCTAGAGATGTCCCTTCTGACATGAACATTAATCTGAGAGTGAAAACACACTTCTACTGTAAGAAATAAACAGGTAACCCCCCAGTAAAGATGGCTAAGCGTCAGTTCTACAAAGCTAATTCAAACAGCTCAAACATTAAAATATTCAATACCATAGATTCATTTTACTTCAGCATAAGAATCTGCCTATAATCTCTTCTGACTTCCTACAGACAGCAAAATAGATTTCACTGCTTACAAATGTGAATGCCACAAATCCATCTGCTTAATGGTCAATGGACAAAGACATATAAAAACATGAAAAATTATTCATCAAGTATTTAGTAACATTTTAGCTAGCTTAAATATGTAACTTTTCTACAGAAAACACAGAAATTTCTGTATCAAGAACTCCAGAAAATAGCCTCTTCATCTGGTTAATAAGCACAATAGGGGTGGTAGAAATAAAAAATTGTTCATTATTGATCTGAAGGCACTACCTGCCAACATGAGGGCTGAATCAGTTTCCAATTCCCACTGCTTAATAAGATCTTCAGTTCACAAAATGAAAGACTCATTACACATCTCATTATATAAAACTCAGAAAACTTCTATTGTAAACCTCTCCTGAGGTGTAGTGTCAGGTATTATGGATTAGGTGCAACATTCCACAGTCCTTTCAATATTCATACCGAGTACTGCATGTTGATATTGCACCTAAAGTAGGACATACAGCTTTTCTGTAGTAAACACTGGTTTAGTCAGCAAACAGCACAGGAGGCACAACCTGAATATAAATAAGCAGGGCTGCTCCTACTTTTTCTCTAATTTTTAGGAAAAAAACATGTCACTAAAGAACAAACACAGCTTAGCAATGGTCTCTGTACTGAATATTCTCTTTTCGTCCTCTTTCCAAATCTTAATCAGTTTTCACCAACAACACCAAAACCTTCCAGTAACTTTCACAGCCGTAGGGCAATCAGCTTAAAGACAGCTCGCTACCTGGCAACCTTTCCACACCATCTGAATGCAACTGTGCTTACCTGGACACACAAACAGGCTGTACAGAGCACCTGGATACTCACTATTGACAAGAGTAATCTCTGTAATCACAGAATGGTGGAAGTTAGGAGGGACCTCTAGAGGTCACCTGGACCAAATTCCCTGCCCAAGCAGGGCCACCTAGAGCTGGCTGCCCAGGACCACATCCAAAGAACTTTTAAGTGCCTCCAAGGATGATGACTCCCCAGCCTGAAACCAGAGAAGGCATGCATGTATACAAAAAAGTAACATAAGATGAACTCATAAACATGTAGTCAACATGACAGACTGCAAATATATGAGTTGGGGAAGAAGTTATCCGAAATGGCTGTCTGCATACTGATTGCAGGAAGGCTGCAACATACAGACATCAAATGGTTCCTTAATAAGCCATATGGCTCAGCCCAGCCAGCAAGTGTGAAGTTTTATTTAAATGCCCTGCCAAAAAATACACAAACTTCTGCATACCTTATAACTCCCCTGTAATAAAAAGCAGCTCTTGAAAGAAAAGAGCCTTAACAAACATGCATGAAAGAAGCCTATGCAAGAAGTGACATTTCAGACAGTCCCTATATATCTGGTACAAACTTTTCTGGTATTTGTTTAGGTTCTTGTATATTTTGGGCTCTATTCCCAGTCTTAACTGTATCACTGGCAGAAAAAATATTGCCTGTTTGCAAGCTCACATACTTGATTATTCCACTGTAATCTTCAGAATTAGTTTCACCAGAATACATATAGGTATTGTGAATAATAGTGTGATTATGTGTAACTATACAGATTTCACAGCAGATCTTTGTAATCAATCCCTGGCCATTATTAACCAAGCCTATGCATTAACATTATAATTGTTACCACCACTGTAACTTTGGTCAACATATAAAAGAACATTAATTTACTGTTCACATTTTTTTGTTATTGGGCAGTGTAGTAGCCAGAAAGAACACTGCTTGTAGACACCAGCTTCTTCATTGTACTATCAGTTCTGCTATTTATTTGATGTAAGACCCTAAGTAAATTCATCCTTTTCTTTACACAAGTATACCTTGCTGTCTGTTAAGAACATGTTCCTGAAATGTGAGATAATTCAATATAGTGAAACAATTCTCCCCATTGAATAAATGTGATATAGAGGAGATATATGCAAGAACTTAAAAAATGCACACAATTGAAACATATAGGGGCAGACAGTGAGGAAAAGGCAAAGAAGCAAGTTCATCAGTTGTCATCTCAATATCCAGTGATGACAGACCAGGAGGCTGAGATACTGGCTTTGCAATAGCTGGAGATAACAGAGCCTCTTTAAGGTGTAATTAAAGAAATAAAAATTTTTCAACTTCCAATTGTCCTGAGATTTTGATGAGCAGGTTTTCTGTAACATGAGATCAAATCTTCAGTGACTCTGTCCAATAATTATTAAAAATTTTAGCTGCTTTATTTCTGAGACAGAACATTGACTATAAATCTTTTAGTATGCGTGTTCATATTGCCTCCTTCCAAATGGTTGTATGTTCACCATCATGCTTCTCAGAGGCCCACTGCACACAGAGGTTAATCAAGTCAACCAAGGGTAAAGGACAAAACCAAGGTAATGACAACAGTTAGTAGAAGAGGGTATTATTAAATGATCAATACTGGAACTCTGAATACGAGAGACTGAGAAGAAATTGATAGCATGGTATTATCACACCTGCTTCCTTCTTTCAGAGATTTATCTTGTCTACTCAGACTGCAAAAATTACTAAGCAGGAGCTGTTTCTCACTGAATGTTTACACATCATCTCATCCTGCCAACCTCAGTTGTGATATGCATGTGCTTCTCTGGTAAAATTAAGAGAGACAACTATTTTCAGACTAGTGTGCTATTTTGAGGAGGTTCATTTTACACACTGAAAAAGAATATATTTCAACCAGCAGCCGAAAAGCACTCTTAAGAAGTATGTAACAGAACTGGAAATTATAGCTGAGATAGATAAGCTCCTGGTCTACTTCCAGGGACACTAATCATAAAAACCAATCCCAGATACAATATAGATGTAACTACTTTGTGGGACACTTTGAAGTCTGCAGCTGATCAAGTTTCAAGCACGTAGGGTCAGTTATGTATGTTTTTTTTTTTCCACTGAATTACAACAGCACAAAAATATTCAGTGACTTGACCAGGAGGTACTCTGCAATAGGAAGCAAAATATTGGTTATGAACCCAGTATCTGGATTCTATTTAGAACATTAATTTTGTCACAGTATTTAAAAGTTTATTTAAGAAACAGAATTTTAATGAGTTGTATATAGACAAGTATGAAATTGGCTACTTAAGTTCAATGCTAGCGAAGCAGAATCTCAGTTTATTCAGGCAGCCTCTGATGCTCAAAAAGCTCAGCAGGCCATCTGTACAAAGTATGTAACAAATGCCTCTTTAAAAAAACCCAAAAAACCAACAACAAAAAAAAATCCAGAAGGTTCTTAAAAAAAACCCAGCCAAACACAACAAACCCACCAAATCCCCATCTCCACCAAAACCCGACAATTTAGAAATTTTAAAACTTTTAATACATGAGGCAATTTTTTAAACAGTTCTTCAGAAGTATGAGAAGCCTGTCAGTGCAAGATGCAGAAATGTTATGCTGGAAGTGAAGCTACACTGTACAACACAAAAATCTTTTAGGCCATGCTTCAGCCCACAGAATAACCCTTTATCAAGAGTTGTACACTGCTATGTTTTGGGAAAGGGTGTGGAAAGGTAAAGCAAAGGCACAAGCCTCACCACAATGGCTATATCCTCTTTTGCATCCTCTCACTGTGAAGCCACAGAAGTGGAAGTGTTAGCAAGAGGTAGTACCCGTTTCTGGGAAATAGAATATGGGAAGTAGCAGCAACAGGAACGATGCTCATCTGTGAACACTAAACTAAGGAAGTTTCAGGGAATGACTACTGTAGAGGACAGTGTCTGAAATGGTAGTGAAAATGGGGAGAGGAAAAGTTCATCATGAGCTGAGCGTGGAAAGCAGCAAGATCCTGCAATGAGTTCAGTCCTTCTCAAATGAGCAATAACAGAGTACAGAAAGACACAGACACTGGATGGGATCAGATATACAGACTAGCCAGGTCAGTGAAGGGGGAAAGGGAAGGGGGAAGAACAGAAGAAAGAAGATAAGCAGGCCCCTTCACTGAGTCATACCAGAGCTACTGCTGCTGGAAGGGAGCCAGATTTTAGCTGGAGCTTTTGCCTCTGCTTTTCTTCCCCCCACCTCAGAAAACCAAGAAGTGAAAGCACCAAACTTAGATGTCTACCTGAAATACACTCAGATTTTGCTGACTGTAAGCCCCTACTCTCTATTACATTTAGCCTCAGAAAAACTTGTAATCAAAAACATACAAGAGTAACTCAAAAACATTCTTTTTTTTTTGACTGGGTTTATATGCTGCCCTGAGTAAGATTCTTTCTTGGATCAGCAATTTCATAATGTAAAATACAAAAGCCCTGCAAACAAGACAAATACATAAAGTGGCAGTTGAGGACAGCAGTTATATTACTCCTCAAATTACACACTGCTTTTTCCTATGTAAATTCCTAATCTGCCTTCTCCAAATGCCCTCCTGTCAACTGAACACACATTTTTCAGCCTAACACCCTTCAAAAGCAATTTAAAAATGTGCACCTATTTTTGTAAAATTTATCACATATCAGCCTCAAATCACACTCACATCAAAATGATTTTTTTTGGAAATACATCAACTATCTGTTTGACAATATTCATTATCACACACCAACAGGTATCTCCTATGTGGTTTATGAGTGGTATCCTCAGCTACTTGTGCTCGTCTTGTTATTTGAAGTAATAATTTAGCGACCTCAGCTTGCTTATTAATGTCTCTCCTAAAATGACACCCAGTTCATCTATTCTCCCTGATTTTTTTTATGAATGGATTTACAGCTTGGTTCTTTCTGTAGTTGAATAAGCACCCAACAGAAACACTCAACTGAGCATTCATGTACAAATGGTCAGTGAAATCTTGAGGACAGACTCCAAGATCCTGAAGTAGCCAAGAACTAGTAGGAAACAAAACAAAGCTTTAATACCTCCATACACCACAAGAGACCTCATTGTAAACAAATCTTCACGGTACCAGCTAAATGGAAGCAACATGAGATAGCAATCTTCTTCTGAGATCACCTAAATTTAATACAGATTTGGAATGAGGCTTAGGGTGACTTACAGTGCTTGATTTGCAGACGGAATTAAATTCTCTTCAACATCTTCATTAACGACTCGGACACAGGATTTGAAAGAATGCTAAGTAAGTTTGTGGCTACACTCAACTGGGAGGAGCTGCTGACTCCCTCAAGGGCAGACAGGCCCTGCAGAGAGACCTTGACAAATCGGTGAGATGGGCAACCACACACCATAAGAGGTTTAACAAGGTCAAGTGCTGGATTCTGCACCAGGGATGGAGCAACCCTGGTTTTGTCTCTAGATCAGGAAAAAGGCTCTGGAGAGCAGCACTGCAGAAAGGGACCTGGGGGTTCCAGACAACAGCAAATTGAACAAGAGTCATTAAGCTATTAGAGAGCATCCAAAGGAGGGCCACAGGGATGGTGAAAGGTCCTGACGGGAAGCCACATGAGGAACAACCGAGATCTGCTTGGTCTGTTCAGCCTGGAGGAGACTGAGGGGAGACCTCATGGCAGTCTTACATCTTCCTTATGCAGGAGATGCAGGTAGAGATCTCTTCACTCTTGTGACCAGTGACAGGACTCGAGGAAGCGGCGTGAAGCTGCATCAAGGAAGGTTTAGGTTTGATATCATGAAAAAGGTTTTCCTTGCCTAGGAACAGGCTCCCCAGGTAAGTGGTCACAGCACCAAGCCTGACAGAGTTCAGGAAAAATTTGGACAACACTCTCAGGCACATGGTGTGACTCTTGGAGTGTCCTGCACAGGGCCAGGAGTTGGACTTAATGATCCTGATGGGTCCCTTCCAACTCAGCATATTCCATGATCCAATGACAAAGATCTATCAAATTTACCTCTTCCCAAACAAAACTATACACGTACATGACTTTTGATTACAGATATGTCTTACCTTATATATATCTATTTTGAAGCTATAAATTCAGGTATTTATGTGGTTGCAAAAATCTTAACAAGATTCAGATTAGCAACAGGAATGACAATTCAAGAATTGACAATTCAACTAACAGAAAAATAAGTTTTCATTATGACTTCCCTCTAAACAACAGGCCTTGCAATTTTTCAAAGTTTTTTTCTATTTTTACAAAGAGCATTTACAAAAGTACTAGATAGCAGACCATACCTCCTGAGAATAGAATGTGACTTTGTTTCACACTTGAGCATTACCTAGTGAATTAAAACCTATTGTTTTTATGTAAAAGCAGCAATATTATGAGACTCCCTTAGAGATACAAAAACTGGTGTATCAGATAATATCTATGCTCTTGTACAATCAAGCATGAATTCAACACTGCTTTCATTGTATTACCACCATGGCAGCGTTGCAGCATTTCTGAAATTATACTTTTGTCCACATCACTATGTCAACAGACATGCCAGTCTGCTTAAACAGCTAAAATTGAATGAAATGGCTCAACCAGCTCACTTCACCTTTTGCTACTGTAATCAGAATCTTACTCTTTATTTCACAAAATAACAGAACATAGCAGGCAGATCTTTGGGCTTAAACAAAATTTTGATTCCTCATCTTTCAAGCTCTCACTATGCAAAGATACAGGACATCAAGAGAGAATTTGCATAGCGTTACCAAATACAACAAGATTTCTTCCTCAAAAGGCATAAAGAAGTTGTCAAATGTTACTGCCAGCACAGTACATTCTAGAAGCTGATCCTTCCATTACTCTTAATTAAAAGTCTGGCTTTTTCCTCCCCCAACCGCAAGCCACTTTCATTTTACAGATTGTACCAGTAAACCTTTACAAATTAATTGTTGAGTACTGGATTACATAAAAGCCTTCAAAGGTAACACTGGCAATCCCTGTCATTCTCACACTTCACTGAGAGCAGTAGATGGGGCAGAAAGCACAGGTGGGTGCCTTCAGGACCACGGTTCCTTAGCTGCTGGCGGACATAAGGATACAGCAGTGCCAGACATTTGACTTTCTGAACATCTGCATAAGCCACTGCCACACATCAGTCAAACCCCCTTCACTCAGCAGGTGTCATTTGGAGTCTGTTCTGACCCTGACTCCCAATTACCTGCACATCTTGGGCACACAGATAGAAACACACTAAGAGTCTTGCAAAGTTAATCATGCTGGAGGTGGAGCAGCCAATACAGCCATAATAGGCTGCTACCATGGAGGCAACAAGGCAACTGAGCACCTTTCCTGGAGGCCAGGCACACACATTAAACCCAATGAGAAAGGGTTATTCCCACCCAGACCAAGTGAAGAAAAGCATCACACTGCCTGTAAGCCAAACAATAAGGACATTGCATTGCCTTAGACAGTATGCTAGAAGTTGTTTTCACTATTTCTTTTTCCTCAAAGAAAATGTCAGTGTAGATGTAAGTGATTACACTTCGTTTTAAATTACACCTCTCAAGAAATAGCCTGAAAATCACTGTCAGAGTACTTCTGACAAGGAGTGCTTAGGTCCAACACCTCTGAAGAGAGAGAATTACATATGTCTGCTTTTATAAAAAGGCAAAAAAAAGTAGAGATGCAGTAAGAAGCTCATGAAGCTTAATAACAAACATTACTGAAGGTACAAAACATTAAAAAAAATTTAAAAGTTTAAAAAGGAAATAAACAGGATAGACAAGTAATACTGCTTTTGCAGACTCTAGTGAATTGTTTTCTCTAACAAAGACAAATTAGAAACGCTTTTATTATGCAAACTGACATTAAAGTTTATGGTTGGGGAAGCCAGGGATTTCCTACCGTATTCCTAATAGCTGGACAACTAAACTACTTCACTGTTTACTTTACGATGCCACATTCATGATATGGCATAGCCCAAACATTTTCTTAAAAGTAAATAAGCCTTAATGAGTTAACCACACGCATGCACAAAATTCTGCTACCTGCCAACAACCTCAGGCTCTACATTTTTTAATCATGAAATAGTTACTCCTGCCATTACATAAATATTATTACATAATATCTCCTTTGTATGCAGAATTAGAGTTACAATAAAATAGGTCCCACTATTTCAATATTGTATCTATTAATCCCACTCATTCACTTAAAAATTTGGAGCTGTAGTTGCATCAGAACACAACAGCTTGAATATGTCACATTCCTCTGTGCTTAAACAGAGAAGACAGTTAATTCTGGATTAAAAAAAAAAAACAAGCCGACAAAAAAATACAACAAAAATAACTGCTCTACTATAATAACTGCCTGAAGGGAAAGACACCTCTACTATGCTCTTTTATTACATGCTTTTTTGTCATGCCTAAGATTTATTGTATGTGTATAAACAGATAATTTTCAACATGCCAGTCAATAAAATATGCAGAAATACCTTAATTCCCAAGGTCAGCATTACACAGCGTAAGTGTAAAGAGATCACAAGCAATGATGCTTACTATGGCTAATATATCAAAAGCCAAGGGTTTTTCCAATTTAATATTTAACGTATGGGCAAACTACAATACATATTAAATTAATTTTCCTAAGTATGTACTTTGTTAGAAATTTGTTCTGAGAACGTATTTGTTTGTGTTGGTCAGAAACACATCTGAGACGTGGGACGGCTGTAAGCACAAGGCCACACGGCCAAGAGGCAGCGAAGTGGCATGTGACATTCGGGAGTCTCGGGGGGCAACATGTGGCCGGCGCTCAGGACGCTCCTCTCTGCAGTGCAGCACCCGCGCCTCCGGCCGTGCGCGACCCGTGCCGCGACACGAGCCCCCACTTCCGAAGTGCCGCACAAGTCCCACTTGCGCCCGCACTCAGCGGCTTCCCCTTGTCCGCTCGCCCTCTCGCAGCAGGAGCTCCCGGGAAGGGCAGGAGAGCGGCGGAGGGCACCGGGACGGGCCGGCTCCGGTGTTTGCACAGCTGCGCCGCTCTCCCGGGGCAGCCCCGCACAAAGCCCCGGCGGCCCCGCAGCCCCGCCGCCACCGGGCGGGCGCGGCGCGACACCCGGGGCAGGTCCCCGCTCCTCGCCGCTGCCCTGCCGTCCCCGCGGCCGCCGCTGGCAGGTGAGACGCGCCGCAGCGGCGGCGCCGGGCGCGGAGGGGGGGCGCGACCCAGCCACAAAGAGCGGGAGCGGGGTGGGCGGCGGCGGGGCCGGCGCCAGCGCGACCCGCGGCGCCGCAGCGGGGGGACGTCCCCGCCCGCCCGTCGATGGCGGCGGCGGCGGGGGTCATCCCTTACCTGCAGGGGTGGCACCGAAGACTCTCACGACGGGCACCCGTTTGGCCGGGGCCTCTCGGAAGCGGGACTGGCAGGGGTCCAGGCCGGGCAGCGGGCTGCCCATGTAGTAGTCGGCAGTCACGATCCGCACTGAGAACATGTTTGTTCGCCGCCGCCGCCGCCGCCGCCGAGGCACCAGCACAGCACCGAGCGAGCGAGCGCGGAGCGAGCGCGGAGCCCGCACGGCTCCCCCCGCCCGCCGCCGCCGCAGCGAGCGCGCGCGCGAGCGCAACACTCCCCGCGCCTGCCGCTCCTCGCCCGCCCGCGGGAGCGCGCGCAGCCCCGCGCGCGCCTTGTCTGTGCCTCTGTTGCCCCCGCCCCCTCCCCCGCCCGATGCCGCCGCTCTGGGCGCGTGCGCGGCGGCGCGCCCCCCGCGCGCTCCTACAGCCCGTGCGGCCGCGCGCCCCTCAGGGACAGCGCGGGCTCGTGCCCCGCGGACGCCCCGGCGGCGACGGCGGCGCCCCGGCCCCGGGCTGCAGCTGCTGTTGCCATGATGATGTCGTCACGGATGCAACCACTGGGAGGACGGGGAGGGGGGCGGATGGGCCATGTGTTGGGGGGGAAAGGCGCTCAACGAGCGGAGGAGGTGTCCGTCACTCCCCTACACACACGCGCGCTCCCTCCCCCCTACCCCCCACCGCCTTTCGGTTGGGCTCGGCAGGCTGGGCGCGAGCGCGCGTGGGAGCGGGGGGAAAAATCCTTCGCCTCCCCTGGTGGCAAGGGAGGAGGCAGGGAGGGAGAGAGGGACGGCCTCGGTGATTCGGCGATCGGCCGCGCGGGCTGGGGGTGAGGCTGCGGAATCCCGAGCCGCGGATGGGGCGGTAGAGGCAGCGCTGCCGGGACACGACGGGGTTAAGCTAGGTCGAGCGCCATTTTGAATGGCGGGGAGGTGAGTCTCCCCACGCCGCAGGGGCCAGCCAAAAAACCCACCCAACCCTAAGAAGATGGGGGCGAGGAGGGGGACGGCACCGGGAGGAGGGGGTGGAGCGGCCGCGCTCCCGCCGGCGCGCGCCCTCGGGGTGTGACGGTGAGCGCGCGCGGCGCGCGGGGGGGGGGGGGCGGGGCCGGGGCGGCGGAGGGACGGCGGCGATTGGCGGCGGGGCCGAGCGCGCGGAGGGGGCGGGGCCGGGCCGGGCCGGGCGCGCTGCGGCGGAGCGGCGGGGGCGGGGTCGCGTCCCTGCGGGCGGCTCGGCCCCGCGGCGGCCGCGTCCCCCCCCTTTGCTCCTGCTGCCCCTGCTCCTCTGCCTCCTCCTCCTCCTCCGCCTCCTCCGCCCTTTAGGAGAGCTTACTTTGCGGTTTGCAGCGCTCTCGTGCAGGTTTTTATTGAAAACCATAAAACAGGCTTGACTTTAGGTTGAGGCATTGAAAAAACCTTGAGTTTAGGTTTAAGATTCCTGTTGCAGTCTCTTTGTCTGAGAGCTGCAGATCCGGGGGTAAAAACCCGAAAACATAGCAAATATCCAAAGAGTTGGCGGTGTGGGAGATGAGCCAGTTAAAAGGCCAAATGCTCTCAAACGCGCTCGGAGTGATGCTGATACTTGTGCGTGCAGGACTGGATGATACGAGACAAATGTACAAATCTATAAAACCTGACAAACGTCCAATATGTAGAACACATGTTTTGCATTTTGCTTACATGTGTTTCAGGTTTAGATTTGAACAAAAGACAGGTCAGGCAGTTGCTACCCTTCATTTTTTCATTGTAATGAACAGGAAGCTTGCCTGTCTACTCAGGAGTAACTGGTTTCCTACTCTTTCTTTGTAAGCTGTTTATTTTCTATACCTCACATCTGTTTTCCTCCTTAAACTCATTTTTATGTGAACAGAAAAAGAAAATCCAACTACCTAGTCATCAAGAAGTCTTGTGTCACAGAAGTGGTTGAAATCCAAACTATTTTCATTGTATCTAAAGAATAACTGAGCTACAACTTCATTTTTTACAGTTGTTTACATCTGCAAAGCTAATATTTGGAAAAGCTTTGGAACTGCAAAAATACTCTTATGAATACTTTGATTTCACAAAGGCTAATAAATCACTAGGAGCTTACTGGTGGGGCGTGTTAACAAACAGCATCTCTAACTATTGTTATTTGAATACATTTTGTACTGCTCCCTCACTAATCCATTTCCTTAATTTTCTGTAGAACTTTGGTAGGGACAGTAACAGTTCTTGTGTTACTCCATTCCATGCTCTGTTTTCTTTCTGTTCACATGATCTTAACTTGCTGAGCATTGTGTCTTCCCACCACTGTGCATTTCACTGACAGTTTAATGTCTTTGAACACTGGCAGATGTGGTCTGATGCCTACATGAGCTGAAGGTAGATCAGCAGTCCTCCTCTGTGCTAGGGGTACCAGTCCACTGCTGTATTCTGTTGTCATCTGCACAGGCAGGAGAACATGATGTAGTATCTGCCCCTCCATTGGGTTGGTTGGTGGATAAACCAAAACATTTGAGCCACTAGTGGATTCTGGTTTCTCCGAAATTAGTGTGGTGAGATGTAGCACAAGTTCATACCTGGGAGTCCTGCTGAAGAGAAACCAGTTGCCCACAGTAGAATAGTGTAGAAAGCTGAAATAACTAACTTCTTAGAAGCATAAAGCAGGATTTTCTAAAGCATGTAATGCGGAGTCTTCTATTTAAAATTACAACATTTTTTCTGTTGTTTATTAAATCTGGGAGAACCATGCTTTGAAATCACAAAGAACAATTGATACCTAACCTAGAGCCAGTTACCTATTCATATGCGGTATTAATTTGAATGTTACTCAGGAAAAAAAAAAGTGACCTTCCTTTTTGATGTAAACAGTGTAATCCACATGAACATTAAACCTGGGCAGACACTTTTGTGGAACTTGCATGCTTTCTGAGTGGTGCCTTTTCAGTTTCCCTTAGTTTCCTGCAGCTCACTTCTGCTTTCAGTTTTGTCTTGCAGTCAAGTCAGTAGGTTTGTCTGCAGGGTTGCACCAAGGTAAGACTATCTTCAGTAAAGGTTTGAGTCAGCGCTGTCACAGGACGTCCCCTGCCCTCGTCTCATGTCAGTGGTAAGCATTTGAATAGCTGCACAAGAAAGTTGACTTGGAAACTGAGCCAGGTAAAAGCAATCCCACCAAGAAATATGGGTTAGTTTTAACCTCGATCATGTCCTTGATCCTGCTTCATTATGTAGGGGTGTGAAAGCCTGTGCTTGTACAGAGGAGAAGGCAGTGCAGGGACTGAGATTGAGCAGCAGGAAGAAAGAGAGCACTTCTTCCAGAAAGCTTGGCTTGTGGTAGTTTTAAGTTGCTGAAGTCTGAAAATTGGTTTAACTCTTTCAATAGATGACAGACACAAAGCCTGTTTCTGGATTTCCTACATTTCAATTTGTGTGTCAGTATTTGTTTTTAGGAGTTGTTTTATGTGTTGTTCACTCACATGTGTGTATGCATGTATGATTTATAAATCTTCTTGTAGTTTACACTTCATTACCTGAAAATGCTGCTTGCCTAGGGTGGCAGTAATTGTAAAAGGAAACATCCTCGTTAAACGGCACTACCACTCATTTTCTCTGGTACTGAAGCGATATGCGGAATAAATAAATAGACTCCACAGCCTGGTGTAGTTATGAAGTGGGTATGTATGTCAGCGCCCGGCACAAGTGAGATAGCTCTCCAAAAACTTGTGCCCCGAGCCTCAGTCTGACCCACAACTTTATTCACAAAGATGTTCCATATGCAACACATTACACAACTATGCCATGCATATTCAACCCCTGGCCCCGCCTGTCCTCGCCTCTCATGCTAAATAGGTCCACGCCCTTCTGGGCACGCGTGGTTTGCTGTGGTGGTCGCACGGGGGTCTCGGGGGTCTTCTGAGGCTGAAGATTTTAGGCTTCCTCATTACTGAACTTTTGAACTTCTCCTCTCTGCGCGTGCGCTTTTGGTCCTTCAGTGCTTATCTGTGAACGTCTGTCAGTCTTGATAGGCTTAGAGACAGAGGGGCTTCTTTATCTGGGTTCTTTGCATCCCTGGGTATTGTTCTTTTATGCAAGAAGCTTCAGAAATTTGCATTTTCTTATGCCTTTTGAACCATGGTAGAGGTTTCTTAAGTAAAAGGTTAAAATTCAACACATAACCCTACAAGCTAAAATATAAATGCTTAATTAATTTTGTTAACTTAAGTGAATTCCAAAAACCTCTATTTCAGTACCTCCAAACACTATATGTTCTCTCTCTTAAGGTTTCAAGCCGATTTCTGTTATAAAGCAAGTCCCCCCCCTTTCTCTGTTCCTCCAGTTGCTAAGCAGCAGCTGTTCTCCCCATTAGCCAGCCAAGTATTTGCATGAAAATAATCACTCTTGAATATATAACTGGTCCTAATCATGCACAGCTAAACAGCTGTACAATCAAAATTTGAGTATTAATAGTATTACTTATCAGCATAACTGATGACTGTCTTTTAAGTCAGAATTTCTCCATAGAGTAAAATCAATAAAGGCTTGCCCTGTTTTCTAAAACAAAAGACGTGTCAGTTTTTATTTTTGTTTAATGCTTCTTTGTAGCTACTTAAAAAAACTGGTCACAAAATGATACCTGCAGTTCACAAAAAATTAAAAATGCAAATATAAGCAGAGACAGAATCATCTACTACATGACTACTCATGATGGAGGCCAAGGGAAAATCCACATTTTCAAATATCTATTTATAGTAGCCGAGTGCAACAAAATTTGATTATAAAGAGTTTAGACTGTGAGACAAAGGTAAAATTTCCAGCAGTACATCTTAACTTCAGAACCCACTTTGTCAGTCATGTTTGAGTTCCTGTTGATTTCAAGGATGTTCAGTATTTCTGAGGTCTGTGATCTGAAATCTTGGAGTCAGGGGTCTCTTAGGGGATTTATCCAAGCTGTTATTTCAGAATGAGAGCTGAGTGGGGCTTGTATTCTTGGGTGCTGTTTTTGCAGGTGACAGAAACACAGTTTCTGCAGGGAGAAAACCTGGACACATGGATAAAGAGTGATATGTGATCCATCTAGTTGGTATCCCAACCTAGACAGTCAGACTGTTTGCATTACACAGGAAGGTTATTTCCCAGTGTGGCCCCACTGCCTAAATGAATGAAGAAGATCTAAATCTTCACGCTGAAATATGTGGTGCTATGCTGTATAGTTCTGCCCTGCCAGATGTGTACTTGATTTGTCACGTGTGACAGTCCATAGTCTTGTTAGACTCCAAGGCTCTGTACGCACCCAGTGCAAGAAGTCCTCACTTGAGGGTTCTGACAAGCCTTGCTTACAGTCCAGGTAGTTAAACCCAATAAAGTCAAAATGTGAAGCAATACCATGCATGTGCATCAGACCAGCTGAAAGTCAATTACTCTCTGGATGTTATCAGATAAAAATCTAAAGACGGTGTATGAACAGCAAGGAATTAAGCAACCTGTGGATACCAAACTGCCTTAAAATGGCTCTTAGGATGCTGAATTAATTTGTAGGGGTAACAGTATTTTGGGAAGAATGCTTAAGATCCTAATTAATGACATGTTTGTTTGTTTGTTTGTTTTAATTCACAGTTACTAGCTACAGGCTAGGCAGCAGGCTCTGAGGTGTGGTCAATGGCATTACCATCAGTGTCTTGTCACTAGAAACCTGATGGGACAACGACACTAGGTCTCAATTATGAAAATATTAGAAGTATCAAAAAAGTCTTTTAGCAAAGACTCTTAATAAACCTGTCAGGGCAAGAACAGTGCCATGTGATTGGAAAATCACAAATGTGCTTGAATGAGAGCCCATGGGCATTGTATGGGACACAGGAAACAAATTATGACATAGGATATGCAAAGGCATAGAAGTAAAAAAAAAGATATATATCTTTGGTGTAATGACATTAGATTCTGTTTGGGTAACTGTGTATTTTTAAAATAAAATAATTGTTTTACAAAATTAAGTCAATTTCACAAAATCATCAAGGCTGAAAGCGACCTTCAAGATCAGCTAGTCCAACTGTCACCGAAGAACCACCATAATCAAATTAATTCTGTGCTTCATATAAAGATTCAGTATAGTGTCATATGAGAAAAGAAGGAAGACGCATAACATAAAGAATTGCTGATGAGAAGTTCTGACGGATTATTTTGAGAGAAGGACTATAAAACTGGAAGTTGACTCCAGGTAGAATCTGCCCATTTAATGCCTTTAGTGCAGTCCTAGTTAGCATATAAATAGAAGTTGCTAATAAACTTAAATTTGAAGGAGAACAGCATATCAAATAAGATCTAAAACTTTGGAGTTAAGAAAGAAGAAAAAAATATTTAAGCCAAAGAACACTCTCAATGTAGAATGATTAGGCATAAACTAGAAATGAACTTTCCATGGAAGAAAGTTTCTATCCAATGGACGGATGGATTTCTTCTCTCAGTGAAAGCAGCAGGGCAGAACATATTTGTAAATTTTAATATGGAGATTGATGAGATTATTGAAAAGGTTATATGATGTTTGCTGGTTATTGCACATGACTGCACCTGATTATCAAAATTCTAGAAGGACTGCATGTAGATCCCTGAACATTTCAATAAAGGGTTCCTCTAATCAATGCAGACACTTTAGCCATTAGGATAAATGAGTTCTCATCATCATTGTACAAAACACGTTGTGTACCATGAAGATGGTACAGCTTTCTGTTTCAGAAAATCTGGACAGCGATGTAAAAGACAACCCTTCCAACATGCATTGTGGCCTTATGTATATGTTCCTATCTGTAAATGAGTTGTATGTACAAACTCATATACATAATCTTTATATGAAAATGCAAACTACCTTTGACCATTTTTGTTTCCTGTTTCCATTTAGCAACTTATGTTTCAAACAGTTTTCATTGAAAGTTATCCTTTTCTTTGTTGTTTTTTTTTTTTAATAATAATTTTTTTTTGTAATGTTTTCAGGTCTCGCTGTTGCCCTGTATCAGAAAAACCTGCCACAGAATATGCCTACAGGAAAATGCATAAGTATTCAAGAAAATTATATAAATTTAAACATAAAAATTAATAAAGAAATACATGTGTAACAATGTAGGACTATGCCACTTTTTGAAAAAATTGAGAAAGTGTAGTTAATTGAGAAGCAGCACATGCATCATGTAAGAAAAGGGCCAGTAAACACTTAATTGTAAAGATGAGATTCCTGATCTGCTCTTTGCTGACAGAATTCTACATGTCAAGAAGTGACTGAGGTTCCCTTCCATGCTTGGAAAATGACCTATTGTCAAGACTGAAATAATTATAGGATTGCATGAGGAATTCAGTTTGGTGTAACAGGAACACACATTGTTGGGAAGCAGTTAACAGAATAGCAGTAAGTGGCATTTAGAGATTGCATATATGACAGTGAGAATTTCATAGATGAAATTTGATTAAGATGAACTGTTTAAGTCTTAGATAATTGAAGAATAGTGCTAGAGTTGTTTGCATTGCTGAACCAGCGTAATTTAAAGACCTTCTGCCTATTGCTTTGTACTAATGACAGTATAAGTGGGGAATGGACTCAAAAGAGAAAACAGTGTGTAATGACATAACATTCGAGCATTACTACTATTTTGGGAAATGGTATGTTCAGCAGAGTTACTGGCAAGGAGTGGAGTATACAAAGAAAAGTGGTTGAGCATTTGAATAGCTTTAAAAAAAAATCAAAATAATAGGTTTATTTTTACAGGGAGAGCTACCAATCCCTCCATACTCTGAAATTTCTATTCCACACAATGCAGCTCAGGTAGATGATTGTAAGAATTGCTTTTAAACAGGCAAGTGAAACATAATTTTTCATATTCTAGTTCTGATGAATAGCTGAAGCATTTAGTTGAAAGTCTCCATTGAGAAATACGTCTGGTGTGAAGACAGTTAGCCCAAATGGTTCAAATAATAAGTAATTAGAAGGATGTTATAATGGAAAATTTTCAAGTACTATAACTGCCAAAAGCCCTATCATTCTTCTATAACTTGTGTAGCCAAATACACATGAGTATGTGGTTATTATTTGAATTTCTGTTGTTTTAAAATGGGAAATTGGTTTCTGTGAATGAATCACAGAAATGGGGCTGGATGGTAAGGAGTGAAAGCCATTTAATTTTAGATGCTCTGTTTTTTCCTGCCATGTAGTCTGACTTATGGGAGGCATTCCTCGTTCATGCATCAGACAAAGTGAAAGAAGCTCTAGCACAATATGTAGATCAAAAACAGCCATCTGTTATTCAAAGGGAAAGAGGAGTGTTGCTATAAGAGTAAACTTAAAATGTTTTAAGATTAGCTTAGAGATGGCAGAGCTCCATTAAATATTTTGTCCATCTCTGTTGGTCGCTGTCATATATGAATGTATACATTATACTGAGGCTTCAGATGCCTGCTATATTTTTTTCTATTAGGACAATTACCTCTAGTTTAGAACTCAGTATATACTTTCTCTGAATTCCTAAATAAGTATGTATATATAAGCTTTTATCACCTCGAATAATTATTTTTCCTTGTTGGGGTTTGTTCCTTTGAAATAATTTTCCTGATCAAACTGAATGTTAAGAAAAAAGCATTTTGAACTTTTTACTTACTTAGCTTAAGCTAAGTAAAGTAACACTTGTTTAGGCTTGTAATATTTCCTTTTGATTCTTTCCAGCTCCCAAAGAATTTCTATTATTTTTATGTGAATTCCATCCAATTTGCATTGATCTTTCTTGTAATATGCCTAGAACATATTTGTGATTTCCAGACATGGTTGTAAAGAGTGTGGATGAAGCACTTATGTTTTATGTCCAGGCAACCGTATGACTTCCATTTGTAGGGCAGAATTAATTACTTGGGAGTATTGATGTTTGGTCCACCACCAGGTTTGAAGGACTATGATGACTGTCCACAAATAAAGTGCTGCACAGTCTGCTTACAGCCATGTTTAGACAAACCATTACCTTCCTGCTCCAGGATGCACTGCTTCCAAGTATGCAACCCAAATCTAAATTAGTCTCTTTGTTGGTACTCTTACAAATCTATTTGTAGTTTCTGCTTGCTTGTTATCTTTAGATCCTTTACAAATATGATGCCTCTGGGGTATTGCCATCCCACGGAATATATTCCAGAATCTCTTCCAGAATATTTCTCTCAGTCTTTTCCATAGCCATAGCTTGCTTTTTCTTGTATTCCATTTAATTTTACAGTTTTCTGGCTGCATTTTAGCCTCACCAATTTATGTTGAAGTATCTCAGTGTCCTCAGAGTTGCCCACATTGTAGCCTCTTGGGGATTAATGAAGCTGTCAAATAAAACAAGGCCTCACAATGGTTCCTGTGGCACCACAGGTATAGATAAATTACTTGTTTTCCTATATTCCAATTTTATCTTGAGCCCTGTAGTAGTCACTGTTTACTTTAAGCTACAGATTTTTTACACCTTTGGAGGTCCTTTGGACCTCCCGTTCTGCATTGTAACCTATGTAGCACATCCCAAGAGATTTTTGACGTTTCATTGGAGTACCATATGTGTTCCAAAAATTGAATTATGTACTATCTAAAGAGTTCCTTTGGACCCTGTATTTTGTTCTGGCTTTTGGGGAAGTGGAGATGTTTGTTTTATTGTAAGCTAAGTATTGTCTAGTGTTCTACAGTCCTTTAAGGCTAACATTTTCAGGCTTGCTTCATCTGAAATGAAGTTTAATGCAATTTCAGAAGTAAGGCTCTTATCTAGATTTCTAAAAAAATAATTTTGTGGTTACTGAAGCCTACTTTCAAAAGGGTTCACTTAACGCTTTTTGCTAGTGTTCCTTTTTTCCTCAGTACTCTCATTGAAGGGATGATATTATTATGTTATTTTAATATTGAGATATTCTTCTTCTTATTACTATGACTGTCTGCAGACCCATCAGCACACAGATCTACCTGGACAATTTGAAGTTTGCAAATAATGTATTGATCATTTTATGTCTCTAAGCTTGAGGAAGGTACCACTGGAGATGCAAAATGGGGAAAACCCCCAATATAGAGTAGATCTGCTAATCTAATGCCATGTGCTAATTGAATTTAGGACAGACTGAAGGGCAAGACACTGATTCTGTTTCCAGATTTGGGGAGGAAAATCATGTATGCTGTTTATGAACACCTAGTCACGTACAGAAATGGGCCATGGTCTCTCTGGGAGCTGTGCATTCAAGTGACTGGGACTGGATTCTGTTATAATATGGTGCATGTTTCCTGCTGTGTCTTGAATAATCTTGCAGCTGTTTTGCTTAGAAAATCAGTAACACTTGTTTTTGTCCAAAAGCAGGAACTTGATGACTTGGCTAATAAGATGAAACAACACTGCCCCCAAAATCTGTGAAGTATCAAGTACTATTCCATATTCCAGCCTCTTCACACTTCACCTCCACCTTCCTTTCCCTGTGCTACTTTGTAAGCTATCTTGTGGAGACAGTACTTTGTCCTGTTTTTCTGAGGACAGGATTGAGGCTTTTTACCTGTTTCATTTTTAATCTCTAATAATTAACTGATGTGTTTGCATTAGGACATTTTTGAAAAAAAAAAAAAAAAAGAAAAAGGTGAATGAAATTACTAATGCACAGGGGGAAATAGGAAATTATTATGCCATAAAAATAACTTTGAAAGAGTCTCACATTGTTCAGAGAGGAAAGAGAACCTTCTAAGAAGTGATCACATTCTCCAGCTCAGCTTTAGACACATTCTTTACCTTTAAAAGGAAACAGAAGATAATCAGTCAGTAAATCAAGTGTAGTTGTGGGCATGTCTGCAAAGCTGTAGCAACAGTCTGAAACAAGGCATTAGAGCTGGACATTTGAAACAAGAATTATCAGTGCCAAGGTCTCTTGTGCTTTGAGGAAAATGGGTATGTCTTTCATTAAACAATACCTTTTCTCCATACCCTGATTTTTTTTTTTTCTTGATCGTTGTCTAAAGATAGTAGCTATGGTGGCTATTCTGGGTAGATCTTTAGGTACACAATAAAATACAGACTGTATTTTTGTACTGTAATGAATAAGCTTTTAAAAGCATTCTATTTTTTTAATATCTATTTGTTTGAAGAGGAAATGGGATTTCTTATGAAAAATGTCCACCTTTTCTTAGTTGCTGTTGGAGGAAAAAATAGCATGTTTAAGGACCACATGTTTTAGCTGCCACTAATTTTTGTGATCAAGCTTTCAAAACCAGTAATCTGAGTTTCCCCTGTCTTGCTCCAGCCAAGGTTATTAGTCAGTTCCTTAATTTCTTCTTTTTCTTACTGGCACAGAATTGCTTTTTTTTTAAAGTACTTCAGAAATTACTTCTTTTAGACAAAGGAATCTACAGCATCCATGTTTTTCAAGCTTATCCTGACTAACTTTAATCTTTTATCACAATTTGAAGTATTAGCATGTTTTAAATTAAATAGTTCAGTTTAGAAGTAAATTCCACTCAGATAAAGAGAAGATACAGCAGTTATTGCCAAAGGGATAAAGTGCATTACCTGGAAACATAAACAGCTTTATTTCTTGTGTTCTGACAAAAAATGAGACGAACAAGCCTGTGATAGGCACAACTTTTCAGTAAATACTGTATTGTTGTTAGCATAACATATATGTTCCCTAAGAACCCAAAACTTTTAAAGTTTATTTTAATTTAATAGTTTATAAAATTATAACACTGCTACTTCCAAGGCTTAAAAGTTCCAAATTATTTGGTATGAACTGTAGCATTAGAGTAGAATTCATAATTTCCTCCTTTGGATCCTTTTTAATGTTACTTACCATATATTGCAATTATACTGGAAATGTAAAGGGCTGCTGAGACCAGTGCATCACCCTGCCTTCCAGTGCTGTCCCTGAGCACTGTGGGAATGCTGCTTTTGATGGCTCTTGCTCTTATGGTCCTAAACTGCCCCCCAGCATGCTGGCCAGTTGACTAGCAGGTTGGTATTCAGGTTTGTTCCTTGGGACCATTTTACTAAATCAAATTTTTTAAATGTGCCAATTTGCCAAATTCAGAAGAAGACCTTTAGGGTTATTCAGTTTCATTGATTGATTCTTTTCCATGTGCTTCAAATAGAACCACAGAATGGTTTGGCTTAGAAGGGACTGCAAACATCATCTAGTTCCAAACCTTCAGCCAAGGGCAGGGACACCTTCCATTAGACCAGCATGCTCAAACACCCATCCAGCATGGCCTTGAGATGCTTTAATAACTTTTCGTAACATCCAAATAAATTAGTAATAAGGGCACCTGCCTAAAGGTCCTTTGTCCCTGCACTCAGTACTGTGTATGTAAGGTATCTAATTATTGTCCAATGAAAAAAAACATCAGCAGGCCTAGGAAATTAAAATTTCCTTATTCTTTTTGTCCTCTAAGTCTTCCTGTCATCAGCAAAATCACAAACTGGAGGTAAGAGATGCTTTACATGCATCTACCTGCTGATTGAAGGATTCTCCTCAGAGTATGCCAGGACTGTGAGACAGGAGAGGTTGGCTTGGTGTCCTTCAGATGGAAAGCCTAGAATCCAGTCTGCTGTTGCCTCTTCAGCTGCTGTTGAATAAAGCACTGTCCTAACCACTCTGCTGCTACATAAAAGTATGCAACAAAGGTCTATGTCCCAAAGAAGGGGGAGATAGCCTCTGCCAAAGACTTAGTTCTAGAAAAGCTTATGCAGCGGGTGCGAATTTGTGCCTGAAGATTGACCTAAGTTTTGCCAAGGAGAGAGACAGACTGAACAGCAACAAATGTCCTGTAACCTGTTGTCTGGGCTACCGTAAATATGTCTCTGGTTCAAGCTTTTAAGAAGACTGGAGTTGTTGTGCATTACTATCACCAGGTACCGCTGTTGGAGGACTAAACTCTCTAAGTTCCATACATTAACCCATCTAGTCGGGTGGGCACCATGGCACCGAGTGGGAATAGCCAGGTTCTGCACACCATTTGGGTTGGGCATAAATGGCTGCACAAAGGACAAAGTTCTAAAGAATTGGGACAGTAGGTTTAATATCTAATTAGGCCTCTAATCCTACAAGCCACTTACAATTTTGCATTATTATATTGTCATTGTGTCTTAAATGGAACTACTAATTTGAGTGAAGTTATGGGTGTAAATGCATGCAGGATCGGATCTGGGCAATCACATTTTGGGTTATTATTTGTACGGTAGCACTGTTGCAAATCAGGTATCTCTGATGTTATCCCTTCCCCAGGCAGGGTGAAGGGGAATCTGGAACAAATATATTCCTGTGAAATGGCTTGCACTCCATTACTGTACCTGTCCAAACCAAACACTTACACAAAGACACATCATAGAAAGCATTTCAACTGTTAAGAGAGTCATAAGGCGTAGATTTTCAATGCAAAAGGTCATGAGGCTACAGTTTCACTGGGTAATGTGCTGCATTTGCATAGACACATATTCAGACAGTTAATGGTAGTGCAGAATGCTTTAATGATTTTCATTTCCATCAAGCTGTTCTCACCTCTTAGGAACATAATGGATAAATAGAAGAGGCCTTTTGTTTGCGCTTCATGAACGTTGCCAGTGATTAAGTGGTGCTGAGGGAACAGACTCATGCTCTCATTTGAAAACGAAAACCAAAACCAACAACAAAACTGCCCATCAAAGCTGACTTCAAAGTGACCTACTTAATTTGGATTTAAAATGGCACTTGAGTAATTTATTTTAATGTTATGCAGATTTCCTAATTCACAACAGAGAAATGGTCACTTTTAACTGAAAATAAAGAAATAGTTACTACATCAGTTGCAAAATACTCATAATTTGTTAGGGTACTCTTTATAGTGTTGAATTACAAACAAAGCTATATACACTTAGATCAGGTTTTCTTCCAAATGGGTTCAGCAGTCACATTTTTTATGAAAAAATTTGTCCAGAATAGTTGTGAGCAATTTGATATTTTTGCACTATGCTGTGGTGTTTCATAAGAAAATCTATGCCAGAAGCTTGTAATGATTCCATAGAGGGTCTCCCTGTGAAAAACTTCTCCACACCTTCCTGGAATACAAAGGCCTACAGACTTTCAAACTATGTCCTGGACCCTTGCAATTCAGTATCAGTTTCTTGGGCTCCTCTGTCATGCATTAGCTCAAAAGATCCTTCTTGAAAAGGGCTTAAAGAAAGTTATCTTAGTCTCTGGCTGTGTTAGGTTTTTAGGTATTTTCTGAAGGATTTCAGGTGCAGTTCATTCTCTCAGTGTAATCTTGAAAAAAAATCTGAGTGGCTTTTTGAGAATAAAACTCTTGTTCTTAAATACCTTTTTCTCAGAATAGTCATGCTTAAATTTTTGTTCCTAATTTGTAGGCACACAAATCGTTATTTCATCACCCCAGTTTGCACATTGGTGCCTTGGTATCAGTATTTTTTAATTATAATTGTCCAAATGTGCTAGAGTTTCAACTTTATGTGTAACACTGAGAAGCTCAGCCAAGACACTCCACATCCCAAATATCCAAATTTCAGTAATCTCCACTCAGGGTACAAGTGTGCAATGTTCCTGAGAACTGCTAGAATGAACAGGCTTTCAAGTACTTGGGTATTTTCAGTTAATGACTTCCAGTTCTTTCAGTTTCTAACCGGCTGCCTTCCAGATAGTGATCTAGAGTACTTCTTCTGGCATTCCAAGTCTGTCATTTAAATCAAGATATGGAACTTGACTTCATGTATTTGGAATATTCTCCATTTTCACAGAATCAGTAAGATGTTTAGGGAACACAGAATAAGCAAATGCAGACCTGCTGAATGCATAATTTTTATGGCACTTCTGTTTTTTATTGGCTTAGTGGTCTGTCCAGTGTTTGACAAAGGGGTAATTAAATTTACAATGAGAATATATCAGTCCCTCCTTCTCTTCACTGATTTTAATTCTTTACTCCTCCAGTTAATTTTCTTATAAATCCGCCTTTGTGTTCTCAGTATGCCATGAAAGGACTAGTCAACAGCCTGAATACAGGGGCAGTTGAGGGAGATTTCTGTCTGCAATCAATCTCCCCACTACAGGAGGAGTGCTGGATATTCTTACATGTACAATAAAACTTCAACTGAATTCAGTGACCACTGCCTGACCAGCATGATGATTCCTTAGCAATTTATGGCAGGTTTGGAGAGAAAGGATTCAGGATTACTTTCAAGAGGTCTGTGCATGCAAGGCTATAAGTATCTTGTGTTAGGAATAAAAGACCTGTTTGGAGTTATGTGTAATTTCAGTGTATGGTAAGATGCAGTTCTTCTCACATGAAAATAAGACCCATTATTGACATTGTGTTTCAGTACATGTGGATAAAAATGTATTTTACATGTATTATCCATGTAGATTTTTTGCATTTTGTGTGTTTATAGCCTCACAGTGGTCTTGATCATCTTAATCTTGGGTTTTAGTTATGCACTTGCATGCAGTGAATGGAACTATAGTTTGTGAAGTATAAATGACTGAGGAGATATTCCAGAAGGAAATCCTAGAAGTGAAGGTGAAGCATTTTAGCTGATGCTGACAGAATTGCAGAAATTCCTTGCTGTAGTGGGAAAACTTTGTTCAAAACCAGGAATGTTCTTATGGTTTTAATTGAGTGGCAGAAAATTACTTCTTTGTGGTCATCCCTGCTAAGAGAGTTCTTAAAACAAACATTTTCCATTTTTCCTTGTTTATTTCTTTTTTGGCTAGTAGTTGCCTTCCTGAATTGGATTTATAAACTGTGAATCTAAGGAGGATAAAATGCTTTTTGAAAAATTTGATCCAGATGTCTATTACTGTTTCAATAGATATATTTTAAGTTTTTAGGATAAAAAAGGTTTTTGGGGAATTTGGGGTTTGTTTGGTTCTGGTTATTTGGGTTTCTTGGGATATTTTGGTTGGGGTTTTTTTTGTTTGTTTTGGTTTGGTGGTTTTTTTGTTTTTTTTTTTTTTAATATCCCAGTTAACTTAGAAGCAGCCAAATTCTTGCTGTGTAAAACTTCAGGAAAGTCTATAGTATTTCAGCAGGGATTCATGTGGCCCTTAGGTTTTTGGACTGTATCGTGTTGCAAGCTCCTAAAATAAGACTATTTGGAAAGCTACAGGCTTCCCATCTTTTTGTCTGGAAAAGTTATAAAATGGAACAGGCAGGCTTTTCACTGAGCTGCTGAGAATGCAGTTCTGGCTATGCAATCAGGACTAAATAAGGAGCAAGATCTACACTAAAAATAGAAACAGAGGCTGATCCAACTGCAGTGTGAGTTATAATCCTCACACAGCAAAGGGCTGGTAGGTTCAGCTGAGGACACACAGTTACAGAGAATCAAATAAACTTTATCCTGCCCCTAAAAAACCACCATACCCTAGCTGTTATAACCAGATTTTTACCATTCAGCAGAACTGTTAATCATGCCTGCAAATTATTTAACATGTTTTTTCAGACGTAGATCTTTCGCTAATATTATTTTATTAGAGAGAGGATTATATTTGTGACATAGTAAGAGAGAAATGTGGGTTGGGTTTATGTAACTGTTTGAGGAACATGGTGGAAAATGACAGAGAGAGATTTACTGCACTTTTCCTCTTAGCTGGGTAAATATGTTCTTATCACTGCTTTGTTCCTTAAGTTAACGTGTCCACTGACACAACGTGACTCCAGCTGGGCAGAGTGAGCTGATTTGGGTATCTGGCCAGGCCTGGGCTCTCGTCACATTCTGTGCAGTTCACAGTGTGTGCTTTGAGGGAAGTTATTCTGCTCGTTTCAAGAACAAAGTACAGAACTGTGTAGTTCATTCCTGTATCCTCCCCTCCTCTTTGTTGGTAAAATAGTTCAGAACATATTCATCTTTTATTTGTGTATTTCCTTTCCACTAACACATACCTCATAAGATTAAGCCAAACTTGCCGAGGGAGTTCAAATGTATCCTTTGATACAGAATAGATTGCTATTTCTTACTTATTATTAGGAACATTTGGTTATTAAACATTTAGATTAAATGAGCCTAGCCAGCTACAACTATGTTCTGCTTGCTTTCTTTGCGTGTTCCTGCATCTCTCCAGGCAGTGATATGGCAAGCATGAGCAAATTTTCTGTTACTTTAGTCTTAAAAGGCAGAGAATCTGTAACAGACTCTGGTAATTCATCATAGAATTTAAATTATTCTAAATATGATTACATATGAACATTTTAAAAAGTAGAAGACACCAAATCACTCATCTACTAACTAAATGTTTAAAAATATTTTAATTAATTTTTAGTTTTCAGTTACTTGCTGAGTTTGTTACTGAAAATACACCCCGTTCTTTTTTTTTTTTTTTTTTTTTTTGATTGTTAATCCCCGGAGTTGCTCAGTCAAATTGGAAGACAGTGAGTGGAGGAAAAACATCTGGGTCATTTGACACATGCAAAAGCTCACATAGCAGTGGGAGTAAGTGGAAGAAGACCAAGGACAGAGATCATCAAACTTGCACAGGCCAAGAGCAAGGCAAATAAAATACATGGTGTCAGTGAGTCACAAACCAATGGCTTGGTTGCATTTTCCTTCTTGAGTTCCCTCCACACCATAATATGAGCTACAATATTCCCTGTTTCCAGGCTCCTATCCCAGTACCCCTATCTCCTCTCTTCCACATCCCATGCTGAGTGCACAGCTTAGCAGAAGCTGCAAGCAGCTGTCTTGCAGAAAGCCAAGTTTATCAGCACCATCTTGTAGCTGGGGAGGCAGCAGCCTCATTCTCCAGCTGAGTACAGAGGCCTTTTTTCTTGTTTTGTTGTTGTATTCTCATTATGCGTGCTTATATTTGAAGAGCTGTGTTTTCAGGGGGAAAAAAGGAGTGTGTTCAGTCCAGGAGGCATAGAGATGGGATATTGGGTGATAATTGCTCTAAGTGCTTTACAGTGAAATATGTGTATCGTGTTTTAGTCACATTCCAAACTTACACTGATTGTCTCATTTTTTGACATAAACTAAATCTCTATGAGACTACATAAGGTTATGCATTAGTTTAACAATGGGTTACACACACCTAGTTTTTGTGTACTGTTAGCTATTTGAAAGAAATAATTTGGTGTAATAAAAGCAATATAAGCCTGCAGAGCAGACACAGTAATATTAGTGACTTTATTAAAAATAAATACTAGTATCAGTTTAATGATTACACTTTAAAAGTCACACCCAATCAAACAAAGAATTGTTTAAATTATGTATGGAAAGAGGGAGATCCTTTTAATAACATATTTTAGGTAACTGAAAGTTGCACAAAGAGGAAATGGCATTGCTTGAGCTCAGTTTCAGCCCACATGGAGGCTTACATGAACATCATATTCATTTACAATGAGTCTGGTTCTGTGTTGGAAAACAGTGGTGATGAACAATGCATTGTAACTGAAATGTTAAGAGATAACTCCAAAACTGCATATGAACAGGTGTGAGATTCTCCTTTACCTGCCTCTTCACTATTAATTATGAAATTATTCCATGTTTTTGTTACATTCAGAAGTCCTTATATAAGCAGAATGAATGGCTCCAAATTAAGAATTTTTTTATTAAAGAGGATTTTTTTGTTTTTTATCAGAAACCTTTTGAAGTACAAGGGGAGGTCACAGCTGTTCACTTCATTCACATGTAGTCTAATAAGATAAACAACATATGTATAGGTCATGAGAGCTTAACACTCAGAACACGGGGATTTGTGTATGATTTTGAAAACTGTAAATAACGAATTATGCTTAAACTTTATCATTCTGCCTATCAACCTGATTTGTTAGTAAAAATTTGTGTTAGAATTAAGGTTTTCATATATTACAATGTTCATAAAAATAAAATCTCCTTCACCAAATGCAAGATAGCAAGGTCCACGTTTACATCCTCAGTCTTAATTCCAGTTGGCATAAGTCTTACAGATTTACATAATTACTTCATTTACATAATCACTTAAGACCTGGATCTATGCTCCAATGAAAGCAGACCTGAAACCTTTTTGAAAATAATGCTTAACCACATTTTGTACTGCAAGGATACAGGACTGACCACAGAAATGGGCATGTTGTCCTTTCCTTAGAGCACCTTGGCATCTGGGCACCTGAGTGAGTTTGGTGGGTTAGTACAGCAGCATCCTAATTCTCACGCGCAGTCTGCTGGTGGTCCTTGTGCCAGAATATATCTGGAGTGGATAGGGCTTGGGGAGGAGGGGCTATGGATTATATACCATGTTTGCTCAAGGTCCAAAGGACTTTTGGTTCAATTACAGTGTCACACAGCTGTGGAGGTCTCATTTACCCTCAGAGGGGGGCTTTCAAACAGTGAGGATTAAAATAATAAACCCCAAATGCATCACTCAGTTTCTTATTAGTCAAGTGGGAAGATTAGCTGGAAAATTCACACATACAAATCAATGTGTCCTTCCCCTTTTTTAAAAGTTTCCATGTTGAAGGCAGTGAGCTACAGAATCCCATCAATTTAGACATGGTCACATAGATACTTGCTTTTGAATCAGGCAGTGAATTTCCCTTTGACTTCCCCAAACCACAGAACCCTTACCTTTCTTTTTACTGTAAAAATTCTGTCAGTTCAGGGAAATTGTGCTTGCTGAAACACTAGAAAGTAGGTAAATATTTCTGTGCAGAATAGGTGGTTGCTATTCTGTTATATGATAGTATAAAGTAATTCCTTGTAGGAAATGGGTAACTTACAGGATATAGGTTAGGTCTTGACACCATACAAGTCATGACAGAAAGTTTTTGTCATCTGATAGTTTTTGGATGGCCTATTTACAGTTAAGTCAGACCCTTAAGCCAGTTTCCAGTGGACAAATATCTGAACTAGAAAGGTCATCATGATTGTTAGCAATCTTATATGGCTTCATGTCAATAGTGTGAGAATGTGACATTACTCTCTGTGCCAGGAAGAAGTTAATTATGGTATTTGCATAAAATCTTTTTTTGTGTTGTGCTTAGTCTGCAGAGTATCTGCTTGTAAGATTTCAGCAGATACTTCTTTTACAAACACAGACAGGAAATGAAAAACAGCTGAAGGCATCTGCTCAGAATAGAGTTGCCCTGAATGGACATCTTCAAGCACAGGCCAATAAGGCAATGATTTCCATGTTCCAGGGATAGCTGTTTCCTTTTATTCTTTCCTGTCAGTCCTTCTAATTTTCAGATTACTTGGCAAAATCAAGTAAGACTCAGCAAAATTAACCTTTTAAATCACTACTTGCCAAAAGAGTCCTGCTTTCCAAATATCCTGAAAAGAGTAACTGTAGAAGTAACTGTAGAACTAATGGACTTCCAGCATTTGGAGCCACCAAACAAAGGAATTATTTGGTATCTGTTCTTCAAGTTGTTCCCTCACTTAGCCTGCATGCTGGATAGCTGTTAAGAATAGGAAGTGCTGCTTTTCACTCATTCTTGCACAATGGTAAGATCTCATAGAGTTATTGAGGCAATTCTAATTGGCAAAGAAAATGAGATTTTCCTCCTAGACCTGTGAAGTACCTTGAGTACATTTCAGGAATTGCTACATGATGTTTTAAACCATCTTCTGGCTTTGGAGCAGTGGCCAGTCCTGAAAGGCTTCAAAGAAGTTGAACTTGCAGCAGTCTACATTAAATGTCTTTGCCCACCTCGCTGAATTCTTGAAGGTTCTTGAAGTGTGCATCTAAGGTAAATATGGTAGTTCTCCTGCTTCACATTGGGACTGGTGTCTGGAACCATCAGCTCACAGAAGTCCCTATCCTTGACAAGAATTTTATGCCCTTAATGACTTTTTGCCATCACTTCAATGACAAGAGAGATGGAAAAATCAAGCTGATTCCTCTTCTGTGCTCTGTGCTCTGGATACAGAGTACTTAATGGACTCCTCCAATTTCTGTCAATGATGGTTATGAACCTATGATGGTTCATACCATCATAGTTTAGGTTAGTCCACCTAAACTAGAGAATTCAACTTTCTGTATTCCTCTGTCAAACCATGTTATTTGAGTCAGTCATCTCTTTACACTTGGGATGTAAAAAGTGCCCTGTTAACTACAAAAAGTGAAGTATTTTAAGATATTCACTTCCTACCTAGTTATTGCAGACTGCATGACTCTTTTAAAATTGTTATAGCAATTCCAGGTAAAACATTAGATCATACTCTGTCAGAGCAGCATCTGTGCTGACAATTTCAGCAAGAAAATTATTTATCTTAGACATCTACAGAGCATCATCCTGAAGCTCTGTCTTCCCAATTCAACAGATGTTACATATATTAACAACTCTTGATGGGTTGCAACATAAAGTGTTGCTCCTATTGCAACCTCTCAGGAATCTGAGTCTGCCACGGAAGGAACTAATGGTTGTTATTGAGTACACTGCAGTGAAAATATAGATATATGCTACATGCGGATAATTGCTAGGAGGAAAACAGAGAATGAGTTACCTACCAGTAATGATGGGTGCTAGATGTGCACATATCCTGCACAGCCCCTTTTCTCCTTTTGTTGTACTCCTACACCCTTGGGATTCTCACACTCAAAGGCACACTGAGTGTTCTGTTGTCCAAATTAAAATCTCCAGGTGCCTTAAGGCTTACATGTGCTATATCAACTATGTCAACCCTTGCAGTCCCATAAACAAATGTGCAAGTCCAGCACATATGCATATATACCTCTCATTGAACCCTGGTGCCATATTTTACCAGTCATTCAATCACAGGGATGAATATCTTCCCTGCAGGTTCTTTGTCCAATGCAAGTAGCCATACCAGATAGCATAAGCATGTTCAGTCATACAAAGGATAAAGTAATTTTAAAATGCACACACAAAGCAACAGTAAGAGTACCCGAGCAAACAATATTTGAAATAGAGTGAGTCACTACTTTTAAGTTATTTTCCTTAAATTCCAAATTTTTAATCTTATTAATGGAATGTGGCATCAATAAATAGCTTGTTCTAAACCTTTCTCTGTGCAGCAAGTGTGCAGTGCTACTGTCATGTATAAAATTTAAGAGCGCAAGCAAAATTGCAAGCAAACATCACCAGGCAAACAGTTATAAGACAACAGTAAGCCATCATCCCTAAAAGCAAAAATATGGACCAATCCATAATGAAATTAAAATTGCCAAGAGCACATCACATTTGCTCTCAAAAAATTCTGTACATTTCCAAATCACAGCCAAAAAACACAGGTAGACATCTGTCTGCAATCTGCATAGTTGCAGGATGTGTCTTCTGCCAATTCATCCCTTAAATAATGAGTATTTCTGTGCAATCCTGTTGTTGTCAGACATTATATAGATCGGCTTAAACTTTTCAGTATCTCATAAATAACAACAGTAAATTAACCTGGGGGTTAGAAAGTGCAAAGCCTAATAGGAAAATAAGGATTCAGGAGACTAGACAAAAAAAAAAAAAAAAAGGCAGAAAAGACTGAAAATGAGAGAAGAGCAGAAGGAGAGCAAAATAATAAACTCTGAGGAAAGAGTCAATGCCCATAAATGTAATATCCTATTCAAGAAGAAAAGAGTGAAGCACTGATGTAAACCGGAGGGCATGTTCATCCAAACCCATTATAGGAAAGCAGGACAATTGCTCCTCTTTTGTTCTTTACCATGTTTTAATGCTACTGTATAAAGTCATGCATTGTAGCTGTTGAGGGAAAGGTATACCTAGAATTTAAAAGCAAGCATATGCCATAAGAAGAGTTGTGAACCACAGACATAGGAAATAATGGTGTTGGTCATTCCTAGAGAATTCAAGGGCCTTCTGAAAGCCAGGGATCAGATTCAGACTTGATTCCTTCAATTTGGTTAAATAAGCCACAACTGTTTCCAGGAGGTTTGTTTTCTTGTGAGTCAAATTCCAGTCTTACCTTTGCCCTTTTGTCTCAGTGGAAGATCAGCTTGTACATATGAACACAGAATTATTTTCTTTTCCATAATGATCGAACCCAAATGTTATTTTACCTTTGCCAGCTTTGTGTAGGGTGATGTGCCATCTTGCATATTTATTTTCCTGGAGTGATGCCCAGAAGTATGCTATGTTTTTTCTTGCTCATGTCTCACTAGCTTTATTTATGAGTTGAGTACACCAGGTTTTCAGTCCCTGGGGACAGGCCTACAAAGGAAATCTGTGGACAGTATTTAATACATCCAAGTATGAGACCAGAAAAAAGGCAGCTGCTGAATGGCATTCCAAATTGATTCACAGTTTCAGACTAGATTGTGGATAAGTTAGCATCCATGATTTAAAGCACAAACGCCTTTTCCTGTTTTGTCATGTAGGAGGAAGGCTCCTTTATCAAGTGGAAAAGACTGAATGTGCAAATTTTTGCTTGGTTTACAGATTTAAAATTCCATTGTTCTCTGATGACTGAGTCTAATAGCAGTATTGTTATTGTTATTGATTCTTGCTGATTGCATAGAACCGTGTTTTGAAGATACCTTTTTTCTTGCTATTAGATACATGTATTCCCTTTGGCTATAAAATAAATCAAGGTAAGGCCCTCTTTCTCACATGGCATCACAACTGATGAGTTCTGAGAAGTGTATTATCCCTTCAGTTATAGCTTGCAGTCCTATTAATTGAATAATAGCATGGCCTGGGGAAACTTAATGGCTAGTAAGGGTACATAGGAAAGCTCACATACGGTTTGATGTACATTTTAAACTGCTGTTGTGTTTACAGGTTGGCTGCTTGAAAAAAACACCAACAGTTTTTACCATCCTCTACGACTTTTTTGAGATGCCATAATTGCTGGACCATTCTTTAAAACAGAACTGATGGATAAGCATTCTGATAGTCAAGCCAAGGAGCAGGGCATCTTCCCCCCACCAGTGCTGTAATTCATCTGACAAGTCCACTTGATATTCCTGCCTGTGTTCTTCATCTGGCAAATGTTTTCTCCCTAGGTCTCTTTGTAACAGCTGCACTAGGTGTGATGAGGCTGTCGACTCATGTGGCATGTTAACACATTGCTATTGTACTTAAGGATGCTCCTAGACTTGCCTCTGGGCCAACTCTAGTGTTGGTGCAAACTGCCAGCACTGGATCTCACTGGCAAGGCTTTCTGTGTGTCTGTGAACATCTTGGGGTTTGGTAGCTGGTATTTAGTGAGGTGGTTTAGCAGGCCGTTCAGTGCAATGACAGGGGATGTGGCACTGCTCCTGGGCATGAGAAGCAGATGGAGTGGGGAGCACAGTTCAATGCCAGCCATAACCAAAACCATTCTCCCAAGTCTGTGCCAGAGGCTTTCTAGTGATGGTGCACAAGTGATGGTGATGGCAGCTTCTGTGCCAGGCTGGGCACTTGTCATGGTTTGTTGCTGGTGCAATGCTAGCGCCCATGAAAATGCACCTTCCCAAATAATTGCTGTGAGGTGTGATCAGGAACAGAGCAGAGCAGGCCCAAACTTAATAACAAAGAAAAAAAACTTTATTAAACTACTACTACTATAGAAGCCACACACACTAAATCTAGGATGAAGACTCTCCAAAACACTCCTCCTCCCCCTAACTAATTTCCAACAAAACCACAGTGAGACACCACCTAGGATTCCTGATCAAGTTGCCACCCTTCAGATAATCAATACTCAGTCTCTTAAAGGAGAGAGAAGTCTCACTTGCACCACAGCCTCTCCCAGGAAACACAATTGCCACCCTTGTGTTTCTGTGTCACACATGGCAACTATCCGGAGAAAATCTGCCATGGTGACACTCTCCTTTCCATGTCACAGTGCTCTCACCACCGTGCATGGACAGACTGCTCATAGGGCTCTTTTAAGGATGCTTTGCCATGGACCAAAAGAGACAACAGTTCAGCTTCTCATTCTGGGACCACAGTCCTTCCTCGTTTTCCCCCTGGGGCTGAGGGTCTAAGAACAGAGATTATGTTCCTAAAGACAGAGGGCATCACCATTCCCTCCTCAGTTTTTTTCTGTTCTTGCCATTCCTGTGCTGGTGGTTGCTGAAGCAGGTCTTTTTGGTTCACCACTGCATCCCCTTAAAATGCAGTGTCTATTGCAGGAGAATTTGGTTCAGTCTATGGCTAGCAAGAAAGGTCCAGCCACAAACCACTCCATCATCTCCTCCCACCTAAAAAAATTCTTCTTCTATCATTTCAGGTTCCAGACTTTCTCTCTTTTACTATAAATCAAGGAGGAGTAATATTTTACAAAGCCTTCATTTCCCAGGATAGGGTTAAAAGTTCAGACTCCCCAGACAGCTGAAATCTCTGCCCAGAACTCCAACTCCCCTACTGGGCATCTTCCCCCCCCACCCTTCTCCTTCTCCTTCACTGGCAAATTTACAGGTGCCATCAGACTCTCTGTCTCTTCCCTCTGAGGGGGGACAACAAAGGCATCTCCGCTTCTCTCCACCCTTCCATACGCAGGAGCTGGCTCAGTTCCAGTCCTTCAGCCCCCTCGGCTCACCTCGACCAGGCCACATGGCTTCCCCTCCCCCACCCAGCCCATGGCTGGGCAGGGGAGAGCCTGCACTCTTCCTATGACCGGAACTAAAGAGAGAGCTCCCCTGGGAGTTCTTGCTTTTAACCCCCTGTGTTCTCAGAGGCGTGTCCATGCCTTCAGTGGTCACTCCAGGTGCCAATATCCAAACCTGACCACTGATCGGTTTGACCCAACTTCCTGAGAAAATTCATTTCCATATCAAGCCACAACAGCACTCTTGCCTTGAGGCAGGCAGGAGGGAAATTCAAGGGCTGTGCGTCTGATGGAGGTGGTGCCTCGTGAAGGCTGACCTAGAACAGAGGCTAGACGGAGTTAAAGGATAAAGTGGTTATTTATTAAAAGGCCTCAGTGGATGCACCTTGGGCAGTACAAGAGCCCAGCCAGGGCTACACCCAAGATGAACCCAAAATGGTCACAAAATGGACCACAGGTCAGGGGCTCTCAATTTTTTATAAGTTTTGGTCTATTAGCATACTGGAGTTAATTGTCCAATTACAGCTTTAGCTTATGAAGTCCCATCCTTCTTGTTTTTCTCTCTTCAGTCCACCATTGTTTATCCTCTTGGGCCTGAGATTTGGATCATTTGTCCTTGGTCCCCAGCTAGAGAAGGAATTGTTCCTACTCTGTGAAGAGAGCTTACTCTCCCCTAATACGAAGCTCAGAACTACACACTAAAGCAGTACAGAATCTGAAAAATATAAAAGCTAAAACCTGAGGCATCGGAGGAATTAGCACTGCCAGTTTGGTTCCACTCTGTGGCACTGGCAGCTATCAGACCTACTGGTGACAGGCAGGACAGAACTGCTGAGGTGACCGGCCAGGTGTCGGGTGACCCTTTACCCTCTTGTTTCTACCGACACCTGAACTGCAAAGCAATTCCCTTTAAGGCAATTCACCCAGTGACGCTAAAGAGCTGATTACTCAGTGCGATGATATGGGGCCAGGTAGCCTGAGGGCAGGTATTACTGTGGGCTGGCTTTGCAGCTTCTACCATCTCAGCTACTGCTCTGTAAAATCTGGGATCTGGACTGAGGGAAAACCAGTCAGTAACTAGCTTAAAGGGAGGGAATGCCCTCATTGACCCTTTACTGAATTAAGGGTCCCAAGTAATACCAATTACCTCACTTAAGAGTCCAGCGCTTGTCTAACTCTGTGTGCTTCCTGACATCTTTACCACACCCAGCTGGAACAGTTGCCTGCTCCAGCTGACACCCAAGCCAGGGATATAGCACTGGCCTTGAATAAGCAGTGCTGTAATTTATGCTGGCTAACAGGACAAGAACCAGTGCATACATCCCATTCTTCATGCCAGAACCAGGATGCCTTTCGCAGAGGTGCTGTAGCTTGTTAGGCAGAGACAACTTGGGACAGTAAAGAAGAGAGACTGTGCTGCTGAGAAGCAACAAAGGTGTGAACTGGGGGTGAGGAGAGAGCAGAGCAGATGCTGATGTATTACCGTGGTTCATTGGCCCTATAGGTATTGGCCAGGACAAAACTGCAAGGGATACTCTCAACTATGGCCTGCTGTTTTTAAATAAACCAAATTAGCATATGTTACTTGTGAGTTTAAGGTTTTTTTTAGTTCTTTGGAGTTTTTTTTTTCCCTATAGAATCATAGAAGGGTTGGGGTTGGAAGCAACCTTAAAGATCATCTAGTTCTAACCATTTCCATGTTTGATTGTATTATTTTGTTTTCTTTAATAAGAAAGAAATCAATCAGAAGCATAACTAGACTTTCTTGCAAGTAGTTACATTTAGCTGTAATCTGCCTGGTGACTTGTAGGAGAGAAATTGCACTAGTTTGAACTGGACTGAGTAGCAAGGATACTTTAATCTGGGACAGCAAAGAGAAAATTGTATAACACTGTTGTGTTGTCCTGAGTGGGAGAAGCCAGTGAATTGCATGTTTTTTCTGTCTTTGTAATCAGTTTGTTATGCAGAGAGCAATGCCATGGGATTCTACATTTCATCTGCTGGGTTTTCCCTGGCAGCATCTGAAGAAGTTCATTATAAGTGTTTATCACATGATGCACTTAATCAAACCACTGAAACTTGGAGAATAAGTCATTCTAATAAGACCCTTCAGAGCTGCCTCATAAGCTACTTACTGATGTACTCTTCCTTGGTGAGTGTACAATGAATTTCCTTGTATTTCAGTCCGTGATACAGGAAGTTCATTATCCCCAGTCCAAATTCAGATGTACTGAAAGGAAGCAGGGGCTTACAAAGAAGTGACAGATAATTTGCAAAGGATTTTAGTTAGCCACTCAAACCCCAGATAGAGTCAGATTGTAAACTCTTCGTTAGAACAGCCTTCTGGTATTCAGCATTAGGCACAAGGCAGCTGTATCTACATAACTGCTTATAGTGTTGTAAAATGCAGGCAACACACAAAAAATTATGAAAAATGCTTCTTTTGATTAGAGGTTCCCTAATGGAAGCATGTGAGAGAAAAGAGAAATCGGAAGTGACGGCATGCTTTTACATCTTGCACATCTACAGCATGATAGTCAGAGCTGATAGCTGGGCTGATGCAAAATGCCTCCAAACCCTTTGCTAAATCCCCATGTGCACCAAGGGGTTGAGGCACTGAGACTTGTCTGACAGGCTTGGAGCTCAGAGACACGCTGTTTGCAACCTGTGTTTGTACCCCATATGACTGGTAGGATAAATGCCTTTCCTACCTAAGAAATGTCCTGATTGTAGGGAGCAGGTAGGTCAAGGACTCCTCTGCCTCCTTGAAGAGCTCATTTTACTGAGCTCTGCCACAAGCAGTGTGACACCAGATTTCCTGGCACTCACTGGATTTTCTCACCAATGCTATTTCACAGACAGTGTCTCACCAAGGCTTGTCTTCTTGCTCTCTGCAAAAGAGCAGTTTGGGCATCGCTGCAGATGTAGGCTTAGACCATTTTTAATATAGAAATAGCCTGGATAGTTTTCCCCAAGCACCACCCTCTCTCCATACAATAGCACTGCTGAACTACACCTCTTATTTCACGTGATGTGAAGGCAGTACAGGGTCACATCACATCCAGTGTTGATTTTGTGTAGGAATGCACAGGCTGAGCCAGATGTGGGTCTCTGGATGAACACTGAAAAAAGCTGCTGTTGGGGCCTGGAACACCAGGCTGTTCGAGACAAACTACTCTGTAAGACATCAAAACCAGGCAAGTGTGCACAACTAAGAAATACAGGCAGCAGAAAAATGATAACCTGGCTTGATAAGGATGGTGCTTTTTCCCTAGTATAGCTCCAGTAAAGCAAGTCACAAACTTACACCATCATCTGGGCACTACTTTGAGGGAATGGTGAAACCTGTCTCTCCAAAGTCAAGTCCATCCAGCCCAGAGCTTAAATTTCAACCTGTTAATTACTTCTGAGAATAATTAACTCCAGCCTGGAGTGAGCAAGGATTCTTGACTACATCAATCAGTGTTAGGGTCTGAGATGTTCAGTTTTCATTCCTTGTGTTTTGCATGTGTACCTGTGTATCTGTCTGTCTTGCCTTGATGCAGCTGTCTGTCTCTTGACTGCTGATACACCGATACATCAAATTATCATCAGTGTGACTGTGTCCTCAGGAGGGACTGTGCTGCTTTAGTAGGTTGCTTTCCAATTACTAAGTTAAAATGGGACACAAAAGCCTGGAGGGAAATACTGTTTTTCTCTCTTTTCCCTCTCCTTTTTAGAAATAGTAAATGCTAAGTTATTTTACCTCTTAAAAAAAAGAAAAAAGGAGACCAAAAGAGATGAGTCTATGCTAGCTGATAGATTTTGCTACTGCATTCAATTTTATTACAGTGTAGTTCCCTTCCTCTTTCTCACTTCTTTATTGTACCCTGTCTGTCTTCTCAGGTGCTATTGTGCCTATTTTAAGAGCTCCCCTTCATCTCTCTTTTGGGATAGTTTTACTGCTGGCTTTCTGCTGTTTCAGCTTCTACACAGTTGGTGCTTCAAGGAAAAAACTATCTCTTGTAAGGCTGTGAGGAGAATGGACCCATAAAAATCAATATGTTTTGTATGTACGTGATTCTTTAATCAGTAAGTCTTCAGCAACCTAACCTAAATGACCACTTTACTGTTGTCTCAGCTTCTTAACTAAGGAGGCTGCAGAAGAGTGAGTGGGTAACTTTCTGCTATCTGCAGCAGTGCAGTAATAAAGTGAAGAATAAAATCTCTGTTTTCCAAACAATTCTCTGCCCTGTATGTGGGGAAAGCCAGTACTGAGCATCTGGAACCATTGCTGGTAGGGATATTTTTAGTCTGCTGTAAAGAGGGGTGGTCAGTTGTCCTCTGTATGCTGTTGTTTTGGCATTTGGGAACCACTAGTGCCTTATCAGTGCTGAGGATGGATTTCAGCATGTCTGTACAGTCTGTTTGGGGGCAAGTTCTGGGAGGAGGATTGTGGCGAGAGCATCTGGCTGTGTGCATTTGCACATGTGTGAGATGCACACAGCGCCCACTGAGAACTGATGCTACCAGATACTGCCTGGACTGGGTTTGGTCAGTGCCAAGCTGGGCTCAATTCCCTCTCCCAGCCTAGAGATGAAAGATTCTTTATTGCACTCGCTGCTTCTGGGATGTTCAACTCAATCCCCAGTAGTGTTATCTGTTTAGAAGTCTTTCTCACGGAATTTCTTCCTTTGAAGACTGCAGGGTTTTTAACAGTGGACTGCAGCACCTGCTGCTTGCTGGAAATCCCGAGGCTGGCACGAGAGCATTGCAGTGCTGAACGTGGCAGTCACAGTGCATCACATTTACCAGATTTTCACTGGGCGTAGCTGATGAAAAACAGAACAGACATGCTGTAAGGACTGTCAGCCCAAGTAAAGGAAGGTAACTTTGAAGAAGGCCTCCAAAATAGTATTTCCACAATATAATTCCTTAGGAAAAAAAGTGGAAAATCCAAAGAATGGAATTCAGACAGAATGAACTTATTGCAGGTGGTGCTTGTAATGATTTTTTTTAAAAATCTATTTTAGTTATTAAGTATTTTAGTAATTTTTTGGGGGGGTAGGGTGTTTATCCAGTGTCTGCCATTACAGTACCTTCTTCTGCACCCCAGAAAATCCACAATTTTGAAGTTCTCTGGAGCTTTCCAACAGTGTGCATTTTCCCATTCTTAGAAAAGTGGTACAAGTCAGACAGAGAGGGCTTCATCTACCCAACCATCAAAGTAGGTCCTGGGAAGTTTCCTACTCCTTGGCAGGTCTCCCTTCCACAACAGCCAGTCCTGCGGGGATTTATATCCACTGGGTTCATCCAAGTTTCACCTGAGATTCCCTGGATCTGTCCATTAGCCCCAAGGACTTGGTGTCTGCAGAGGTTGCTGTGAAACTCCCCTTACCCCAGGGTTAGGTGGGCAAGCAGGCACTTGCCCCTCACCCTCTGGAAACTGGAGAAGTCCCTGATACTTTTCAATAAAGGACAAATATTTTTTAAAAGCCTGCTTTTGCTTCTGGTGACATTTTTCCAGTTTGCATGGATCTGTGCAGTGGCATGCAGTGCTCAGAGCCACAATGCAGGGAGTATCTGTGCTTGTATTTGTTTGGTCCCATCTACATCAGCGAGCCCTTGAAATGTAGCCCAGCTGGCTGATCTGGTTAGCTGGGCAACTTAGCTTTAGATGGTTTTTGTTTGTTTACAAGTGATCTTGGCCACAGACAGAGACACACAGCTGGTGGTCTGTGCACTGTTCCATGATCAGGCTGAGGCTGGGCTCTGAGCCGATGAAGGCTGGAGTGGGGCTAAGCAATTCCATCTTATTCTTGGCCTAATTTGGAGGGGGATTGGACAAGCTGCTACTCTGCTGCCTTATTCTGTGGTCTGGCATCTCAGGGCCTGGCTTGGCTTTGCCTGTGTGGGCAGCAGCATCCAGCACCCTTCTGCCATGGCAGTGGAACCTCTGCTTTATCAGATGTCCTTCTCCTGCATCCCAGAGAACACCTCTTGCTGTGAGCAGTTACTTGTTATACAAATGCCACATAAATACAGGCATTTCTCTTCCTGCACTGGTTGCAATATGCAGGTGGGACAGGTGTGTCTGATGTCTCAGAGAGGGTTTTGCAAGTGGCTCTTCTGAGATGTTCATGTGCCAGTGTGGTTCACGCTGGCTGAGGGGACTGTGTGAGCATCCATTGCTCAAGGAGAAGTGACACACTGGAGCTGTGTAATGATACTGATGTGCATGCAGTGTGCCAGCCTGAACTTCTGCAGAAGACCCATGCTGGGCGTTTCTGGGGAGAAGAAGCAGTGCCAGCCCATCAGTACTGCAAACTGGGTGCTGTGGCAGTGCTTCCCTGCAGCAGCATCATGATAAAGGATGGTGGAGGAGGAGGCTGACGAAAGCTGTGACCTTCCAGGCAGGATCTGTTTCCCAAACACAGGTAAAACATTAGCAGACTGCTACAAATGTGGGCATGGAGGAACCTGTTAAATTACAGCCAAAATGTAACAAGAGAGATGTTTGCTTTGGGAGATAACGCGTGCCTGTTCTGCACACTGAAGGTGAGGGAACCCTCTGAGACGTGTTTTACTTCATTACCACAGTAGACCTCTTGCACTGCAAGGCCACAGAGCTCCCAATTCTTCCCTCCCACATCCCCTTCCCCTTTAAGACAAGGGCTCTTTGTCAGCTCTACCAGCGCCTCCATCTGACAACCCAGAAGCATCCTAAATGGTGGGAATTGCTCCTTTTCTTACCTCCTTGAGGAGCTTCCCGACCACACTGCCCAAGTTCACTGCCCAGACTGACGCTGTTACTGAGATGTCCATGTCTCTGCTACCTGCAGTCTGGTCAATGGCTGGAGATGAGAGGAAGGCTCTCAGCAAGGCACCCTTTGGTGGAGCTGTTCAAATGAGCCAGTTTCATTATCTGCCTTGCTGGTGGTCCCAGAGGGGCTACAGGGAAGGCTGCTGCTTTATTTTCTTAACTGGCATCAAATGATGGCAGTTGAGACCCTACCAGGAGCAAATGAGCTCGTAGGGCAGCATTTCTTGTCCTGGATACAAGGCTTTATTAAATTAACTTTGTATTTGAATCACCCTACACATCCCTCTCTGGAGAGGTGGATCTAACTTAACTGAGGGACAAAATTTTGCAACTCTGTTTTTGTCACACAGGTGACTTGCATAAAAAAATCTTTACATGCATTAATGTCATCTGAGTTTTGGCAAGCCTTCAAAGCTGGCTATCTCAATCCTCTATTTCTGTCTTAATGCTGCACTCATCCTAGTGTTAAGTATGTAACGCTCTTGCTTTGCTTACTTTCCATGCTAGGGACAATGGATTTCCTCTCCCACACACCCCTTGCAAATTTACAGGTGCTATGAGAGAAACCCCTGGTGCTGTGAGCATCCAAGTGATGCCTTTTGCCTCTGTGGGTACCTGCAGCTTGGCAGCTCCAGCTGGGCAGCAGGATGTCAACCTGCAAGATGGAGTCTTGCATACTTTCAGCTACTTCTCTATTATTTGCACTTAATAACTGACTCAAGAGTTCATCTACAAATATATATTTAGGGCTGTTCTTGGTAAATTTTCCCTCTCTCAGCCACAAAGCTCTTTGCTTTCTGCAATTTCCTTTTTGTATTTTCCCTTATCCCTAATCCATTTTAACATTAATGCATTAGTTTTGAAACTGCTGGTGTATTCTCAGCCTCTTCTTCTTCCTTACCTGCTGATTATTTCTTTTTTTTTTCCTTTCCTCACCATCCTCTATACTTCTGCTGTTTGCAAAAATCGGCTTTTCTCCTGCCTCTCCCTCTTCACAGCTCCCACCATCTGTCTCTCTGCAAATACAAAGCTTTAGGGGAAATGATTCACTAGGCTGCTAGCTCATTACTCACATTCTCCCCATCATAGTTTCTGTCCTTGTAGGATGCTCTAACTAATGTAAAGATCAATGAATCCTGGGAATTGTTATTCGATTAAAAAAAAAAAAAAGGCCCCAGCAGTTAAATAGATTGGGCTCTTTGTACTTCCCAAACAGCAAAGCTTAGTTTTTCTTCCTCACTCTGCTAGTATTGTTTTGCAGAAAAGGATCGTTCAAACAGAAGAACAGAAATAATCACCGGACCATTTAATGCAACCTTGTGCATCACATGATGCAGGAATTACTTAATGAAATTCCCTGGCCCAAACCAAGCAAATCTGTGGTAAATCTAGAGCACATATTTTCGGATGACAGCCAAAATGATGAAAGGAATTTACAACCCAGCCTCACTAATCATTTTGAATGCTTAACTGCACTCCCTAATATGCTGCTTTGCAAGCAGCAAAACTGACACAGCCTCATTCCCTACATGCTTCTCTCCTCCAGACTTGTGCAGGCTGTGTAACCCAGAAGGCCTCCCAGCCCCCTGCCAGGGCCAGGTTGACCAGCTGTCCACCTCTGGGAAGAGACCAGAACCTCTCCCTCCTCAGCATGTGGGTTTGGGGCTCGCTCTTTGCTTGGGTAAGTCTTTCCATGAAACTCACAGGCACTTAGTATCTTTGAGCTCTCCCTATTATATGTGGCAGAAATTGGCTAAGAAGCTCAGAAGCCAATTGAGACAGACTATTTCACAGTGCTAAAACACTTCAGATACCTTAAAATAACAGAGGCAGCCATACTGAGTTGGCAGATAATGCCACAGCATTTCAGGAACTCGCTCAACCTAGAGGCTGAGCTCAATGTTGTTGTGCATTCCAGGTGACCCCAAATGTCGACCCACATCCCACTCCTTTTGTGTTTACTTTGTTGACCATTTAAGGTAAATTTCTGCCATGATTTTAGGCTGTCACCACATACTAGAAAATTGTTTTCTTCATTGAAAATTTATCACAATGAAAACAGACGTCCCTTCCCC